>NW_022987685.1:2841699-3441699 GCF_902827165.1 Trematomus bernacchii
TGTTTTTTTTAATGTTGAAGTGAAATGCATCAATCTGGTGCACTTTGAGCACAACATGAATTTATGGATACAGCTCTCAACACTCGATGAAAGGGAGCTGTATACTTTCAATAATCCAAACATCTTTAGAATATGATCACAACCAATAACAAATCATTTCAACTTGTTTATTCTTATCTTATGTTACCTAGTTAGCATTCTTTCTTTTTATTTATGCTTATTTTACTAATCACTCCCCTTTTAAACTGTTTATTTATTTTACTTTCCTATAGTACACATTGGAATGATTTCTTACTTTTATTTTTTACAACTATACCCCTCCTGTTGTGTTCGTCGGTCAATCTGACCGATTTACTACTTTCATCAATCATAACTTTTTTGTATTACATTCGATTGCATTAAGGCTTTATGATATCCTTCACAGTAGACATTTGAACATATACAATTGCTGATCACCACTTTCATTGAATTTTGGATGATTTAGTTAACTTTGTAACACCCATGGTGTTCCCGGTCAAAAATGACCGCCATAAAGAAAAGGAATTGTTAACCATCCGATCAGATAAAACACACACACAAATATCCACACACACAAACACACGCATACACTAGATGTGTTTTCCCCCCCCTTATGTGCCCATCCCCCCATGTGAATCACACCTGGCACACAAACACACACACACACACACACAGAACAATTTGATACATTTCCCGCTCTTATGTGCCCCCGCGAGCTACTTATTGAGGGCTTGCGAGCTACCGGTAGCTCACGTGTGGGAGATCCCTGCTCTACACGCTCCTCACTTACACAATTATCTCTCATATCTCCCACAGATAAAAACCTCCCCAACAGCTCCAGCGTGGAAGTGGAAGTGACACCACCCTGAACGGCACCGCAGTTCAAGAAGGTCAAGAAACGGTAAGAAATCACATGAAAAAACTCAAGTGTGTTGAAAATATATCTCATATTTTCCCCCAAAATATCTCCTATCAAACTAACCAGCTCGGCAGCAAAGGTAAGAGGCACGGATCAAAGTCAGAGGGATATTTATGGATATTTTATGCCCTCCATCCATTCCACCTTGAGTGAGATGGATGCATTGACTACGGCACAGGTCACTACTGCTGATAATTTCCCAGCATGCCCTCGGAACGAGATCCTCCATCTTCAGCCAGACCTGCCAAACACTCGCCTCCTTCCACTGAGTTCTGTAATCACACTCCTCACTCACCTGCTGCTCCCCGCCGCTGGGTGTTCACACACACACAACACACACACACACACACACACACACACACACACACACACACACAACCACACACACACACACACACACACACACACACACACACAGAATGGCAACTGCAGGAGTGGTGCTGGCATGAGCGATGATGGTGGGACGCAGCGACCCACTGGGCCAGCAGACGGTCCCGGGGAGAAAGGGCAGCGATTCAAAGTGGCACACTGAGAGGAGAGGGGGCGGAGGATTCTTTCATTGACTAACACAGACTGAATCATGCTGCCATTCACCGCGTGAAAAGTTGTATTTTCAACCAAAAATATCTGTTTTCTGAAAAATTGCAAACTTTTTTATTATTATTATTTTTATGTATTTATTTCAACAAGGACCATGCATAAAAATACTTTAATCTCAGAAAAGAAGAGATGAATTATGCCAGAATTTAGCTAATAGCTCATTTCCATCTGCAGTCCTTAGATAGGTACATAACAATCAACAAACACTAAAAACATTGCATAATCTCTATCACACAAATAATTATAAAACATGATTTAAGTAAAAAAATAAATAATACATAGTACAGTAAAATATAATATTACAATACAGTTCAAATTGAAAAACTCAGATGTAATTAATGTTGGCATGGTTGCTTAATAATATTTTTGATTTGCTGTTCGCTGCCATTGTTACATTCCCCCTCGGAAATGTCTCCCATTTGTGTGAACCTCTGTGAGCTGAGGGAGCGAGTCAACAAAGGTGGTCACTCCAGTTGTGTATTATCACCCACAATGCATTGTAGTTATACACTATACACTCGCAGAAAATGACAGCCAGGAATGGTGCACTGCACTCTCTACTGACCATGCAGACTATTATAGATAGGTAACCAATGAATGCATTTGATGGCAATAGCAGGGCAAATAAATAGTATCAAGCGTTAACTTTGCATTGAAATCCCAAGGTTTTAACTTTAAACGAGCCAAACGTTTTTAGTTAAATGTTTGCGTTTAGGTGGATTTTAATCTTGCACAACCCTTTGAATCAAAGCCCAGTCTTTGAAGCATTTTGCCTTACAGCACACAGATAAAAAATGTATACTGTAGCACTTTGTATTTATAGACCGCTGTATGCCCCCCCCTGAGTACGGCTGCATGTCTGCTGCTGAGGGAGCATTAAGGACGCTCTCAGAATAGACTGCAGGAGAAAATGCTGAAGAGAAGCCCTAAGTCGCAACATGACCGCGTGTGTATCGATATACTGCTGCAGCAAGACCACATTGATCTCCCACTCTTTCCATAATCATAGTCTTTAAAGATAAAACTGTCATCACTGCGTTGAAGCTGAAAATATGTGTGCCTATAATAAGGAAAATGATAGACTATATTCTTCAGGTGAAGGCAGAAAAGCTGATATGGTAAAGAATATTCCAGGTGGTGATTCAGAGGATTGGAAGATCTCATTGGCATAATTCCCATATGTTTATATATTTATAGGCGTGTCCCACAGTGCACCTGTGTGTGTGTGTCAGTCAGGAAGTAGCTGGAGGCATCTCACACCTTCACATGCCGCCTGAGGCCCGTCATGCTAATTGTTCAATTCCTCCTGGATGCCTTGGCAACCAAGATTGGGGAATAAGGTCAAACTAAAAGCAGCAGCTGACTTTAAAAGCTTTGAGAGCTGTGCTGACAGAAACGCACTGCAATAGTTCCCAAATCAAACGGGCATTTTTCATAAAAGTAACAAATATATTCAGCCTAGGATTCGCAGCAAATTGTCTTTCTGTAAAACATATACGACAGGATTTTCTACTTTCAGCACACATTTTGAATAATGTATGAGTGTAAAGCTCCCGTAATCGGGTCTTTAAATAACATTCTGAGAAGATCACAACCAACAGGAATTTGTGACTCATCCGAGCTCCTCTCTGAACTAAAACGATTTCAGTAAAAACACACACTGTGTAGGCATTATGTATTTTGGGGAGGAAGTAACATCATGAATATCTGATTGCTTTGCTAAATAATATGAGATTTCATATCAATTATATGGAGCCTCTATGTCAGGAAAAAGCACATTTCCGACTACTCAAAGATCTAAAGAGTTGGCAATGACTTTTTATTTTATTGACTAATCAATTAGTTGATTAATCGTCACAGCGCTTGGCAGATTAGTTGGAAAAAACACATTTAATCAAAAAATGTATGTGTGTGCTCATTTGCTCACACTTTTCATGTCGATTTCAATTCTTGTAGCTTTGTTTCTACTTAGCACACGCCTCCAGGTTTAAAAAAGAAAAATAGCAAATGTCACGCCTCCCTCGCAGCTCTGGTAAAAGTCAGTGCCTTTAAGCTCGGAGTTGGCGGTGTTGCCAACTGAGGCCCCGCGGGGCAGGAAGGCCCCCGAGGAGCTGGCATTTGGGAACCAAGTCAGAAAGGGAGCAGCAGAACCTCCATGGGGCTCTTCAGCAGGGAGAGCAGAAATAGACAGATGACAGACTCACAGTGTGCAGCGTCGGCCTGAAACGCTCACCTGCATGCTGTCAACATATCCATCAAAGAGCTGTGGGCAAAGAGCAACATCCTGCATCACTTCCTGCTAGATCACATGACCAAGTTTAGCTTCCAAACACTGCAGTCAACCCTGATAAAACCTCTTAGATCTCCACATGTATGATAAGCAATGGATTATTGCCTCAGGCTTTTGGGTTTTAGGCCTTTTAACATATAACAATGCAGCCATCTGGATATGGAGAGGTGGGAATCAGAAGTAGAGCATAAGTGATGCAAGCTTTGCCTTTTGTTTGGCGGCTCTGATTACCAAGGTTACCGTGAAATACTCAGCAGCGGTGGCTGTCACAGCAGGATAGGCTCCGTGTGATTCACGATTCGTTCAGTAGCCTTCTTTAAAGATTTCTGCCTTCCTCTCTGCTCCGATAATGTGATTGACAATTATTGTTTACTGAGCGAACATCTGTTATCAGCATCGCTCTCTGTGGTGTGTGTGTGTTTGTAAATATTATTTTTACACCTTGGCTAACTCTCAAAAGGGCAAGAGACACATTTGAGGTCTTCAGTGGATCTACATGTGTGGACCTGTTCTCCGCAGGTCCCCGTGGCTCCTTACCATCCTGTATAATTGGATACAAAGGGACCCAAGTTATGTTCCCACTCTCAGAAGGCTTTGTTGTTTTAAAGTATGATTGTTTAGTAGAGAGTGATTTCGCTGCTGTGGACACAAACAGAGATGGAAAAAGTACACACATCCTTTACTCAATTAGAAGTACAGATACTCGTGTAAAAAATACTCTGGTACAAGTAGAAGTACTGACTAAACTTCTTTACTCAAATAAAAGTAAAGAAGTATGGGCTTCGAAATGTACTTAAGTAAAAAGTACCCATAAACTGTTTTAAAGAGTACCTGACCTCCCTTTATATTAATAGAACAATAATGTCATTGTTAGCTAATGAATGTTTCGATGCTGAACAACGGCAAAATGACAACGTTTTCATTGGTCCCTCTTCTTTAGAGAAGACCAGGAAATGATGTGTGTTAAAATCGTGTTAAAATCAATAGGCACGCAATGACTCTAAATAATAATAATCAGGCCACCAAACACACATTCAAACTAAAGTAACCTGTTTTGAAAATGTAAGAAGTAGAAAGTACAGGTATTTGTGTTCAAAATGTAAGAAATAGAAAGTACAGGTATTTGTGTTCAAAATGTAAGAAGTCAAAGTAAGTAGTGGAGTAAAGTACTGATACCAGAAAAATGTACTTAAGTACAGTAACGAAGTATTTGTACTCCACTACTTCCCACCTCTGGACACAACAGATAATGCTCTAAATAAAAAGGAGATTTAGAGTCTTTCTTGCAGAATCTGTCATCTCTGGACCGTTTCTGTGAGGCTGATCTGCAGCGAGGTGACAGTCTTTGGCTCACTTGGCATTCCAGTGGCAGGTCCAATCAGCCCCCCGAGGGTGTGCCGCCGCAGCCAGCCTCAGCACTGATGGGGGGGGGTTGTAGCCCTCAGGCTCGCTGCAATCTCCCCAATCACTCTCCTCACACTCCTCTGTCTTAAGGTCACCGCTGAGCAAAAAGCACATGCACTTCCAGTTCCTGCCTTCCATTTTCTGCAGGCCTCCTGTGCTTGTGTTGCACTACCCACCCCTCCTGATAGTTGCTATGGAGAGGTGTGTCCCAATGAGACATGTTACCCTAAAGGAGACACTTTTTCCGACATCCCTATAGGAACATGCAAAAAGCCTGACTCAGCTAAAGGTAAGGTAAATGAAACACCAAGTGATTACACTGTATTATATATCGCCTCCACACATTATTAAATATCACATTTTTTTAGAATCGCCACTAAATAAAGCTTGAAGGCTAAAATGGCATCATTTTTTCAAACTCTGGAGTTATTTAACAAAGTTAACATCAATAATATTCAGATAAATATCCAGGTATTTACATTTCTTAAAATGTCACTTCTCTGTTCCTTTAATATTTTTTTAACAAGTTCTTAGATCCACTTTTAAGTCAGTCCTTCAGAAGGCAGGTCAAATGTTTATTGTAATTTTTGTGTTAAGTTATTTTCTTTATTGGTTAGTTTCTTGTTTGCACATTGTATTTTTTTCATTCTTTTTGACATAAAAAATGGGTTGCTTCGTGTCCTTTTGAAAGTATATAACATATATAGGCCTCATTTTAGGTTCCCTTTTATTAGCCTTTAAGGTTTCTTTATTCCAGATGTGCATTTCCTCATGTTATTTCATGATTCCTCTCTAGTTTTATATATATATATGCACAATAATAATACATTTAATTGATATAGCGCATTTTTCGAGTTATGACATGGGGGGTGGGGGTTCCAAGGAAAAAGCCAGTTTGAAGAGGTGGGTTTTGAGGGCTTGTTTGAAGGATGATAGGGGGGTTGATTGTCTGATGTGTATAGGGAGGGCGTTCGAAGCTTAGTCCTGGTGGTCTTTACGGTGCTTGCATCTCCGGACCTGAGGCAGCGGGTGGGGATGGGACAGTGGACGAGGTCAGAGAGACAGGGAGGGGCCACGTTGTTCAGGGCTTTGAAGGTGGTGGGCGATATTTTGAAGTCGATTCTGTATTTGACTGGGAGCCAGTGGAGGTTGTGAAAGACGTATTGCAGTTTGTGTGGGGATTGTGTTTGGTAAACTCAAACTGTAGAGTATGCTATTGCAGTAGTCGAGTCTGGAAGGGATGAGGGCATGGATGAGGGTTTCAGCAGCAGTAAAAGAGAGGGAGGGTCAGAGGCAGGCAATGTTCTTCAGCTGGACATTTTTAAATTTACATAACTTAACCATCATTATTTTTTATCCAAACCATGATCTTTATGTAAACCCATCAAGTACCTTTGTCGCGTGTTTGTTAACAACTTTACAGGCTGTTTAAAACTGTAATTCTCTGGGTTTTAACAACCAATCCTGATGAATGTTTTATAACCTCTCCTGTATTGTTTGTGTTCTGCTCTCAGGCTGAGGATGAGGAGGAGGACGACCAGCCTCTGAGCCTGTCCTGGCCCGACTCCTGCCACAAGCGCATCACGTACCTCCTCATCATTCCCATCGTCCTCCCACTGTGGTTAACGCTGCCCGACGTCAGGAAGCCGGTGTGTGAGACAGTCTATCCTCACACATGGAAAACAGGAATCCTCAGTGTGAGACGGAGAAGTGTTGACTCGTTTTGTGTTTTTCTCTTTCAGACTGCCAAAAGGTTCTTTCCCATCTCCTTCATCGGTGCCATCTGCTGGATTGCAGCATTCTCCTACTTAATGGTGTGGTGGGCTCACCAGGTACATACTTTCCCAAAGACAGACTCACTCCCCCTGTACATGACATTGTCAAAACGAATTGGGTGTAGCGTGATCACGACAGAACATTGTAAAATCCTAACATAATCCTTTTAAAAAAAAACAAAGCAAGATGCAGTTGTCTCGTTTCTCCATCCTTGACATTTCAAACAAACCATATTGTCTAATCCTCCCACTCATACATAATTATTCAAAACAGAGAGCTTTTTATCACTCCTCATCAGCTCCTAATCATCACAAGGAAATAGCTAGAACAAAAGATTAGGTTTTTATTTACCCCAAAGCTTAGTTTTATTTATTTTTTTTTCCTTTTTTGTTTTGTTTGCAGGTTGGAGAGACCATCGGGATTACGGAGGAGATTATGGGCCTGACTATATTAGCAGCTGGAACGTCCATCCCTGACCTCATTACCAGTGTCATCGTGGCACGCAAGGGGCTGGGGGATATGGCTGTCTCCAGCTCCGTCGGCTCCAACATCTTCGACATTACAGTAGGGTACGCACAGGGCCTCTTACATGATTACATTTTTCTTTATATGAATGTTATTTTCTCCTTACCATTGACGGCCTTTACCTTCTCCTTTTTTTTTTATAAGGATTAGTTGGGGGAAGGTAACTTCAGTGCAAGCAAATGGCGATTACCCATGTAATCAGGCTGTATTGTGCTTTATTTATATTTCCCACAGTATATAATTGCGATGTAACAACGGTGTAAGTGGCAGGTACAGGCAAAACCCTTTAATGCACAACTTTAGGCCCTTTATTTATTTATATATTTATTGTATGTCTGTAATTAATGTTGTGTTTTATATATATTTTAAGTGTGTTGTTTTAATTGTGTTTTTATGAATTTTTACTCTGTAAAGTGTCTTTGAGTTTCTAGAAAAGAATGCATTATTATTATTATTATTATTATTTATTAACTGAAGCAAGGTGAGAAATCAAATGATGGGCAGGTGCTGCTAAGTTGCTCTTTGATTAGCTAAATTATTGTCAAATTAGACTTTTTAGAATTAGAATCATATTATCTGTGTGTGAGAATTCTCATAACAACAGAAAAAAATCTAGATTCAAAAATTAAGTTGTGACATTCGTAATTGTACATACTGTTGTCTTCTTAACCTAGTCATTGTTTACAACACGAAGCTTTATTGAACGTGTTTTTTTATTCGCAGACTGCCGTTCCCCTGGCTCTTGTGGTCCTTTATCAACAACATGTCTCCGGTGAAAGTCAGCTCCAACGGCCTCTTCTGCGCCATTGTGCTCCTCTTCATCATGCTCCTCTTCGTCCTCATCTCCATCGCCGCTGTAAGTGGCGCATGAGCAAGATGCTGGGCTTCATCATGTTCATGCTGTACTTCGTCTTCCTGGTGCTCAGCGTCATGCTGGAGGACAAGGTCCTCACCTGTCCCGTGTCCATCTGAGGAGCCACTTTGTCCCTCGTCACCGCCACAACCACCGCCGACACCACCACCCTCCATGTCTGCCATCGCCCCCCCTCCCCCACCCCACGACCCGTGTGATACTTTACTTACTCCAGGAATAAAAGAAGAAGAAGGACGACAGGACAAGAAAAATAATACAAAACATTTTTAAAAAGAGCAGGTGGTGGTGGGGGCGGGGTTGGAAATGGCACAAGACTTTGGCTTGGCTGGTTTAGCATAGTGGATTTTTATTTTGTATTATTATTTAATTGGCAGGTGGGGGGGGGGGGGGGAGTTATGGGTCTATCAGCCAAATATAGAAGCATTATGCATGCCATTAGTGTCACTAGACGAGCTGAAATCAAGGCCACGCCTGGTAGGTTGAGGAGAATGACCTCCTGTGAACTTTGGGGAGGAGGGGGGGCGCTGTATTAAACTCTTAATAATAAATGCAGTGGCTGAGCTGACATTGTGAGCACATTTGACCACACACAACAGACGCTGATACCAGGAGTGGAGAAGAGTTTGAGGAGACGGCAGCCTGTGAGGTCCAACGTGGCGTTGAGCTAAAAGACTCGAAAAGGAGGAAGCACTCTCACTGGGCAGACAAACTTTCTTATTTTATTTTTTTGCAATTTCATCATGCGCTCAGTCTGCGTTGAAGCTTCCCTCTCCCCTGCTGGACGTCATTCTTCACCACTGAATGTCTCTTCAGAGGATTCTTCTTTTTTAATTTTTGGATTCATTTTCATGAAATATATAGAAGTAGCACTAGATGTACTGTAGCAGTATTAGGTAAAGTAGAGCCATCTTGACAATCTGCTCCTATTTTTGTTCTTTTGCCACTGAACACACGTTCTGATTGTGCAGTACTTTCCATGCTTCACACGCACCGACTTACAAAAGAAAAAAATTAAATTGAAGTTTTAGCCTCCCAAAATATATGCTAGCCTTCAATATCTTTCACTGGTTGAAAAAAAAAGGCATGAGTAATTTAGGATCATTAAAGCTCCGTAATGAAGTCAATGTCAAAATAATACATTTGAAAAAAAAGTGAACAGTGTTTAAGCGTCATGGTTGATTTAGATTAGTCAATGTGTAGTGCTTTGTTCACAGTAGAACTGGGCTCAACTCACCGGCTAGTCACGCTCCTGCGCTCGTAGTTAAAGGAGTCAACTGCATGTTAAAATAGACACTTGGAGGTGAATTATACCAATCAACATTTAAGAAGATGTATACCAAAATGTATACTTTTCCAGACATGTTCATAACTTCTTAATGCAATCCAGTGCTCAGTCTCTATGTAGAAAGTGTCAACATGTATGGTCAATGATATCTATCAAACTTGTGCAATTTATTTTCTAATCCAAGGTGCTTTTGTGTGCATGTGTGCAACCTGCATTTAAAGTCATCACACAATGACCATTCCTTATATTTATCTATGACTTATAGAGGTTATACTACCAGTATTTTGCGACTAACTGCAAAGAAAAAGAAATACACCAAACTGTGTTTTATACTGGAAATAGAAATCATAATCACTCCTTAAGCTACATAGAATGTGGAAATCACAAATTTAACAGCAATATTGTGGTGTGTGTGTGTGTGTGTGTGTGTGTGTGTGTGGTGTGTGTGTGTGTGTGTGTGTGTGTGTGTGTGTGTGTGTGGGGTGTGTGTGTGTGGAGAGAATCATCTCCCCCTCCCTTAGTGTCTGTCCTTCCTGTCTGACGTGGGCGACATTTCTCTGACCCTTCCTATAGAGCTGGTCAGAAACACCCTCTTTACCTCAACACAGCCTCTGTACAGCAGCGTAGTGACTGTAACATAATAGTAAATAGATTCTCTGAATGTGTGAGGGGAAATGCATGCGAGGAATTTGGGCTGGTTACCCACTGACTGTACAGCTGAGCTTAGACCAACGATATAATGTTCACTTTTATGCATCCATTCATTAAGAAACACTAAGAACTCATTGGTTTTACTTTGTAAATATACACAGAACCACACATGTATTTTATTTATTTTCTTCTCTTTTTTTTGACATAGTGGGTGGAGAAGGACAATGATAAGGCCCTTAGTATTATTGAGCAACATCTCATTAGCATACTTTACACTGTAAACTGTTCAGGTTCAGGTTAGAAAACAACATCTACACAACAGTAGGTCTTTGTGATGTTTTCTGACAAAGATTGCAAATGGTAAAAGTAAGCTATGATCTCTGTCAACTCATATGTTAAACTGTTACGTGTGCATGCTCTCGTATCTCCATTTCCACAACCCAGACTGTAAGAAACAAAATGGCCTCTATGATGATTTATGAAATTCTTCTGCATACGTTAAGGACGTTAAAACGTTAATGTGTTCACACCTCAGCTTGAGTTTCTACTCAAGGGTTCAATTTTGGGGGGAAAAGCACTTCTTTTGCTTTCTTGCAGAGCTCTAAATGATAAGATGGATGCCTTTTTTCATGTCAGTGCGGTGAAAGTGATCTAGAAGCAACGCCCAAAGGTAACAAAATCCACCTACAAAGCACATCTAAAGCTAAAAAACAAAGTGTAAGAACAAGTTTTACATTTGGTCATGCGCAGGCCAAGCTCTTTCCCCGTGTTTCGACTCTTTGTGCTAAGCTAAGCTAAGCTAACAGTAATATAGTATAAAGCTATAGGCCTATGAGTATTTCCTAAAAGTGTATTGCTTTAATAGGTCATAAGATAATTTGCTATCACTAAACTCACATGTGCATACTCTACTTGTGCACTTTTATTGCAAATATATGTTTTTCCCCACGTTTTTATGTGAGAGCATGACGAGAGGGAAACCAAAGGAAGAACTGAAAGTGGTTTAGCATGTGAGATTGGCATTGATTGTGGTTTTCAGCGACGCTGAACCACTAACAAACATTCTTGCACTGTAAATGTTTTATTTTCTTGGTGTTAATGTAAGATTTATTTAAGGTGTACATATATACAGATACAAATTAACCATATAATCTATATGTGTAAAAGAAATATGTCTCTTTATGTAAAAACACAAAGTATATAATAAAACAAATAAAGATGAAATTCAAATATGCAACAATGTGTTTGCGGGTTTTATTTTACTGACAGTCAGTCTCACTCTTGCTTTCAAATGTTGCTCTGTGTCCACTTGCAGGGTTGGCAAAGAGCAATTTTCCCCATAAACACCATGGTAAAAAACATAACCGTAAAATTATTCATAGGACATGTCAAACTCCAAACAAGGGCAATAATAACTCATTCTAGTATGACTTTTTGACCCATGCAAGCAGATAGGACTGAATGCTTTATCTTCATATTCAGGTATTTTAAATATAAATATCTGCCAACACTACAGGATAAAAGTCAAGATATTTCATCCTCTAATGCATTTTTTTTAACCTGTATCTACTAAGCCCCCCAAAGTGTAAAACTAAATATATGAACTACCCTTGCTTCCTGCAGATGTCAAATAAATACAAAAAGCCCACTTCAGTTCATTTCTCATGTGTCATTCCTGCATATGTAAAGACTGGTTGTGGGAAATGGCGCCCTCCTGTGATCAAACCCGGACTCTTCACTGTAATTTGTGACGCAATCATCACTTTTATACAATCCTTAGTCCACCCACATAAATTGTCCTCCAGCAGTTTGTCATGCTTCTACTGAATTAAATCACTTTTATCTTGCCTTAGAATTTAGTCACCTAGTTTTCCTCAAATTTCGTTAGATATTATATTATCTGGAAATAGACACAACATGAGTCAGGGTATGTCTCTTTGTTCACCATAGTTCCCCATGGTGCACTTTAAATGTCAAGCTGTTTTTGTTTTTCAGAATGATCTTGATGGATCAGTGTTGTGTGATAAAGTGTATGGTGTATACAAAAAAAGATGTACCCCCATGTTCATGTCCCACGCATGATTGAAAAAAAATACACCAACATGGAGCCTAGCATGGCACAAGTAAAAGCACTTTGGGTCATTGTGCCATTGGGTTACCATCATCAAGACACATTACCTGGTTAAATATAAATTGTTCTGAAAAGAGGGCCAATTATTTGACATGCAAAGACAAATACCTAGGATGACACTAGGGTTTACATTTCTAAACTTGATAAGACCTGCATGACATTACTCAAGGAAAGGTTAACGAAACTTTGCCGGTGTAAGCATGCCAACATGTTTTTTCTAGCAATGATTCCTAGTGAAACACAAAAATTCCCTGCCGTTTCCTGCTAATTCAAGAAATGTCCCCGACGGTATTTTTTTAGGTGTGTTTCCTGTAACTTGAATCACTAGTTCCTGTCTGCACACTCTTGTAAGGAGATAACAAAATTATACGACTGAATGTGTCTACAGATCTAAAGTGGATTAAACAGTTATTGTCCTCCTCAACACCCGCAGGACAGAGCAATTTAACTTCATGAAGTTCAAACCACCAGGATTGTGTAAGTGAATGTTTTTTTTATAATCTGAAACTGTATGTTGGCTCCTGCAGGCTTTGGACCTAGGGATGACCCCACTTAAACATCCCAATTTCTGCTGAAACAAAGCATTTATTCTTGGCTATAACTTAGCTTATTACTCTAATGGTAAATAGCTGCCTTTGAATCCTTGTTTTAAAGAATTGGGATTAACCTATTACCTCCAACCATCTTCCCTAATCTTCCTCAGAAGTGTTTAAGGTGTTCTGACGGTAATCCCCCTCACTGCTTCCCTGTACCTTTTTTCTGGAAACGTATTCAGCATCATCACCTGAAAAAATAATAAAAACCATGGTGATGATTGAAGCGAATACTGACTGAGGTCATTCACAATGTGCCGAACACTATACCAACTTCCAGTTTCACAAAGTCCCAGAAAGGAGCCGTTTGAATCACTGTTAGTGATGCATTTGGTTTCAAGATCTTGGATACCAACCTCTTTTTTCTGGACATGGGACTTAAATTGAATGAGTTATGTGAATAATAATAATATAATAATAATAATAATATACTGTATAATTATAAGCTTTATTTGTATAACACCTTTCATACAATAATTGCAGTTCAAAGTGCTTCACAGTAGACAGTTTTAATTCACTTCAAAGTTGAGAGCCTATTGGAAATTATTCAATGAGCGTCAAAAATGATTTAATTGAATTTTTTTTTTTCATTGCTATTTATTCATTTAAACTATACTTTCTCTCTGAATAAAATAAATACATTAGTGTGTCCCTCAGCAAGTTGTAACCTACTGACTGTACTTATCAACTCATTATTTTGAATTCAAATATTGTACACTTTATGTCTTAGTTTATTTTCTTAATGTACAAAAGCATTTCACTGTGGATTCATGGTGTATGAAATAGCAGGGGGGCTTCTAAATATGGCAGAGCTGGTGTTATTGCTGCTGGATTTGGCACCCCCCTCTGTAACTTTGGCCAGGATGGTCATAATCTCACCAAAATCCCACAGGTGTTAGTTATTCCCCTCTAGTTTAAACAAAAAATAACATTTACTCTGGGTTTATCAGATGAAATGTAAAAAAATATAAATCTGGACGAGCTGTAAAACACACTCTTGTTTGCTTACTTAGTGCACAGGATGATGTTCATAATATTTATAATATCCATAACCTAATACAGCTCTACTATATGCACACATAGGATATATTACCATAGCTCGTGGGAAGTAAAATAATGTCTTAATTCAGGAGCAGTCTGATTCATTAAATTGACTTTTAGCCATTACGTTTATTTGAATGTGTGAGTCAAGGGCAGTGTGTGGGTACTTTCCTTCTTCCAGCTCTCATTGTATGACAGACCAGCTCACTTTCTAAGTCCTTTGCCAGCAGATAATGAACTCCACATGCTTCTGAGGGCAAGGTTAGTAGCACCGAGGGCAGTCGGCTCACTTTGGGCCAGACTTTGCTCTGTGACTTCATCCGCGCGCTGTCACAGGTGTGCTTGCATTTGACTCAGCAGAAAACGTCTCAGAGGAGGCTGCAGGCCAAATCCTGCACACTCACTTCATCCTGTTACAAGCTGAGGCAGACTGAGAGTGAACTTTCAGCATATCTCAGACACAGTGGGCGAGTCATCACCAGAAGTTCCCTGTCCGGCTGTTTTCATGTGGAGAGTAACTGTCGTGACTCTCTCCTCAGTGACCTTATGGTGAGTCAGGAGAGGGTCAGTGTTGATCTGAAACTGAACGGATGCACATGTGGCTCTGTGATTTAGCAGGAAAATCATCTGAATCAGGGTTTTAGAATGATGGAATAGCCTCATGCATAGAAATGTCGAAAAGAAGAAAAATAAATTCAAAGTCATTCTGCAAACACACCATCCTCCCTTTTGCTGTTTTGTGTCTCTTTGCAGGCATCACCTTCTGATTGTGTGTCTTTTTGTTATTTCTTCTGTCCTTTTTCTGTAGTATTTTCTCTTTTTCTGGTCATTTTGTGTCACTTACTGGTCGTTCAATGTGTCTTTGCAGCTGTTTTGGTAGTTGTGAGTGTTTTTGTGTCTCTTTGTGATCATTTTCTCTCTCTTCGTAGTCTCTTAGAGTCCCTTTCTTCTTCGTACGTCTCTTAACAGACGCCCCCTGACAACATTACATTTTTTTATCCTTCAATTAACATCAATTTACTGTGTGTATTTCAAAGGGCCCATATCTGAAGTGCAAACCGGCTTAGGTTATAAATGCTATGTTGCAACGGTCCATGTTGTATACCTGGCCCTTTAAATATGAATATAAAATATAAGTAATACATGTCTTAATGTTAATATGGATAAAAGGCATTCATATCCTCCTGGGACCCGAGGAAAAAAAGTGTCTTCCAATTTCCTTTTTTTTTGTGATTTCCTACCTATTTAGGATTAAAAAAACATCTTGCAATTCAGACTTTTTTTATTTAATTTTAATTTTAAAATGTTACAGTATGTCCACTGTAGAGGACGTCGGGACCATATTAGTTTGAAAAGACAGCCAAAATTAACAGATAGACTATGTAACGTATTATGGTTATAGAGTGATATTAATACTCTTTGCACTGGCTTTTAATACTAGTTGAACATTACATTTTTACATTTGTATGTGTTTTTTTAATATGTTTTTAGTTATTGTGCTTTTTATCATGTTTTTAATTATTGTTTTATTATTGTACTCCCATTGTGTTATTTAATATGTATTGCCTGTACAGCACTTTGGTCAACTGAAGGTTGTTTTAAATGTGCTATATAAATAAATAAAGATTGAGATTGATTGAGATTAATACAATAATACATTCACCTTTATTTAAAACATAAATAAGTAATTGATCTGAACATTGCTGTTTATTTGGTCATTAAAAAACTAGTTTGGTTTTTGGTGAATCTTTCCAGATCTTCAAAGACTTTGTAGTCAATGTAGTGGGAAAAGTACCTCATTGACTCCAGTCGGCACGGGCTGTAGGGTCATCTTGACTAGTTTTATGACCATTGACCATGCTCATAGAAACATACAAGGTTCAAGGTTCTTTATTGTCAATCTGACATAGCTACAGAGTAATTATGTAGTTGAAAATCTTATGTCACAGGCTTCTCCAACAATGCAACATAATAACATAATAACAATAAGAGCAAGAGCAATACAAAAAGAAAAATAGTTATAAAATAAAGTGATGATGTGGAATAGTGCAGTACGAGTCTATATACAAGTTATTGGAATGATATATATATATATATTAGGTATTAGATACATAATACTGAGTAGCAGATGAATGTTTTGAAGTTGTTTCAACAGTTCAATTTTTAACAGTCTCACTGCCCGCGGGAAGAAACTGTCTCCGAATCTTCTTGTCCTTGCCAGGATGCTGCAATTACTTGGCATTCCTGAGGCAATTGTCATTTTTCATGGCTCCACTTAAAATAAAAACAACAATAAGACATGCGTGCTACTCTTGGCCCAGAGGGCCATGTCTTTCCAGCTCGTCCCTATCTGTCTCTATGTCTGTATCTGTGCGCTCATGGAGCCTCCTGCATCTTCCCCCCCCCCCTTCCTCTTGACCCTCTTCTATCCCAGGTGTGAAAGCCTCATCTCTCTCATCATCTGAGAGCTCCAAATCTGAATCTCCCTTAACTATCTGGTACAGAAAATGTCTGCTTCAGTTCCGTCTCCTGCAACAATATTGAGTCATAAAGTCCATGAAGATGGTCCTGACGTCCACTAGAATGGACATTTATAAAAGGGCTGTTATTTGAAAACTTGAATTATTTAATTGCTTTCAGAACTAATGATATAGTGTTAATAAACACATGTTAATAAACAAGAACATATATGATTTTCATGGTAAAAATTACAATTATTCAACAATATTTGACTTCTCCTCCTGCTTCTATAACATTTTGTTTTTGGTATGCCAGCCATTTTGGATGAAAAGAAAGAGGAACTTCCCAGCATGCAATTTTAACCAATGACATATCACTGGAAAGACCAGGATGTCCTCTCTACAGTACATCAGGGATTGATAGAGTAGCTTAAAAGAGTAAAAGGAGATGCATGTTAACAAAATGTCCACTACAGTGGACAATTTCAATGGGCTGGGTCCCAGGAGGATATACAGGTTTAATCAGCACAACGTATTACTGAACGTTCGCATGCTGATTTGATACAAATCATCCCAAGCAGACACACCTTAAAATCTGGCCAGAAGCCGACTCTCAGGAGTCTCCACATCACCTGTTTCAATTAATGTCAAATTAAAATTCTTTGCATAGATTATAACTAACCATATGTATTTACAACGCAATAACCATGATAAACAAACGCTCATTGTCGTAATGGAAACATGGCCCTGTCAGGTCCTGCTACAGTAACTTACCTCTAAGGTGTTTTGCTCTGTGGGAGCACAGGTGCGGCCGTGTCGACACCTTTACGAAGTGACTCATCCATGCCAAAGGTACGAAAGTCAACTTTAGGATTGTCAAAATGTTTAAAAAGAAATAATTATGCCTTCTTCATCATCTTATATGTATGCGCTTCATATTTACATTGTGATATATGCACCTAAAAATTACCGTTACAACTCTTTCCCAACATTAAAAAAATGTCCCTTTGTTTCTTCTGAAAATGAAAGGTCCAGAGAGGTGGAAGTTGAAACAAGTGTAAAGAAGGTGCTCTTGGTTTTTGGAAATAATAAAAAAAAGTACTCTCTAATTCTCTTTTTGTAGTTAATCATGAATCAGTGCAGCTGTACTTTAATTTGACTTAGTGTATATGATTTTAAATTATTGTATTCTATCTATAATGTCTGTTTGCAAGCAGAGTTGATGATTAAGGGCCAGAAAGAGTTTTTCCCACAAAAAATAGGCTTTCTTGTGAACCACATTCAGGCAGGTCTAGACAGATTTGAATCACTCTGTGTGATTCATTAATTAACCAGATTCTGCTGGTTTATTTTATTTTGTGTGAGGATCAGCAAGTCTGGAAAACTGGAATGGGAATTGACCATTTTTGACTTCATGGACAGAAGCAGTGTTTTGGTTAAAATATTCTCAATTTTAGAGAAAATGAACTCCGTATAACTTGTCTTTATTGTCCTGAGTGTTATTAAGGTCTGTCTAGAAGGATATTTAGAGTACTTGTACTGTAAAGGGAATTTCTTTCTATTAATTTCAATGTAAGGTGCCAGTAAGGGAAACAAAGTTAATTACCCCAAGATGTAGGCCATACGTGACTGCACGATAGAAGAGGTTTTCGACAATGTTTCATGATATATCAACTATTTTCCAAATTAAACCACAGCACTTAAATACAGTAAAACATCTTCTTCATCTTTCCTAGGATCGTGTTAGGACATTAGGATGTTAATTAGGTTGTGTAATATTACACTTATAAAGAGAGAGAACTCACTGCTCCATAGGGTGTAAAGTGTCTCCTTTTTTTCTACTGTATAACCCACAACAATTTGCACAACAGCTACTTTGCACAATTATAATGTATATATCCAATATCTATCTATCTATCATCTATCTTGTGAGAGTATTTCAGTGCCTATTTAGAGGCTATTTTTAGATTTTACCCATGAGACATTTTACGACAGAATTATTTGGTTTTGGGATAAGTTTAGGCGGTTTTCTCCCCTCAGAAGTGGGTGTCCCGTTCCAATTTGGGCCAATTAGATTCCTCGTCAGCCACTAGGTGCAGTGTGCAGCCGCCAACCTTAACACACCTCCCGCTCTAGCACCGCCAGTCACACACCGGCTGCTGCTTGCTGCTGGGCGGCGGACAGCCTTATCTCCTCCACCCTCAGCCTACTTCACTCTGCTGGCGCCTGGTGAGGAGACATGGAGCCGGGACACAGAGCGAGAGAGCCGGACATGAGGCTCGGAGAGCGGGGCAGCCACAGGTAGGTGAGAGGGTAGTCCCGGCTACTGGAGCCTCGCTTTTTACTAGCGACTCCACACTTTTAAATGGTCTTTTATTCTCTATTATTTCTTTATTTTATATTGTTTTATTTATTTCTACGGTTTTGACTTTTTTTATTAGCGACTCTTTCCCCTTTTTTAAGTTGGTCTTTGAAACACATTTACACTTTTTTTATTCCTATGAATTATTTATTTTATTATCTTATTTGCATTTATTTTATTTTGTATTGTTTTACTTTATTGAATAGATTTGTATGTGTTATCGTATTTATTGGTTTTGTATTCCTTTATTGACCAAGAGGGATCATATATTTATTTGATTGTGTTTTATTTTGTAATTATCATACCTTTTACCTGCTGTTTCTCTTTAAAGGTTTAAGTGTTAACAACATGTGTAAAGTACAAAAGGTTTTAAAGTCTGGCCTGATGTAAACAATCTTGCATGAAAAGTGCTTTACAAATAAAATGTATATCATATTAACTTAAACATCCTATTTTTGAGATATCACAGCATGTTTGTGTCGTTTTTGAGCAAAATTACGCACTCCCCCTGTCCCGCGTGCCGCGTGCGGCCTCGTTGTTTTTACAAGTCTAACTGTCTGCATGTTATTATGTGTTGGTGTGTCATGTGCTCGAATGGACTGTTCAACCACATGTGTGAGCCTAACCTGGGTCCAGGAAGGAAGGCAAGATGTTGGCCATAGCTGATGAAGTTAAAAACCCTGCTATGCCATCACATTGCCATCTTTTCTCCCCCCTCTGCCAGCAAAAAACAACCCAGGATTTGAACCCTGTTCACAAAAGAACTCTTCCAGAAACTCGGTTATTCCTGTCTTGAAGTGATTTTATTGTGGCTTAATCATGACCATTTTGAATCTTGTGGAATGCATGACCAAATGTAATTTACTAATGAAAGGCTAAGAAATGATATTTAAATAATCTGCCTGTGTGTGAGGCACAATGTGCTCTCTTGTCACTTGGGACATTTAATGTTGATTTTACAATACATGTATATTCTCTTTACTTAACTCGTTTGTTTATCCTAAATATTTAGAATTGTATATACGACTAATATTTCCATAAAATGCAATGCTTTTATATTTATGTACGCAGTTAAATTATTTTAAATCTTGGTCAGTGTGACCAATTTCCACATCAGTAAACAATAATCCACTTATATTTGTAATATTTTAATAAAAGCACATTCTGAAAGAAGTAATTCTGCATAATATTCACAATAACTTTCAATTCTCTATTTACTTTTTAAATATTTTATACCTGAGTAAATTTGAATGTACAACTTTTTCTTGTAAATTTACCATTTGAATCTTGCTACTTTGCTCTTAGTTTGGATAAACTTCCTGCTTTGCCCCATTACTGTTGGTCACCATATATTAGCCTTTTTAATTGTTCTCCTAATGTTGCAAATAATTCCAATAACATTTGCCAAAGAGCTGAATAAAGTGCCTGTTCTGTGAAAATGTTTTCTGAATCTCTAATTGTGTGTGTGTGTGTGTGTATTGTGTGTGTGTGTGTGTGGTGTGGGTGTGTGTGTGTGTGTGTGTGTGTGTGTGTGATGTGTGTGTGGTGTGAGGTGTGTGGTGTGTGTGGTGTGTGTGTGTGTGTGTGTGTGTGGTGTGTGTGTGTGTGTGTGTGGTGTGTGTGTGTGTGTGTGTGTGTGTGTGTGTGTGTGTGGTGTGTGTGTGTGTGTGGTGTGTGTGCTGTGTGTGTGTGTGTGTGTGGGGTGTGTGTGTGTTGTGTGTGTGTGTGTGTGTGTGTCCATTGTTGACTACTTTTATAACTCAACTCATGAGACATCTAGTTTTGAAATACAAGCTAAATAATGTCTTTATACCCTGTCCTCTTAGACTGCACTAGACACTTATATATTTTGTATTAAACCATTTTTTTGTGGGTGGGGGGGGGGATTTCTGCATTGACTTCAAATAAAATTCGAATTCATAAGCTAAACATTTGAAATAAAAAGGTATTCTTTCTTTGCAGGAATATAATTTTACATTAAAAACGTTTATCTTGAAAGCTGTAATATTTTGTTGTCCATTTTCTAATGATTGAATAAAAAATCTGACCCACAATTTGTTGTTTGCAAACAAGGAAACACCTTCAAGTCTTGTCACAGTTGCAAAATGACCTATTACACTTTAGGCTTTTTTTTATATGAATAACTCACTCGTTCGGTGTTATAATTATATAATTATAAGCATAAATGAATGGCAGGAATAATAAAGAGTGCTTGAGTAAGGTGGAAGTGGAGCAGGCTGATGTGACCGCAGTAGTTACTTTCCTCCAGCAGGGGGCGGCAGTGCAACACTCTGGTTGTTAGCTGCACTTTCTTTAATGAACACGAAGAAGCTGCTTCCTCCTGCTGTATGCTCATGCCTGTCAGTTGGGAGGCTGGTTTGAAAGCTGTCAGGTAAGAAGATATCTTTTTTATTTATTGATAATAATAAACGGTCAATTACTAAATCATCCCTGTTAAGCTGCACGCTCTTGTTCCTCGTGTGAAAACATTAGCTTAGCCGACACGAGCTGCTAGCAGCTATGCTAAGAGGTAAACAAACTAGAGGTAGCTTGTAATCAGAATTGTAGACATGCTAACTTTAGCAATAATTAAAAATTCACAACTTTTGTATTTTTTTAACAACGGTATAAGACCGCGTTTCCTGTTGAATATGCTTCTACTCGAGATTAAACATGGTCTGAATGAGGACACTAAACCTGTCTTAATAGGAAAGATAAACATGTAGCCTTACCATGTATCTAATACTTTATTTTCCCAGGCCTCACTGACAGTAAACATCTCTTTTATAGTAGGCTTTACAATGATCAGATGTAAATGCAGAATTTTGTTTAATTATTTCCCCACAGCCTTGCAGGCTTTTCAGTGTGCTAATCGCATTATTTCCCCAAGAAAACTTAAATGTGTATGTTTTTCTCAATTGTATTGTTCATAAGCTGCAATTATGCATTCATTTGACAAACCTTAAATACATATAATACTGCTTCACCTAAAGTCAGGATCCTACACACCCTCAAATCAACTGTTGGGGATTATTTCTACACAGCCAAGCCACATGTTTATATCCATTGTGATCGTCCTGAACGAATAGTCGGATCACTATTCTTTTCAATGCAAAAAAAGAGAACAACTTGGGTTTGAGAAACTTAACTGTGTGTACCAATTTCCTTTGTTTTCTGACATTTACAGACCAAGAATTGCTCTAAAACATATATTATGCAGATGAACCAATTAAAAACAATATTGTCATTAAAATGTCCAAGGAGTTGTCTTTAAACGTGTTGTTCTTTACGTTATACAAGTCTGTGTTCCCTGGTTTCTCGTTTCATTTTTTGATACTTTTGGTACTATAATGTTCTTAATACTTATAGACCAACAGTATTTAAATATGAATTAAAAGGTAACAAGCTAAATACCTGCTTATTTTTTAAAACATGAGACGCAAAGTGGATACAATTACACTTATTTTCCACTGAACTGAAATATCAAGCACAATAAATTCATATATTGAAATGATGGCCTTGGAGTGATCTCAACATATTTGTTTTTCCAGAGATGAACAGTGAGAATTTCAGCCTGAGTGAGAAGATCGTGTCGACCTCTTACGTTCGACAGGGAGTCAGGCGCGCCGCAGCCATGAGCAAGCTGATCAGACTCTTGCTGGAGAAGGTTACCGTCCTCAGCTTCATGTCTCCTTAAGGTCGCTGCAGATTCATCAGCTTCTTCTCATTGTGTGTCACAGGGAAAGTGTCCAGAGGAGGGTGGATTGAGAGCACCGTGGAGCTCTTCCCAGCGAGCTGGCTGTGATGGACAGTAATAACTTCCTGGGAAACTGCGGGGTCGGAGAGAGGGAGGGCCGCGTGGCCTCCAGCCTCGTGGCCAGGAGACACTAACAGGTTCAAGTTTGACCTTTTATAACACACATCTGTATAATGTTGTGTCCAATGCGAAAATACACATATTTTTACTAGATAGATTTAGGTAGATTGAATTAGGTCTCTAAATTTGTATAGCTCATTTTATGCCACCACAACATTTGATCCCAGTAATATAGCTTTGTGAGGCAGATATTGATGTGACTTAATACAATTTGGTCGTTATCAGGGTTCTCTTTATTTTTATAAAAATAGCAAAGTCATTGAATTAATTGATCTGAAATTAGGTCCCGATTCCTATTAAATTGTCTTAAAATAATCCCTTTTAAAAGTCTTTTAGTTGCTCAGTTATGGGAAGTACGGTTTTATGATGTTTTCTTTCGGTCATTGCCTTCTAAAATCTGAAAAAAGGGGGACAGGTATTTACAGGCAGTTTAATCTTTTTAGGGAATTAACACAGTCAACATCTGTTTAAAATAAATATATAACGTTATGCCGATCCGGATTAAGTTGCCTGTAAAATTGTTGGGGGGAATACAAAAAAAAGTGTTGAATCTAGCTTCCTTCATGCTGTGGGAAACCTACATAGATTATTTTTTTCATAAGAGTATGTGATGAGGCTCCTAATTATATTAGTTATTTAAGAGTTTCAACCAAATAAGGCTGTGTATTTAAGTGTTAAAAACATCTTAATTGTGCCTAGCCAACAATAACACTGTAAACTTACTCGTGTATGATAAGTTCACATTGCCCATACTAATAACGCTTGGGCTCTACTCAATATAGTACTCAAAATGATCAGAAGTAATACAAATCTTCTCTAGTGTCCAGTGAATGTTGAACGCTTCCTGTTTGTTTTGAAGGTTGATCCATGGCATCGGTCGGTCAGGTGACATCGCTGCCGTCCAGCCCAAAGCTGCAGGATCCAGTCTGCTCAACAAGCTCACCAACTCTGTGGTGTTGGACATCTTAAAGCTCTCAGGTGTGTATTTATTATGAAAAACTACTTTGCAAGAAAATTGAATATTTGTATCAAGGAATGTGTTTTATTTGTGTTATGTTGAAGCCACTGAAAGATGTGCTTAGACGGGAAAAAAACAGATGAAGTCATGCCCTTGCATTAATTTATTGGATGTTTATTATGCTTTGTGGGTGTGACCTCTTTTGCTGTGTCATCACCATTCATATATTTACAACAAAAAAAAAAATTGTTTACTAGAGCACAAAGTTGTTCATATAACAAACCTCTTGATCAAAATACAAAAATAAAATTAACCTTTGCGTTAGGATTCAGTTTACAGTACAAAAAAAATACATTTTTATAACCATGCGTTGCTCCTCAGGTGTCCGGAGTGTGGCCAGCTGCTTTGTAGTTCCCTTGGCAACAGGAATGAGCTTGACTCTGTGCTTCCTGACCCTTCGCCACCGAAGACCCAAAGCTCGCTACATCATTTGGCCTCGCATCGACCAGAAGTCCTGTTTCAAAGCCATGATCACAGCAGGTGAAAATCCCATCAGTCACCCTCACTTCCTGCTCACACAGACAGAATATGGCAGCAGATGGCCATTTCTTGGGGGAATATATCTGAAATGGTGCCATGTAAAGCATATTTGTTGAAGTATGTGATGACAGACACAATCTTTGCACTTTCTGTTGGCATTTTCACCCCGATGCTAGTTAGACATGTGTTCCTTCCTCATAACATCATCACAGGGCTTCCTCCGCCTCCTGCCTCTTACTTCACTGTTCCTCAGGATTTGAGCCTGGTAGTGGTGGAGAACGTTCTGGAGGGCGATGAGCTGCGGACAGACCTGGAAGCAGTTGAGCGCAAGATCGAGGAGCTCGGAGCCGAGAACATCCTGTGTGTTCATTCAACTACTTCCTGCTTCGCCCCGCGGGTCCCCGACAGGTGAATAATGTTCATTCACAGCCTTTCACCTACTCCACACTGAAGACCTTAGCCTAGATTTCCCGCTTGCTGACAGTTTTTGGATTGCAGCCAATGAGAGCTCGACAGAATTGAGGGTAACCTTGGGAAGGGGAAGCCTGGTACAACAGGAAGTACTAAGAAATTATTCATTTTTTAACACTCGTATAATGTGAATAGTATCCTATGTTTACATTTTTGAGTATTTACTAGGTCTAATATAGTGTATACCAACTTATCTACATGTTATATTGTTAAATTTGATTGAGACACCCTATAAATATTTATGTTTCACTGTTGATAAGTATGTTTTACTCTTAATGTTATTTTCTAATTAATTTTATTTTTAATTAATGCTCAAGCCCTTGTTTACGCTGCTATGACAAATTAATTAGCCAAATTCGGATCAAAAGTGAATGAATTCTGATGA
The DNA here is from genome assembly GCF_902827165.1 of Trematomus bernacchii. Lineage (NCBI taxonomy): Eukaryota > Metazoa > Chordata > Actinopteri > Perciformes > Nototheniidae > Trematomus > Trematomus bernacchii. The sequence goes on from NW_022987685.1 coordinate 2,866,859, forward strand.
TTGTTTATGATCTTGTCCTATAGGCTGGAGGAGCTGTCCATTCTGTGTGCCAAACAAAACATTCCCCACATTGTGAACAATGCATACGGAGTGCAATCGTCTAAATGCATGCACCTCATCCAACAGGTGGGTTCCACACACTATATCGCTTGTAATTGGCCCTCATATGCACTTTACACCCGTTGGGTGACAGTTTGGTGTTGGCTGTCTGTCGTCAGGGGGCTCGTGTCGGAAGAATTGACGCCTTTGTGCAGAGCCTGGACAAGAACTTCATGGTTCCAGTAGGTGGCGCCATCATCGCAGGCTTCGACGAGTCCTTCGTACAGGAGATCAGCCAGATGTACCCAGGTGAGTCAAGTGGGATTCTTTATTTATTGCAAAAAGTTTCCTCTAAATGATTATCACATGGACACCTATTACAATCTAGTGGAATGAGGGATATGAACCCAGTTATTGGGAGGGAATTTATTTTGAATCAGAACTAAAACATTCTCTGACATATGAGCTCACAGAAACAAAAACAAATATTATAATCAGACATTTTAAAATATTTGTTGTATTTCTATACCCAACTGCTTTTCAAACTGATAACTTTTATCAGTTTTCTTAACCTTTTTATCAATAAATAAATAAATACACTTTTGGATCTTACAATGCTTTTGAGTTATTTTAAATGTTTGATTTGACGACACTGGTAAAAATGTTTTGCAAATAGTAATAATCTAAATAAGATTACTGTAGCCTCATTTTTATCTGCAGCTGTGCACACACACTGCCTTTAAACATGATCAGTAGACCTACACAAGAAAGCTGCACAGCATTTAATTGTGGACTTACAATTTGAATGTCAAATGTATTAATTAAGCTTTAAAGGGGACCTATCATGCAAAAATGCACTTTTGTACGTCTTTTATACATGAATATGTGTCCCCGGTGTGTCAGGGAACTCACCAAGTGTCGATGAGGCATGGCTAAAATGCATGATCTGTTTGGGTATTTTTGAAAAGAAAACTTCACAGACATGTTTTATATAGGTATGGCCCTACAATATATTATTCAAATATAGCATGATAGGTCCACTTTAAAGTATTTGGTTTATCCCTGATATTTTGTCAGGGATTTGAAAAAAAAACTCATGTGATGCTTTACGGCCACCAATGCTTATTTTGTCCTCGAGGTTAATATGAGGAGTAGATATCTCTACCTATAATCAGTTACTGTATGCACAAAGTCACTTGATGTCCCCTTTTGTCCAGGTCGAGCGTCCGCCTCTCCTTCCCTGGACGTCCTCATCACCCTCCTCACCCTGGGAGCCAGCGGCTACAAGAAGCTCCTGTCAGAGAGGAAGGTGAGAGCGTGCACACATCAGCTCACAACACCACTTTTTATTTAATCATGTCTTTCAGGCGGAGTTTTATATCTGCAGGATGCTTCCATGTCCAAAATATCAGATTTTAACTTGTGTATGAGGCGTTGGGAAAGCGAGATTGGAAGGAAGGGGAAATAAATGTAATTATTAATATAAATAAACAGTCATATTCCAGATGGTGTGATAAAAACAACATGGATTGGTAGAAGGAAAATACTGCGGCAATGTCAGCCTGACTATGTTTCTGTGTGTGCTGTGTCAACATCTCTCTCCGGAAAACTGACGAGAACAGCTTACATAAGTTGTATTGAATTGCAGTGGATCACTCTCTCTCTGACTTCCTGGTGTGTGGTGTGTGTGCGTGTCTCTTTACCTGCATTCTGACTGAGGAAAGAGACTTTGAACTTGAGCGAGTCAGTGTAAAGGGAGGCGTGTGCTATAGCAGGATGAAATTGATCCAGAAGTTTCAGAAAACATCCCCTGGTGGCTCCCCCGTTTAAAGCAGACTTTTCTCACAATGCAGCATCCCCCCCTCTTAAAACAGGATTCACTGCAGCACTCTCACACCTCCCAACTGCTCCTCCCACAAACTGTACATGTGACTTTATCTGTTTTATGTTGATGCTCAAACCTCGGTAAGACGCTGAAACAAATTACTCTTAAATCTCCATCAACGGTCTTTTTTTAAGAATGAACTGTGGATGATAAATCTTCTTTTCTCTCATGTTTATCAGTAAAGTCCCTTCAAGAAAACAAGTAATCACAATCTGTTCATGAAACCCAAAGATGACACAACTACAAGATGTCATACAACCCCCACAATGCCCTCTGCGGGAAAGCGTAGCAGAAATATACATTTAGGAAATACCTCGGGCCTCTCCGATGACCCGATCAAAGCTTATTGATTTCCCTCGCTCCACATTATTTATAATTAATGTGCAGGACGCGTTTTCCATAGTATCTGCAGAAGTGAGTGATTTCCCCACATCCCCCACAGGGTCACAAGCTTTAAATAATTCAGACTTTTCATCTGATAATTCACAGACTCATGTAACCGTTAGGGTAGAAATTGCAAAGAACCAGCAGATGATGTGTGTTTTTTTTTTAGGTAGGATGGGGTTTAGTCATCACACACACACACACACACACACACACACACACACACACACACACACACACACACACACACACACACACACACACACACACACACACACACACACACACACAGTTATTGTCTGCAGAGTCGTGGCCGTGCACCCCCTCCTCTGCAGGGGTAAGAAAGTCGTCCATTGTTGCTAGAGAACAAGGGACACTTGGAGACACTTGTGTTCGACTCTTGACAGAAAATATTTTCCTTCTTGGTGCTTTCGAATTAGAATATTATGAGTCAGCAAAGTACGCAGGAGACACACACACACACACGCTGTAGCAGAGAGCAGATGCTTTAATATGCGACGCTTCACTGGGGCAGCCAGCAACAGAAACACTGATTTATTGTTGTGGCGGCTCCTCTTCATGTCCTGGCATCATAACATCTGTGTTCTCCACCTTTTATTCAGAGCCACACACACTGCATTGAGAATCAAACACTTCATCATATCACATCATATTTCAAACATTTAGGTGTTAGAATCACTGGATTAAAGCATGTGTTCCTCCTCTCCTGCCTCTCTGGAGACAGGGGGGAGATAAGGGAGGGGGTCTGGACATGGACCAGTCTGCTTGCCGGTAGATTTTGCTTGATTAGCAATAAAACCGAGGCTGCTGCTGCTAAAATAAGACTGTGGCAGAGTTTTCTATTTATAGCTCTTTTGTATGGCCCCCCCCCTCTACTTCTGTGTCTCCATGCCTCTGCCTGTGTACGCATGTCCTGCAGGAGATTTATTTGCTGCTGGCTCAGGAGCTGAAGAGTCTCGCCTCTGCACACGGGGAGAGGCTGCTGAACACCCCACATAACCCCATTTCCCTGGGTAAGCTCCATGTACAGGCATCATGAATACACACTCTATTTTGTCCATACATTTTGGGTTTTTTCAATGGTGAAAGCTTCATTTTCTGAACTTATATTAGTGCTGCAAGAAATGATTGCTCATCATTTGATCTATAAAATGTCAGAAAAATGAAAAATGCCCATCCTAGTTTCTCAAAATCCAAAGGTCTTTGGATGGTCCATGTCCATTGTCAGATCAGAACTCAAATATATTCTTACATTTAAACGGAGGAAAGCAGGAGATCTCCATATTTGGGAGGCTGAAAACTGCATTTTCTTACATTATTAGCATGAAAATGACTATCATCGAATACTATCAATAGTTACTTTTTTTTTTTAACTAAAGCATCTGTAACATATACAAGTACATTATTTTGATATTTCATGTGTAGTTTTTTATGCATTTTTCACTCTTAAACATGGCTGTGAGTTTCTTGAAAAGCACTCTATAAATCAAATGTATTTTACAGTATAATCATTGTTTGTGTGTTTGGGTGTGGGCACCTCTCTTCCCCCCCCCTTCCCCCCCAGCCATGTCTCTGGATGGTCTCCAGGCGGAGAGCAACGGGGCGGTGACTCAGCTGGGCTCCATGCTGTTCACCCGGCAAGTGTCAGGAGCCAGGTAAGAATCATAGGCTGTATTTTAGGTATGAACACTTTTTAAAGGGGCCACAATCTGGCCTGGAAAGGGGAACATGGGGAGGGGAGTGCAAACAAGAGGGTGTGGAGGTTAGGCAAAATTAGGTTTGTGTGCCTGAGCTGTGCGGCAATCGGCCGGATGGATCTGCTGAATCTCAGGGAACAGCAACCACTTTAGAAGATTACAACACACCGCCCATCCTAATTTCCCGGGATGTTTCCATCACGGAGCGCTGTTGTCTCCACTGGAGCCGCGGGCACAAACACTGATACCATGTTAGGGTCTGTTCTTTTGTTGCCTCAAAGCCGAAAAACAAATTTCATTTTCTCAATTTTCCCCTTCGATGGACAAAGCTTGGGAGCCCATCTAAATATTTAAAATATCCCGAATGATTTATTTAGGGTCATTATTTCATGCAGTGCTTTTTTTTACATCAACAATGTGCAACATATTAAGAGCTCTGTATTATATGAATGCATTTCTTCTCCATAATGGTCTCACATCTGCTGGATCGGCTTGCTTACAAATTCACCATACTATAAATTCAACACAAATCCTAAAAATCACAGCACTTGCAGTGAAATTGCGAGAAGAAACATCATCAATGACAAATTCTTGTAACTACCGCTTCCCAAATGTTGACCGAGTAGTAAGAATGGAGTTAGATTAAATATATTTTGTTTTCTAATGACTAGTTTACTGTAGATAATATTTTTGTTGACTAACCAATGTACCTCCTTCATTACATGTGATATCACCAAGTCAAATTATTTGATTTAAAATAAGTATTTGTAAATAACATCATTGTTCCACGTTATCCTTGTTTTCCACCCCTGTCTGTAGGGTAATACCGCTGGGCAAGGAGCAGACCATCGGTGGACACACGTTCCGAGGCTTCACGTCTCACTCCGATGCTTACCCGTGTCCGTACCTTAACGCTGCCTCGGCTGTGGGCATCACGCGGGAGGACGTGACCCTGTGCATGAAAAGGCTCGAAAAGTGCCTGAAGACCCTGAAGAAAGAGAAAAACATGGCGAAAAGTAGCTTCCCTGTACTTCCACCGTGCCAGGAGGACACCACTGGAGAATGACTATAATAAGAAAACAAAGTGAGTTCTTCTAACTGTGAGATCTTCTTCTTCACCTCGTCTGGACTTTGTGTGTTTTTAAAAGGCTGATGGATTATCAATCCAGATATTGTAATGAGGTCAAAGGCTGGAGCAACAGCTGGTGTGGAAACTTCCTCCAGGTGTTCATTAAAACAAAAGTGACTCAGGCTGATGTCACTGATTAATTCCCTCCTCTGTGAACGTGTCATAATTAGTAGATATTTTAAGGACGCTAAATGCATACAAATGCTTCTCGGGAGCATGTGGTTCTTCGTGAACACTTGCATTTTCTGTTTATGTTGAAAAAACCTCATTTCTAATGGCATTTGGACTCAAAATAGCTTGAGGATGAACAAGGGGCTTTACTTTATGTGTGTCATTTCTCTTAATTAAAACCATCTCAAGCCTCCACAGTGCAGTGGAATGTAATTACCCGTGGTTCCTCTTATTCTCTGCTAATGTTAGCAGACACAGGCATGCTTAATGCGCCTTCTGCTCTTGGAAATGCATTAGGCCTTTCCAACTATTGACATATGAAACAAAATCGCCTGATAATGCAGTATGTTGCAGCATGTCTTCTGCAGTGTGATGTAATGTGATATAAAAACCGTTGAGCCATTATCTCCATTTGAAGCCGGTGAATTTAATCGGCTCTTTTACTTTCAGGCAGCAGAAAACAATATAATGAACAGATAATCGATTTAGTTCAACAAACATGGATCACTGCTGTGTGGAGTAAAGGAAATGTTCACCAAACCTGCTATTAAGAATTTAAGATGTGTGTAGGTAAGTACAGTTACATTTGTTGGGACCTTACAAAAGGCTATACACACAGCCATAAAAAGATCTACAATGTACCTTAAATTGTTTTAGTTGGTCTAAGAATTAAGGCTATGTTTTGTTTACTATAAATAATCCATAGGGTCTTTGTATGATGTCTGGTGTGAGAACAGAACCACTTAAAATATATTTTACACATGACTTTCGTGTGTTACTTCTGTAATGTCAATATGTTCATGAAGTTAAAGCAGTCTTTAGTGTTTGCTAGCTTAAGATACATTTCAGTTTATCAGACAAAAGGTAAGTTTAGATTTTGAGGAAGGTACATATCCAAAGAAAATACATGAACTGTGCAGGATTTTGTTGATATGGAAATCAAACTCAAATTCTTCACTCAGAGGAAAACGTGTCACCTGCATTAGTTGGCAAACATACAGTAAGCTCTGATCTGAAAAGCTTACTTTAAAAGCATTTTGTGTTTCCTATAGTAACCCTGATCAGTAGTTCTTGCTGCGTCAGTGCTGGGCCCAGGTGTGCTTTGGATAGCAAAGTATACATTCAGCACACGCCGCTTTTTAAACTGTAGTTGTTAATGCAGGTCTGATGCATGTGCAGCAGCCCATCCACCCTGGGAGAGTGGACTGAAGTCAGATAGATGAAGGTGCTGGATCAGCACACTTTCACTGTTCCCAGGCTGTAGTGTAACCATTAACACAATACAGAGGGAGTGCTCGGTACACGGCAGTACTCTTAAAAACACAGAAGAAGCATTATAAAAACAGCTTTTTGTTTTTTGTGGTAGCAAATGTCGTCAGTCAGGATGAAATAATCCTGAATCAGTGCATCAGCTGCCTGGCTCTCTGTCGTGCAAATGTTGCTCTCCTGATTGTTTTTGTCTTTTCTCTCCCGTCACCAGTTTGCAGGGTTTCCCATCTTTGCTGAGGTTGCAGGGATGCTGAGGGAGAGAGTCAGACACATTATTTTGTGCAGGCCAGTTTTAAAGGAACCCCCCTTCTATTGATCAAGCCTGCTGCAGTGTGTAAATCAGAAAAGAGCTGCCACTAAGAGACCTGCACACGGCATCACAGTCTGTTTTTCATGCAAGCCATCTATCAGTGGCAAGCATTGCACTAAGGAAACAGCTGATGTAAAACAAACACGAGAGATCATGAAGAAAACAGGACACATTATGACAACACAAGTAACTAATGGCTAGGCTTTATAGTGGAAATCCCACATTGGCCTTGGCAGCTTCTGACTTATATATTATTGACTTAGGCCTGTTTTATCTTTCTTAAGGTGTACCTTTTAATGATTACAAAATCTTCACACATTTTTACATGAATTTGCTCCACGAAGCCCTTGAAAATTCTCATACACAGATGATCAAAAAGTGGATATGTTTGCTTACCTTATCTCAAAAGCCTATAAAATTAATAATCATTAAATAGTATTATTGTTTCTCTACAGCGTTGTACATGTCTTGTCAGGATCTGGTATTTTTATTGTAGGCAAACAATAAAAATGTGATGTTTGGGAATTCCTTTCATTTCAATCATTTGTTATTAGATTACATTCATTTTGAGGAGTTTTCTGGAGCTCTATTAAATATTTTTACATTTTGATAAATACCTTTTTAGATTAGCAGTAAAAATGGAAAGTGTTGAGTTTCAGTGTGACTGCAGATTCATATTGTGTTGCAGTCCTTCTCTTTATGGAGGGGGGGGGGGGGGGGGGGGGGGGGGTTACTGTACAGTATGTAAAGTAAACGTAGTAATAATATGTCACTGACTGAAATAATTCATAAAGAGTCTTCATATGACGCATTTGATTTTCATATTTGAAATTATGCGAAAATGTGCGCGCGTGATAACCTGACGTCATTTAAAATGTGTTTTTAAAGTCTTTCCAAGCCACGCAGTATATATCTGCTCAGCCTCATGATATACAACTATAATGCCCATGAATGCAACATATATCCCCCAAAAGCCGTGATTGCTAGATGAAGTTCTTCTGCATGTATGGCGCATGGGCTGTTTTAACCCACAGTCACCGTACGGGAGCTGAGCCTTAATAAATAATGAGAGTGCACGCGGAGGAGCTGCAGCTGATTTGCTGATGTCAGGCAGTCAGTGCAGCATTTCATGGTGCAGGGTGTAAACGCTCTTCGCGCTCTCAGAAAAACCCCACACATGCAACCCTGGCAAGAAAGATGTTGCCAACTCTCAAGATCTGGACATTATTTTCTGTTTGGCTCTGCTTCCTATCGCAGCCGGCTCATTTAAAGAAGGCTTTCCGATGTCCTTCAACATGCAGCTGCTCCAGGGAGTCCATCATCTGCGTCGGGTCCTCCAATGTCCCCAGGATTAGCCCCAACGACGTTAATTCCCTGTGAGTAGCTCGATGTTTTCATGCGTAAAGCAGATACCAGTTGTCGCTAGCTATATGATGTTCATCATCTTAATAAGAGCTGCTGTGGAAAAGCAATGCAGTCCTCTATGATGTTGATTTGCTCATCGTTTCTGCTCCTTCCTTACAGGAGCCTCGTCAATGGGACTTTCTCTGAGGTCAAAGAGGCGATGTTTGCTCACATGCCATCCCTCCAGCTACTGTAAGAGCAACAGCACACTATTCCTCTGTTAGAGCATGAGTTACCTTACCGCGTAGCAAAGGCTCCTTTTTTAGGGCAGAACCAGGAACACTGATTGATTGAACAACAAATTGGTGACTTGCAAAACCAATGTGAAGAATTCAACAGTGGTAGAGACCTCAAAGTGTAAAGATGTAATCAGTATTTAGATCCTAAAAGTACTCATACCAGTCTGGGGAAATACCCCCCTAAAAAAAGTCAGATTATCAGCCAAGTATCATGAGTAAAACTACTCACAATGCTGAAAATGTTAAGAATTGTTTGTGTTTTAATGATGACGTATGTTTTACGTCAAATCTTAAAAAACTAATGCTTTTTGATAAATGCAGGGTAGTAAAAAGTACAATATTTTACTTTGAAATAGTAGCCTAGCCCTAGAGTATAAAGCAGCATTAAATGGAAATGGTCTAAATCTATTCTGAAATAGATTTCTCGAGGAGCCTACATTTACTTCATTAATTTCATTCACCACTTGGTGCAATACACATAAAAAACCCTTTATAAACAGCAACAATACGCTATAATATTGGCTTTTATTGATCAAGTTTGTGGTGCTTTTGAAGTAAAGATATGTCCAGTAGCTGACTTCCTGATGTGCGTGGTTTTAACACAGACACAGTAAAGCATTAAGTGTCTTTGGTGCATCTTAGAGCAATTAGCAGGAAGGATTTAAAAGGTTTGGACACCTTTTAAAGCTCTCAGTGCAGTCACATGTCGTATCATACGGAGGCCATCTGTCTTCAGTTACTCCACTAGTGACGACTGTGATTCAGAAACAAAGGTGTGGCAGATGTAGAGTGTTTAACCAAAGTCATAACACACATGATGATTAACAGCCAGATTGATTTTGTGATGAGAGTGCAGCGCGTTTGCTATTTTATTTCAAGACACTACAGGTATACGGAACCATCTCAACTAATAGATCTAACATTAAACTCTTGCGGTTATTAATTGCATTTCATTTTGTCTTTTCAATTAAAACAATTGTTGTTTATATATGCAAATGAGGCATCATGTTCTGACTGAATCAAAGTTAGGAAAATAAACTTCTAAATCTATTTTCTTTGCACTAGAGCCTGAAAGATGACATTTAATTAAAGTCCATAATCCTATCTGCATAAAAACAACAACAATGATTTTGTGTGTATGGTCTCACCTTTAAAATTGACTTTTTGCACAAGGGGATTGTCTTTTTGGTGAGTTAAATAGGAGTTTTATTTCAGAACAATATGGTGGTTTGCTCCTGTGTTTGATAGAGGATGCAGTTGATTTGGATAGATGTTTTTTCTTGACATTTTTTTACTCTTATCACATTTGATTTGACATGTGTTGGAATGAGGCTGGGATGATTATGCTGTATTTTGATCACTGAAAGAAAAATCGTAGAAATATCCTCTATATAAAACAGTGCCTCTTGTTGACAGCCAGCATCTTCTAAAGTGTTTTTATTATTCATCAGGCTTTTGAATTCCAATTCTCTCACAACTGTACGGGACGATGCGTTCTCCGGCCTCTCACATCTGGAGTATCTGTAAGTTATTTCAGTGTTTATTAAAAAATATATCAGAGGCATTAACATGAGTGTTGTACTTAATTACTTAATTTAGCTGTAAATTAGGTTAAAATGGCACATCGTGATCTTAAACATGAGGTTTTCTGGGTGGATTTTGCTCTTTCTGAGAGTAAATGAGGCCCTCTAGTGGTTTAATTTAATTTGGTTTAAAGAATATTCTTCACTTGTTTGCCCACAACCAACATTTTTAGACATATTTTCAGCAAATGTAATATATTTTGTTTAAAACTGTACACATTTGACCAGAACCAGAACCATATTTCATACATCCATTCACAGAGACATGTGCTGAGTGTGTTACCATACCATAAGCTTATTACTAACATGTGTTGTTGTTGTTGTTGTCCTCAGGTTCATTGAGAGTAATAAGATGGAGACTGCATCCAAATATTCCTTCAGAGGACTCAGGGACTTGACACACTTGTATGTTCCAACCTTTAAAATCATTCCCATACATTAAGACCTCTCATCTGTAATATTTATTCGCTAAAGTCATTTGTTAATATGAAGCCATTGTGAACCATTGTAGGTGATGCTTAATAATTCACATTTTATTCAGAATAAGGGTAACAGCGTTGAACATTAATATTGAGTATATATCAAGAATATTTGTTTTTTCTTCAGTGTTTCCAGTCATTAAAGTGTTACTTGTACCTTAAGTCTATAAATATGATGCATGTTTTTCAATTTTCTGTCATTGGAGTTATGATTTTCTTAATAGGTGCCATTTTCTGTATTGATCAATGGCTGTATTTTCCAGGTCTTTGACAAACAACAACATTAAAGCATTACCTCGGGACGTTTTCAACGACTTGGACTCACTGATAGAGCTGTGAGTTTCATAATCCGTATCAAAAATGAATCCCGGGTCCAATGCATTTCTTCTAATGTATGTTTTAGCTACTTTGTTCGTCTGCAATGAAACTGAGTACCTCTCTTCTGCAGGGACCTGCGAGGCAATGCTTTCGAGTGTGACTGCCGAGCGAAGTGGCTGATGATGTGGCTGAAGAACACCAACGCCACGGTTTCGGATGTCGTGTGTGCTGGACCAGAGGACATGAAGGACAAGCGCCTCAATGATATGACCAGCCTGCACAACGAGTGCGTCTCAACAGGTGAGAAACACCTGAGCCAGATGGCCTTGTCTCTGTTCTAACTGGCATCAGGCCACTCAACCAGGTCATCCCAACAAGTGTAAAGAGGAGGCAAAAGTGTGGGGTTTCTAAATTCAGAATGTGCCTTTTCTGCAGATTTCGTCCTCCATCAGTCCCTGGCATCTGAGTCTCTGTCTGTGGACACATTCAGCTATAAAAACGACGTCTATGTGACGATAGCTGCTCCCAGCGCAGAGAGCTGTATGGTTTTCCAGTGGGACCACATAGAAATGAACTTCAGGACTTATGATAACATCACAGGTACGGCAAATGTTTTAACTGTGGATGCTGTTGTTACATTTTGAGAGTTTGGGCCATTTTGTTTCATAACATGTCGGCCATTTTGTCTTCTTTCTGAATTTTGAGAAGGAAAACACATCTAAAATACACATTTAAGAGTTTTTCTTACTGCGTTTTTGTGTTTGTAGATTCAGTAGCACTTACAGCAGTTTCATTCCCATTGTTTACAGTTTTTACTGATCTATGGAATGATGCAAATAAATATCCTAAAATCCCTCTGTACAAACCTTTAATTCTGATAGGTTTGAATTTACAAATAGAGAATTTTCCACCTGGCATTATACTGTATTCAAGTTTCTGTACTAGTAATGTATTTAAATTAAATTAGCACATATTTGATAAAAAATAATGGCCAATTTGCATATTTAAACGCAGCATTTCAGAAAACCTGTCCAGCCAGTAGTGAGCTGGGGAAGTTTGAAAGTGTTTTTCAATAACAACCTTTTACAATTTGGTATTGGCCCATTTATTTTAATTTCTCCGCCTTTCAGGTCAGTCCATTGTGGGGTGCAAGTCAGTGGTCATCCAGGACCAGGTGTTTGTCATCGTGGCTCAGCTGTTTGGTGGCTCCCACATCTACAAGTTTGATGAGGACCAAAGCAGCTTCAGCAGGTTTCAGGACATCGAGGTGTCTAAGATCTCCAAGCCCAATGACATTGAAGCGTTCCAGGTGGGCTCTGACTGGTTCTTTGTGATTGCTGACAGTTCAAAAGCAGGCCTGTCCACCCTCTACAAGTGGAACGATAAGGGCTTTAATTCCTACCAGTCGCTGCACGAGTGGTACCGCGACACAGACGCAGAGTTCCTGGACTTGGATGGGAAGGCGCACCTTATCTTGGCGAGCCGCTCGCAGGTGCCTGTGATCTACCAGTGGAGCCGGAGCAACCAGAAGTTTGTCCTGCAGGGAGAGATCCCTCACATGGATGACGTTGTAGCTGTGAAGCACTTCCGGATCAAGGAGGAACTCTACCTGGCTATGACGCGCTATATTGGTGACTCCAAAATCCTTCGTTGGGGTACCAAACAGTTTACAGAGATCCAGGCCTTGCCCTCACGAGGCTCCATGATTCTCCAGCCTTTTTTTTTCAAAGAGCGTTACTACATGGCTCTGGGAAGCGATTACACCTTCTCGCAGATCTACATGTGGGATGATGAGAACAAACTCTTTGACCGCTTCAAGGACGTGTACATCCAGGCACCGCGCTCCTTCACTGTGGTTTCCACCGACCGCAGGGACTTCATCTTCACCTCCAGCTTCAAGGGAAACACGCAGATCTTTGAGCACATCATGATTGACTTGAGCTTGTGAGGGGCCTTGTCATGGCCCCCAAAAGATTGGTGGAGGGGGGAAAAAAGGACTACAACACACTTTTTCAATTTCAATCCCTTCATTCGTTTCCGTCCCAAGTCAAAGCTGGGTAAAGATGTGTTTAGAATTCTTATAGTTTTCAAGCTTGATGGCCTTGTCCAAATATCTGTTTCCATGGTCTTTCAGACTTCAGAGACTGAGAGGGGGAGTCAAGAGGGTGGACAAGCGTAAAAGGAGGCTGGTATTCTCCTAAAAATCCAGCTCACATTCCTGAAGGTGGAATACTTTCATATCATTTGGATCTATTTTCAGTTTAATATCCCCTATCCTAATGGTTTTATACCCCAACTAATATACAACAAGACCTAAGAGAAGTATCATATTATTTTCTTATGTTCTCATTAAGGGCATGTAACAGGTGTGGTTGCTCCTCGTGTGCCACTTACCTCATGCCCTCATGTGGTGATTGTTGCCTTATCAGCTCTGGGGTTCTGTGTCCTGATTGGCCCACAGTGCCTCCCTCTGGCCGTGATGAAGTATCACACCCCTTTGCTTTTTCCAAACAGGGAATGTCTTGAAAGCACAAACCTTTAATTATCCTAGGTGAGACCCCAGCCCTTAGAGTGTAGTTGTTACGAGTCGAATGTTACTGTAGGTGCTATAGATTATATCGCGTACAGTAAATAAGGTACCAGTGGTTTGTGAGGTGGAGAAATATTCAGGACTGGATATAGCTAATGCCTTTTTAGACTAACATGTGAATGGAATCAACTTTTAGACCGGACTAACTATAGTAGAAACTGATAGAAGCTCTTTAAGTGTTTCAGGGAACAAATCTACATACAAATAAAAAAAGCAACCCGAGTTGTTGTACTACTGACATCATTTAACTTTTTATTTTTCAACTAAAACTTTAAAAAGCTCCTCACTGAAGAAGTGATAGCTCACATTTATGAATAAAATAAAAAGACATCATTTATTTGTCTACAAATGAAGGAAACAATGTGTTAATGTAAATATGTTCACTCTAGTTGAGAGGCTTTTTCCGTCTGTCATTCTCTTCTTACTAATACTGAATGTTAACTTACAAGCTACAAAATGTACATACAACATGGACTGCAATGCCACTACCTGTTTGTCACACAAAAACTGAACAGAACTTTGCACTTACTTTAAAAAAAACGAATAAAAAAACATTACTGCAACTTGCAAGCGCATGACATTCAAAAAAGGGTGTTTGCTCAATTATTTTTAAATGAACCTAACAAACTCAGAAGTCTACAAGTGCTTCTCCTCATTAAGAGAATGGTATTGTAATTTTAAAATAGCATACTGCAATATGCAAGCTTTATAACATGCGGGTTATTTTGTATGATTTTGTTTTAAGCATATTGAATGTTACTCAAAGTATACTGTAAATATAATCAGTTGGGTATCAAAATAAATGTGTAAAAATAAGATTGGAAGGTGTGTGTTATCATTCATTGATCATCAGGATGAAAGGGCTCAGTCATCATGTCAAACCCAGAGTAAATTATCCAATGACTGCAGTTGCTCTCATTTAGTGTCTTTTAGGTTTGTTTAAAAGTGATTTAAAACCTGCATTTGCAAAAAAAGTCAGATTTTATCAAAGACTATAAGAAAATTACCCTAAATATCACTTTTCTGATCTTACATTTTCCTGACAAGTGCATGGTATCGATCTCTAGTTCCAAGTACCTTTCAATACAGCATGATGTGTATTTAAAAAATGATGATCTCTTTATGAGTAAAATAGACGATAAAGCAGCGTATGCTTATGGGCGGAGCAAACGTGTGATTGACAGGTTGCTACAACAGTGTTGTTTGCTTTTGGTGTGTCCAGTGTTTTGGTTTTCGAACCTTAACCCTTTCACAGTGTGTTTTTAGTTAATGGTAAAATGTTTCCCGCCTAAAATGTATTTTCCACGTTCAGGTGTATACGCTCGTGTCTCTTGTGGTTCCAAAAAGGAATAGATGGTGACTTCCAAAAATGCTTTACTCTGAAAAAATAATTGTTAACGTATCTGTGACTATATCCACATTTTGTATTCACTCAAAGGCTGCAACTTCACTGTTTTGGTTTATTGGATTAAGCAGCAGGTGGATTTTCAGTGAAAAAGCTCTCATGAGACATTGCACACTACCTGCAAATCTAAAAAATGCAGAAATGTTTCAATACACACATTATGTCACCATCCACCATAATGTATTTCAATGTGAGCTTTCACAGGAAGCCTCTGCTAACAGTTAAACCACAATGCAAATGAGCACTGTAAAAAAGAAAAGGACTGTGACATCATAAATCTACAGTTCAACAGTCAGTCGGCAATACTGGGTTACAAATGAACAAATCAAGAGTTTGGGGTCAAGATGGCAGCTTCCTTACAGATATGACCATGAAATACAGAATATTACTTTATGCACTAACATCACATGTGCACATCTACAGCACAGAGTTACATAATAGGTCCAGCTGATAACCCTCTAACTCAGAATGCTTCATATCCTAACCCTAAACCCATTTTATGTGCCTAGTTTGACGGTGTAAGTAGCACAGCTTACTGCAAAAAGTCCTAGCACAGCAGAATCATACAATCTGAAAGTAGAACCATTGTCAGAAAGAACCTGTTTGTCTTTCTGTTATCCATTAGAAAGATGGCAGAAGGGCTTATTTACACCAACAGCTTAGTTTAATTAGCTTAACAACTGTTTTTCTGTCAATGACACGGTTGTTGGTTAAATAACTTTGAGGTTTCTCTGTCTTCTACAACTCCAGCAGTGGTTCCTGGTTATTTACACGGTGTTGTCTTGGAAATGCAGGCTGCCATTTAAGATATCGATTTGTTTTAAGATAAAACAAATGTGTCTAAAAAAAAGAATTATTCGGTTCCCACAAGTAGACAGGTTGGAAGTAGCCGATCCTGCTTTGATTATTAAGATTTAAGTGCTATTTCTTGTGCATTTATTTATTTAAATATATTATAAAAGTACCTGCTGTGCTTTCTATGATAATGGTAGTGTGTAAGTATAGCAAAACAAATGCAAATGCTTTGTGAACCTCTGTATTGTAAATGTGCAAACCCTACTTTAAAGTGGACCTATCATGCTATATTTGAATAATATAGTGTAGGACCATACCTATATAAGGCATATTTATACTTTTTCTTTTTCAAAATACCAAACAGATCATGCATTTTAGCCATGCCTCATTTCGCTCACGGGCCGTCTCCACGGCAGCGTTAAAAAATCTTGAAACGCTTCTGCCCATTCACTTTGAATGGGGTGACGTCACTTTTTTTCGCTTTCGCCGAAATGCATTGTGGGCAGGCGAGCGGAGATTCTCAGGATTTTCAAGATCCAAAGTTGAACAATGTTCAACTTTTGAAGCTGAGGAGGAAGCGTCAGCCAATCAAATCCCGTGTACGCAAATCTGACAGTTCAAGCTCTAGCCAATCAAACGGCGTGTATGCTGGGAGAGACAGACCGCAGGTCATTTCCTCATATTCCAAAACATGGAGGAGAAATTAGCGGTAGCGAATCAATCACCCGGTGCTTTATGACCAGACCTACCGGGATATAAACCGGAGGAGCCAGGCATGGAGGGAGGTGGCAGAGACAGTGGTAGGTTTTCGCCTGTTTTGGGGAGTTTATATCCAGTTTACTTCGGGCTTTTTGGCTTCATATGTCGCGGGCGGGAGATTCATGTGATTGGTTGATCGCAAAAAAATCCCCAAGCCTCAGATACGCCCACCTCCAAGATTTTTTTAACGCTGCCGTGGAGACGGCCCGTCAATTTGAAAAATTTTAGCTCTGTTTTTGCAAGGGCTGATTCTGTGAGAACAGCACCATCTACAGGCCTGGCATATGTACTACAGCGTCTCCAGCGCTTTCGAACGGCAATGGCCGTGGCTGTCTCCTCCTGATTGGTGGAGTTGGCCCAATAGCCGTAGCGCCACTGTCCTGACGTCAGGACAGTGTTCAAATCTGGATCAGTTTTTATCAGATCCGTTGCAGCCCCTTTTTTAGAGATTTGGGTATGGAGGAAAATAGAGAGGGTTGTGTTTTCTGACACTTGGTGAGTTCCCTGGAACACCGGGGACAGACATTCATGTATAAAAGACGTACAAAAGTGCATTTTGCATGATTGGTCCCCTTTAAATAACTTTGGTTTCTATTTCCTGCCTCATACTGTCGGATCTTTCTAAAGAGACATAGAGGGAGTGGTAGAGACTGTTGGAAACCCACACCATTCACGCCCAGCAAGTCCCTACAGACAGAGAGAGGCAGAGAGGAAGAGTGCCAGAGTCAGATAAGACAGAAAAAGTACACCATGTTAAGTTTTGATAAAACTCGTACTGCTGCAGACACCCCACGTTGACATCGTAAGTTAATTTCTCTTCAATCCTCTCATACTGTTTTAGCTTTAAAATTGTACTTTAGAATAATCCGTGTGGTCTCCTAAAACGAGCACACTCGTGTTGCCATTCTCCTGTTCATGATCCATTCTTATGGTTATTTGATGTCATTTATAATGAATGTTTATTTAATAGCATTATTTGTTTATCCTTTTTCCTATATGACCCTATAAAAGGATTTTCACAGCAATGCTCATTTAAAGTTGAATTCTGGTTTCCAGCCTGAAGGAGGAAGTTCAGAGTCTAGAATGGTTAGTGAGGCACAAGGTGTGGCACTCACTCCTCTCAGGTGTTATGTCATCTGTATTTGTAATACAGTCTATGTAGTCATATAGACGGCTTCTGACTGAGTTCCCTCAGGTTAAAGGATCTGTATCTCCCTAAATGTAGTCTTGGTAAATGGAATATGGTTTCGAAAGCATTCTATAATCACACGCTAAAATGTTAAAAGTAATATATTTGTGGCTTCTTGTCAACACTTTAAAGTGGCACCAAATATTGGAACAGTAACATCATAGTTTTGTCTTTTGTCACAGGTACCTTGAAACCAAGAAATGAACATCATTACACAACTGGAAGTGCCACCCCCCACAACCGAAACACATCTTATAATAAAGAGTATTATTAACAACAACCTCAAGAAGCTCAAGAAATTAGTAAAGGAAACCAACATTAATGAACTTTACCCATGCAAAGAAATTAATGACCATATAACTCCACTGATAGCTGCTGTTGTAAATCACAATGCAGATATTTTTACATTCCTTTTGCATCGGGGTGCTGACCCAAACAAGGCTTCCAGTAACGGCTTTACACCTCTGCATCATGTATCACCATCCAAAGCACCAGCTATTTTCGTCGAGAAACTGCTTGAAGCCAAAGCTAATCCAAATGGAACGTATCCAATGTTTACCCCTCTGCACACTGCTGCCATCTATGACAGGGACGATGTCTTCAGAGTTCTCCTTTCAGCTGGAGCAATGGCAACACCGTTGCCTGGTGCTCAACATAAATTACACAATGAAAACATATCTCAGATGACTCATGACCTTGCATCGAGGGGAGATAAATTGTGCTCCAAAATCAGATATTTCCTAGATATGGAAATTGCTGTGTCAGAAAAAACACCTGAAGAAGTGTTCAAAACGTTTGACAGTCACATGCTGTTGGAGGATCCTCAGACCCATCTGACAATGATTGAAAGAATTTTTTGTGCAAATGGGCAACATACAGAAAAATACAAGCAGCTAAGTATCAAATGGCTGAAGGACACTGGAAATCTTGACACCTACATTGCAGGTGCCGTCAGTCGCTTTCCAAACATTCCCCAGGAAGTTGTTGACTTTTCAATTTACACTTTACATGCAGTTTTTTGCACTCTTGAAGATATACCAAATGAGCAAGCTTTGGATATAATTTCCCAACTACTGAACCAGCTTAGCTCAAAAGAGAGACCTGATATATGGCAAGCTGTTTTGTCCACACTATATGTGATAACACAGAAAACAAAAGGCACAAATACCTGGGATCAGAACTTTGTTGAGAAGATATGCAAGACAATCGCTCCTTTTGTAGAGAACCAATACCCCTCTGGCATAAGACTTCCCACATACGGCACATTCGCAAACTTACTTTCATCAGTGGGGATAACTTCAGTGCCTGAGGACATACTGATGTCTGCAGAAATGAAAGCAAACGAGAAGCTGAAAGAAGTGCTTAAGCAACTGAAATATCATCTCAGCAAGCAAAGCATGGACTCTGAGGACTCTACAGTCTTACCTGAATCCAAAAAGAAGAAGAAAAAGAAGAAGAAAAAGAAAAACAAGGAACAGTCAGAAAAGCAAGAAGAACCAAATGAGGAAGTTTGCACTGCTTCATCTAATCCAACAGTAGGACCTGTTCAGACCACTGTTCAAACTACTAAATCAATGCCACGCAGATGGGAACAAAGCAGCGTGAGGTGGAGAGAAAAGTTAGAGAAGCTTGTGAGTACTGATGAAGAAGTGAGCAGAATTGGGAGCATGATATATGTAAATAAAGAAGAATTCTGCATAGCAAAAGGGAGTGACAGTACCCAAGTCTTCTTGGGGCTGAGAGATGATGGCACTGAAGTTGCTATTAAGAAAATGGTAAAATGCAACTATCAGGTGCTGAAGCATGAGGAAGGATTTCTACGGCTTCCAGAGCTTGACCATCCATCCATTGTGAGATACATTGACCAATCGGAGGATGACAACTTTGGATATCTTGGTCTTCAACTGTGTGAATACACCTTGGAAGAATACATCAAAACTCATGATGATAGTCACTTGAGAAAGAAACTTGTCTATCAAGTTCTCGAAAGTTTAAGGGTGCTTCACTGTCAAGATCCTCCCATTCTCCACAGGGACCTCAAACCACAGAATGTTCTGATCGGTAATATAAGTCCACAATATACAAAATTATGAAACTAACTATAAGAAAGTAGGAAACATGTACGTTTTTTTTCCTGAGTTTGTTGTCTGGATTTTTCCTGCAGATGTGAAGAGGAGGGCACGATTAGCTGATTTTGGCATCAGTAGACGGTTACCCAAAGACCAAACATCTTATCGCACTTCCAGAGCAGGGACAAGATGTTGGATGGCCAAGGAGACTATATCAGAAGAAGACGACACTAACATACCATACAAGCCAAACTGTGATATACAGGTCAGTTATTCTGTTACACAAACTTAATTGACATTAACGTTTTGATTGATTAAATGTTTTTTTAATTCTTAAGGTGGCAGGGATGGTAATTTATTATATCCTCTCTGGAGGGCACCATCCTTTCGGTGACAAACCCCATAAATGTGAGTACAACATTGATGAAGGGAACTACACTTTGGAGCATGTTCAAGACGTGTTGGCAAAAGACCTCATTGAGTGGATGATTGATGCAGAACCAAAGAACAGACCTAAAGTGGAAGAATGCTTGAGGCACCCCTTCTTCTGGACCCCTGACAGGTACAACCATTTTAAACATAGCCAATTGGTTATGATTATTAAACTAATATGCTGTTGTTATTTAACTTTTCTATAAATAGTATAAATCTTTTCTAAATAGTCTAAAAAACATTTTCATTTTTGAGGAAAATTGAATACTTGAGAAAGGTGGGAAACAGGGAGAAGGTAAAGAACTATCAAAATGCTGACCAGGAATTAATTTCTTCGCTGGAGAAATGTGCTGGATCCTTCAAACAGTGGAAAGATAAGGTGACTGCAACATAAGTTTTATTCTCTTTTTGAAACCAAAAATGTATCCTTACCACCACGTTTTAAAAGGTACACTTATAACTAACTAAACATTTTTTCATCACAGTTTCCACCAGAGTTGCTGCAGAAGATGGATCCTAAGAAGAAATACCCTGAAAACATCTTGGGATTACTGCGCTGCATACGAAACCTCCAGGAGCACTAGTACGTAAAGTCACACTAAATTAAACAAACAAGGATAGCACATTATTCAGGGTTTTGCCTAAACCGGTTAACAGGGTCGCTGCTCCCTATTTTCGGTATGCGCCGTTATACCAAAACGCAGATTTTCCCTGTAAAATGTTAAAGTGATGCCAGAGAACAATATTTCTGTACGTCAAAAAACTGTATAATTACTAAAAAAATATGAAAGTCATGCCAAATAGACCATCAGACGGCATAGACAGCTTTGTTTTTACGGAGCTCTGGCGTTGCGTTGTTTTTTACATCCGCGGCGCCATCTTGTATACGGGCGTCATGTTCTTGCGAGAAGCGATATCGTATACAAGATCAGCGCCACAGTATTGCCCTCATACTATATTTTTCTAGAAAAAACCCTACTATTTAATACTAAGACCAAGTTATGATTCTGCGTTTTAGATACAACTTTTCACCTACTGAAATGATAGATCAAGTAGATGTTCTGCATCGTATCACGAATATCACCTCAGTCCGTTACAAGTTACTGCTCTCTCACCTGATATCCTGGCCACACACTTTTACACCGGTTTACCTATAAATAATTTATGCTGGCATGGAATCACTTATAGTTTGATCCCCACCTGAGTTAGTGTTCAGAGTCTTAAAAAACGTGTTAAGATCTCTAAATGCAGAGACTGAAAGACAAAGTGTTTGTGAGTTACACATGACACATGAAAGCCTGTAGACTCTAGCAATATGCCTATGAAGATAATTAGAAAAATGTGGCTAAAGCTAACGTTAGGATTTCAAAGAAATGTAAGCTAGTTAGCTAGCTAAATGTTTTAGCTCAAGTCAAATATACTGTAAATATAATCAGTTGGGTATCAAACTAAAAGTGTAAAAATAACATTGCAAGATGTGTTTTCAGTAGGCTAAAGGCAACGTTAGAAAAAAAAGGGGCATACGGGAGGCTACCTTTATAACATGCAGATTATTTTGTATGATTTAATTTTAAGCATATTGAATGTAACTCAAAATATACTGTAAATATAATCAGTTGGGTATCAAACTAAAAGTGTAAAAATAAGATTGCAAGATGTGTTATCAGTAGGCTAAAACTAACATGAGTTCAAGAAAAAGTAAGCTACAGTAGTTAGCTAGCTAAATGTTTTGTTAAATAGTATGGCAAAAAGTATCTTTCACACATTCCCTGCACTTTGCTGGACGTATGAATTTAAACAGCATAATAAAAACCCTTCTAGGCATCTAGCAAATCAACAGAAGGGAAGCATTGTAGATCAACTATGATAGAACAACCAAGAAGCACTGATGTAAATAGAATATGCTTCTTCTCACCTCATAACTTAGAGGTAAAATCTTTCCTTTTTTTGTTTGCAGTGAGGTTGAAGCAGCTCAAGTTGATGTGATGGAGATATATCCTGATCTCTTCGGATGTGTTTACAAGTTTGCCAAGACTCAAGGGTGGAATTCAGAGACCCCGTTGAAGGAAATGTTCCTTAGAGAAGACATCAGCACCAGCTTTACATCCACAAGCCCTGAGGAGCCTCTGTCCCCGTACAAGAGTCTCAACCCAGCGACTTGAAGTGAAGAAGTACTTGAGAGTCTTCTAAGGAGTCAGAGAATAAAAGCACAAGCAATTCTGATGTAATAGTTTTTAACTGTTACTGTATGGTGTCCAATCTGAATACGCCTGTAAGGCTTTGCGTGTGCATTGTTCATAGTAACTATTTTCCAAAGGCTGATAGTAACAGTATGTAGATCATAAGATACTGTACTGTAGTTCAATTTTAGGAACTTTCTCCTCCAATTCTTTTTTTAAATCACTTTTTTAAAACATTCATTATAATGAACTACATTACCTGTATTTGCAACATTATTTTTGTATGGCTTCAGTCTAGTTACTTTACAAATGATTATACACAAGGAATATGTTAAATACAAACATTAGGAAATTGAAAAAGTTAAACCACTGAATTAGCTGCATCTCAAATGAATAATTTTTGTTAGCTATTGATGCATCGATATTGCCAGTAAGTACCTGAAACTGACACACTTCTATATTTTACATTTTTTACTATAGTTTATTTTTATTTTCACATTTAGATTTTAGAATATTTTATTCTTTTGTGTTACCATGTATTTGCTATAATATGTTGGGGGAGCAGAAAGTGAGGGAGTTGATGTAATGAACTCTGAAATATATCATCCTATGTTGATTTCTTTGGGACAGTTAGTGTTTTGAGTGATTTTATATTTTTTAGATGTTCTTGTCCATCCTGTCAGAAGGATGGTGAGGAATGAAGTAGCATTCATTCTGTTTTTTGAGGATACTGAATGTTGACTTACAGGCTACAAAATATACGTATATAAAAATGGACGGCAATTCCAGTACCTGTAGTTCACAAACTAGACTGTAGCTTTGTTTTTAGAGAAAACCTCAGATGTCTAAACTTCAACAACATGCTCCATTGGTGTTGGTATGATTCTGTTTGAATCTTACTGACTGTAAAATAAATGTATCTGTTGAGTATCAAAATAAATGTATACAGTAACATCTGATTTGTTGATTTTCCTTGTGATTGTATTTGGGATATGGCTCAGTGAAATATAGTTTTAACAACAGACCTCTCAGATTCTCCTTTTTACTGATGAGTGCATGAATGAACTTTAACCAAGTCTCCAGGTGTTAAACTATCCATAAACTTATCTGTAAGATTCTGCTTATAGCTTCGTGTGCGATGCAGACGTCTGAATTTCTAACCTAACAACATGTAATCCTTAGCGCAAATTAAGCCAGTGTGTGTGTCATTTTTACCATATATGATGATGTTAAGCCTGCAGCTCAGTTTCACCCCCATAATATGTAGTAAATAAGACAAGTGGCAGTGAGTTTAAAACCTAACCTGTTTCGTCATGAACATTTCTAAACATAAAGTACAAGTACACATTCCCTGTAACCCGACACACCTACTTAAACCTTGTTGTGGTTTTAACAATATGAAATATGCAGTTGGTTGCCTTTTTGCCAGAATGACATGCTCTACTCTACATTATGTTATGGTGGAATGTCAACGTGGATTACAAATGGAATGTTCTGACATCAATCAGTTTAACCCACAAGAACCCGGACATCATTTAGACTTGGGACCCGTTATCGTTTGTGGGGTCCGTTTGTTACGGCCTCGTGTAAATAATAGGGCTATACGCAAGAGAAACTATGCAGATACAAGCCGTTTCGTTCTCGTGTAAATGTGGCCTAAATAGACCACATAGAACACATGTCTGACAAGTAACCCCCCCCCTAGTGTCGAAGATCTGAAAAATAACGTATGTCACATTGGGCATTAATGGTAAAGTAACTCTTATTTATAACTTAATTAATGAGGATTATTTTTTGTTTTAAATTAGTTTGAACATTCTTTGAATTGAAGACTTAAGAATACATTAACTAAATATCATTGAATCAGCTAAATTAACTGAGCAGATCATAGTCATATTTCTAATTGTGACATATGTGTCACTCCAGATTGACTCTGAAAGTTTAAGGTTAATGTCCCGATGTGACATTAGTGTCACAGCGATATTTATCTCATTTGTTTCATATCAATTTGATCAAGACATGTTTCCACAACAGGTTAAATGTTGTAAAGGACATATTATGTACGCATTTTAATTCTTTAATGGTTTGAATTGTACCTTTAGCAACAAAAAACAAGCTTCTGAAAAGGAAGGAGAACAAATCAAATCGAGGAGGGACTGTTGTGCTCAGAACATCCTCATTTCAAACGGCAAAAGAGATCGAGCGCGGTTGAGTTTGGAAAGATCAATTATTTTAAAGACTCAAAGAAGACATCATCAGCATTTTTGATATTCCTAATCATATATTCCTGAATCAGTTATACTGGCAGGGATATCAAACCATGACTAACTTTGTTTCTGCCTATTAACTTTTTGTAATAGAAATTTAAAAAAAATTCTCTTTTACCTGACAAAATGTACTTGACAGTCTCTTTGGCTTCACTTTAATAAGTATAGAAATAAGAAGTCACATGATCATATACCAACCACATCTACGTGTGGCTGCCCCTACTACTGTGTGTTAATGTAAATATGTTCACTTACAAGCTACAAAATGTGCATACAACATGGACTGCAATGCCACTACCTGTTTGTCACACAAAAACTGAACAGAACTTTGCACTTACTTTAAAAAAAAATTAAAAAAAAACATTACTGCACCTTGCAAGCGCATGACATTCAAAAAAGGGTGTTTGCTCAATTATTTTTGAAATGAACCTAACAAACTCAGAAGTCTACAAGTGCTTCTTCTCATTAAGAGAATGGTATTGTAATTTTAAAAAAGCATACTGGAATATGCAAGCTTTATAACATGCGGGTTATTTTGTATGATTTTGTTTTAAGCATATTGAATGTTACTCAAAGTATACTGTAAATATAATCAGTTGGGTATCAAAATAAATGTGTAAAAAATAAGATTGGAAGGTGTGTGTTATCATTCATTGGTCATCAGGATGAAAGGGCTCAGTCATTATGTCAAACCCAGAGTAAATTATCCAATGACTGCAGTTGCTCTCATTTAGTGTCTTTTAGCTTTGTTTTGATAGGCTGCAACTTCCGGGTTTAAAAGTGATTTAAAACCTGCATTTGCAAAAAAAGTCAGATTTTATCAAAGTCTATAAGAAAATTACCCTAAATATCACTTTTCTTACCTTACATTTTCCTGACAAGTGCATGGTATCGATCTTTAGTTCCAAGTGTCTTTCAATACAGCGTGATGTTTATTTAAAAAATGATGTTCTCTTTTTTAGTAAAAATAGACGATAAAGCAGCGTATGCTTATGGGCGGAGCAAACGTGTGATTGACAGGTTGCTACAACAGTGTTGTTGGCTTTTGGTGTGGCCAGTGTTTTGGTTTTCTAACCTTAACCCTTTCGCAGTGTGTTTTTAGTTAATGGTAAGATGTTTCCCGCCTAAAATGTATTTTCCACGTTCAGGTGTATTAGCTTGTGTCTCTTGTGGTTACAAAAAGAAATAGATGGTGACATAAAAAATGCTTTACTCTGAAAAAATTATTGTTAACGTATCTGTGACTATATCCACATTTGTTTTCACTCTAAGGCTGCAACCTCACTGTTTTGGTTTAGTGGATTTTCAGACATTGTACACTACCTGCTTATCTAAAAAATGCAGAAATGTTCCAAAAGACAAATTATGTTACAAACCACTATAATGTAATTCAATGTGAGCTTTCATAGGAAGCCTCTGCTCACAGTTAAACCACAATGCAAATGAGCACTGTTAAAAAGAAAAGGACTGTGACATCATAAATCTACAGTTCAACAGTCAGTCGGCAATACTGGGTTACAAATGAACAAATCAAGAGTTTGGGGTTAAGATGGCAGCTTCCTTACAGATATGACCATAAAATACAGAATATTACTTCATGCACTAACATCACATGTACACATCTACAGCACAGAGTTACATAACATGTCCAGCTGATAACCCTCTAACTCAGAATGCTTCATATCCTAACCCTAAACCCATTTTATGTGCTAGTTTGACGGTGTAAGTCGCACAGCTTACTGCAAAAAGTCCTACCACAGCAGAATCATACAATCTGAAAGTTGAACTATTGTCAGAAAGAACCTGTTTGTCTTTCTGTTACTAATTAGAAAGATGGCAGAAGGGCTTATTTACACCAACAACTTAGTTTAATTAGATTAAAAACTGTTTTTCTGTCAATGACACGGTTGTTGGTTCTTCTATAACATTACATGTTACTTGTTAGACGCTTTTATCCAAAGCGACTTACATACTCAATACTGTGGACAATCCCCACAGGAGCAATTTGGGGTGAAGTGTCTTGCCCAGGGACACAACGACATGCTGACTGCAGTGGGGTTTGAACCTGTGACCCCCTGATCCCAACACCAAGGCTCTATCCACTGCGCCACACGCCTCCCTATAACTCCAGCAGTGGCCAAACAAGACTGTTGTCTTGGAAATGCAGGCTGCCATTTAAGATATCGATTTTTTTAAAGATAAAACAAATGTGTCTAAAAAAGGAATTATATATATTTCTTGTGCATTTATTTATTTAAATATATTATAAAAGTTGCTGTTGTGCCCTCTATGATAATGGTAGTATGTAAGTATAGCAAAATAAATGCAAATGCTGTGTGAACCTCTGTATTGTAAATGTGCAAACCCTACTTTAAATAACTTTAGTTTATATTTCCTGCCTCATACTGTTGGATCTTTCTAAAGAGACATAGAGGAAGCGGTAAAGACTGTTAGAAACCCCGCCCATCTCGCCCAGCAAGTCCCTACAGACAGCGAGAGGCAGAGAGGAAGTGTGCAAGAGTCAGATGAGACAGAAAAAGCACAGCATGTTAAGTTTTGATAAAACTCGTACTGCTGCAGACACCCCACGTTGACATCGTAAGTTAATTTCTCTTCAATCCTCTAATACTGTTTTAGCTTTAAAATTGTACTTTAGAATAATCTGTGTGGTCTCCTAAGACGAGCACACTAGTGTTTCCCTTCTCCTGTTCATGATCCATTCTTATGGTTATTTGATTTAATTTATAATGAATGTTTATTTAATAACACGATATTTCATCCTTGTTCCTATGACCCAAAGCTATAAAAGGATTTTCACAGCAATGGTCATTTAAAGTTGAATTCTGGTTTCCAGCCTGAAGGAGGAAGTTCAAAGTCTAGAATGGTTAGTGAGGCACAAGGTGTGGCAATCACTCCTCTCAGGTGTTATGTCATCTGTATTTGTACAGTGCTGTATGTAGTCATATAGACGGCTTCTGACTGAGTTCCCTCAGGTTAAAGGATCTATATCTCCCTAAATTTAGTGTTGGTAAACGGAATATCGTTTTGAAAGCATTCTATAATCACACGCTAACATTTTAAAAGTAATGCTTGTCAACACTTTAAAGTGGCACCAAATATTGGAACAGTAACATCATAGTTTTGTCTTTTTTGTCACAGGTACCTTGAAACCAAGAAATTAATATCATTCCATTGGTGGAAATGCCACCCCCCCCAACTGAAACACATCTTATAATAAAGAGTATTATTAACAACAACCTCAAGAGGCTACAAAAATGTGTAAATGACACCAACATTAATGAATGTTACCCATGCAAAGAAGCTAATGACAAAATAACTCCACTGATAGCTGCTGTTGGATATCACAATGCGGATATCTTTACATTCCTTTTGCATCGGGGTGCTGACCCAAACAAGGCTTCCAGTAGTGGCCTTACACCTCTGCATCATGTATCACTATCCAAAGCACCAGCTATTTTCGTTGAGAAACTGCTTGAAGCCAAAGCTCATCCAAATGGATCGGATCCAATGTTTACCCCTCTGCACACTGCTGCCATCCATGACAGGGACGATGTCTTCAGAGTTCTCCTTTCAGCTGGAGCAATGGTAACACCGTTGCTTGGGGCTGAAAATAAATCTCACAATGAAAAAATATCTCAGATGATTGATGACCTTGCATCGACGGGAGATAAATTGTACTCCACAATCAGATATTTCCTAGATATGGAAATTGCTGTGCAAGAAAAAACAACTGAAGAAGTGTTCAAAACGTTTGACAGTCACATGCTGTTGGAGGATCCTCAGACCCATCTGACAATGATTGAAAGACTTTTTTGTGCAAATGGGCTAAAATACAAGCAGCTAAGTATCAAATGGCTGAAGGACACTGGAAATCTTGACACCTACATTGCAGGTGCCGTCAGTCGCTTTCCAAACATTCCCCACCAGGACTTTGTTATAATGTCAATTGCCACTTTAAATGCAGTTTTTTGCACTCTTGAAGATATACCAAATGAGCAATCTTTGGATATAATTTCCCAACTACTGAACCAGCTTAGCTCAAAAGAGAGTCCTGATATATGGCACAATGTTTTGCTCACACTATATGTGATAACACAGAAGACAAAAGGCACAAATAGCTGGGATCAGAACTTTGTTGAGAAGATATGCAAGACAATAACTCCTTTTGTAGAGAACCGATACCACTCTGACATAAGACTTCTCACATACGGCACATTCGCAAACTTACTTTCAGTTAAACATGCAACCAGCATCTTTGCATCAGTGGGGATAACTTCAGTGCCTGAGGACATACTGATGTCTGCAGAAATGGATACAAATGAGAAAATGAAAGAAGTGCTTAAGCAACTGAAAGATCATCTCAGCAAGCCAAGCATGGACTCTGAGGACTCTACAGTCTTACCTGAATCCAAAAAGAAGAAGAAAAAGAAGAAGAAAAAGAAAAAGAAAAAGTCAGAAAACCAAGAAGAATCAAATGAGGAAGTTTGCACTGCTTCATCTAATCCAACAGTAGGCCCTGTTGAGGAGACCACTTCAAATGTGAAGCCATTCCATGTCCAAACTACTAAATCAATGCCACGCAGATGGGAACAAAGCAGCGTGAGGTGGAGAGAAAAGTTAGAGAAGCTTGTGAGTACAGATGAAGAAGTGAGCAGAATTGGGAGCATGATATATGTAAATAAAGAAGAATTCTGCATAGCAAAAGGGAGTGACGGTACCCAAGTCTTCTTGGGGCTGAGAGATGATGGCACTGAAGTTGCTATTAAGAAAATGTACAAATGCAACTATCAGGTGCTGAAGCATGAGGAAGGATTTCTACGGCTTCCAGAGCTTGACCATCCATCCATTGTGAGATACATTGACCAATCGGAGGATGACAACTTTGGATATCTTGGTCTTCAACTGTGTGAATACACCTTGGAAGAATACATCAAAACTCATGATGATAGTCACTTGAGAAAGAAACTTGTCTATCAAGTTCTCGAAAGTTTAAGGGTGCTTCACTGTCAAGATCCTCCCATTCTCCACCGGGACCTCAAACCACAGAATGTTCTTATCGGTAAGATAAGTCCACAATATATTAAAATTATGAAACTAACTATAAGAAAGTAGGAAACATGTACGTTTTTTTTCCTGAGTTTGTTGTCTGGATTTTTCCTGCAGATGTGAAGAGGAGGGCACGATTAGCTGATTTTGGCATCAGTAGACGGTTACCCAAAGACCAAACATCTTATCGCACTTCCAGAGCAGGGACAAGATGTTGGATGGCCAAGGAGACTTTATCAGAAGAAGACGACACTAAGATACCATACAAGCCAAACTGTGATATACAGGTCAGTTATTCTGTTACACAAACTTAATTGACGTTAACGTTTTGATTGATTAAATGTTTTTTTAATTCTTAAGGTGGCAGGGATGGTGATTTATTATATCCTCTCTGGAGGGCACCATCCTTTCGGTGACAAACCCCATAAATGTGAGAACAACATTGATGAAGGGAACTACACTTTGGAGCATGTTCAAGACGTGTTGGCAAAAGACCTCATTGAGTGGATGATTGATGCAGAACCAAAGAACAGACCTAAAGTGGAAGAATGCTTGAGGCACCCCTTCTTCTGGACCCCTGACAGGTACAACCATTTTAAACATAGCCAATTGGTTATGATTATTCAACTAATATGCTGTTGTTATTTAACTTTTCTATAAATAGTATTAATCTTTTCTAAAATAGTCTAAAAAACATTTTCATTTTTCAGGAGAATAGAATACTTGAGAAAAATGGGAAACAGGAAGGAGGCAGAAAACTGTCGAAATGCTGACAAGGAATTAATTTCTTCACTGGAGAAATGTGATGGATCCTTCAAAGAGTGGAAAGATAAGGTGACTGCAACAGAAGTTTTATTCTCTTTTTGAAACCAAAAATGTATCCTTACCACCACTTTTTACAAAGAACACTTATAACTAACTAACATTTGTTTTGATCACAGTTTCCACCAGAGTTGCTGCAGAAGATGGATGGCAAGAAGAAATGCTACCCTGAGAACACGTTGGGATTACTGCGCTGCATACGAAACCTCCAGGAGCACTAGTACGTAAAGTCACACTGAATTAGAAATGATAATTCAAACAAACAAGGATAACATACATTTTGTCTAAAGCCGTTATACCTAAGCTAACGTTAGGATTTCACGAAACTCTAAGCTAGTTAGCTAGTTAAATGATTTAGCTCAACTCAAAATATACTGTAAATATAATCAGTTAGGTATCAAACTAAAAGTGTAAAATAAGATTGCAAGATGTGTTTTCAGTAGGCTAAAGCTAACGTTAGAAAAAAAGGGGCATACGGGAGGCTAGCTTTATAACAATCAGATTATTTTTCAATGATTTAGTTTTAAGCATATTGAATGTAACTCAAAATATACTGTAAATATCATCAGTTGGCTATCAAACTAAAAGTGTAAAAATAAGATTGGAACGTGTGAACGTTAGGCTAAAGCTAACGTTAGGAGTTCAAGAAAAAGTAAGCTAGTTAGCTAGCTAAATGTTTTGTTAAATAGTATGGCAAAAAGTATCTTTCACACATTCCCTGCACTTTGCTGGACGAATGTAAACAGCATAATAAAAACCCTTCTAGGCATCTAGCAAATTAACAGAAGTGAAGCATTGTAGATCAACTATGATAGAACAACCAAGAAGCACTGATGTAAACAGAATATGCCTCTTCTCACCTCATAACTTAGAGGTCAAATCTTTCCTTTTTTTGTTTGCAGTGAGGTTGAAGCAGCTCAAGTTGATGTGATGGAGATATTTCCTGATCTCTTCGCATGTGTTTACAAGTTTGCCAAGACTCAAGGGTGGAATTCAGAGACCCCGTTGAAGGAAATGTTCCTTAGAGAAGACATCAGCACCAGCTTTACATCCACAAGCCCTGAGGAGCCTCTGTCTGTCCCCGTACAAGAGTCTCAACCCAGCGACTTGAAGTGAAGAAATACTTGAGAGTCTTCTAAGCAGTCAGAGAATAAAAGCACAAGCAATTCTGAATACGCCTGTAAGGCTTTGCGTGTGCATTGTACATAGGAACTATTTCCAAAGGCTGACAGTAACAGTGTACTGTAGTTCAATTTTAGGGACCTTTTTCCTACATTTTAAAAAAAGAAAATCACTTTTTAAAAACATTATTATGATGAACTATGCTACCTGTATTTGCAACATAATTGTTTCATGGCTTCAGTCTATTTCTTTTACCACTTATTATACACAAGGGATATGATGAATACAAACATCAGGAAATTGAAAAAGTTAAACCACTGAATTAGCTGCATCTCAAATTAATAACTATTTTGATGCATCAATATTACCAGTAAAGTACCTGAGACTGACGAAGTTCCTTATTTTAAAGATTCTACTGTTGACATTTTTCTTTCCACTATAGTTTAAAAAAAATCACATTTACATTTTAGAATATTTTATAATTTTGTATTACCATGGTATTGCTATAATATGTTGGGGGAGCAGAAAGTGAGGGAGTTGATATAATGAACTCTGAACTACACATACATTGACACTGATAGAAGCTCTTTAAGTGTTTCAGTGATGTCAGGGAAACAAACCTACATACACTGTTGTACTAATAGAATCATTTAACTTTTTATTTTTCAACTAAAACTTTAAAAGGCTCCTCACTGAAGAAGTGATAGCTCAAATGTATGAACAAAATAAAAATACATCATTTGTTTGTCTACAAATGAAGGAAACTATGTGTTTATGTAAATATGTTCACTCTCGTTGAGAGGCTTTTTCCGTCTGTCATTCTCTTCTTACTAATACTGAATGTTAACTTACAAGCTACAAAATGTGCATACAACATGGACTGCAATGCCACTACCTGTTTGTCACACAAAAACTGAACAGAACTTTGCACTTACTTTAAAAAAAACAAATACAAAAACATTACTGCACCTTGCAACTTAAAATATACATTAAAAAAAGGGTGTTTGCTAAATTATTTTTAAATGATCCTAACAAACTCAGAAGTCTACAAGTGCATGGTATCGATCTCTAGTTCCAAGTGTCCTTTAATACAGCATGATGTGAATTTCAAAAATGATGTTCTCTTTTTGAGTAAAATAGACGATCAAGCAGCGTATGCTTATGGTCGGAGCAAACTTGTGATTGACAGGTTGCTACAACAGTGTTATTTGCTTTTGCTGTGTCCAGTGTTTAATATATTTAAAGAACATAAAATATGCTTAATAAGGACCAAGTGTAACATTACATTGGATGGGATTCCATGTTTCACAATTTGATACCAAAAAATGCTTCAAACTCATCAATAGTTGCCATAGTGACAGAACAGTTTTTGTAAGTGCTCTATAACTGAAGTTTTTTATGGCAACATATCTTTCCTGGTAACATCATGTTTTCTTATTCCCACAGAAACTGTGAAGCAAAGAAGTTAATATCATCCCACAGTTACAAATGGAGCAAGCTTCTGCTAAAATCACCCTACTACTGGGACAGCTTTGTTCACATGAGCAAACTGACTATAAAGGCATTCTGGAAGAATTAGTTATGATAACACGGACAACAAAAGGCACCACAGACTGGGATCCCAACTTTATTGAGGAGGTTTGCAAGACGATTGCTCCTTTTGTGTGTCAAGACTACTCTGATGAGATTCGAGCCTTAATTCATAACTGTTACATGTCTAATATGTGTAATATGTAACGTAAACGCTTTGAGCACATGGAAAAGTGCTCTAATATTTTTTTTTAATGAATTATCATTATTATTATTTAAGCAAAGTAATTTATGTGGTGTTGAATCTTTTGTCTACAATTGATGTGTGAAACATAACAGATGGCCCTAGGGACGTGGCTTGGTAACCGGAAGGTCACCAGTTCAAGTCCCTGAAAGACCAAGTGCTACCAAGGTGTCCCTGAGCAAGGCATTGTTCCCCACACTGCTCCCCGGGTGCCGTACATATGGCAGCCCACTGCTCTTAACACTAGTATTGGTGAAATGCAGAATGTAATTGATCATCCCACAGTTGTCACAGAGGTGGGATCAAGGAATCCTTTCTTCTTCTCCTAAACTGTACATGCAAACTTGAGTATCTAAATAAATGAGTTAAAAATCTGATTGTTGTTTTATCATGTTTGTGATTATGTTCTATGGTAATAGTAGGCTATGTATATCAGTCAGGGATTATCTCTCCCCTCTTAATGCTCTTAAACATATTTGTTCTATAATACAAAGTGCTTTGAATATTAAAGGAGGCTCAGTTCATTAATGTCAAAGGATTTAAAAAGCATATTATCTCAATAGTTGTATTTATTTAATAGTTTGTATTCCATCTAGTATTTCATTTAACTGTCTGATTTACTGTTATTCCACCATATGATGCCTTCGTGCTTTTATTGTGAAGGAAACCTTCAATTTACATTGTATTCCTCTAAAAAGAGCGCTTCAGTTTAACTATTTTACAGAAACATTTATTTTATAGTGTCACATATGGAAAAGTGTTGAATTCATATCAGAATTATTGCTCAAAACGCATATTTTTTTGACAATACTTTTATTTTCATCACTGTACCGGAAGTCGTATATTTTTTCCCCACATCTCATTCCGCGCGAATTGACAGCGGAGCCAAATACAGTGACACCGCATCCGGATAAACAAACGGGGGAGTGGCGGCTCGGACTGAGGCGGACAGGCAGCCTGTATCCTGACATTGTTTTGCAAAATATTCCGGATAATAATGCAGTCTTCCAAGAGGAGCGAGAATGACTGGCAGGGGCTGGTGAGCGAGGTGAGTGAGACCGGGAACAGCTGTGCAGAGGCGGACTACTTTTACCGAAGCTCCGGTGTCCATATGGAACAGCTTTACTGTTTGAATAGACCGAGGAGCTGTGCAACATCACAAATAAACCCACTTTTTATTCGTTTTTTGTATGATATGCTGTCTACTGGTTGATTTAAGAGGTGACCATGTTATTTTGTCAGGCCTCCGGGTTGGAAATGCAGTGCCACATGCCCACATCCTTAACGCGACCTGATGCAACACACCTGTAGGGCTGCTGCATCTCTACATTGCTCGAATTAATCTTTAATGCTATTTAGAACTATTCGACTAAAGGGGGATATATTAAATAGACATTTATATTAGGCTAATGTTTAAAATGTTTTAAATATGGTGATAACTATATTAAAGTTGTGATAAATAAACAGAGATTAAAGTTTACTTAGTTTTTTGCTGCCTTTAATGCACTTCTAAAATACAACACATTGCTGTTGAAGTATTCGTATTAGCACTATCCTATAATAAAGAAAATGTACTTAAGAAAAATGTCTGCTTTGACTTTATTAATGTTAGATAGTTTCATTTTTATTTTAATACTTAGAATTGACAATTTGTCACTATTTTCACATGTTTTTCTGACCAAACAAACCATCCATTAAGTGGCAAAAATAACTGCCTCATTTAAATTGCATTAGTTGCATCTGTGAAAGAGTGGTTATCATGGCTGAGCTGCAGACACTACTACAAGCTGCTATTTAATTTGGTTATGAGCTGTACTGATGGATATGAAGCTTCGCTCTGTTCCCTCTGCTGTGTGTTATCTACATGTAAGGCACTTGGCTTCAGTGTGTGTGTTTCCACCTGTAGGGCACTGGTTGGGGTTGGTATTATTTGCACAGTTAAGTGTTTCTAACGAAGCTGGATGATACAGTTGATGTGAAAATGTTATATACAGTTGTACTCTTTGGCCCCTGGAATTAACACGAAAAGTGTCAGTGTCAGCAATTAAAGGGCAAAGCGGCCACAAGAATGCCCCGAAAGCTGTGATCAAACCAATGATCTGGAGAGTCACAGTCCCTAACCTGTGCTCTGTGATGGTGTGTGTGCGGTGTTTGTAGTTCCTGGTGTGTAAGTGGAAGCTGGAGAGTAAGAAGGAGGCTCTGCTCATCCTGTCTAAGGAGCTGGACACCTGTCAGCAGGAGAGGGATCAGTACCAGCTGAGGGAGCGCCACCAGGAACTGAAGAAGAAGTACAGGGAGCTCATCGTGAGTGCTCATGTTGATCTGTCCTCAGTATTTTCTCTACACACACGTCATTTTTCCCTGTCCCCGTGCACTCTCCATGTGGACTTCCAGTTTAAATACTAAACTCTTTTCATATTTTAGGACGGTGACCCCTCTTGCCACCAGAAAAACGCAATCAAGTAAGTTGTGGTTAAAATCAAGGACTCCATGTATGCCACTGATGCCAAAAGTATTTCTTACTAAAGCATATCTTATATATCTGCTATATGAGTACTGTATTTTTGTTAAAGTTTTGCTAAGATTGTACATTTTCAGTGTCAAAATAATATCCACTGACTTTATATGTTCTTAGTTCTCTTTTATGATTCAGTCTCTCAAAGGTTTCAAACATAGGAAAATGTTTGGGAAAAATAATACAATAAATAATACTTTTTTAATAATCTAGATTTATTTTATGAATATTATTATAATACTTATTTTAATATGTATATATATTTAAAATATACAGTAAAGAAATAAATATTCTACTTGTGGTTGACACTGGAAATGTGATTATTAAGAGTTATATTGTCTTATTTTGTTTGTTTTCTTAATCTTCACTTGTTTACAGAATTTACTTTCTAGATGTGATGTGGCCAATATCTAGACATCTTGTTTAACAGTTATGTATTCATGTATAATCAGAGTTTAGACAGCTACAAGTGTAATATAGGTTAGAAATCAGCCGCAAAATAAGTGTTAAAGGAGAGGTGTCATGGCCATTTCCACTGATCATAATTCCATTGTTGAGGTATACTAAAATAGATTTATGCTGTGCATTTTTCCAAACTCACATTGGTTTCGCATACAGCATCTCTGTAAACTACATGTATTCACTGAATTTCACTCTCTGCCTTTAACGGCTCGTTGTAGCTCCAATAGCTCCAGCCCCCACCCTCCCTGTGAGCACAGTGTGCTCTGATTGGTCTGGATGTTGTGAATCACGCAGAGCTCCGTGGAGGTGTTGTTTCCTTGTTTAGGATACATAGCGAAACACAGCCAAACTCATCCTGAGCGCAGACAAACTCACAGCCGAAGTAAAAACAATAAGTGTGGCTTGATATTGAGTAAGAAAAAGGTTGATAAACGCTGTGAGAATGGGTCTGCAGAGAGAATTTCGCCGCAATCCCAACTGTCTGTTATCAGCCTGCAGCCAGGGAGGAGAAATCAGCAGAGTGTGTGTGTGTGTGTGTGTGTGGAAGTCCGTGGATTGGTCAATTTGGACCAATCAGCGGGGGCTTAACGTAACGGCTCCGCGGACGTAACGTAACGGCTCCACGGATTGGTCCATTTGGTTCCGGGTACCGCATGACCGTATCGTGTCATAGCTCTGGGTGTGGCTACTGGGTGTTCACACGTCACAATGTCCAGGAAGAACATGAGAAATCTCCAACGAGGCGTTTTGGGGAGGTCTTTTCTGTGTTAGATAGACCCTCCAGAAAAACGCGGGCTAAAATCCTTGATTATGCAGGCTAAAATCCTTGATTATGCGATTAAACATGCGGGGTTTTTATGTGATTTTATGCGGTGAAGTTGCGAAATATGCGGAAATATGCGAAAAGTTGCGAAATATGCGGGAGGCGGAAAAAAGGTGATTCTTCTCCCACACCCTGTTACTAGGCTACTACTGAATGAAAGTGAGCCCTTTTAAAGAGTTCCTATGATAAACAAGCATACTAGAAGCAAGCTACATCACAAAGTGTTATTTATGTATTTATATATGGGCTATTTTAATCACTCTCTCACACACACACACACACACACACACACACTCTTCTCCGCCTCATTCTGTTTTCATTTACTCGTTCGTTATCTGACCAGCTTCAATCTTGTAGGCTACTCACCTCGTTTCTTGTAGCCCTCGAAAGGGTTTTGGAGGTTGATGCCTCGGTGAACCTGAGTTGTTTGACTTTCTTGTCCGCAGCAGCAGAAAGCATTTTAGAATGTTTGAATGAATCAAAGTGGGTCGTCACCGTCGATTTTCTCTTATGCTCCAACACACAGTTGCACGGGGTGCAGAATAGTTTCCCCCCACTTTCGTGCAAGACATCGGGGTACTGCTTTGCCCGGTCTTTAGCAGAAATGTTCGTAGGCAAATGAGATGGATTCGATTTTTTTATCTTGGTCAGAGCCGTATAATAGTATAATAGTATAATAGTATATAATAATCTATATGGCGCTGATCTTGTTGTTTTCTCTCTCGTGTGAGTTCCACACATTCACTCTACGGTGTTGTTTACCTGCGCGAGCTGATGACATCACTACTTCACGTTAACTTTTTTTTCCCTCAACTTTGTGTGGAAAAATGCGGGGATTATGCGACCTTTTAATAAATATGCGCCCTTTTAAAAATATGCGCTATTTTGCTGATTATGCGGTAAATTATGCGATCGCATAATCGCGTTTTTCTGGAGGGTCTAGTTAGAGTTTTACTCCCTACAGGGTGTACTTTGAGAGTTTTTGACTCTGCAGACCATTTACATGCATAAAAACCTTCATAACACACAAGGGGACGGGTAATAACCGGAAAAGCATGACACCTCTCCTTTTAATATAATTCTAAATGAAGTATAGAATAGTTAATACAATGTAATACAAAATTAACACGATTACCATTTTAAATATATTTTTCAATGAGAATAATGATCAAACCCTCTCATATCGTGAATTATATTGTTATTGCAATATCAGCCAAATAATCGCAATTAGTAATATTTCCAAATCATGCAGCCCTAATCTCCATGACGATCCACGTGGCCAATCACCAGCTGTTTTCACGATTCTCCTCCATCTTCTCCTCAGGTGAACCTGGCTCAGCTGCTGAGAGACTCCAGGGAACGAGTGCATGAGATGGAGGAGATGGAGCACAACATGAAGGCTCTGACCGACGAGCTGCAGGACGTGAAGGCGGAGCGCGCCGTGTTCAGGGAGAAGACCTACCGCCTGAACGTGGAGCTCAACCACGTCCTGGGCAACCGTGAGGCACGCATCATTGATGTGGATGCCCTCTGCATGGAGAACAGGTGAGTGGGACACAAGATCTTTGGGAACTACTTTCCCATATCTCCAGTTCTAGAGAGGCCATGTGTTTTCTACAAGCTGCAGATTCCCAGACACTTGCTTTCACTCTAAGTAACTGCTTCCTGTGTAGACATGTCTCCATATTTACCCTCTTTCTTTTGCTTTACTGGGTGTTAACACATCAGAATTATTCTGTTTTGGAAATAAAGAGAAGAATATCTCTTTATAAAGAGAACACAATATATTGTAAAAGCTGAAAAGTGAAGTTAAAGATATAACCACATCTTTAAACGTGTTTTTTAAAATTATTTCAAATGTTTCAGAGAAATTTGTAATTTTAATTAAGCTAACGGTACGTTTCCTCTGGTCTATTGTGAGAGAATTGTCACATATTGACTTTTTATTCAGTTTTTAGCCACATTTTCATCACAAATGATTCGTTGCTGATGCAGGTATTTGCAGGAGCGGTTTAGCCAACTGCAAGAGGAGGTGAACCTGCTGAAATCCAACATCATGAAGTACAAGGTACAGATGGAGGGCCTCTGACTCTGACGATTCATTTAAACGGTGGCACTGCAAGCTTTATTCCTCCTTTCCCCCCCTCCAACAGACAGCTCTTGAGAGGAGGAAGAACTCCAGTCCTCTTGTGGTTTCATTTGTTCTTAAGAATAATCTTCACTTATTTGCCCACAACCCATTTTTGTAGACATATCTTCAGCAAATATAATATATTTTGTTTAAAACTGTACACATTTAAAAGCTACACGCCTACCAGCTGAGAGCTTAGGACTCTTTACTAAAGGACAGAGGTTAGACATCTGAATACAAAAGCAGGTATGGCTATAAAGTTAAACTGTAAAAGCCACTCAAGGCTTATTTAAGTGAATACAATATGAGACGGCCTAGAGATGTTGAGTTAGTTATGTTGGACATGATTGGACTTTATGGACCCCCCTTTTTTGGGTCTAGTTTGAGGTCCAATGAGGGGCCCTCTTTGAAGAGGAGGACTTTCCCCACGCACCGGGATGGAAGATTCCCACATATTTGGAAGCCCTTTTTATTTGTAGTTTGTGTTTTGTTCATAATCTACATGTTTACATATTGCAGAGTGGTTTTGGGAGCACATATTGAGGAAGCAGTAAAAACGTAAGGATGTCTAACAGTACCAATATAGTGTCGCTGAATATAAATGGTCTAAGCACACCAAAGAAAAGAGAGAGGGTTATAAGAAAATTGAAAAAGGAAGATGTACAAATCGTATTCCTTCAGGAGACCCATTTATCCAAATTAGAACGTGAGAAACTGAGAAGGTATGGTTTCAGAAATGTATACTATAGTTCATATAAGGAGGGGAGGAGAAGAGTTGCAATATTAATATCCAATCAAACCCAATTTGAATATGAAATCAAAGACAAAGAAGGAAGGTATATCATAGTTAAAGGAAGATTAGAAAATGAACCAATAACACTGATAAATATATTTGCACCACCAGAAAGCGATAAAACTTTTTCTCTGTTCGATGTAATTGCTGTAGAAACAAAGGGAATCTTAATTTGCGGTGGAGATTTGAATGTAGTTATGAACCATAGTAAGGATACAACTAGTCACAAAAGATCCAAACAGTAATTATCAAAATTCGTAAATATATCACTCAAAGAAATCGAGATGATAGATGTATGGAGAACCCTACATCCTTTGGAAAAAGACTTTACACATTTCTCGGCCGCCCATAAGGTCCACTCAAGGATAGACTATTTCCTCATAAATGTAAATGATATTCACAGGGTAAAGGAATGTAGGATAGGAGGGGCAGATGTGTCGGACCACAATCCAGTCTTCTTAAAAATATGTTTAAATAACAGGACATGACACACTGTCTGGAGACTCAACGCTGGAATATTAAATAGTGAACAAAGAAAGGAGAGAATAAAAGCAGAAATTAAAAACTACATAGAGGAGAATGACAATGGAACAGTAGACCCTACACTCCTATGGGATGCCATGAAAGCGGTCATCAGAGGGAAATTGATAGCTGAAACTGCAAATGCAAAAAATATTAAATTAGAGGCATGTAGAAAATATTCAAAAAGATTAAGAGAATTGCAAAGGGAATTTCAGAATACAAAAGAATCAGAAACAGACCAAGAAATCAAACATTTGAGAACAAAGATAAATGATTTACT
Source organism: Trematomus bernacchii (assembly GCF_902827165.1). NCBI lineage: Eukaryota > Metazoa > Chordata > Actinopteri > Perciformes > Nototheniidae > Trematomus > Trematomus bernacchii. The sequence continues at coordinate 2,907,784 of NW_022987685.1, forward strand.
ACTATTATGAAACTGGACCCAGAGCCACTAAACTATTAGCAAAACGTTTACCAAAACAACAAGTAATTAACACTATTAATAAAATGAGGGAACCAGATACAAACGTGCTGACGTATACACCGGAGAATATAGAAAGAATCTTTCAGGATTACTACAGGCAATTGTATACACAACTGACATCTGCAGATAAAGAGGAAATGAGGGCTTTTTTAAACTCACTAGACTTACCGTCAATTGGCAACATACAAAACGATGTTCTTACAGCGGACATCACAATAGAGGAGGTGAATAACGCAATAAGTGGATTCAAAAATAATACATCTCCAGGTAGTGATGGATACCCTGCGGAGTGGTACAAGATGTTTAGAGAAGAGCTGGCACCGCTTCTACTATCCTCTTTTAATTGGACAATTCATAATAACAAGATGCCACCATCATGGAACTGAGGCAATCATTTCAGTCATACCTAAACCAGGGAGGGATAAAGAACACTGTGGAAACTATAGACCCATCTCAATATTGAACGTGGACTATAAAATATACACAAACATTATTTCTAAACGACTGAACACTTTTATATCAGAAATTCTAGAAGACCAGACAGGATTCCTAAGCCAACGTCAAACACAAGATAATATTAGAAGGACTCTACATATAGTGGACCATGCACAAAAGACTAAACAAAGTACTATACTAGTAAACATTGATGCAGAAAAAGCATTTGACCGGGTAAATTGGGAATTTTTGTATCAAGTATTGGAACGATTTGGATTTAATAAGAAGGCAACACAATGCATAAGAACATTATATCAAAAACCAACGGCTAGAATCAAAATGAATGGAAGCTTGACAGACAGAATTGACCAACTACACCATCAACAATGATTAGGGACACATTTAATCTTAATTGGGATTTTAAGCAAATAAAGTATTTGGGTGTCATCATTACTAGGGGATTCAATAAAATATACAAAGCAAACTACAATAAGATAAATCAAGAGATACAAAAAGATATCAAGAGATGGTCTACTCTACCACTAGACTTTACCTCTAGAATTGAGACGGTGAAAATGAATCTTATGCCACGACTTCTCTACCTGTTCCAATCCCTGCCAGTGGAGGTTCCCCAAACTCAATTTGCAACATGGGATGGGCAAATATCAAGGTTTATTTGGGGGGGCAAAAAAACCCAGAGTAAAGTATGAAACTCTCCAGTTACCTAAAAACAAAGGGGGCATGGACCTTCCCAAACTAAAGGAATACTATAATGCTGCCCAATTAAGATATGTTGTATGCTGGTGCAAACCAGATTACACATCAAAGTGGAAGGAAATAGAAAAGGAATGTGTTGAATATCCAATCCAGAATATTATTGGCGATAAAGAAATATACAAGATAATACAGAACCAACTAGATTTAATTACATCCTTCACTCTGAAATTATGGTTTCAAATAGTTAAAAAGCACGGGATAGGGAAAGATATACATTTACTAAAATGGGTAGCATTTGATAGTAGTTTTAAACCGGCTGGATACGATAAGGGATTCAAACTATGGGTAACCAAGGGGATTACAGCATGGTGCACTTTAGAGATGGATGGGGAGCTGGAGAGTTTCCAGAATTTGAAGGATAAATATGATCTGGATAAACATGACTTCTACAGGTACTTACAAATAAGGGACTACTAAAAAAAGCTAATTAAAAGAGACCCCTCTGCTGAAGTGAATGGTGTGATTCAAATCATAACTAATTCATACAAAGAAACCACAATTAGAATCATAACTGCTCTATACAAAGTATTGTCCTGAAATAAACATTCAACTAAATATATAAAAGAGAAATGGGAAACAGAATTGAACACAACCATTTCAGATGATGATTGGCAAAACATGTGGAAGATACATCAATCATCCACCAATTCACGGATATGGAGGGGATACTCATGGAAACATTTGATCAGATTTTTTATCACACCTAAGATTCAGAGTAAATACTTAAATACAAATCCTCTGTGCTGGAGAGAATGTGGAGAATCAGAGGCCAACCATGCACACATATTTTGGTAATGCTTAAGTTCTGGGAATCGATACACAAGGTTTTGCAAAAGATACTGAGTTATGATGTTCCTATGGACTACATGGTACTCTATCTGGGCAATTTTACAGAGGAAAATGTTCACTACATAGATAGATATCTTGTAAAAATACTGTTGATAGCTGGCAAGAAAGCCATAACTAGGAAATGGTGCAGGGTGGAGCCTCCTACTATGGAACAGTGGATGGGGATCGTGGAGGAGATTCATATAATGGAAAAAATGACATATCGACTGAGACTGCAAGAAACACAATATGAAGAGAAATGGGAAAAATGGTCAAAGTTTAAGATTTAAACCAGCGACAAGGAATACTGACTGATTGAATAAGAGGAACTGTTCTGACAAATGGTCAAATGAGAATGTGACTCCCGACTGCATTTTTATTTATTTTTTATTTTATATTATCTCTGTATTTGTATCTATAGCTGTATTGCATTGTTTATTTTGTTTGGGTTGTTATGTACGTGCACAGCTGTTGTTGTAATGTTTTTATATAATAAGTGTCAAAAAAACAACTGTACACATTTTACCAGAACCAGTGTCATATTTCATACATCCATTCACAGAGACATGTGCTGAGTGTGTTACCATACCATAAGCTTATTACTAACATGTGTTGTTGTTGTTGTCCTCAGGTTCATTGAGAGTAATAAGATGGAGACTGCATCCAAATATTCCTTCAGAGGACTCAGGGACTTGACACACTTGTATGTTCTAACCTTTACAATCATTCCCATACATTGTTAAGACATCTCATCTGTAATATTTATTCGCTAAAGTCATTTTTTAATATGAAGCCATTGTGAACCATTGTAGGTGATGCTTAATAATTCACATTTTATTCAGAATAAGGGTAACAGCGTTGAACATTAATATTGAGTATATATCAAGAATATTAGTTTTTTCTTCAGTGTTTCCAGTCATTAAAGTGTTACTTGTACCTTAAGTCTATAAATATGATGCATGTTTTTCCATTTTCTGTCATTGGAGTTATGATTTTCTTAATATGTGCCATTTTCTGTATTGATCAATGCCTGTATTTTCCAGGTCTTTGGCAAACAACAACATTAAAGCATTACCTCGGGACGTTTTCAACGACTTGGACTCACTGATAGAGCTGTGAGTTTCATAATCCGTATCAAAAATGAATCCCGGGTCCCATGCATTTCTTCTAATGTATGTTTTAGCTACTTTGTTCATCTGCAATGAAACTGAGGACCTCTCTTCTGCAGGGACCTGCGAGGCAATGCTTTCGAGTGTGACTGCCGAGCGAAGTGGCTGATGACGTGGCTGAAGAACACCAACGCCACGGTTTCGGATGTCGTGTGTGCTGGACCAGAGGACATGAAGGACAAGCGCCTCAATGATATGACCAGCCTGCACAACGAGTGCGTCTCAACAGGTGAGAAACACCTGAGCCAGATGGCCTTGTCTCTGTTCTAAGTGGCATCAGGCCACTCGACCAGGTCATCCCAACAAGTGTAAAGAGGAGGCAAAAGTGTGGGGTTTCTAAATTCAGAATGTGCCTTTTCTGCAGATTTCGTCCTCCATCAGTCCCTGGCATCTGAGTCTCTGTCTGTGGACACATTCAGCTATAAGAACGACGTCTATGTGACGATAGCTGCTCCCAGCGCAGAGAGCTGTATGGTTTTCCAGTGGGACCACATAGAAATGAACTTCAGGACGTATGATAACATCACAGGTACGGCAAATGTTTTAACTGTGGATGCTGTTGTTACATTTTGAGAGTTTGGGGCCATTTTGCTTCATAAAATGTCGGCCATTTTGTCTTCTTTCTGAATTTTGAGAAGGAAAAATACACATTTAAGAGTTTTTCTTACTGCGTTTTGTGTTTGTAGATTCAGTAGCATTCCCATTGTTTACAGTTTTTACTGATCTATGGAATGATGCAAATAAATATCCTAAAATCCCTCTGTACAAACCTTTAACTCTGATAGGTTTGAATTTACAAATAGAGAATTTTCCACCTGGCATTATACTGTATTCAAGTTTCTGTACTAGTAATGTATTTAAATTAAATTAGCACATATTTGATACAAAATAATGGCTAATTTGCATATTTAAACGCAGCATTTCAGAAAACCTGTCCAGCCAGTAGTGAGCTGGGGAAGTTTGAAAGTGTTTTTCAATAACAACCTTTTACAATTTGGTATTGGCCCATTTATTTTAATTTCTCCGCCTTTCAGGTCAGTCCATTGTGGGGTGCAAGTCAGTGGTCATCCAGGACCAGGTGTTTGTCATCGTGGCTCAGCTGTTTGGTGGCTCCCACATCTACAAGTTTGATGAGGACCAAAGCAGCTTCAGCAGGTTTCAGGACATCGAGGTGTCCAAGATCTCCAAGCCCAATGACATTGAGGCGTTCCAGGTGGGCTCTGACTGGTTCTTTGTGATTGCTGACAGTTCAAAAGCAGGCCTGTCCACCCTCTACAAGTGGAACGATAAGGGCTTTTATTCCTCGCTGCACGAGTGGTACCGCGACACAGACGCAGAGTTCCTGGACTTGGATGGGAAGGCGCACCTTATCTTGGCGAGCCGCTCGCAGGTGCCTGTGATCTACCAGTGGAGCCGGAGCAACCAGAAGTTTGTCCTGCAGGGAGAGATCCCTCACATGGAGGACGTTGTAGCTGTGAAGCACTTCCGGATCAAGGAGGAACTCTACCTGGCTATGACGCGCTATATCGGTGACTCCAAAATCCTTCGTTGGGGTACCAAACAGTTTACAGAGATCCAGGCCTTGCCCTCACGAGGCTCCATGATTCTCCAGCCTTTTTTTTTCAAAGAGCGTTACTACATGGCTCTGGGAAGCGATTACACCTTCTCGCAGATCTACATGTGGGATGATGAGAACAAACTATTTGACCGCTTCAAGGAAGTGTACATCCAGGCACCGCGCTCCTTCACTGTGGTTTCCACCGACCGCAGGGACTTCATCTTCACCTCCAGCTTCAAGGGAAACACGCAGATCTTTGAGCACATCATGATTGACTTGAGCTTGTGAGGGGCCTTGTCATGGCCCCCGAAAGATTGGTGGAGGGGGGAAAAAAGGACTACAACACACTTTTTCAATTTCAATCCTTTCATTCGTTTCCGTCCCAAGTCAAAGCTGGGTAAAGATGTGTTTAGAATTCTTATAGTTTTCAAGCTTGATGGCCTTGTCCAAATATCTGTTTCCATGGTCTTTCAGACTTCAGAGACTGAGAGGGGGAGTCAAGAGGGGGACAAGCGTAAAAGGAGGCTGGTATTCTCCTAAAAATCCAGCTCACATTCCTGAAGGTGGAATACTTTCATATGATTTGGATCTATTTTCAGTTTAATATCCCCTATCCTAATGGTTTTATACCCTAACTAATATACAACAAGACCTAAGAGAAGTATCATATTATTTTCTTATGTTCTCATTAAGGGCATGTAACAGGTGTGGTTGCTCCTCGTGTGCCACTTACCTCATGTCCTCATGTGGTGATTGTTGCCTTATCAGCTCTGGGGTTCTGTGTCCTGATTGGCCCACAGTGCCTCCCTCTGGCCGTGATGAAGTATCACACCCCTTTGCTTTTTCCAAACAGGGAATGTCTTGAAAGCACAAACCTTTAATTATCCTAGGTGAGACCCCAGCCTTTAGAGTGTAGTTGTTACGAGACGAATGTTACTGTAGGTGCTATAGATTATATCGCGTACAGTAAATAAGGTACCAGTGGTTTGTGAGGTGGAGAAATATTCAGGACTGGATATAGCTCATGCCTTTTTAGACTAACATGTGAATGGAATAAACTTTTAGATCAGACTAACTATAGTAGAAACTGATAGAAGCTCTTTAAGTGTTTCAGGGAACAAACCTATATAAAAATTAAAAAAGCAACCTGAGTTGTTGTACTACTGACATCATTTAACTTTTTATTTTTCAACTAAAACTTTAAAAGGCTCCTCACTGAAGAAGTGATAGCTCACATTTATGAACAAAATAAAGACATCATTTATTTGTCTACAAATGAAGGAAACAATGTGTTAATGTAAATATGTTCACTCTAGTTGAGAGGCTTTTTCCGTCTGTCATTCTCTTCTTACTAATACTGAATGTTAACTTACAAGCTACAACATGTACATACAACATGGACTGCAATGCCACTACCTGTTTGTCACACAAAAACTGAACAGAACTTTGCACTTACTTTTAAAAAAAACTAATAAAAAAACATTACTGCAACTTGCAAGCGCATGACATTCAAAAAAGGGTGTTTGCTCAATTATTTTGAAATGAACCTGACAAACTCAGAAGTCTACAAGTGCTTCTTCTCATTAAGAGAATGGTATTGTAAATACTGGAATATGCAAGCTTTATAACATGCGGGTTATTTTGTATGATTTTGTTTTAAGCATATTGAATGTTACTCAAAGTATACTGTAAATATAATCAGTTGGGTATCAAAATAAATGTGTAAAAAATAAGATTGGAAGGTGTGTGTTATCATTCATTGATCATCAGGATGAAAGGACTCAGTCATTATGTCAAACCCAGAGTAAATTATCCAATGACTGCAGTTGCTCTCATTTAGTGTCTTTTAGCTTTGTTTTGATAGGCTGCAACTTCTGGGTTTAAAAGTGATTTAAAACCTGCATTTGCAAAAAAAGTCAGATTTTATCAAAGACTATAAGAAAATTACCCTAAATGTCACTTTTCTGACCTTACATTTTTCTGACAAGTGCATGGTATCGATCTCTAGTTCCAAGTATCTTTCAATACAGCATGATGTGTATTTAAAAAATGATGTTCTCTTTATGAGTAAAATAGACGATAAAGCAGCGTATGCTTATGGGCGGAGCAAACGTGTGATTGACAGGTTGCTACAACAGTGTTGTTGGCTTTTGGTGTGGCCAGTGTTTTGGTTTTCGAACCTTAACCCTTTCACAGTGTGTTTTTAGTTAATGGTAAAATGTTTCCCGCCTAAAATGTATTTTCCACGTTCAGGTGTATTAGCTCTTGTCTCTTGTGGTTCCAAAAAGGAATAGATGGTGACAAATGCTTTACTCTGAAAAAATAATTGTTAACGTACAGTATCTGTGACTATATCCACATTGGTTTTCACTCTAAGGCTGCAACCTCACTGTTTTGGTTTATTGGATTTTCAGTGAAAAAGCTCTCATGAGCCAAATTATGTTACAAACCACTATCATGTAATTCAATGTGAGCTTTCATAGGAAGCCTCTGCTCACAGTTAAACCACAATGCAAATGAGCACTGTAAAAAATAAAAGGACTGTGACATCATAAATCTACAGTTTAACAGTCAGTCTGCAATAATGAGTTACAAATGAACAAATCAAGAGTTTGGGGTTAAGATGGCAGCTTCCTTACAGATAGACCATACAATACAGAATATTGCTTTATGCACTAACATCACATGTGCACATCTACATTACAGTGTTACACTGTAAACATTTACCAGCATTTCACTACATTTAACAGTATTATTTTACAGTGACATATTGTAATCAAGGCCCCCTGTAATATCCCAACAAATACATGTAAAAAGGACTGTATCCTTGGATTTCACAGCATTTAACTATTATTTCACAATAAATACTGCAATCAAAATCCTCTGTAATATCACAACAACATTGTAAACATTGCAAGGATTTCACAGCATTTAAGAGTATCATATTACAGAGAAATATTGTAATAAAAAGCCCCTGTAATATCACAACAAAATATCTATAAAACTACAGTAAAATTGGATTTGACATTATTTAACTATTATTTCACAGTAAAGCACTGTACTCAAAATCATCTGTAATAGCACAACCCATTACTGTAACATTTGAATTGTGCAGCATTGCACATGTGCAGAATAGACTATTCTAACCGGCGTGTGTCCTGCAGCATAGCCTACTTCTCAAACCGTCTGGAAGATTTGAACTGAGACATTCTATACACTGTAAAAAAATATCCTAATTTTACAGGAAATAATTATTTTTTTATAGTAATTATGTTTTTTTAAATAACTTGCAAAATCCCGTAAAATGACAGATGAACTATAAATTAACAACCCAAAACATTATTTTAAGTATTTTGACAACAACAAATAACATTTATTTCATTTTTTTTTTAAAGTAAATTTACTATATCATATTTACAGTATTTTTGCACTTTCAGAAAATACATGCAGATGTATGTAAAATAAAAATTATTATCTGCAATTAAATATGTAACTCCTCGTAATATAAAAGTGTATTACTATTATAAGACTTTAAGATATTTCTTTGTAATTTTAAGGTACCTACACATGAAACTGTAAAAAAAAAGTGTCAAACATTTTTACATAAAATCATTTTCTCAATATTCGATTGAATCCACCACAAACACAAAATATCCAATGTTGAAACAAAAGTAAATAAATATGTTTTCATGAAATTCCTAACTTACTATATTGTAAACATCTACAGTTGACAATATCATTAAAAAAAAAAAAAAAATCATAGAAAGTGGAGAAATCTCTGCAGGGAGGACCAAGGTTTAAAACACACACTGTTATTTACTCAACAATAAGTCACAGTTATCCATAACATGTACAGCTGATAACCCTCTTACTCAGAATGCTTCATATCCTAACCCTAAACCCATTTTATGTGCCTAGTTTGACGGTGTAAGTAGCACAGCTTACTGCAAAAAGTCCTAGCAGAATTATACAATCTGAAAGTTGAGCCATTGTCAGAAAGAACCTGTTTGTCTTTCTGTTATCCATTAGAAAGATGGCAGAAGGGCTTATTTACACCAACAGCCTAGTTTAAATAGCTTAAAAACTGTTTTTCTGTCAATGATACGGTTGCTGGTTAAATAACTCACAGAGGTTTCTCTGTCTTCAACAACTCCAGCAGTGGCCAAACAAGTTTAGGTTCCCGGTGATATACACTGTGTTGTCTATGCAGGCTGCCATTTAAGATATCGATTTAAGATAAAACAAATGTGTCTAAATTATTCGCTTCCCACAAGTAGACAGGTTGGAAGTAGCTGATTCTGCTTTGATTCTTAAGATTTATGTGCTATTTCTTGTGCATTTATTTATTTAAATATATTATAAAAGTTCCTGCTGTGCTTTCTATGATAATGGTAGTATGAAAGTATAGCAAAACAAATGCAAATGCTTTGTGAACCTCTGTATTGTAAATCTGCAAACCCTACTTTAAATAACTTTAGTTTCTAGTTCCTGCCTCATACTGTCGGATCTTTCTAAAGAGACCAAGTACTTTTGATAGAGGGAGCGGTAAAGACTGTTGGAAACCCCGCCCATCTCACCCATCTCGTCCAGCAAGTCCCTACAGACAGAGAGAGGCAGAGAGGAAGAGTGCCAGAGGACAGAAGAAGCACAGCATGTTAAGTTTTGATAAAACTCGTACTGCTGCAGACACCCCACGTTGACATCGTAAGTTAATTTATTTTCAATCCTCTAATACTGTTTTAGCTTTAAAATTGTACTTTATAATAATCAGTGAGGTCTCATAAGACGAGCACTCGTGTTGCCCTTCTCCTGTTCATGATCCATTCTTATGGTTATTTGATGTAATTTATAATGAATGCTTATTTTGTAACACGATATGTCATCTTTGTTCCTATGACCCAAAGATATAAAAGGATGTTCACAGAAATGGTCATTTAAAGTTGAATTCTGGTTTCCAGCCTGAAGGAGGAAGTTCAAAGTCAAGAATGGTTAGTGAGGCACAAGGCGTGCACTCACTCCTCTCAGGTGTTATGTTGTCTGTATTTGTACAGTGCTGTATGTAGTCATATAGACGGCTTCTGACTGAGTTCCCTCAGGTTAAAGGATCTGTATCTCCCTAAATGTAGTCTTGGTAAACGGAATATGGTTTTGAAAGCATTCTATAATCACACGCTAACATTTTAAAAGTAATGCTTGTCAACAATTTAAAGTGGCACCAAATATTGGAACAGTAACATCATAGTTTTGTCTTTTTTGTCACAGGTACCTTGAAACCAAGAAATGGATATAATTTCACAGCTGGAAGTGCCACCCCCCCTAACCGAAACACATCTTATAATAAAGAGTATTATTAACAACAACCTCAAGAGGCTACAAAAATTAGTAAAGGAAACCAACATTAATAAACTTTACCCATGCAAAGAAGTTAATGACTATATAACTCCTCTGATAGCTGCTGTTGTAAATCAGAAAGCGGATATTTTGACATTCCTTTTGCATCAGGGTGCTGACCCAAACAAGGCTTCCAGAACTGGCTTTACACCTCTGCATTATGTATCACTATCCAAAGCACAAGTCCTTTTTGCGGAGGAACTGCTTAAAGAAAAAGCTAATCCAAATGGATGGAGTCCCAGATTCACAGCCACACCAGTGCAAACTGCTGCCATCCGTGACAGGGACGATGTCTTCAGAGTTCTCCTTTCAGCTGGTGCAGCGGTAATGTTGTTACCTGAGGCTGAAAATAAATGTCACAATGAAAATATATATAAGAGGATTCATGACCTTGCATCGAGGGGAGATCAATTGTGCTCCAAAATCAGATATTTCCTAGATATGGAAATTGCTGTGCAAGAAAAAACTCCTGAAGAAGTGTTCAAAACGTTCGAAAGTCACATGCTGTTGGAGGATCCTCAGACCCATCTGACAATGATTGAAAGACTTTTTAGTGCAAATGGGCAACATGCAGACAAATACAAGCAGCTAAGTATCAAATGGCTGAAGGACAATGGAAATCTTGACACGTACATTGCAGGTGCCGTCAGTCGCTTTCCAAACATTCCCCACCAGGACTTTGTTGAAATGTCAATTCACACTTTACATGCAGTTTTTTGCACTCTTGAAGATATACCAAATGAGCAAGCTTTGGATATAATTTCCCAACTACTGAACCAGCTTAGCTCAAAAGAGAGACCTGATATATGGCACAATGTTTTGCTCACACTATATGTGATAACACAGAAGACAAAAGGCACAAATAGCTGGGATCAGAACTTTGTTGAGAAGATATGCAAGACAATAGCTCCTTTTGTAGAGAACCAATACACCTCTGACATAAGAGCTCTCACATACGCCACATTCGCAAACTTACTTTCAGTTAAACATGCAACCAACATCTTTGCATCAGTGGGGATAACTTCAGTGCCTGAGGACATACTGATGTCTGCAGAAATGCATACAAATGAGAAAATGAAAGAAGTGCTTAAGCAACTGAACGATCATCTCAGCAAGCCAAGCATGGACTCTGAGGACTCTACAGTCTTACCTGAATCCAAAAAGAAGAAGAAAAAAAAGAAAAAGAAAAAGAAAAACAAGGAACAGTCAGAAAAGCAAGAAGAACCAAATGAGGAAGTTTGCACTGCTTCATCTAATCCAACAGTAGGCCCTGTTTTGGAGACCACTTCAAATGTGAAGCCATTCAATGTCCAAACTCCTAAATCAATGCCACGCAGATGGGTAAAAATCAGCGAGAGGTGGAGAGAAAAGTTAAAGAAGCTTGTGAGTACTGATGAAAGTGAGGAAACCAGAATAGGGAGCATGATATATGTGGAAAAAGAAGAATTCTGCATAGCACAGGGAAGCAATGGCACTGATGTCTTCTTGGGGCTGAGAGATGATGGCGCTGAAGTTGCTATTAAGAAAATGTATAAACGCAACTATCATTTGCTGAAGTGTGAAGAAGAATTTCTACGACTTCCGGCTCTTGATCATCCATTCATTGTGAAATACATTGACTTTGCAGAAGACAAAAACTTTGGATATCTTGTTCTTCAACTGTGTGAATACACTTTGAAAGAACACATTGAAACTCATGATGATGATGGGCTGAGAAAGAAACTTGTCTCTCAGGTTCTCGAGGGTCTAAGTGTTCTTCATTGTCAAGCACGTCCCATTCTTCACCGGGACCTCAAACCACAGAATGTTCTGATCGGTAAGATTAGTTTACAATACAATGAAATAATGAAAAGAAATTCTGAAAAATATTTAATTTTAAAACCCTGTTAAAAATATTGTTCCTGATTTTGTCTTCCCGATTGTCTTTCAGATGTGAAGGGGAAGGCACGATTAGCTGATTTTGGCATCAGTAGACAGTTACCCAAAGGACAAACAACTTGTCGCACAGACAAAGCAGGAACAAGTTGCTGGATGGCCAAGGAGACTTTATCAGTAAAGGACAACACTAAGATAGGTTACAAGTCAAACTCTGACATACAGGTCAGTCGTTCTGCTACACAAATGTTATTGGTCACTATGTGTACAAATACTTCCTCAATGGCTTAAATGTTGTGTTTACTCTTAAGGTGGCAGGGATGCTGATGTATTATGTCCTCTCTGGAGGACACCATCCTTTTGGAGATATATCCCATAAATGTGAGAACAACATTGATGAAGGGATCTACACTTTGGAGCATGTTCAAGACGTGTTGGCAAAAGACCTCATTGAGTGGATGATTGATGCAGAACCAAAGAACAGACCTAAAGTGGAAGAATGCTTGAAACATCCCTTCTTCAGGGACACTGACTGGTAACATCACTTTAAACATAGCCAATTGGTTGTGATTCATTAAACTAATTTGCTGTTATTATTTATCTTTTCTATAAATCGTATAAATCTTTTCTAAATAGTCTAAAAAACTTTAAAAATGTTCAGGAAAAAAGAATACTTGAGAAATGTGGGAAACAGGGAGGAGGTAAAGAACTGTCGAAATGCTGACCAGGAATTAATTTCTTCGCTGGAGAAATGTGCTGGATCCTTCAAACAGTGGAAAGATAAGGTGACTGCAACATAAGTTTTATTCTCTTTTTGAAACCAAAAATGTATCCTTACCACAACTTTTTACAAGGTAGGTCTACACTCATAACTAACTAAACATTTTTCATCACAGTTTCCACCAGAGTTGCTGCAGAAGATGGATGGCAAGAAGAAATGCTACCCTGAAAACATGTTTGGATTACTGCGCTGCATACGAAACCTCCAGGAGCACTAGTACGTAAAGTCATACTGAATTAAAAATGATTATTCAAACAAACAAGGATAGCACATTATTCAGGGTTTTGCCTAAACCGGTTAACAGGGTCGCTGCTCCCTATTTTCGGGATGCGCCGTTATACCAAAACGCAGATTTTCCCCGTAAAATGTTAAAGTGATGCCAGAGAACAATATTTCTGTACGTCAAAAAACTGTATAATTCCTAAAAAAATATGAAAGTCATGTCAAATAGACCGTCAGACGGAATAGACAGCTGTGTTTTTACGGAGCGGCGCCATCTTGTATACGGGCGTCATGTTCTTGCGAGAAGTGATATCGTATATATACAGTAGAGGAAATAAGTATTTGATCCCCTGCAGACTTTGTAAGTTAACCCATTTACAAATAAATGAACAGCCTGTAATTTGAATGGTAAGTTTATATAAACAGTGAGAGTAAGAATATCAAAAAGAAACTCCAGAAAAATTGAAATTATATTAAAGATATACAAAAAAAATTGTATTTGCATTTAACTGTGGGAAATAAGTATTTGATCCCCTTGCAAAACATGTCTTAGTACTTGGTGGAGAAACCCTTGTTGGACAGACAGAGGTCAGACACTTCTTGTAGCTGGTCACCAGGTTTGTGCACATCTCAGGAAGGGTTGTGGTCCACTCCTCTCTGAAGATCCTCTCCAAATCCTTAAGGTTTTGAGGCTGATGCTTGGCATCTCGAAGCTTCAGCTCCCTCCACAGATTTTCTATGGGATTAAGGTCCGGAGACTGGCCAGGCCCCTCCATCACCTAAATGTAGGGATGGGTATCGTTTTAAATGTATCGATTCCGATTCCGGTTCTGCTTATCGATTCCGGTTCTTATCGATTCCCCGTTTCGATTCCAAAATTATTAAAGAAAGAGGTCAAACGTTTAGATAACAAAAATATCTTTATTCTTTTAAGCTTTAACTGACATTTTTACAAATAAAAAATATACATGCAATACAAATGTATTGCACAATAGCTGTGCTTTATTTTAACTGAGCTATGCCTGTGGCAAGCTATTAACAGGCATTACACTGTGCCTTGTCTTTTTCTTTTTTAGTGTAGTGGAGCCTCACTTTAGAGCGTTTACCGCAATCCATCTTTGGTGTTATGAAGTGACTGAGCTCGTGAACTGTCTACGGGAGGGCGGGGGGAGCCTCGCTGTGGGGCAACTGTGGACCTCTGTCGCTTGTCAGCGCAACTTACATGATGCCGTTTAAAAAAATTAAGGGCGGTGCCGGCCGTCAGCGTACCGAGCCGGCCGTCAACGGCCCGCTGACGACTGGCTCTTCTGTGATTCTCCAGAACACACAGATGGCCAGTCCGCCCTTACCCTGTATTCCACCGGGTCACAGTGGCGCCGCGACGCCGCGGCGCAGACGGACCCGGTGGAATACAGGGTCTACCGCGTTTAGGAACCGTTAAGCAGAACCGAAATTGTGTATTTTGTATGGGTACCCGGTACCCGGCATTTTCTTATCGGTTCTCATCTGGAACCGAGTTTCGGTTCCCAACCCTACCTAAATGTTCTTCTTCTTCAGTCACTCCTGTGTTGCCTTGGCCATATGTTCAGGTTTATTGTCCTGCTGGAAGACCCATTTTCAGTGTCCTGGATGAGGGAAGGAGGCTATCGGCCAAGATTTTACGGTACATGTCCCCGTACATCCTCTCCTCATTGCAGGGAAGTCGTCCTGTCCCCTTAGCAGAGAAACACCCCCAAAGCTGAATGTTTCCACCTCCATGCTTGACGGTGGGGATGGTGTTCTTGGGGTCAGCATCTCTCTTCCTACAAACATGGGGTGTCGAGTTGATACCAAAGATCAACATTTTGGTCTCATCTGACCACATCATCTTCTCCCAAGCCTTCTCTGAATCATTCAGATGTTAATTGGCAAATTTCAGACGGTTCATTCATGTTCTTCTTGAGCAGGGGGACCTTGCAGGCGCTGCAGGATTTGATCCATTCTGGTGTAGTGTGTTACCAATAGTTTTCTTGGTGACTGTGGTCCCAGCTGCTTTGAGATCATTAACAAGTTCCTCCTGTGTAGTTCTTGGATGATACTTCACCTTTTTCATGATCATCAATACCCCACAGGGCGAGATCTTGTGTGGAGCCCCAGACCGAGGGCGATTGATGCTAATTTTGTGTTACTTCCATTTACAAACACACACATTATTCTTCTGAATAATCACACTTCTCCCCAAGCTGCTTTCTGATGGTCTTGTAACCAATCCCAGCCTTGAGCAGGTCTACAATCATGTCTCTGAGGTCCTTAGACAGCTCTTTGGTCTTGCCCATGGTGGAGAGGTTGGAATCTGATTGATAGATTCTGTGGACAGGTGTCTTTTATACAGGTATCAAGTTGATATTAGGAGTACTTTTTTTAAAGGAAGAGGACTTATTTAACCGGTCTGTGGGAGCCAGAATCCTTGTTTGTTGCAAGGGGATCAAATACTTATTTCCCACAGTTAAATGCAAATACATTTGTATCTTTTATATAATAATAATAATAATAATAATAATAAATTCTATTTCTATAGCGCTTTTCTAAGACCCAAAGACGCTTTACATTTGGGGAAGGGTAGACAGACAAGGACAGGCAATAAAACAACAACAAAACAAAAACAAAACAGAGAACAAAAAAACAGAAAGCAGTCAGGAGGAAGTGGGGGGTCGGGGGGGGGGGGGCTTATGGGTATACAGATTTGAAGAGATGGGTTTTGAGGCGGGACTGGAACAGGGTGAGGGACTCAGACTCACGGAGCTCTTGGGGGAGGGAGTTCCAGAGCTTCGGGGCTGCCACAGAGAATGCTCTGTCCCCAAAGCTCCGGAGTTTGGCCTTGGGGATGGAAAGCAAACCGGCTGAGGTGGATCTGAGGGACCGGGGTGGTTGGTAGAGGATGAGGAGGTCAGTGAGGTAGGGGGGGGGCCAGGTGGTGGAGGGCTTTGTAGGTGAGTACCAGGAGTTTGTGTTGGATGCGGTGTGAAACGGGGAGCCAGTGAAGTTCTTTGAGGACCGGGGTGATATGATGCCATGATTTGGTGTGGATGAGGAGTCTGGCGGCTGCGTTCTGGACACGCTGAAGTCTATTGAGGGATGTAGTGCTGATGCCGTAGAGGAGTGCGTTGCAATAGTCCAGGCGGGAGGAGATGAAGGCGTGAATGAGTCGCTCAGCTGCAGGGCGGGTGAGAGAGGGACAGAGTTTGGCGATATTGCGGAGGTGGAAAAATGAGGTTTTTACAACTTGGCGGATGTGGGGCTCGAGGGAGAGGGTGGGGTCAAATATCACGCCAAGGTTGCGTGCCTGGGTGGAGGGGGAAACAGGGGTGCCATCGATGGTGAGTGTCAGGTTGGGGGTTTTGCTGAGGGTGGATTTGGAGCCGATGAGGAGGAGTTCAGTTTTATTGCTGTTGAGTTTGAGGAAGTTGTGTGCCATCCAGGATTTTATAGCAGTCAGACAGGATTCGATGTAGGTGAGGGGGGGGGTTGTGGGGGGATTTGGTGCTGAGGTAAATCTGTGTGTCATCAGCGTAGCAGTGAAAGTCCAGGTTGTAGTGGTGTAGAATCTGACCAAGGGGGAGGATGTAGATGATGAAGAGGAGGGGGCCGAGTACTGAACCTTGGGGAACACCTTGGGTGACTGAAGCTGTGGCAGAGGAGTGGTTGTTGAGGGAGATGAAGTGGGATCTGTCGGAGACGTAGGACTGGAGCCACCTGAGTGCAGTACCTTCGATACCGATGTCCTGGAGTCGGGTGAGCAGGATGTTGTGGCTCACGGTGTCGAAGGCTGCACTCAGGTCGAGGAGGATGAGGATGTTAAGTGAACCGGTGTCAGCAGAGGTGAGGAGGTCATTGAGGACTTTGGTGAGTGCCGTTTCTGTGCTGTGGTGGGGACGAAAACCAGACTGAAGGGGTTCAAAAAGGTGATTTGTTTGGAGATGGCGGTGGAGTTGTTTGGAGATGATACGTTCTATTGTCAATGTCAATTTCTGGATTTTCTTTTTGATATTCTTACTCTCACTGTTTATATAAACCTACCATTACAATTATAGACTGTTAATGTATTTGTAAGTGGGCATACTTACAAAATCTGCAGGGGATCAAATACTTATTTCCCCCACTGTACAAGATCAACGCCACAGTATTGCCCTCATACTATATTTTTCTAGAAAAAACCCTACTATTTAATACTAAGACCAAGTTATGATTCAGCATTTTAGATTATAACTTTTCACCTACATTACATTACATTACATGTTACTTGTTGGACGCTTTTATCCAAAGTGACTTACATACTCAATACTGTGGACAATCCCCACAGGAGCAATTTGGGGTGAAGTGTCTTGCCTAGGGACACAATGACATGCTGACTGCAGTGGGACTCGAACTTGCTATCCCCCTGATTCAAAGTTCAGTGCACTAAGTTCAGCGCACTATCCCACTGAGCCACAGCCTCCTTCGACCTACTGAAATAAAAGATGAAGTAGATGATCTGCATCGTATCACGACTATCACCTCAGTCCGTTAAAAGTTACTGCTCTCTGACCTGATACCCTGGAAACACACTATTGAATGTAACTCAAAATATACTGTAAATATTATCAGTTGGGTATCAAACTAAAAGTGTAAAAATAAGATTGGAACGTGTGTTATCAGTAGGCTAAAACTAACGTTAGAAGTTCAAAAGAATGTAAGGTAGTGCTAATGTTTTGTTAAATAGTGGCAAACATTCTTCATTCTCTGCACTTTGCCGGACGAATGTAAACAGCATAATAAAAACCCTTCTAGGCATCTAGCAAATCAACAGAAGGGAAGCATTGTAGATCAACTATGATAGAACAACCAAGCAGCACTGATGTAAACAGAATATGCTTCTTCTCACCTCTTAACTTAGAGGTAAAATCTTTCCTTTTTTTGTTTGCAGTCAGGATGATGCAGCTCAAGTTGATGTGATGGAGATATATCCTGATCTCTTCGGATGTGTTTACAAGTTTGCCAAGACTCAAGGGTGGAATTCAGAGACCCCGTTGAAGGAAATGTTCCTTAGAGAAAACATCAGCACCAGCTTTACATCCACAAGCCCTGAGGAGCCTCTGTCTGTCCCCGTACAAGAGTCTCAACCCAGGGACTTGAAGTGAAGAAGTACTTGAGAGTCTTCTAAGGAGTCAGATAATAAAAGTACAAGCAATTCTGAAGTAATAGTTTTTAACTGTTACTGTATAGTGTCCAATCTGAATACGCCTGCAAGGATTTGCGTGTGCATTGTTCATAGTAACTATTTTCCAAAGGCTGATAGTAACAGTATGTAGATCATAAGATACTGTACTGTAGTTCAATTGTGGGAACTTTCTCCTCCAATTCTTTTTTTAAATCACTTTTTTAAAACAATATTATGATGAACTATACTACCTGTATTTGCAACATTACTTTTGTATGGCTTCAGTCTAGTTACTTTACAAATGATTATACACAAGGCATATGATAAATAAAAACATTAGGAAATTGAAACTGTTAAACCACTGAATTAGCTGCATCTCAAATGAATAATTTTGTTTAGCTATTGATGCATCGATATTGCCAGTAAGTACCTGAAACTGACACACTTCTATATTTTAAAGATTTTACTATAGTTTATTTTTATTTTCACATTTAGATTTTAGAATATTTTATTATTTTGTATTACCATGTATTTGCTATAACATGTTGGGGGAGCAGAAAGTGAGGGAGTTGATGTAATGAACTCTGAAATATATCATCCTATGTTGATTTCTTTGGGACAGATAGTGTTTTGAGAGATTTTATATTTTTTAGATGTTCTTGTCCATCCTGTCAGAAGGATGGTGAGGAATGAAGTAGCATTCATTCGTTTTTTTGAGGATACTGAATGTTGACTTACAGGCTACAAAATATACGTATATAAAAATGGACGGCAATTCCAGTACCTGTAGGTCACAAACTAGACTGTAGCTTTGTTTTTAGAGAAAACCTCAGAAGTCTAAACTTCAACAACATGCTCCATTGGTGTTGGTGATTCTGTTTTAATCTTACTGACTGTAACATAAATGTATCTGTTCAGTATCAAAATAAATGTATAACATCTGATTTGATGATTTTCCTTGTGATTGTATTTGGGATATGGCTCAGTGAAATATAGTTTTAACAACAGACCTCTCAGATTCTCCTTTTTACTGATGAGTGCATGAATGAACTTTAACCAAGTCTCCAGGTGTTAAACTATCCATAAACTTATCTGTAAGATTCTGCTTATAGCTTCGTGTGCGATGCAGACGTCTGAATATCTAACCTAACAACATGTAATCCTTTGCGCAAATTAAGCCAGTGTGTGTGTCATTTTTACCATATACGATGATGTTAAGCCTGCAGCTCAGTTTCACCCCCATAATATGTAGTAAATAAGACAAGTGGCAGTGAGTTTAAAACCTAACCTGTTTCGTCATGAACATTTCTAAACATAAAGTACAAGTACACATTCCCTGTAACCCGACACACCTACTTAAACCTTGTTGTGGTTTTAACAATATGAAATATGCAGTTGGTTGCCTTTTTGCCAGAATGACATGCTCTACTCTACATTATGTTATGGTGGAATGTCAACGTGGATTACAAATGGAATGTTCTGACATCAATCAGTTTAACCCACAAGAACCCGGACATCATTTAGACTTGGGACCCGTTATCGTTTGTGGGGTCCGTTTGTTACGGCCTCGTGTAAATAATAGGGCTATACGCAAGAGAAACTATGCAGATACAAGCCGTTTCGTTCTCGTGTAAATGTGGCCTAAATAGACCACATAGAACACATGTCTGACAAGTAACCCCCCCCCTAGTGTCGAAGATCTGAAAAATAACGTATGTCACATTGGGCATTAATGGTAAAGTAACTCTTATTTATAACTTAATTAATGAGGATTATTTTTTGTTTTAAATTAGTTTGAACATTCTTTGAATTGAAGAATTAAGAATACATTAACTAAATATCATTGAATCAGCTAAATTAACTGAGCAGATCATAGTCATATTTCTAATTGTGACATATGTGTCACTCCAGATTGACTCTGAAAGTTTAAGGTTAATGTCCCGATGTGACATTAGTGTCACAGCGACATTTATCTCATTTGTTTCATATCAATTTGATCAAGACATGTTTCCACAACAGGTTAAATGTTGTAAAGGACATATTATGTACGCATTTTAATTCTTTAATGGTTTGAATTGTACCTTTTAGCAACAAAAAACAAGCTTCTGAAAAGGAAGGAGAACAAATCAAATCGAGGAGGGACTGTTGTGCTCAGAACATCCTCATTTCAAACGGCAAAAGAGATCGAGCGCGGTTGAGTTTGGAAAGATCAATTATTTTAAAGACTCAAAGAAGACATCATCAGCATTTTTGATATTCCTAATCATATATTCCTGAATCAGTTATACTGGCAGGGATATCAAACCATGACTAACTTTGTTTCTGCCTATTAACTTTTTGTAATAGAAATTTAAAAAAAAATTCTCTTTTACCTGACAAAATGTACTTGACAGTCTCTTTGGCTTCACTTTAATAAGTATAGAAATAAGAAGTCACATGATCATATACCAACCACATCTACGTGTGGCTGCCCCTACTACTGTGTGTTAATGTAAATATGTTCACTTACAAGCTACAAAATGTGCATACAACATGGACTGCAATGCCACTACCTGTTTGTCACACAAAAACTGAACAGAACTTTGCACTTACTTTAAAAAAAAATTAAAAAAAAACATTACTGCAACGTGCAAGCGCATGACATTCAAAAAAGGGTGTTTGCTCAATTATTTTTGAAATGAACCTAACAAACTCAGAAGTCTACAAGTGCTTCTTCTCATTAAGAGAATGGTATTGTAATTTTAAAAAAGCATACTGGAATATGCAAGCTTTATAATATGCGGGTTATTTTGTATGATTTTGTTTTAAGCATATTGAATGTTACTCAAAGTATACTGTAAATATAATTAGTTGGGTATCAAAATAAATGTGTAAAAAATAAGATTGGAAGGTGTGTTTTATCGTTCATTGATCATCAGGATGAAAGGGCTCAGTCATGTCAAACCCAGAGTAAATTATCCAATGACTGCAGTTGCTCTCATTTAGTGTCTTTTAGCTTTGTTTTGATAGGCTGCAACTTCCGGGTTTAAAAGTGATTTAAAACCTGCATTTGCAAAAAAAGTCAGATTTTATCAAAGTCTATAAGAAAATTACCCTAAATATCACTTTTCTTACCTTACATTTTCCTGACAAGTGCATGGTATCGATCTTTAGTTCCAAGTGTCTTTCAATACAGCGTGATGTTTATTTAAAAAATGATGTTCTCTTTTTTAGTAAAAATAGACGATAAAGCAGCGTATGCTTATGGGCGGAGCAAACGTGTGATTGACAGGTTGCTACAACAGTGTTGTTGGCTTTTGGTGTGGCCAGTGTTTTGGTTTTCTAACCTTAACCCTTTCGCAGTGTGTTTTTAGTTAATGGTAAGATGTTTCCCGCCTAAAATGTATTTTCCACGTTCAGGTGTATTAGCTTGTGTCTCTTGTGGTTAAAAAAAGAAATAGATGGTGACATAAAAAATGCTTTACTCTGAAAAAATTATTGTTAACGTATCTGTGACTATATCCACATTTGTTTTCACTCTAAGGCTGCAACTTCACTGTTTTGGTTTAGTGGATTTTCAGACATTGTACACTACCTGCTTATCTAAAAAATGCAGAAATGTTCCAAAAGACAAATTATGTTACAAACCACTATAATGTATTTCAATGTGAGCTTTCATAGGAAGCCTCTGCTAACAGTTAAACCACAATGCAAATGAGCACTGTTAAAAAGAAAAGGACTGTGACATCATAAATCTACAGTTCAACAGTCAGTCGGCAATACTGGGTTACAAATGAACAAATCAAGAGTTTGGGGTTAAGATGGCAGCTTCCTTACAGATATGACCATAAAATACAGAATATTACTTCATGCACTAACATCACATGTACACATCTACAGCACAGAGTTACATAACATGTCCAGCTGATAACCCTCTAACTCAGAATGCTTCATATCCTAACCCTAAACCCATTTTATGTGCTAGTTTGACGGTGTAAGTCGCACAGCTTACTGCAAAAAGTCCTACCACAGCAGAATTATACAATCTGAAAGTTGAACTATTGTCAGAAAGAACCTGTTTGTCTTTCTGTTACTAATTAGAAAGATGGCAGAAGGGCTTATTTACACCAACAACTTAGTTTAATTAGATTAAAAACTGTTTTTTCTGTCAATGACACGGTTGTTGGTTCTTCTATAACATTACATGTTACTTGTTAGACGCTTTTATCCAAAGCGACTTACATACTCAATACTGTGGACAATCCCCACAGGAGCAATTTGGGGTGAAGTGTCTTGCCCAGGGACACAACGACATGCTGACTGCAGTGGGGTTTGAACCTGTGACCCCCTGATCCCAACACCAAGGCTCTATCCACTGCGCCACACGCCTCCCTATAACTCCAGCA
Source organism: Trematomus bernacchii (assembly GCF_902827165.1). NCBI lineage: Eukaryota > Metazoa > Chordata > Actinopteri > Perciformes > Nototheniidae > Trematomus > Trematomus bernacchii. Next base: position 2,930,441 of record NW_022987685.1, read on the forward strand.
GTGGCCAAACAAGACTGTTGTCTTGGAAATGCAGGCTGCCATTTAAGATATCGATTTTTTTAAAGATAAAACAAATGTGTCTAAAAAAGGAATTATATATATTTCTTGTGCATTTATTTATTTAAATATATTATAAAAGTTGCTGTTGTGCCCTCTATGATAATGGTAGTATGTAAGTATAGCAAAATAAATGCAAATGCTGTGTGAACCTCTGTATTGTAAATGTGCAAACCCTACTTTAAATAACTTTAGTTTATATTTCCTGCCTCATACTGTCGGATCTTTCTAAAGAGACATAGAGGAAGCGGTAAAGACTGTTAGAAACCCCGCCCATCTCGCCCAGCAAGTCCCTACAGACAGCGAGAGGCAGAGAGGAAGTGTGCAAGAGTCAGATGAGACAGAAAAAGCACAGCATGTTAAGTTTTGATAAAACTCGTACTGCTGCAGACACCCCACGTTGACATCGTAAGTTAATTTCTCTTCAATCCTCTAATACTGTTTTAGCTTTAAAATTGTACTTTAGAATAATCTGTGTGGTCTCCTAAGACGAGCACACTAGTGTTTCCCTTCTCCTGTTCATGATCCATTCTTATGGTTATTTGATTTAATTTATAATGAATGTTTATTTAATAACACGATATTTCATCCTTGTTCCTATGACCCAAAGCTATACAAGGATGTTCACAGCAATGGTCATTTAAAGTTGAATTCTGGTTTCCAGCCTGAAGGAGGAAGTTCAAAGTCTAGAATGGTTAGTGAGGCACAAGGTGTGGCACTCACTCCTCTCAGGTGTTATGTCGTCTGTATTTGTACAGTGCTGTATGTAGTCATATAGACGGCTTCTGACTGAGTTCCCTCGGGTTAAAGGATCTATATCTCCCTAAATTTAGTGTTAGTAAACGGAATATCGTTTTGAAAGCATTCTATAATCACACGCTAACATTTTAAAAGTAATGCTTGTCAACAATTTAAAGTGGCACCAAATATTGGAACAGTAACATCATAGTTTTGTCTTTTTTGTCACAGGTACCTTGAAACCAAGAAATTAATATCATTCCATTGGTGGAAATGCCACCCCCCCCAACTGAAACACATCTTATAATAAAGAGTATTATTAACAACAACCTCAAGAGGCTACAAAAATGTGTAAATGACACCAACATTAATGAATGTTACCCATGCAAAGAAGCTAATGACAAAATAACTCCACTGATAGCTGCTGTTGGATATCACAATGCGGATATCTTTACATTCCTTTTGCATCGGGGTGCTGACCCAAACAAGGCTTCCAGTAGTGGCCTTACACCTCTGCATCATGTATCACTATCCAAAGCACCAGCTATTTTCGTTGAGAAACTGCTTGAAGCCAAAGCTCATCCAAATGGATCGAATCTAATGTGTACCCCTCTGCACACTGCTGCCATCCATGACAGGGACGATGTCTTCAGAGTTCTCCTTTCAGCTGGAGCAATGGTAACACCGTTGCTTGGGGCTGAAAATAAATCTCACAATGAAAAAATATCTCAGATGATTGATGACCTTGCATCGACGGGAGATAAATTGTACTCCACAATCAGATATTTCCTAGATATGGAAATTGCTGTGCAAGAAAAAACAACTGAAGAAGTGTTCAAAACGTTTGACAGTCACATGCTGTTGGAGGATCCTCAGACCCATCTGACAATGATTGAAAGACTTTTTTATGCAAATGGGCTAAAATACAAGCAGCTAAGTATCAAATGGCTGAAGGACACTGGAAATCTTGACACCTACATTGCAGGTGCCGTCAGTCGCTTTCCAAACATTCCCCACCAGGACTTTGTTATAATGTCAATTGCCACTTTAAATGCAGTTTTTTGCACTCTTGAAGATATACCAAATGAGCAATCTTTGGATATAATTTCCCAACTACTGAACCAGCTTAGCTCAAAAGAGAGTCCTGATATATGGCACAATGTTTTGCTCACACTATATGTGATAACACAGAAAACAAAAGGCACAAATAGCTGGGATCAGAACTTTGTTGAGAAGATATGCAAGACAATAGCTCCTTTTGTAGAGAGCCGAAACCCCTCTGACATAAGAGTTCTCACATACAGCACATTCGCAAACTTACTTTCAGTTAAACATGCAACCAACATCTTTGCATCAGTGGGGATAACTTCAGTGCCTGAGGACATACTGATGTCTGCAGAAATGGAAACAAATGAGAAAAGGAAAGAAGTGCTTAAGCAACTGAAAGATCATCTCAGCAAGCCAAGCATGGACTCTGAGGACTCTACAGTCTTACCTGAATCCAAAAAGAAGAAGAAAAAGAAGAAGAAAAAGAAAAACAAGGAACAGTCAGAAAACCAAGAAGAACCAAATGAGGAAGTCACTGCTTCATCTAATCCAACAGTAGGCCCTGTTGAGGAGACCACTTCAAATGTGAAGCCATTCCATGTCCAAACTACTAAATCAATGCCACGCAGATGGGAACAAAGCAGCGTGAGGTGGAGAGAAAAGTTAGAGAAGCTTGTGAGTACAGATGAAGAAGTGAGCAGAATTGGGAGCATGATATATGTAAATAAAGAAGAATTCTGCATAGCAAAAGGGAGTGACAGTACCCAAGTCTTCTTGGGGCTGAGAGATGATGGCACTGAAGTTGCTATTAAGAAAATGGTCAAATGCAACTATCAGGTGCTGAAGCATGAGGAAGGATTTCTACGGCTTCCAGAGCTTGACCATCCATCCATTGTGAGATACATTGACCAATCGGAGGATGACAACTTTGGATATCTTGGTCTTCAACTGTGTGAATACACCTTGGAAGAATACATCAAAACTCATGATGATAGTCACTTGAGAAAGAAACTTGTCTATCAGGTTCTCGAAAGTTTAAGGGTGCTTCACTGTCAAGATCCTCCCATTCTCCACAGGGACCTCAAACCACAGAATGTTCTGATCGGTAAGATAAGTCCACAATATACTAAAATTATTAAACTAACTATAAGAAAGTAGGAAACATGTACGTTTTTTTTTCGTGAGTTTGTGGTCTGGATTTTTCCTGCAGATGTGAAGAGGAGGGCACGATTAGCTGATTTTGGCATCAGTAGACGGTTACCCAAAGACCAAACATCTTATCGCACTTCCAGAGCAGGGACAAGATGTTGGATGGCCAAGGAGACTATATCAGAAGAAGACGACACTAAGATACCATACAAGCCAAACTGTGATATACAGGTCAGTTATTCTGTTACACAAACTTAATTGACGTTAACGTTTTGATTGATTAAATGTTTTTTTAATTCTTAAGGTGGCAGGGATGGTGATTTATTATATCCTCTCTGGAGGACACCATCCTTTTGGTGACAAACCCCATAAATGTGAGTACAACATTGATGAAGGGAACTACACTTTGGAGCATGTTCAAGACGTGTTGGCAAAAGACCTCATTGAGTGGATGATTGATGCAGAACCAAAGAACAGACCTAAAGTTGAAGAATGCTTGAGGCACCCCTTCTTCTGGACCCCTGACAGGTAGAACCATTTTAAACATAGCCAATTGGTTATGATTATTCAACTAATATGCTGTTGTTATTCAACTTTTCTATAAATAGTATAAATCTTTTCTAAATAGTCTAAAAAACATTTTCATTTTTCAGGAAAATTGAATACTTGAGAAAGGTAGGAAACAGGGAGAAGGTAAAGAACTATCAAAATGCTGACCAGGAATTAATTTCTTCGCTGGAGAAATGTGCTGGATCCTTCAAACAGTGGAAAGATAAGGTGACTGCAACATAAGTTTTATTCTCTTTTTGAAACCAAAAATGTATCCTTACCACCACGTTTTAAAAGGTACACTTATAACTAACTAAACATTTTTTCATCACAGTTTCCAGAAGAGTTGCTGCAGAAGATGGATCCTAAGAAGAAATACCCTGAAAACATCTTGGGATTACTGCGCTGCATAAGAAACCTCCTGGAGCACTAGTACGTAACCTCACACTGAATTAAACAAACAAGGATAGCACATTATTCAGGGTTTTGCCTAAACCGGTTATTTTCGGTATGCGCCGTTATACCAAAACGCAGATTTTCCCTGTAAAATGTTAAAGTGATGCCAGAGAACAATATTTCTGTACGTCAAAAAAACTGTATAATTACTAAAAAAATATGAAAGTCATGCCAAATAGACCGTCAGACGGCATAGACAGCTTTGTTTTTACGGAGCTCTGGCGTTCCGTTGTTTTTTACATCCGCGGCGCCATCTTGTATACGGGCGTCATGTTCTTGCAAGAAGCGATATCGCATACAAGATCAGCGCCACAGTATTGCCCTCATACTATATTTTTCTAGAAAAAACCCTACTATTTAATACTAAGACCAAGTTATGATTCTGCGTTTTAGATACAACTTTTCACCTACTGAAATGATAGATCAAGTAGATGTTCTGCATCGTATCACGACTATCACTACAGTCCGTTACAAGTTACTGCTCTCTGACCTGATATCCTGGCCACACACTTTTACACAGGTTTACCTATAAATAATTTATGCTGGCATGGAATCACTTATAGTTTGATCCGCACCTGAGTTAGTGTTCAGAGTCTTAAAAAACGTGTTGAGATCTCTAAATGCAGAGACTGAAAGACAAAGTGTTTGTGCGTGAGTTACACATGACACATGAAAGCCTGTAGACTATAGCAATATGCCTAGGAAGATAATTAGAAAAATGTGGCTAAAGCTAACGTTAGGATTTCAAAGAAATGTAAGCTAGTTAGCTAGCTAAATGTTTTAGCTCAAGTCAAAATATACTGTAAATATAATCAGTTGGGTATCAAACTAAAAGTGTAAAAATAAGATTGCAAGATGTGTTTTCAGTAGGCTAAAGCTAACGTTAGAAAAAAAAGGGGCATACGGGAGGCTAGCTTTATAACATGCAGATTATTTTGTATGATTTAGTTTTAAAGGTGGGGTAGGTAAGTTTGAGAAACCGGCTCGAGATACACTTTTTGTTATATTCCATGGAATGCTCTTAACATCCCGATAGCAATGAATATCTTAAGTGCTTTGACAAAAAATCCATTAAAAAATGTCACCTGTGGAAGCCGTAGTACTGTAAAAAGCACGACCAATCATTTTAGCCGGCCCGGCTAAAATAACTGGATGGCCTACCTGCCTGTCAGCCTTCCATCTGTGCACAAACTTATCTCGTGCCCTCATTGGTCATGTGCGCGTTCGTGTGTGTTGGAGGAGGGGCTCTGTAAGGAAGTGGCAGATTTTTTCCGGTTGTGTATTTTCAAATTCTAGTGCACTCGAGCTGCTTTCTCCAAAATTACCTACCCCACCTTTAAGCATATTGAATGTAACTCAAAATATACTGTAGATATTATCAGTTGGGTATCAAACTAAAAGTATAAAAATAAGATTGCAAGATGTGTTATCAGTAGGCAAAAGCTAACGTTAGGAGTTCAAGAAAAAGTAAGCTACAGTAGTTAGCTAGCTAAATGTTTTATTAAATAGTATGGCAAAAAGTATCTTTCACACATTCTCTGCACTTTGCCGGACGTATGAATATAAACAGCATAATGAAAACCCTTCTAGGCATCTAGCAAATTAACAGAAGTGAAGCATTGTAGATCAACTATGATAGAACAACCAAGAAGCACTGATGTAAACAGAATATGCCTCTTCTCACCTCATAACTTAGAGGTAAAATATTTCCTTTTTTTGTTTGCAGTGAGGTTGATGCAGCTCAAGTTGATGTGATGGAGATATATCCTGATCTCTTCGGATGTGTTTACAAGTTTGCCAAGACCCAAGGGTGGAATTCAGAGACCCCGTTGAAGGAAATGTTCCTTAGAGAAGACATCAGCACCAGCTTTACATCCACAAGCCCTGAGGAGCCTCTGTCTGTCCCCGTACAAGAGTCTCAACCCAGCGACTTGAAGTGAAGAAGTACTTAAGAGTCTTCTAAGCAGTCAGAGAATAAAAGTACAAGCAATTCTGATGTAATAGTTTTTAACTGTTACTGTATGGTGTCCAATCTGAATACGCCTGTAAGGCTTTGCGTGTGCATTGTACATAGGAACTATTTCCAAAGGCTGACAGTAAGTGTACTGTTGTTCAATTTTAGGGACCTTTTTCCTACATTTAAAAAAAAGAAAATCACTTTTTAAAAACATTATTATGATGAACTATACTACCTGTATTTGCAACATCATTTTTTCATGGCTTCAGTCTATTTCTTTTACCACTTATTATACACAAGGGATATGATGAATACAAACATCAGGACATTGAAAAAGTTAAACCACTGAATTAGCTGCATCTCAAATTAATAACTATTTTGATGCATCAATATTACCAGTAAAGTACCTGAGACTGACGAAGTTCCTTATTTTAAAGATTCTACTGTTGACATTTTTCTTTCCACTATAGTTTAAAAAAAATCACATTTACATTTCAGAATATTTTATAATTTTGTATTACCATGATATTGCTATAATATGTTGGGGGAGCAGAAAGTGAGGAAGTTGATATAATGAACTCTGAAATATACATACATAGACACTGATAGAAGCTCTTTAAGTGTTTCAGTGATGTCAGGGAAACAAACCTACATACACTGTTGTACTAATAGCATAATTTAACTTTTTATTTTTCAACTAAAACTTTAAAAGGCTCCTCACTGAAGAAGTGATAGCTCAAATGTATGAACAAAATAAAAATACATCATTTGTTTGTCTACAAATGAAGGAAACAATGTGTTTATGTAAATATGTTCACTCTCGTTGAGAGGCTTTTTCCGTCTGTCATTCTCTTCTTACTAATACTGAATGTTAACTTACAAGCTACAAAATGTACATACAACATGGACTGCAATGCCACTACCTGTTTGTCACACAAAAACTGAACAGAACTTTGCACTTACTTTAAAAAAAACAAATACAAAAACATTACTGCAACTTGCAAGCGCATGACATTGAAAAAAGGGTGTTTGCTCAATTATTTTGAAATGAACCTAACAAACTCAGAAGTCTACAAGTGCATGGTATCGATCTCTAGTTCCAAGTGTCCTTTAATACAGCATGATGTGAATTTAAAAAATGATGTTCTCTTTTTGAGTAAAATAGACGATAAAGCAGCGTATGCTTATGGTCGGAGCAAACTTGTGATTGACAGGTTGCTACAACAGTGTTATTTGCTTTTGGTGTGTCCAGTGTTTAATATATTTAAAGAACATAAAATATGCTTAATAAGGACCAAGTGTAATATTACATTGGATGGGATTCCATGTTTCACAATTTGATACCAAAAAATGCTTCAAACTCATCAATAGTTGCCATAGTGACAGAACAGTTTTTGTAAGTGCTCTATAACTGAAGTTTTTTATGGCAACATATCTTTCCTGGTAACATCATGTTTTCTTATTCCCACAGAAACTGTGAAGCAAAGAAGTTAATATCATCCCACAGTTACAAATGGAGCAAGCTTCTGCTAAAATCACCCTACTACTGGGACAGCTTTGTTCACATGAGCAAACTGACTATAAAGGCATTCTGGAAGAATTAGTTATGATAACACGGACAACAAAAGGTCCCACAGACTGGGATCCCAACTTTATTGAGGAGGTTTGCAAGACGATTGCTCCTTTTGTGTGTCAAGACTACTCTGATGACATTCGAGCCTTAATTCATAACTGTTATATGTGTAATATGTAACGTAAAACGCTTTGAGCACATGGAAAAGCGCTCTAATATTTTTTTTTAATGAATTATTATTATTATTTAAGCAAAGTAATTTATGTGGTGTTGAATCTTTTGTCTACAATTGATGTGTGAAAAATAACAGATGGCCCTAGGGACGTGGCTTGGGAACCGGAAGGTCACCAGTTCAAGTCCCTGAAAGACCAAGTGCTTCCAAGGTGTCCCTGAGCAAGGCATTGTTCCCCACACTGCTCCCCGGGTGCCGTACATATGGCAGCCCACTGCTCTTAACACTAGTATTGGTCAAATGCAGAATGTAATTGATCATCCCACAGTTGTCACAGAGGTGGGATGATCAAGGAATCCTTTCTTCTTCTCCTAAACTGTACATGCAAACTTGAGTATCTAAATAAATGAGTTAAAAATCTGATTGTTGTTTTATCATGTTTGTGATTATGTTCTATGGTAATGGTAGGCTATGTATATCAGTCAGGGATTATCTCTCCCCTCTTAATGCTCTTAAACATATTTGTTCTATAATACAAAGTGCTTTGAATATTAAAGGAGGCTCAGTTCATTAATGTCAAAGGATTTAAAAAGCATCTCAATAGTTGTATTTATTTAATAGTTTGTATTCCATCTAGTATTTCATTTAACTGTCTGATTTACTGTTACTCCACCATATGATGCCTTCATGCTTTTATTGTGAAGGAAACCTTCAATTTACATTGTATTCCTCTAAAAAGAGCGCTTCAGTTTAGCTATTTTACAGAAACATTTATTTGATAGTGTCACATATGGAAAAGTGTTGAATTCATATCAGAATTATTGCTCAAAACGCATATTTTTTTGACAATACTTTTATTTTCATCACTGTACCGGAAGTCGTATATGTTTCCCCCACATTTCATTCCGCGCGAATTGACAGCGGAGCCAAAAAACAGTGACACCGCATCCGGATAAGCAAACGGGGGAGTGGCGGCTCGGACTGAGGCGGACAGGCAGCCTGTATCCTGACATTGTTTTGCAAAATATTCCGGATAATAATGCAGTCTTCCAAGAGGAGCGAGAATGACTGGCAGGGTCTGGTGAGCGAGGTGAGTGAGACCGGGAACAGCTGTGCAGAGGCGGACTACTTTTACCGAAGCTCCGGTGTCCATATGGAACAGCTTTACTGTTTGAATAGACCGAGGAGCTGTGCAGCATCACAAATAAATCCACTTTTTATTCGTTTTTTGTATGGCATGCTGTCTACTGGTTGATTTAAGAGGTGAACATGTTATTTTGTCAGGCCTCCGGGTTGGAAATGCAGTGCCACATGCCCACATCCTTAACGCGACCTGATGCAACACATCTGTAGGGCTGCTGCATCTCTACATTGCTCGAATTCATCTTTAATGCTATTTAGAACTATTCGACCAAAGGGGGATATATTAAATAGACATTTATATTAGGCTAATGTTTAAAATGTTTTAAATATGGTGATAACTATATTAAAGTTGTGATAAATAAACAGAGATTAAAGTTTACTTAGTTTGTTGCTGCCTTTAATGCACTTCTAAAATACAACACATTGCTGTTGAAGTATTCGTATTAGCACTATCCTATAAGAAAATGTACTTAAGAAAAATATCTGCTTTGACTTTATTAATGTTAGATAGTTTCATTTTTATTTTAATACTTAGAATTGACAATTTGTCACTATGTTTTTCTGACCAACCAAACAAACCATCCATTAAGTGGCAAAAATAGCTGCTTCATTTAAATTGCATTAGTTGCATCTGTGAAAGAGTGGTTATCATGGCTGAGCTGCAGACACTACTACAAGCTGCTATTTAATTTGGTTATGAGCTGTACTGACGGATATGAAGCTTTGCTCGTTTCCCTCTGCTGTGTGTTATCTACATGTAAGGCACTTGGCTTCAGTGTGTGTTTTTCCACCTGTAGGGCACTGGTTGGGGTTGGTATTATTGGCACAGTTAAGTGTTTCTAACATTACCTTCCCTGTTGCACACTTTGAAGCCAAGAAGCTGGATGATACAGTTGATGTGAAAATGTTATATACAGTTGTACTCTTTGGCCCCTGGAATTAACACGAAAAGTGTCAGTGTCAGCAATTAAAGGGCAAAGCGGCCACAAGAATGCCCCGAAAGCTGTGATCAAATCAATGATGTGGAGAGTCACAGTCCCTAACCTGTGCTCTGTGATGGTGTGTGTGCGGTGTTTGTAGTTCCTGGTGTGTAAGCGGAAGCTGGAGAGTAAGAAGGAGGCTCTGCTCATCCTGTCTAAGGAGCTGGACACCTGTCAGCAGGAGAGGGATCAGTACCAGCTGATGACCAACCAGCTGAGGGAGCGCCACCAGGGACTGAAGAAGAAGTACAGGGAGCTCATCGTGAGTGCTCATGTTGATCTGTCCTCAGTATTTTCTCTACACACACGTCATTTTTCCCTGTCCCCGTGCACTCTCCATGTGGACTTCCAGTTTAAATACTAAACTCTTTTCATATTTTAGGACGGTGACCCCTCTTGCCACCAGAAAAACGCAATCAAGTAAGTTGTGGTTAAAATCAAGGACTCCATTTATGCCACTGATGCCAAAAGTATTTCTTACTAAAGCATATCTTATATATCTGCTATATGAGTACTGTATTTTTGTTAAAGTTTTGCTAAGATTGTACATTTTCAGTGTCAAAATAATATCCACTGACTTTATATGTTCTTAGTTCTCCTTTATGATTCAGTCTCTCAAAGGTTTCAAACATAGGAAAATGTTTGGGAAAAATAATACAATAAATAATACTTTTTTAATAATCTAGATTTATTTTATAAATGTTATTATAATACTTATTTTAATATGTATATATATTTAAAATATACAGTAAAGAAATACATATTCTACTTGTGGTTGACACTGGAAATGTGGTTATTAAGAGTTATATTGTCTTATTTTGTTTGTTTTCTTAATCTTCACTTGTTTACAGAATTTACTTTCTAGATGTGATGTGGCCAATATCTAGACATATTGGTTAACAGTTATTTATTCATGTATAATCAGAGTTTAGACTGCTACAAGTGTAATATAGGTTAGAAATCAGCCGCAAAATAAGTGTTAAAGGAGAGGTGTCATGGCCATTTCCACTGATCATAATTCCATTGTTGAGGTTTACTAAAATAGATTTATACTGTGCATTTTTCCAAACTCACATTGGTTTCTCATACAGCATCTCTGTAAACTACATGTATTCACTGAATTTCACTCTCTGCCTTTAACGGCTCGTTGTAGCTCCAATAGCTCCAGCCCCCACCCTCCCTGTGAGCACAGTGTGCTCTGATTGGTCTGGACGTTGTGAATCGCGCAGAGCTCCGTGGAGGTGTTGTTTCCTTGTTTAGGATACATAGCGAAACACAGCCAAACTCATCCTGAGCACACACAAACTCACAGCCGAAGTAAAAACAATAAGTGTGGCTTGATATTGAGTAAGAAAAAGGTTGATAAACGCTGTGAGAATGGGTCTGCAGAGAGAATTTCGCCGCGATCCCAACTGTCTGTTATCAGCCTGCAGCCAGGGAGGAGAAATCAGCAGAGAGTGTGTGTGTGTGGAAGTCCGTGGATTGGTCAATTTGGACCAATCAGCGGGGGCTTAACGTAACGGCTCCGTGGACGTAACGTAACGGCTCCACGGATTGGTCCATTTGGTTCCGGGTACCGCATGACCGTATCGTGTCATAGCTCTGGGTGTGGCTACTGGGTGTTCACACGTCACAATGTCCAGGAAGAACATGAGAAATCTCCAACGAGGCGTTTTGGGGAGGTCTGTGTTAGATTTTTACTCCCTACAGGGTGTACTTTGAGAGTTTTTGACTCTGCAGACCATTTACATGCATAAAAACCTTCATAACACACAAGGGGACGGGTAATAACCGGAAAAGCATGACACCTCTCCTTTTAATATAATTCTAAATGAAGTATAGAATAGTTAATACAATGTAATACAAAATTAACACGATTACCATTTTAAATATATTTTTCAATGAGAATAATGATCAAACCCTCTCATATCGTGAATTATATTGTTATTGCAATATCAGCCAAATAATCGCAATTAGTAATATTTCCAAATCATGCAGCCCTAATCTCCATGACGATCCACGTGGCCAATCACCAGCTGTTTTCACGATTCTCCTCCATCTTCTCCTCAGGTGAACCTGGCTCAGCTGCTGAGAGACTCCAGGGAACGAGTGCATGAGATGGAGGAGATGGAGCACAACATGAAGGCTCTGACCGACGAGCTGCAGGACGTGAAGGCGGAGCGCGGCGTGTTCAGGGAGAAGACCTACCGCCTGAACGTGGAGCTCAACCACGTCCTGGGCAACCGTGAGGCACGCATCATTGATGTGGATGCCCTCTGCATGGAGAACAGGTGACTGGGACAAAAGATCTTTGGGAACTACTTTCCCATATCTCCAGTTCTAGAGAGGCCATGTGTTTTCTACAAGCTGCAGATTCCCAGACACTTGCTTTCACTCTAAGTAACTGCTTCCTGTGTAGACATGTCTCCATATTTACCCTCTTTCTTTTGCTTTACTGGGTGTTAACACATCAGAATTATTCTGTTTTGGAAATAAAGAGAAGAATATCTCTTTATAAAGAGAACACAATATATTGTAAAAGCTGAAAAGTGAAGTTAAAGATATAACCACATCTTTAAACGTGTTTTTTTTAAATGATTTCAAATGTTTCAGAGAAATTTGTAATTTTAATTAAGCTAACGGTGAGTTTCCTCTGGTCTATTGTGAGAGAATTGTCACATATTGACTTTTTATTCAGTTTTTAGCCACATTTTCATCACAAATGATTCGTTGCAGATGCAGGTATTTGCAGGAGCGGTTTAGCCAACTGCAAGAGGAGGTGAACCTGCTGAAATCCAACATCATGAAGTACAAGGTACAGATGGAGGGCCTCTGACGATTCATTTGACTTCATGAGAATGTGTATTCTTAAACGGTGGCACTGCAAGCTTTATTCCTCCTTTCCCCCCCTCCAACAGACAGCTCTTGAGAGGAGGAAGAACTCCAGTCCTCTAGTGGTTTCATTTGTTCTTAAGAATAATCTTCACTTATTTGCCCACAACCCATTTTTGTAGACATATTTTCAGCAAATATAAAATATTTTGTTTAAAACTGTACACATTTAAAAGCTACAAGCCTACCAGCTGAGAGCTTAGGACTCTTTACTAAAGGACAGAGGTTAGACATCTGAATACAAAAGCAGGTATGGCTATAAAGTTAAACTGTAAAAGCCACTCAAGGCTTATTTAAGTGAATACAATATGAGACGGCCTAGAGATGTTGAGTTAGTTATGTTGGACATGATTGGACTTTATGGACCCCGCTTTTTTGGGTCTAGTTTGAGGTCCAATGAGGGGCCCTCTTTGAGGAGGAGGACTTTCCCCACGCACCGGGATGGAAGATTCCCACATATTTGGAAGCCCTTTTTATTTGTGGTTTGTGTTTTGTTCATAATGTACATGTTTACATATTGCAGAGTGGTTTTGGGAGCACATATTGAGGAAGCAGTAAAACGTAAGGATGTCTAACAGTACCAATATAGTGTCGCTGAATGTAAATGGTCTAAGCACACCAAAGAAAAGAGAGAGGGTTATAAGAAAATTGAAAAAGGAAGATGTACAAATCGTATTCCTTCAGGAGACCCATTTATCCAAATTAGAACATGAGAAACTGAGAAGGTATGGTTTCAGAAATGTATACTATAGTTCATATAAGGAGGGGAGGAGAAGAGGAGTTGCAATATTAATATCCAATCAAACCCAATTTGAATATGAAATCAAAGACAAAGAAGGAAGGTATATCATAGTTAAAGGAAGATTAGAAAATGAACCAATAACACTGATAAATATATTTGCACCACCAGAAAGCGATAAAACTTTTTCTCTGTTCGATGTAATTGCTGTAGAAACAAAGGGAATCTTAATTTGCGGTGGAGATTTGAATGTAGTTATGAACCATAGTAAGGATACAACTAGTCACAAAAGATCCAAACAGCAATTATCAAAATTCGTAAATATATCACTCAAAGAAATCGGGATGATAGATGTATGGAGAACCCTACATCCTTTGGAAAAAGACTTTACACATTTCTCGGCCGCCCATAAGGTCCACTCAAGGATAGACTATTTTCTCATTAATGTAAATGATATTCACAGGGTAAAGGAATGTAGGATAGGAGGGGCAGATGTGTCGGACCACAATCCAGTCTTCTTAAAAATATGTTTAAATAACAGGACATGACACGCTGTCTGGAGACTCAACGCTGGAATATTAAATAGTGAACAAAGAGAGGAGAGAATAAAAGCAGAAATTAAAAAATACATAGAGAATGACAATGGAACAGTAGACCCTACACTCCTATGGGATGCCATGGAAGCGGTCATCATAGGGAAATTGATAGCTGAAACTGCGAATGCAAAAAATATTAAATTAGAGGCATGTAGAAAATATTCAAAAAGATTTAGAGAATTGGAAAGGGAATTTCAGAATACAAAAGAATCAGAAACAGACCAAGAAATCAAACATTTGAGAACAAAGATAAATGATTTACTACTTGATGAAATTGAAAAGAGGAACATGTTTGTGAAACAAAACTATTATGAAACTGGACCCAGAGCCACTAAACTATTAGCAAAACGTTTACGAAAACAACAAGTAATTAACACTATTAATAAAATGAGGGAACCAGATACAAACGTGCTGACGTATACACCGGAGAATAGAGAAAGAATCTTTCAGGATTACTACAGGCAATTATATACACAACCGACATCTGCAGATAAAGAGGAAATGAGGGCTTTTTTAAACTCACTAGACTTACCGTCAATTGGAAACATACAAAACGATGTTCTTACAGCGGACATCACAATAGAGGAGGTGAATAACGCAATAAGTGCATTCAAAAATAATACATCTCCAGGTAGTGATGGATACCCTGCGGAGTGGTACAAGATGTTTAGAGAAGAGCTGGCACCGCTTCTACTATCCTCTTTTAATTGGACAATCCATAATAACAAGATGCCACCATCATGGACTGAGGCAATCATTTCAGTCATACCTAAACCAGGGAGGGATAAAGAACACTGTGGAAACTATAGACCCATCTCAATATTGAACGTGGACTATAAAATATACACAAACATTATTTCTAAACGACTGAACACTTTTATATCAGAAATTCTAGAAGACCAGACAGGATTCGTAAGCCAACGTCAAACACAAGATAATATTAGAAGGACTCTACATATAGTGGACCATGCACAACATACTAAACAAAGTACTATACTAGTAAACATTGATGCAGAAAAAGCATTTGACCGGGTAAATTGGGAATTTTTGTATCAAGTATTGGAACAATTTGGATTTAATAAGAAGGCAACACAATGCATAAGAACATTATATCAAAAACCAACGGCTAGAATCAAAATGAATGGAAGCTTGACAGACAGAATTGACCAACTACACCATCAACAATGATTGGGGACACATTTAATCTTAATTGGAATTTTAAGCAAATAAAGTATTTGGGTGTCATCATTACTAGGGGATTCAATAAAATATACAAAGCAAACTACAATAAGATAAATCAAGAGATACAAAAAGATATCGAGAGATGGTCTACTCTACCACTAGACTTTACCTCAAGAATTGAGACGGTGAAAATGAATCTTCTGCCACGACTTCTCTACCTGTTCCAATCCCTGCCAGTGGAGGTTCCCCAAACTCAATTTGCAACATGGGACAGGCAAATATCAAGGTTTATTTGGGGGGGCAAAAAACCCAGAGTAAAGTATGAAACCCTCCAGTTACCTAAAAACAAAGGGGGCATGGACCTTCCAAAACTAAAGGAATACTATAATGCTGCCCAATTAAGATATGTTGTATGCTGGTGCAAACCAGATTACACATCAAAGTGGAAGGAAATAGAAAAGGAATGTGTTGAATATCCAATCCAGAATATTATTGGCGATAAAGAAATATACAAGATAATACAGAACCAACTAGATTTAATTACATCCTTCACTCTGAAATTATGGTTTCAAATAGTTAAAAAGCACGGGATAGGGAAAGATATACATTTACTAAAATGGGTAGCATTTGATAGTAGTTTTAAACCGGCTGGATACGATAAGGGATTCAAACTATGGGTAACTAAGGGGATTACAGCATGGTGCACTTTAGAGAAGGATGGGGAGCTGGAGAGTTTCCAGAATTTGAAGGATAAATATGATCTGGATAAACATGACTTCTACAGGTGCTTACAAATAAGGGACTACTAAAAAAAGCTAATTAAAAGAAGTGAATGGTGTGATTCAAATCATAACTAATTCATACAAAGAAACCAAAATTAGAATCATAACTGCTCTATACAAAGTATTGTCCTGAAATAAACATTCAACTAAATATATAAAAGAGAAATGGGAAACAGAATTGAACACAACCATTTCAGATGATGATTGGCAAAACATGTGGAAGATACATCAATCATCCACCAATTCACGGATATGGAGGGGATACTCATGGAAACATTTGATCAGATTTTTTATCACACCTAAGATTCAGAGTAAATACTTAAATACAAATCCTCTGTGCTGGAGAGAATGTGGAGAATCAGAGGCCAACCATGCACACATATTTTGGAAATGCTTAAGTTCTGGGAATCGATACACAAGGTTTTGCAAAAGATACTGAGTTATGATGTTCCTATGGACTACATGGTACTCTATCTGGGCAATTTTACAGAGGAAAATGTTCACTACATAGATAGATATCTTGTAAAAATACTGTTGATAGCTGGCAAGAAAGCCATAACTAGGAAATGGTACAGGGTGGAGCCTCCTACTATGGAACAGTGGATGGGGATCGTGGAGGAGATTCATATAATGGAAAAAATGACATATCGACTGAGACGGCAAGAAACACAATATGAAGAGAAATGGGAGAAATTGTCAAAGTTTAAGATTCAAACCAGCGACAAGGAATACTGACTGATTGAATAAGAGGAACTGTTCTGACAAATGGTCAAATGAGAATGTGACTCCCGACTGCATTTTTATTTATTTTTTATTTTATATTATCTCTGTATTTGTATCTATAGCTGTATTGCATTGTTTATTTTGTTTGGGTTGTTATGTACGTGCACAGCTGTTGTTGTAATGTTTTTATATAATAAATGTCAAAAAAAAAACTGTACACATTTTACCAGAACCAGTGTCATATTTCATACATCCATTCACAGAGACATGTGCTGAGTGTGTTACCATACCATAAGCTTATTACTAACATGTGTTGTTGTCCTCAGGTTCATTGAGAGTAATAAGATGGAGACTGCATCCAAATATTCCTTCAGAGGACTCAGGGACTTGACACACTTGTATGTTCCAACCTTTACAATCATTCCCATACATTGTTAAGACATCTCATCTGTAATATTTATTCGCTAAAGTCATTTTTTAATATGAAGCCATTGTGAACCATTGTAGGTGATGCTTAATAATTCACATTTTATTCAGAATAAGGGTAACAGCGTTGAACATTAATATTGAGTATATATCAAGAATATTAGTTTTTTCTTCAGTGTTTCCAGTCATTAAAGTGTTACTTGTACCTTAAGTCTATAAATATGATGCATGTTTTTCCATTTTCTGTCATTGGAGTAATGATTTTCTTAATAGGTGCCATTTTCTGTATTGATCAATGTCTGTATTTTCCAGGTCTTTGGCAAACAACAACATTAAAGCATTACCTCGGGACGTTTTCAACGACTTGGACTCACTGATAGAGCTGTGAGTTTCATAATCCGTATCAAAAATGAATCCCGGGTCCCATGCATTTCTTCTAATGTATGTTTTAGCTACTTTGTTCGTCTGCAATGAAACTGAGTACCTCTCTTCTGCAGGGACCTGCGAGGCAATGCTTTCGAGTGTGACTGCCGAGCGAAGTGGCTGATGACGTGGCTGAAGAACACCAACACCAACGCCACGGTTTCGGATGTTGTGTGTGCTGGACCAGAGGACATGAAGGACAAGCGCCTCAATGATATGACCAGCCTGCACAACGAGTGCGTCTCAACAGGTGAGAAACACCTGAGCCAGATGGCCTTGTCTCTGTTCTAAGTGGCATCAGGCCACTTGACCAGGTCATCCTAACAAGTGTAAAGAGAAGGCAAAAGTGTGGGGTTTCTAAATTCAGAATGTGCCTTTTCTGCAGATTTCGTCCTCCATCAAGTCCCTGGCATCTGAGTCTCTGTCTGTGGACACATTCAGCTATAAGAACGACGTCTATGTGACGACCACATAGAAATGAACTTCAGGACTTATGATAACATCACAGGTACGGCAAATGTTTTAACTGTGGATGCTGTTGATACATTTTGAGAGTTTGGGCCATTTTGCTTTATAAAATGTCGGCCATTTTGTCTTCTTTCTGAATTTTGAGAAGGAAAAATACACATTTAAGAGTTTTTCTTACTGTGTTTTTGTGTTTGTAGATTCAGTAGCACTTACAGCAGTTTCATTCCCATTGTTTACAGTTTTTACTGATCTATGGAATGATGCAAATAAATATCCTAAAATCCCTCTGTACAAACCTTTAACTCTGATAGGTTTGAATTTACAAATAGAGAATTTTCCACCTGGCATTATACTGTATTCAAGTTTCTGTACTAGTAATGTATTTAAATTAAATTAAATTAGCACATATTTGATAAAAATGAATGGCTAATTTGCATATTTAAACACAGCATTTCAGAAAACCTGTCCAGCCAGTAGTGAGCTGGGGAAGTTTGAAAGTGTTTTTCAATAACAACCTTTTACAATTTGGTATTGGCCCATTTATTTTAATTTCTCCGCCTTTCAGGTCAGTCCATTGTGGGGTGCAAGTCAGTGGTCATCCAGGACCAGGTGTTTGTCATCGTGGCTCAGCTGTTTGGTGGCTCCCACATCTACAAGTTTGATGAGGACCAAAGCAGCTTCAGCAGGTTTCAGGACATCGAGGTGTCCAAGATCTCCAAGCCCAATGACATTGAGGCGTTCCAGGTGGGCTCTGACTGGTTCTTTGTGATTGCTGACAGTTCAAAAGCAGGCCTGTCCACCCTCTACAAGTGGAACGATAAGGGCTTTTATTCCTCGCTGCACGAGTGGTACCGCGACACAGACGCAGAGTTCCTGGACTTGGATGGGAAGGCGCACCTTATCTTGGCGAGCCGCTCGCAGGTGCCTGTGATCTACCAGTGGAGCCGGAGCAACCAGAAGTTTGTCCTGCAGGGAGAGATCCCTCACATGGAGGACGTTGTAGCTGTGAAGCACTTCCGGATCAAGGAGGAACTCTACCTGGCTATGACGCGCTATATCGGTGACTCCAAAATCCTTCGTTGGGGTACCAAACAGTTTACAGAGATCCAGGCCTTGCCCTCACGAGGCTCCATGATTCTCCAGCCTTTTTTTTTTCAAAGAGCGTTACTACATGGCTCTGGGAAGCGATTACACCTTCTCGCAGATCTACATATGGGATGATGAGAACAAACTCTTTGACCGCTTCAAGGAAGTGTACATCCAGGCACCGCGCTCCTTCACTGTGGTTTCCACCGACCGCAGGGACTTCATCTTCACCTCCAGCTTCAAGGGAAACACGCAGATCTTTGAGCACATCATGATTGACTTGAGCTTGTGAGGGGCCTTGTCATGGCCCCCAACATCTTGGTGGAGGGGGAAAAAAGGACTAAAACACACTTTTTCAATTTCAATCCCTTCATTTGTTTCCGTCCCAAGTAAAAGCTGGGTAAAGATGTGTTTAGAATTCTTATAGTTTTCAAGCTTGATGGCCTTGTCCAAATATCTGTTTCCATGGTCTTTCAGACTTCAGAGACTGAGAGGGCGAGTCAAGAGGGTGGACAAGCGTAAAAGGAGGCTGGTATTCTCCTAAAAATCCAGCTCACATTCCTGAAGGTGGAATACTTTCATATGATTTGGATCTATTTTCAGTTTAATATCCCCTATCCTAATGGTTTTATACCCCAACTAATATACAACAAGACCTAAGAGAAGTATCATATTATTTTCTTATGTTCTCATTAAGGGCATGTAACAGGTGTGGTTGCTCCTCGTGTGCCACTTACCTCATGCCCTCATGTGGTGATTGTTGCCTTATCAGCTCTGGGGTTCTGTGTCCTGATTGGCCCACAGTGCCTCCCTCTGGCCGTGATGAAGTATCACACCCCTTTGCTTTTTCCAAACAGGGAATGTCTTGAAAGCACAAACCTTTAATTATCCTAGGTGAGACCCCAGCCCTTAGAGTGTAGTTGTTACGAGACGAATGTTACTGTAGGTGCTATAGATTATATCGCTTACAGTAAATAAGGTACCAGTGGTTTGTGAGGTGGAGAAATATTCAGGACTGGATATAGCTAATGCCTTTTTAGACTAACATGTGAATGGAATCAACTTTTAGACCAGATTAACTATAGTAGAAACTGATAGGAGCTCTTTAAGTGTTTCAGGGAACAAACCTATATAAAAATAAAAAAAGCAACCTGAGTTGTTGTACTACTGACATCATTTAACTTTTTCTTTTTCAACTAAAACTTTAAAAGGCTCCTCACTGAAGAAGTGATAGCTCACATTTATGAACAAAATAAAAAGACATCATTTGTTTGTCTACAAATGAAGGAAACAATGTGTTAATGTAAATATGTTCACTCTAGTTGAGAGGCTTTTTCCGTCTGTCATTCTCTTCTTACTAATACTGAATGTTAACTTACAAGCTACAACATCTACATACAACATGGACTGCAATGCCACTACCTGTTTGTCACACAAAAACTGAACAGAACTTTGCACTTACTTTAAAAAAACTAATAAAAAAACATTACTGCAACTTGCAAGCGCATGACATTCAAAAAAGGGTGTTTGCTAAATTATTTTTAAATGAACCTAACAAACTCAGAAGTCTACAAGTGCTTCTTTTCATTAAGAGAATGGTATTGTAATTTTAAAAAAGCATACTGGAATATGCAAGCTTTATAACATGCGGGTTATTTTGTATGATTTTGTTTTAAGCATATTGAATGTTACTCAAAGTATACTGTAAATATAATCAGTTGGGTATCAAAATAAATGTGTAAAAATAAGATTGGAAGGTGTGTGTTATCATTCATTGGTCATCAGGATGAAAGGGCTCAGTCATCATGTCAAACCCAGAGTAAATTATCCAATGACTGCAGTTGCTCTCATTTAGTGTCTTTTAGCTTTGTTTTGATAGGCTGCAACTTCCGGGTTTAAAAGTGATTTAAAACCTGCATTTGCAAAAAAAGTCAGATTTTATCAAAGTCTATAAGAAATTTACCCTAAATATCACTTTTCTTACCTTACATTTTCCTGACAAGTGCATGGTATCGATCTCTAGTTCCAAGTATCTTTCAATACAGCATGATGTGAATTTCAAAAATGATGTTCTCTTTATGAGTACAATAGATGATAAAGCAGCGTATGCTTATGGGCGGAGCAAACGTGTGATTGACAGGTTGCTACAACAGTGTTGTTTGCTTTTGGTGTGTCCAGTGTTTTGGTTTTCGAACCTTAACCCTTTCACAGTGTGTTTTTAGTTAATGGTAAAATGTTTGCCGCCTAAAATGTTTTTTCCACTTTCAGTTGTATACGCTCGTGTCTCATGTGGATCCAAAAAGGAATAGATGGTGACATCCAAAAATGCTTTACTCTGAAAAAATTATTGTTAACGTATCTGTGACTATATCCACATTTTGTATTCACTCAAAGGCTTCAACTTCACTGTTTTGGTTTAGTGGATTTTCAGACATTGTACACTACCTGCTAATCTCAAAATTGCAGAAATGTTCCAATAGACAAATTATGTTGCAAACCACTATAATGTAATTCAATGTGAGCTTTCATAGGAGGCCTCTGCTCACAGTTAAAGCACAATGCAAATGAGCACTGTCAAAAAGAAAAGGACTGTGACATCATAAATCTACAGTTCAACAGTCAGTCGGCAATACTGGGTTACAAATGAACAAATCAAGAGTTTGGGGTAAAGATGGCCGCTTCCTTTACAGATATGACCATACAATACAGAATATTACTTAATGCACTAACATCACATGTGCACATCTACAGCACAGAGTAACATAACATGTAGAGCTGATAACCCTCTAACTCAGAATGCTTCATATCCTAACCCTAAAACCATTTTATGTGCCTGGTTTGACGGTGTAAGTAGCACAGTTTACTGCAAAAAGTCCTACCACAGCAGAATTATACAATCTGAAAGTTGAACCATTGTCAGAAAGAACCTGTTTGTCTTTCTGTTATCCATTAGAAAGATGGCAGAAGGGCTTATTTACAGCAACAACGTTTTTTCTGTCAATGACACAGTTGTTGGTTCTTCTATAACTCCAGCAGTGGCCAAAAAAGTGTAGGTTCCCGGTTATATACACGGTGTTGTCTTGGAAATGTAGGCTGCCATTTAAGATATCAATTTTTTAAATACAAAACAACGCAGGTTGGAAGTAGCCGATCCTGCTTTGATTCTTAAGATTGAAGTGCTATTTCTTGTGCATTTATTTATTTAAATATATTATATAAGTTGCTGCTGTGCTTTCTATGATAATGGTAGTATTTAAGTATAGCAAAACAAATGTGAATGCTTTGTGAACCTTTGTATTGTAAATGTGCAAACCCTACTTTAAATAACTTTGGTTTCTATTTCCTGCCTCATACTGTCGGATCTTTCAAAAGAGACAGAGGGAGCGGTAGAGACTGTTGGAAACCCCGCCCATCTCGCCCAGCAAGTCCCAACAGACAGCGAGAGGCAGAGAGGAAGAGTGCCAGAGTCGGATAGGACAGAAAAAGCGCAGCATGTTAAGTTTTGATAAAACTCGTACTGCTGCAGACACCCCACGTTGACATCGTAAGTTAATTTCTCTTCAATCCTCTAATACTGTTTTAGCTTTAAAATTGTACTTTAGAATAATCTGTGTGGTCTCCTAAGACGAGCACACTCGTGTTGCCTTTCTCCTGTTCATGATCCATTCTTATGGTTATTTGATGTAATTTATAATGAATGTTTATTTTATTTAAACACTATATGTTTATCCTTGTTCCTATAACCCAAAGCTATAAAAGGATTTTCACAGCAATGGTCATTTAAAGTTGAATTCTGGTTTCCAGCCTGAAGGAGGAAGTTCAAAGTCTAGAATGTTTAGTGAGGCACAAGGTGTGGCACTCACTCCTCTCAGGTGTTATGTCATCTGTATTTGTACAGTGCTGTATGTAGTCATATAGACGGCTTCTGACTGAGTTCCCTCGGGTTAAAGGATCTGTATCTCCCTAAATGTAGTCTTGGTAAACGGAATATCGTTTTGAAAGCATTCTATGATCACACGCTAACATTTTAAAAGTAATGCTTGTCAACAATTTAAAGTGGCACCAACTATTGGAACAGTAACATCATAGTTTTGTCTTTTTTGTCACAGGTACCTTGACATGGAAATGAATATCATTACACAACTGGAAGTGCCACCCGCCCCAACCGAAACACATCTTATAATAAAGAGTATTATTAACAACAACCTCAAGAGGCTACACAAATTAGTAAAGGAAACCAACATTAATGAGCTTTACCCATGCAAAGAAGTTGATGACCATATAACTCCACTGATAGCTGCTGTTGTAAATCACAATGAGGATATTTTTACATTCCTTTTGCATCGGGGTGCTGACCCAAACAAGGCTTCCCCTAAAGGCTTAACACCTCTGCATTATGTATCACGATCCAAAGCACAAGTCCTTTTTGCGGAGGAACTGCTTAAAGAAAAAGCTAATCCAAATGGATGGAGTCCCACATTCATAGTCGCACCAGTGCAACTTGCTGCCATCCATAACAGGGACGATGTCTTCAGAGTTCTCCTTTCAGCTGGAGCAGCGGTAATGTTGTTTACTGGGGCTAAAGATAAATGTCACAATGAAAAGATATCTAAGATGATTGATGACCTTGCATCGAGGGGAGATAAATTGTGCTCCAAACTCAGATATTTCCTAGACATGGAAATTGCTGTGTCAGAAAAAACTCCTGAAGAAGTGTTCAAAACGTTTGACAGTCACATGCTGTTGGAGGATCCTCAGACCCATCTGACAATGATTGAAAGACTTTTTACTGCAAATGGGCAACATACAGAAAAATACAAGCAGCTAAGTATCAAATGGCTGAAGGACACTGGAAATCTTGACACGTACATTGCAGGTGCCGTCAGTCGCTTTCCAAACATTCCCCAGGAATTTGTTATAATGTCAATTGCCACTTTACATGCAGTTTTTTGCACTCTTGAAGATATACCAAATGAGCAATCTTTGGATATAATTCCCCAACTACTGAACCAGCTTAGCTCAAAAGAGAGACCTGATATATGGCAAGCTGTTTTGCTCACACTATATGTGATAACACAGAAGACAAAAGGCACAAATAGATGGGATCAGAACTTTGTTGAGAAGATATGCAAGACAATAGCTCCTTTTGTAGAGAACCGAAACACCTCTGACATAAGAGCTCTCGCATACGGCACATTCGCAAACTTACTTTCAGTTAAAAATGCAACCAACATCTTTGCATCAGTGGGGATAACTTCAGTGCCTGAGGACATACTGATGTCTGCAGAAATGGAAACAAATGAGAAAATGAAAGAAGTGCTTAAGCAACTGAACGATCATCTCAGCAAGCCAAGCATGGACTCTGAGGACTCTACAGTCTTACCTGAATCCAAAAAGAAGAAGAAGAAGAAAAAGAAAAACAAGGAACAGTCAGAAAAGCAAGAAGAACCAAATGAGGAAGTTTGCACTGCTTCATCTAATCCAACAGTAGGCCCTGTTGAGGAGACCACTTCAAATGTGAAGCCATTCGCACGCAGATGGGTAAAAATCAGCGAGAGGTGGAGAGAAAAGTTAAAGAAGCTTGTGAGTACAGATGAAAGTGAGGAAACCAGAATAGGGAGCATGATATATGTGGATAAGGAAGAATTCTGCATAGCACAGGGAAGCAATGGCACTGATGTCTTCTTGGGGCTGAGAGATGATGGCACTGAAGTTGCTATTAAGAAAATGTATAAACGCAACTATCCATTGCTGAAGTGTGAAGAAGGATTTCTACGACTTCCGGCTCTTGATCATCCATTCATTGTGAGATACATTGACCAATCACACGATAACAACTTTGGATATCTTGTTCTTCAACTGTGTGAATACACTTTGAAAGAACACATTGAAGATCATGATGATGATGGCCGGAGAAAGGAACTTGTCCGTCAGGTTCTCGAGGGTCTAAGTGTTCTTCATTGTCAAGCACGTCCCATTCTCCACCGGGACCTCAAACCACAGAATGTTCTGATCGGTAAGATAAGTTTACAATACAATGAAATAATGAAAATAAATTCTGAAAAATATCTAATTTTTAAAACTCTGTCAAAAATATTCTTCCTGATTTTGTCTTCCTGAATGTCTTTCAGATGTAAAGGGGAAGGCACGATTAGCTGATTTTGGCATCAGTAGACGATTACCCGAAGGACAAACAACTTGTCGCACAGACAAAGCAGGAACAAGTTGCTGGATGGCCAAGGAGACTTTATCAGAAAAGGACAACACTAAGATAGGGTACAAGTCAAACTCTGACATACAGGTCAGTCGTTCTGCTACACAAATGTTATTGGTCACTATGTGTACACATACTTCCTCAATGGCTTAAATGTTATGTTTATTCTTAAGGTGGCAGGGATGGTGATTTATTATGTCCTCTCTGGAGGACACCATCCTTTTGGAGACATATCCTATGAATGTGAGAACAACATTGTTAAAGGGAACTACACTTTGGAGCATGTTCAAGACGTGTTGGCAAAAGACCTCATTGAGTGGATGATTGATGCAGAACCAAAGAACAGACCTAAAGTGGAAGAATGCTTGAAACATCCCTTCTTCAGAGACACTGACTGGTAACATCACTTTAAACATAGCCAATTGGTTGTGATTCATTAAACTAATTTGCTGTTATTATTTATCTTTTCTATAAATCGTATAAATCTTTTCTAAATAGTCTAAAAAACTTTTACATTTTTCAGGAAAATAGAATACTTGAGAAAGATAGGAAACAGGGAGGAGGTAAAGAACTGTCGAAATGCTGACCAGGAATTAATTTCTTCGCTGGAGAAATGTGATGGATCCTTCAAACAGTGGAAAGATAAGGTGACTGCAACAGAAGTTTTATTCTCTCTTTTAAACCAAAAATGTATCCTTACCACAACTTTTTACAAAGTACTGTACACTTATAACTAACTAACATTTGTGTTGATCACAGTTTCCACCAGAGTTGCTGCAGAAGATGGATGGCAAGAAGAAATACCCTGAAAACATGTTTGGATTACTGCGCTGCATACGAAACCTCCAGGAACACTAGTACGTAAAGTCATACTGAATTAAAATTGATTATTCAAACAAACAAGGATAGCACATTATTCAGGGTTTTGCCTAAACCGAACAATATTTCTGTCTGTCAAAAAACTGTATAATTACAAAAAAAATATGAAAGTCTTGTCAAATAGACCGTCAGACGGAATAGACAGCTGTGTTTTTACGGAGCTCTGACGTTGCGTTGTTTTTTACATCCGCGGCGCCATCTTGTATACGGGCGTCATGTTGGAGAAGTGATATCGTATAGTGGAGGAAATAAGTATTTGATCCCCTGCAGACTTTGTAAGTTTACCCATTTACAAATAAATTAACAGTCTGTAATTGTAATGGTAAGTTTATATAAACAGTGAGTAAGAATATCAAAAAGAAAATCCAGAACAATCCCAGCCTTGAGCAGGTCTACAATCATGTCTCTGAGGTCCTTAGACAGCTCTTTGGTCTTGCCCATGGTGGAGAGGTTGGAATCTGATTGATAGATCCGTGGACAGGTGTCTTTTATACAGATAACAAGTTGATGTTAGGAGTACTTTTTAAAAGGAAGAGGACTTATTTAACCGGTCTGTGGGAGCCAGAATCCTTGTTTGTTGCAAGGGGATCAAATACTTATTTCCCACAGTTAAATGCAAATACATTTGTATCTTTTATATAATGTCAATTTCTGGATATTCTTTTTGATATTCTTACTCTCACTGTTTATATAAACCTACCATTAAAATTATAGACTGTTAATGTATTTGTAAGTGGGCATACTTACAAAATCTGCAGGGGATCAAATACTTTCCCCCACTGTACAAGATCAACGCCACAGTATTGCCCTCATACTATATTTTTCTAGAAAAAACCCTACTATTTAATACTAAGACCAAGTTATGTAGATGTTCTGCATCGTATCACGACTATCACCTCAGTCCGTTACAAGTTACTGCTCTCTGGCCTGATACCCTGGCCACACACTATTGAATGTAACTCAAAATATACTGTAAATATTATCAGTTGGGTATCAAACTAAAAGTGTAAAAATAAGATTGGAACGTGTGTTATCAGTAGGCTAAAGCTAACGTTAGAAGTTCAAAAGAATGTAAGGTAGTTAGCTAGCTAAATGTTTTGTTAAATAGTATGGCAAACATTCTTCATTCTCTGCACTTTGCCGGACGAATGTAAACAGCATAATAAAAACCCTTCTAGGCATCTAGCAAATCAACAGAAGGGAAGCATTGTAGATCAACTATGATAGAACAACCAAGAAGCACTGATGTAAACAGAATATGCCTCTTCTCACCTCTTAACTTAGAGGTAAAATATTTCCTTTTTTTGTTTGCAGTGAGGATGATGCAGCTCAAGTTGATGTGATGGAGATATATCCTGATCTCTTCGGATGTGTTTACAAGTTTGCCAAGACCCAAGGGTGGAATTCAGAGACCCCGTTGAAGGAAATGTTCCTTAGAGAAAACATCAGCACCAGCTTTACATCCACAAGCCCTGAGGAGCCTCTGTCTGTCCCCGTACAAGAGTCTCAACCCAGCGACTTGAAGTGAAGAAGTACTTGAGAGTCTTCTAAGGAGTCAGAGAATAAAAGAACAAGCAATTCTGAAGTAATAGTTTTTAACTGTTACTGTATAATGTCCAATCTGAATACGCCTGTAAGGCTTTGCGTGTGCATTGTTCAGTAACTATTTTCCAAAAGCTGATTGTAACAGTATGTAGATCATAAGATACTGTACTGTAGTTCAATTTTGGGAACTTTCTCCTCCAATTCTTTTTTTAAATAACTTTTTTAAAACATTATTATGATGAACTATACTACCTGTATTTGCAACATTATTTTTGTATGGCTTCAGTCTAGTTACTTTACAAATGATTATACACAAGGCATATGATAAATAAAAACATTAGGAAATTGAAACTGTTAAACCACTGAATTATCTGCATCTCAAATGAATAACTTTTTGTTTAGCTATTGATGCATCAATATTGCCAGTAAAGTACCTGAAACTGACACACTTCTATATTTTAAAGATTTTAATATAGTTTATTTTTATTTTCACATTTACATTTTAGAATATTTTATCATTTTGCATTACCATGTATGTGCTATAATATGTTGGGGGAGCAGAACGTGAGAGAGTTGATGTAATGAACTCTGAAATATATCATCCTATGTTGATTTCTTTGGGACAGTTAGTGTTTTGAGTGATTTTATATTTTTTATATGTTCTTGTCCATCCTGTCAGAAGGATGGTGAGGAATGAAGTAGCATTCATTCTGTTTTTTGAGGGTACTGAATGTTGACTGACAGGTTACAAAATATACGTATATAAAAATGGACGGCAGTTCCAGTACTTGTAGTTCACAAACTAGACTGTAGCTTTGTTTTTAGAGAAAACCTCAGAAGTCTAAACTTCAACAACATGCTCCACTGGTGTTGGTGATTCTATTTGAATCTTACTGACTGTAAAATAAATGTATCTGTTGATTATCAAAATAAATGTATAACATCTGATTTGATGATTTTCCTTGTGATTGTATTTGGGATATGGCTCAGTGAAATATAGTTTTAACAACAGACCTCTCAGATTCTCCTTTTTACTGATGAGTGCATGAATGAACTTTAACCAAGTCTCCAGGTGTTAAACTATCCATAAACTTATCTGTAAGATTCTGCTTATAGCTTCGTGTGCGATGCAGACGTCTGAATTTCTAACCTAACAACATGTAATCCTTTGCGCAAATTAAGCCAGTGTGTGTGTCATTTTTACCATATATGATGATGTTAAGCCTGCAGCTCAGTTTCACCCCCATAATATGTAGTACATAAGACAAGTGGCAGTGAGTTTCAAACCTAACCTGTTTCGTCATGAACATTTCTAAACATAAAGTACAAGTCCAAATTCCCTGTAACCCGACACCTACCAACCCTCTTATCACACACACGGTTTCCATTCAACTTAAACCTTGTTGTGGTTTTAACAATATGAAATATGCAGTAGGTTGCCTTTTTGCCAGAATGACATGCTCTACTCTACATTATGTTATGGTGGAATGTCAACTTGGATTACAAATGGAATGTTCTGACATCAATCAGTTTAACCCACAAGAACCCGGACATCATTTAGACTAAATAGACCACATAGAACACATTTCTGACAAGTAACCCCCCCTAGTGTTAAAGATCTGAAAAGTGATATATATGTCACATTGGGCTTTAATGGTAAAGTAACTCTTATTTATAACTTAATTAATGAGGATTATTTTTTGTTTTAAATTAGTTTGAACATTTTTTAATTGAAGAATTAAGAATATATTAACTAAATATAATTGAATCAGCTAAATTAACTGAGCAGATCATAGTCATATTTCTAATTGTGACATATGTGTCACTCCAGATTGACTCTGAAAGTTTAAGGTTGATGACCCGATGTGACATTAGTGTCACAGCGATATATCTAATTTGTTTCATATCAATTTGATCAAGACATGTTTCCACAACAGGTTAAATGTTATAAAGGACATATTATGTACGCATTTTAATTCTTAAATGGTTTGAATTGTACCTTTTAGCAACAAAAAACAAGCTTCTGAAAAGGAAGGACAACAAAAACAATCGAGGAGGGACTGTTGTGCTCAGAACATCCTCATTTCAAATGGCAAAAGAGATCGCGCGCGGTTGAGTTTGGAGAGATCAATTATTTTAAAGACTCAAAGAAGACATCATCAGCATTTTTGATATTCCTAATCACATATTCCTAAATCAGTTATACTGGCAGGGATATCAAACCATGACTAACTTTGTTTCTGCCTATTAACTTGTTGTATTAGAAATTTTAAAAAAATTCTCTTTTACCTATTCCTGTTGATTATATGCATACACCAATATTGAAAAATCTGTCATGAGCTAAAACGTGGACTATATCTAGCCACCAACTCAGTTCATCTGATTTACTCATTTAAAACATAAATAGTTATTGTTTAATATTCAAAGAACATAAAATATGCTTGCTAAGGACCAAGTGTAACATTGCATTGGATGGGATTCCATGTTTCACAATTTGATACCTGTTTTTGTCTTCCCACAGATACTGTGAAGCAAAGAAGTTAATATCATCCCACAGTTACAAATGGAAGAATTAGTTATGATAACACGGACAACAAAAGGCACCACAGACTGGGATCAACTTTATTGAGGAGGTTTGCAAGACGATTGCTCCTTTTGTGTGTCAAGACTACTCTGATGACATTCGAGCCTTAATTCATAACTGTTACATGTCTAATATGTAACGTAAAACGCTTTGAGCACATGGAAAAGTGCTCTATATATTTTTTTAATGAATTATCATTATTATTATTTAAGCAAAGTAATTTATGTGGTGTTGAATCTTTTGTCTACAATTGATGTGTGAAAAATAACAGATAGCCCTAGGGACGTGGCTTGGGAACCGGAAGGTCACCAGTTCAAGTCCCTGAAAGACCAAGTGCTACCAAGGTGTCCCTGAGCAAGGCATTGTTCCCCACACTGCTCCCCGGGTGCCGTACATATGGCAGCCCACTGCTCTTAACACTAGTATTGGTCAAATGCAGAATGTAATTGATCATCCCACAGTTGTCACAGAGGTGGGATCAAGGAATCCTTTCTTCTTCTCCTAAACTGTACATGCAAACTGGAGTATCTAAATAAATGAGTTAAAAATCTGATTGTTGTTTTATCATGTTTGTGATTATGTTCTATGGTAATGGTAGGCTATGTATATCAGTCAGGGATTCCTCTTAATGCTCTTAAACATATTTGTTCTATAATACAAAGTGCTTTGAATATTAAAGGAGGCTCAGTTCATTAATGTCAAAGGATTTAAAAAGCATATTATCTCAATAGTTGTATTTATTTAATAGTTTGTATTCCATCTAGTATTTAATTTAACTGTCTGATTTACTGTTACTCCACCATATGATGCCATCGTGCTTTTATTGTGAAGGAAACCTTCAATTTACATTGTATTCCTCTAAAAAGAGCGCTTCCGTTTAGCTATTTTACAGAAACATTTATTTTATAGTGTCACATATGGAAAAGTGTTGAATTCATATCAGAATTATTGCTCAAAACGCATATTTTTTTGACAATACTTTTATTTTCATCACTGTACCGGAAGTCGTATATCTTTTCCCCACATCTCATTCCGCGCGAATTGACAGCGGAGCCAAAAAACTGTGACACCGCATCCGGATAAACAAACGGGGGAGTGGCTGCTCGGACTGAGGCGGACAGGCAGCCTGTATCCTGACATCTTTTTGCAAAAATATTCCGGATAATAATGCAGTCTTCTAAGAGGAGCGAGAATGACTGGCAGGGGCTGGTGAGCGAGGTGAGTGAGACCGGGAACAGCTGTGCAGAGGTGGACTACTTTTACCGAAGCTCCGGTGTCCATATGGAACAGCTTTACTGTTTGAATAGACCGAGGAGCTGTGCAACATCACAAATAAACCCATTTTTTATTCGTTTTTTGTATGATATGCTGTCTACTGGTTGACTTAAGAGGTGAGCATGTTATTTTGTCAGGCCTCCGGGTTGGAATTTGAAATGCAGTGCCACATGCCCACATCCTTAACACGACCTGATGCAACACACCTGTAGGGCTGCTGCATCTCTACATTGCTCGAATTCATCTTTAATGCTATTTAGAACTATTCGACCAAAGGGGGATATATTAAATAGACATTTATATTAGGCTAATGTTTAAAATGTTTTAAATATGGTGATAACTATATTAAAGTTGTGATAAATAAACAGAGATTAAAGTTTACTTAGTTTTTTGCTGCCTTTAATGCACTTCTAAAATACAACACATTGCTGTTGAAGTATTCGTATTAGCACTATCCTATAATAAAGAAAATGTACTTAAGAAAAATGTCTGCTTTGACTTTATTAATGTTAGATAGTTTCATTTTTATTTTAATACTTAGAATTGACAATTTGTCACTATTTTCACATGTTTTTCTGACCAAACAAACCATCCATTAAGTGGCAAAAATAACTGCCTCATTTAAATTGCATTAGTTGCATCTGTGAAAGAGTGGTTATCATGGCTGAGCTGCAGACACTACTACAAGCTGCTATTTAATTTGGTTATGAGCTGTACTGATGGATATGAAGCTTCGCTCTGTTCCCTCTGCTGTGTGTTATCTACATGTAAGGCACTTGGCTTCAGTGTGTGTGTTTCCACCTGTAGGGCACTGGTTGGGGTTGGTATTATTTGCACAGTTAAGTGTTTCTAACGAAGCTGGATGATACAGTTGATGTGAAAATGTTATATACAGTTGTACTCTTTGGCCCCTGGAATTAACACGAAAAGTGTCAGTGTCAGCAATTAAAGGGCAAAGCGGCCACAAGAATGCCCCGAAAGCTGTGATCAAACCAATGATCTGGAGAGTCACAGTCCCTAACCTGTGCTCTGTGATGGTGTGTGTGCGGTGTTTGTAGTTCCTGGTGTGTAAGTGGAAGCTGGAGAGTAAGAAGGAGGCTCTGCTCATCCTGTCTAAGGAGCTGGACACCTGTCAGCAGGAGAGGGATCAGTACCAGCTGATGGCCAACCAGCTGAGGGAGCGCCACCAGGAACTGAAGAAGAAGTACAGGGAGCTCATCGTGAGTGCTCATGTTGATCTGTCCTCAGTATTTTCTCTACACACACGTCATTTTTCCCTGTCCCCGTGCACTCTCCATGTGGACTTCCAGTTTAAATACTAAACTCTTTTCATATTTTAGGACGGTGACCCCTCTTGCCACCAGAAAAACGCAATCAAGTAAGTTGTGGTTAAAATCAAGGACTCCATGTATGCCACTGATGCCAAAAGTATTTCTTACTAAAGCATATCTTATATATCTGCTATATGAGTACTGTATTTTTGTTAAAGTTTTGCTAAGATTGTACATTTTCAGTGTCAAAATAATATCCACTGACTTTATATGTTCTTAGTTCTCTTTTATGATTCAGTCTCTCAAAGGTTTCAAACATAGGAAAATGTTTGGGAAAAATAATACAATAAATAATACTTTTTTAATAATCTAGATTTATTTTATGAATGTTATTATAATACTTATTTTAATATGTATATATATTTAAAATATACAGTAAAGAAATAAATATTCTACTTGTGGTTGACACTGGAAATGTGATTATTAAGAGTTATATTGTCTTATTTTGTTTGTTTTCTTAATCTTCACTTGTTTACAGAATTTACTTTCTAGATGTGATGTGGCCAATATCTAGACATCTTGTTTAACAGTTATGTATTCATGTATAATCAGAGTTTAGACAGCTACAAGTGTAATATAGGTTAGAAATCAGCCGCAAAATAAGTGTTAAAGGAGAGGTGTCATGGCCATTTCCACTGATCATAATTCCATTGTTGAGGTATACTAAAATAGATTTATGCTGTGCATTTTTCCAAACTCACATTGGTTTCGCATACAGCATCTCTGTAAACTACATGTATTCACTGAATTTCACTCTCTGCCTTTAACAGCTCGTTGTAGCTCCAATAGCTCCAGCCCCCACCCTCCCTGTGAGCAC
This sequence comes from Trematomus bernacchii, assembly GCF_902827165.1. NCBI lineage: Eukaryota > Metazoa > Chordata > Actinopteri > Perciformes > Nototheniidae > Trematomus > Trematomus bernacchii. The sequence continues at coordinate 2,964,224 of NW_022987685.1, forward strand.
AGTGTGCTCTGATTGGTCTGGACGTTGTGAATCACGCAGAGCTCCGTGGAGGTGTTGTTTCCTTGTTTAGGATACATAGCGAAACACAGCCAAACTCATCCTGAGCGCAGACAAACTCACAGCCGAAGTAAAAACAATAAGTGTGGCTTGATATTGAGTAAGAAAAAGGTTGATAAACGCTGTGAGAATGGGTCTGCAGAGAGAATTTTGCCGCAATCCCAACTGTCTGTTATCAGCCTGCAGCCAGGGAGGAGAAATCAGCAGAGTGTGTGTGTGTGTGTGTGTGGAAGTCCGTGGATTGGTCAATTTGGACCAATCAGCGGGGGCTTAACGTAACGGCTCCGCGGACGTAACGTAACGGCTCCACGGATTGGTCCATTTGGTTCCGGGTACCGCATGACCGTATCGTGTCATAGCTCTGGGTGTGGCTACTGGGTGTTCACACGTCACAATGTCCAGGAAGAACATGAGAAATCTCCAACGAGGCGTTTTGGGGAGGTCTTTTCTGTGTTAGATAGACCCTCCAGAAAAACGCGGGCTAAAATCCTTGATTATGCAGGCTAAAATCCTTGATTATGCGATTAAACATGCAGGGTTTTTATGTGATTTTATGCGGTGAAGTTGCGAAATATGCGGAAATATGCGAAAAGTTGCGAAATATGCGGGAGGCGGAAAAAAGGTGATTCTTCTCCCACACCCTGTTACTAGGCTACTACTGAATGAAAGTGAGCCCTTTTAAAGAGTTCCTATGATAAACAAGCATACTAGAAGCAAGCTACATCACAAAGTGTTATTTATGTATTTATATATGGGCTATTTTAATCACTCTCTCACACACACACACACACACACACACACTCTTCTCCGCCTCATTCTGTTTTCATTTACTCGTTCGTTATCTGACCAGCTTCAATCTTGTAGGCTACTCACCTCGTTTCTTGTAGCCCTCGAAAGGGTTTTGGAGGTTGATGCCTCGGTGAACCTGAGTTGTTTGACTTTCTTGTCCGCAGCAGCAGAAAGCATTTTAGAATGTTTGAATGAATCAAAGTGGGTCGTCACCGTCGATTTTCTCTTATGCTCCAACACACAGTTGCACGGGGTGCAGAATAGTTTCCCCCCACTTTCGTGCAAGACATCGGGGTACTGCTTTGCCCGGTCTTTAGCAGAAATGTTCGTAGGCAAATGAGATGGATTCGATTTTTTTATCTTGGTCAGAGCCGTATAATAGTATATAATAATAATAGTATAATAGTATATAATAATCTATATGGCGCTGATCTTGTTGTTTTCTCTCTCGTGTGAGTTCCACACATTCACTCTACGGTGTTGTTTACCTGCGCGAGCTGATGACATCACTACTTCACGTTAACTTTTTTTTCCCTCAACTTTGTGTGGAAAAATGCGGGGATTATGCGACCTTTTAATAAATATGCGCCCTTTTAAAAATATGCGCCATTTTGCTGATTATGCGGTAAATTATGCGATCGCATAATCGCGTTTTTCTGGAGGGTCTAGTTAGAGTTTTACTCCCTACAGGGTGTACTTTGAGAGTTTTTGACTCTGCAGACCATTTACATGCATAAAAACCTTCATAACACACAAGGGGACGGGTAATAACCGGAAAAGCATGACACCTCTCCTTTTAATATAATTCTAAATGAAGTATAGAATAGTTAATACAAAATTAACACGATTACCATTTTAAATATATTTTTCAATGAGAATAATGATCAAACCCTCTCATATCGTGAATTATATTGTTATTGCAATATCAGCCAAATAATCGCAATTAGTAATATTTCCAAATCATGCAGCCCTAATCTCCATGACGATCCACGTGGCCAATCACCAGCTGTTTTCACGATTCTCCTCCACCTTCTCCTCAGGTGAACCTGGCTCAGCTGCTGAGAGACTCCAGGGAACGAGTGCATGAGATGGAGGAGATGGAGCACAACATGAAGGCTCTGACCGACGAGCTGCAGGACGTGAAGGCGGAGCGCGCCGTGTTCAGGGAGAAGACCTACCGCCTGAACGTGGAGCTCAACCACGTCCTGGGCAACCGTGAGGCACGCATCATTGATGTGGATGCCCTCTGCATGGAGAACAGGTGAGTGGGACACAAGATCTTTGGGAACTACTTTCCCATATCTCCAGTTCTAGAGAGGCCATGTGTTTTCTACAAGCTGCAGATTCCCAGACACTTGCTTTCACTCTAAGTAACTGCTTCCTGTGTAGACATGTCTCCATATTTACCCTCTTTCTTTTGCTTTACTGGGTGTTAACACATCAGAATTATTCTGTTTTGGAAATAAAGAGATGAATATCTCTTTATAAAGAGAACACAATATATTGTAAAAGCTGAAAAGTGAAGTTAAAGATATAACCACATCTTTAAACGTGTTTTTTTTTAATTATTTCAAATGTTTCAGAGAAATTTGTAATTTTAATTAAGCTAACGGTACGTTTCCTCTGGTCTATTGTGAGAGAATTGTCACATATTGACTTTTTATTCCGTTTTTAGCCACATTTTCATCACAAATTATTTGTTGCTGATGCAGGTATTTGCAGGAGCGGTTGAGCCAACTGCAAGAGGAGGTGAACCTGCTGAAATCCAACATCATGAAGTACAAGGTACAGATGGAGGGCCTCTGACTCTGACGATTCATTTAAACGGTGGCACTGCAAGCTTTATTCCTCCTTTCCCCCCCTCCAACAGACAGCTCTTGAGAGGAGGAAGAACTCCAGTCCTCTTGTGGTTTCATTTGTTCTTAAGAATAATCTTCACTTATTTGCCCACAACCCATTTTTGTAGACATATCTTCAGCAAATATAATATATTTTGTTTAAAACTGTACACATTTAAAAGCTACACGCCTACCAGCTGAGAGCTTAGGACTCTTTACTAAAGGACAGAGGTTAGACATCTGAATACAAAAGCAGGTATGGCTATAAAGTTAAACTGTAAAAGCCACTCAAGGCTTATTTAAGTGAATACAATATGAGACGGCCTAGAGATGTTGAGTTAGTTATGTTGGACATGATTGGACTTTATGGACCCCCCTTTTTTGGGTCTAGTTTGAGGTCCAATGAGGGGCCCTCTTTGAAGAGGAGGACTTTCCCCACGCACCGGGATGGAAGATTCCCACATATTTGGAAGCCCTTTTTATTTGTAGTTTGTGTTTTGTTCATAATCTACATGTTTACATATTGCAGAGTGGTTTTGGGAGCACATATTGAGGAAGCAGTAAAAACGTAAGGATGTCTAACAGTACCAATATAGTGTCGCTGAATATAAATGGTCTAAGCACACCAAAGAAAAGAGAGAGGGTTATAAGAAAATTGAAAAAGGAAGATGTACAAATCGTATTCCTTCAGGAGACCCATTTATCCAAATTAGAACGTGAGAAACTGAGAAGGTATGGTTTCAGAAATGTATACTATAGTTCATATAAGGAGGGGAGGAGAAGAGTTGCAATATTAATATCCAATCAAACCCAATTTGAATATGAAATCAAAGACAAAGAAGGAAGGTATATCATAGTTAAAGGAAGATTAGAAAATGAACCAATAACACTGATAAATATATTTGCACCACCAGAAAGCGATAAAACTTTTTCTCTGTTCGATGTAATTGCTGTAGAAACAAAGGGAATCTTAATTTGCGGTGGAGATTTGAATGTAGTTATGAACCATAGTAAGGATACAACTAGTCACAAAAGATCCAAACAGTAATTATCAAAATTCGTAAATATATCACTCAAAGAAATCGAGATGATAGATGTATGGAGAACCCTACATCCTTTGGAAAAAGACTTTACACATTTCTCGGCCGCCCATAAGGTCCACTCAAGGATAGACTATTTTCTCATAAATGTAAATGATATTCACAGGGTAAAGGAATGTAGGATAGGAGGGGCAGATGTGTCGGACCACAATCCAGTCTTCTTAAAAATATGTTTAAATAACAGGACATGACACGCTGTCTGGAGACTCAACGCTGGAATATTAAATAGTGAACAAAGAGAGGAGAGAATAAAAGCAGAAATTAAAAAATACATAGAGGAGAATGACAATGGAACAGTAGACCCTACACTCCTATGGGATGCCATGAAAGCGGTCATCAGAGGGAAATTGATAGCTGAAACTGCGAATGCAAAAAATATTAAATTAGAGGCATGTAGAAAATATTCAAAAAGATTTAGAGAATTGGAAAGGGAATTTCAGAATACAAAAGAAACAGACTAAGAAATCAAACATTTGAAAACAAGTTAAATGATTTACTACTTGATGAAATTGAAAAGAGGAACATGTTTGTGAAACAAAACTATTATGAAACTGGACCCAGAGCCACTAAACTATTAGCAAAACGTTTACGAAAACAACAAGTAATTAACACTATTAATAAAATTAGGGAACCAGATACAAACGTGCTGACGTATACACCGGAGAATAGAGAAAGAATCTTTCAGGATTACTACAGGCAATTATATACACAACCGACATCTGCAGATAAAGAGGAAATGAGGGCTTTTTTAAACTCACTAGACTTACCGTCAATTGGAAACATACAAAACGATGTTCTTACAGCGGACATCACAATAGAGGAGGTGAATAACGCAATAAGTGCATTCAAAAATAATACATCTCCAGGTAGTGATGGATACCCTGCGGAGTGGTACAAGATGTTTAGAGAAGAGCTGGCACCGCTTCTACTATCCTCTTTTAATTGGACAATCCATAATAACAAGATGCCACCATCATGGAACTGAGGCAATCATTTCAGTCATACCTAAACCAGGGAGGGATAAAGAACACTGTGGAAACTATAGACCCATCTCAATATTGAACGTGGACTATAAAATATACACAAACATTATTTCTAAACGACTGAACACTTTTATATCAGAAATTCTAGAAGACCAGACAGGATTCCTAAGCCAACGTCAAACACAAGATAATATTAGAAGGACTCTACATATAGTGGACCATGCACAAAAGACTAAACAAAGTACTATACTAGTAAACATTGATGCAGAAAAAGCATTTGACCGGGTAAATTGGGAATTTTTGTATCAAGTATTGGAACGATTTGGATTTAATAAGAAGGCAACACAATGCATAAGAACATTATATCAAAAACCAACGGCTAGAATCAAAATGAATGGAAGCTTGACAGACAGAATTGACCAACTACACCATCAACAATGATTAGGGACACATTTAATCTTAATTGGGATTTTAAGCAAATAAAGTATTTGGGTGTCATCATTACTAGGGGATTCAATAAAATATACAAAGCAAACTACAATAAGATAAATCAAGAGATACAAAAAGATATCAAGAGATGGTCTACTCTACCACTAGACTTTACCTCTAGAATTGAGACGGTGAAAATGAATCTTATGCCACGACTTCTCTACCTGTTCCAATCCCTGCCAGTGGAGGTTCCCCAAACTCAATTTGCAACATGGGATGGGCAAATATCAAGGTTTATTTGGGGGGGCAAAAAACCCAGAGTAAAGTATGAAACTCTCCAGTTACCTAAAAACAAAGGGGGCATGGACCTTCCCAAACTAAAGGAATACTATAATGCTGCCCAATTAAGATATGTTGTATGCTGGTGCAAACCAGATTACACATCAAAGTGGAAGGAAATAGAAAAGGAATGTGTTGAATATCCAATCCAGAATATTATTGGCGATAAAGAAATATACAAGATAATACAGAACCAACTAGATTTAATTACATCCTTCACTCTGAAATTATGGTTTCAAATTGTTAAAAAGCACGGGATAGGGAAAGATATACATTTACTAAAATGGGTAGCATTTGATAGTAGTTTTAAACCGGCTGGATACGATAAGGGATTCAAACTATGGGTAACCAAGGGGATTACAGCATGGTGCACTTTAGAGAAGGATGGGTAGCTGGAGAGTTTCCAGAATTTGAAGGATAAATATGATCTGGATAAACATGACTTCTACAGGTGCTTACAAATAAGGGACTACTAAAAAAAGCTAATTAAAAGAGACCCCTCTGCTGAAGTGAATGGTGTGATTCAAATCATAACTAATTCATACAAAGAAACCACAATTAGAATCATAACTGCTCTATACAAAGTATTGTCCTGAAATAAACATTCAACTAAATATATAAAAGAGAAATGGGAAACAGAATTGAACACAACCATTTCAGATGATGATTGGCAAAACATGTGGAAGATACATCAATCATCCACCAATTCACGGATATGGAGGGGATACTCATGGAAACATTTGATCAGATTTGTTATCACACCTAAGATTCAGAGTAAATACTTAAATACAAATCCTCTGTGCTGGAGAGAATGTGGAGAATCAGAGGCCAACCATGCACACATATTTTGGAAATGCCCAAGAATTCTGTGAATCGATACACAAGGTTTTGCAAAAGATACTGAGTTATGATGTTCCTATGGACTACATGGTACTCTATCTGGGCAATTTTACAGAGGAAAATGTTCACTACATAGATAGATATCTTGTAAAAATACTGTTGATAGCTGGCAAGAAAGCCATAACTAGGAAATGGTGCAGGGTGGAGCCTCCTACTATGGAACAGTGGATGGGGATCGTGGAGGAGATTCATATAATGGAAAAAATGACATATCGACTGAGACGGCAAGAAACACAATATGAAGAGAAATGGGAGAAATTGTCAAAGTTTAAGATTCAAACCAGCGACAAGGAATACTGACTGATTGAATAAGAGGAACTGTTCTGACAAATGGTCAAATGAGAATGTGACTCCCGACTGCATTTTTATTTATTTTTTATTTTATATTATCTCTGTATTTGTATCTATAGCTGTATTGCATTGTTTATTTTGTTTGGGTTGTTATGTACGTGCACAGCTGTTGTTGTAATGTTTTTATATAATAAGTGTCAAAAAAAAAAACTGTACACATTTTACCAGAACCAGTGTCATATTTCATACATCCATTCACAGAGACATGTGCTGAGTGTTACCATACCATAAGCTTATTACTAACATGTGTTGTTGTCCTCAGGTTCATTGAGAGTAATAAGATGGAGACTGCATCCAAATATTCCTTCAGAGGACTCAGGGACTTGACACACTTGTATGTTCCAACCTTTACAATCATTCCCATACATTGTTAAGACATCTCATCTGTAATATTTATTCGCTAAAGTCATTTTTTAATATGAAGCCATTGTGAACCATTGTAGGTGATGCTTAATAATTCACATTTTATTCAGAATAAGGGTAACAGCGTTGAACATTAATATTGAGTATATATCAAGAATATTAGTTTTTTCTTCAGTGTTTCCAGTCATTAAAGTGTTACTTGTACCTTAAGTCTATAAATATGATGCATGTTTTTCCATTTTCTGTCATTGGAGTAATGATTTTCTTAATAGGTGCCATTTTCTGTATTGATCAATGTCTGTATTTTCCAGGTCTTTGGCAAACAACAACATTAAAGCATTACCTCGGGACGTTTTCAACGACTTGGACTCACTGATAGAGCTGTGAGTTTCATAATCCGTATCAAAAATGAATCCCGGGTCCCATGCATTTCTTCTAATGTATGTTTTAGCTACTTTGTTCGTCTGCAATGAAACTGAGTACCTCTCTTCTGCAGGGACCTGCGAGGCAATGCTTTCGAGTGTGACTGCCGAGCGAAGTGGCTGATGACGTGGCTGAAGAACACCAACACCAACGCCACGGTTTCGGATGTCGTGTGTGCTGGACCAGAGGACATGAAGGACAAGCGCCTCAATGATATGACCAGCCTGCACAACGAGTGCGTCTCAACAGGTGAGAAACACCTGAGCCAGATGGCCTTGTCTCTGTTCTAAGTGGCATCAGGCCACTTGACCAGGTCATCCTAACAAGTGTAAAGAGAAGGCAAAAGTGTGGGGTTTCTAAATTCAGAATGTGCCTTTTCTGCAGATTTCGTCCTCCATCAAGTCCCTGGCATCTGAGTCTCTGTCTGTGGACACATTCAGCTATAAGAACGACGTCTATGTGACGACCACATAGAAATGAACTTCAGGACTTATGATAACATCACAGGTACGGCAAATGTTTTAACTGTGGATGCTGTTGATACATTTTGAGAGTTTGGGCCATTTTGCTTTATAAAATGTCGGCCATTTTGTCTTCTTTCTGAATTTTGAGAAGGAAAAATACACATTTAAGAGTTTTTCTTACTGTGTTTTTGTGTTTGTAGATTCAGTAGCACTTACAGCAGTTTCATTCCCATTGTTTACAGTTTTTACTGATCTATGGAATGATGCAAATAAATATCCTAAAATCCCTCTGTACAAACCTTTAACTCTGATAGGTTTGAATTTACAAATAGAGAATTTTCCACCTGGCATTATACTGTATTCAAGTTTCTGTACTAGTAATGTATTTAAATTAAATTAAATTAGCACATATTTGATAAAAATGAATGGCTAATTTGCATATTTAAACACAGCATTTCAGAAAACCTGTCCAGCCAGTAGTGAGCTGGGGAAGTTTGAAAGTGTTTTTCAATAACAACCTTTTACAATTTGGTATTGGCCCATTTATTTTAATTTCTCCGCCTTTCAGGTCAGTCCATTGTGGGGTGCAAGTCAGTGGTCATCCAGGACCAGGTGTTTGTCATCGTGGCTCAGCTGTTTGGTGGCTCCCACATCTACAAGTTTGATGAGGACCAAAGCAGCTTCAGCAGGTTTCAGGACATCGAGGTGTCCAAGATCTCCAAGCCCAATGACATTGAGGCGTTCCAGGTGGGCTCTGACTGGTTCTTTGTGATTGCTGACAGTTCAAAAGCAGGCCTGTCCACCCTCTACAAGTGGAACGATAAGGGCTTTTATTCCTCGCTGCACGAGTGGTACCGCGACACAGACGCAGAGTTCCTGGACTTGGATGGGAAGGCGCACCTTATCTTGGCGAGCCGCTCGCAGGTGCCTGTGATCTACCAGTGGAGCCGGAGCAACCAGAAGTTTGTCCTGCAGGGAGAGATCCCTCACATGGAGGACGTTGTAGCTGTGAAGCACTTCCGGATCAAGGAGGAACTCTACCTGGCTATGACGCGCTATATCGGTGACTCCAAAATCCTTCGTTGGGGTACCAAACAGTTTACAGAGATCCAGGCCTTGCCCTCACGAGGCTCCATGATTCTCCAGCCTTTTTTTTTCAAAGAGCGTTACTACATGGCTCTGGGAAGCGATTACACCTTCTCGCAGATCTACATGTGGGATGATGAGAACAAACTCTTTGACCGCTTCAAGGAGGTGTACATCCAGGCACCGCGCTCCTTCACTGTGGTTTCCACCGACCGCAGGGACTTCATCTTCACCTCCAGCTTCAAGGGAAACACGCAGATCTTTGAGCACATCATGATTGACTTGAGCTTGTGAGGGGCCTTGTCATGGCCCCCAACATCTTGGTGGAGGGGGGAAAAAAGGACTAAAACACACTTTTTCAATTTCAATCCCTTCATTCGTTTCCGTCCCAAGTAAAAGCTGGGTAAAGATGTGTTTAGAATTCTTATAGTTTTCAAGCTTGATGGCCTTGTCCAAATATCTGTTTCCATGGTCTTTCAGACTTCAGAGACTGAGAGGGCGAGTCAAGAGGGTGGACAAGCGTAAAAGGAGGCTGGTATTCTCCTAAAAATCCAGCTCACATTCCTGAAGGTGGAATACTTTCATATGATTTGGATCTATTTTCAGTTTAATATCCCCTATCCTAATGGTTTTATACCCTAACTAATATACAACAAGACCTAAGAGAAGTATCATATTATTTTCTTATGTTCTCATTAAGGGCATGTAACAGGTGTGATTGCTCCTCGTGTGCCACTTACCTCATGCCCTCATGTGGTGATTGTTGCCTTATCAGCTCTGGGGTTCTGTGTCCTGATTGGCCCACAGTGCCTCCCTCTGGCCGTGATGAAGTATCACACCCCTTTTTCCAAACAGGGAATGTCTTGAAAGCACAAACCTTTAATTATCCTAGGTGAGACCCCAGCCCTTAGAGTGTAGTTGTTACGAGACGAATGTTACTGTAGGTGCTATAGATTATATCGCTTACAGTAAATAAGGTACCAGTGGTTTGTGAGGTGGAGAAATATTCAGGACTGGATATAGCTAATGCCTTTTTAGACTAACATGTGAATGGAATCAACTTTTAGACCAGACTAACTATAGTAGAAACTGATAGAAGCTCTTTAAGTGTTTCAGGGAACAAACCTACATACAAATAAAAAAAGCAACCTGAGTTGTTGTACTACTGACATCATTTAACTTTTTCTTTTTCAACTAAAACTTTAAAAGGCTCCTCACTGAAGAAGTGATAGCTCACATTTATGAACAAAATAAAGACATCATTTGTTTGTCTACAAATGAAGGAAACTATGTGTTAATGTAAATATGTTCACTCTAGTTGAGAGGCTTTTTCCGTCTGTCATTCTCTTCTTACTAATACTGAATGTTAACTTACAAGCTACAAAATGTACATACAACATGGACTGCAATGCCACTACCTGTTTGTCACACAAAAACTGAACAGAACTTTGCACTTACTTTTAAAAAACTAATAAAAAAACATTACTGCAACTTGCAAGCGCATGACATTCAAAAAAGGGTGTTTGCTAAATTATTTTTAAATGAACCTAACAAACTCAGAAGTCTACAAGTGCTTCTTCTCATTAAGAGAATGGTATTGTAATTTTAAAAAAGCATACTGGAATATGCAAGCTTTATAACATGCGGGTTATTTTGTATGATTTTGTTTTAAGCATATTGAATGTTACTCAAAGTATACTGTAAATATAATCAGTTGGGTATCAAAATAAATGTGTAAAAATAAGATTGGAAGGTGTGTGTTATCATTCATTGGTCATCAGGATGAAAGGGCTCAGTCATTATGTCAAACCCAGAGTAAATTATCCAATGACTGCAGTTGCTCTCATTTAGTGTCTTTTAGCTTTGTTTTGATAGGCTGCAACTTCCGGGTTTAAAAGTGATTTAAAACCTGCATGTGCAAAAAAGTCAGATTTGATCAAAGTCTATAAGAAAATTACCCTAAATATCACTTTTCTGACCTTACATTTTCCTGACAAGTGCATGGTATCGATCTCTAGTTCCAAGTGTCTTTCAATACCACGTGATTTGTATTTAAAAAATTATGATCTCTTTATGAGTAAAATAGACGATAAAGCAGCGTATGCTTATGGGCGGAGCAAACGTGTGATTGACAGGTTGCTACAACAGTGTTGTTGGCTTTTGGTGTGGCCAGTGTTTTGGTTTTCGAACCTTAACCCTTTCACAGTGTGTTTTTAGTTTTTAAATGAACAAATCAAGAGTTTGGGGTCAAGATGGCAGCTTCCTTACAGATATGACCATAAAATACAGAATATTACTTTATGCACTAACATCACATGTGCACATCTACATTACAGTGTTACATAACATGTACAGCTGATAACCCTCTAACTCAGAATGCTTCATATCCTAACCCTAAACCCATTTTATGTTCCTAGTTTGACGGTGTAAGTAGCACAGCTTACTGCAAAAAGTCCTAGCAGAATTATACAATCTGAAAGTTGAACCATTGTCAGATAGGAACCTGTTTGTCTTTCTGTTATCCATTAGAAAGATGGCAGAAGGGCTTATGTACACCAACAGCCTAGTTTAAATAGCTTTAAAACAGTTTTTCTGTCAATAACACGGTTGTTGGTTAAATAACTTTGAGGTTTCTCTGTCTTCTACAACTCCAGCAGTGGTTCCCGGTTATTAACAATGTGTTTTCTTGGAAATGCAGGCTGCCATTTAAGATATCATTTCTTTAAAGACAAAACAAATGTGTTTAAAAAAAAAGAATTCTTCGCTTCCCACAAGTAGACAGGTTGGAAGTAGCCGATCCTGCTTTCATTCTTAAGATTTAAGTGCTATTTCTTGTGCATTTATTTATTTATATATATTGTAAAAGTTCCTGCTGTGCCCTCTATGATAATGGTAGTATGTAAGTATAGCAAAACAAATGCAAATGCTTTGAGAACCTCTGTATTTTAAATGTGCAAACCCTACTTTAAATAACTTTGGTTTCTATTTCCTGCCTCATACTGTCAGATCTTTCTAAAGAGACAGAGGAAGCGGTAAAGACTGTTGGAAACCCCGCCCATCTCGCCCAGCAAGTCCCTACAGACAGAGAGAGGCAGAGAGGAAGAGTGCAAGAGTCAGATGAGACAGAAAATGCACAGCATGTTAAGTTTTGATAAAACTCGTACTGCTGCAGACACCCCACGTTGACATCGTAAGTTAATTTCTCTTCAATCCTCTAATACTGTTTTAGCTTTAAAATTGTACTTTAGAATAATCCGTGTGGTCTCCTAAGACGAGCACACTCGTGTTGCCTTTCTCCTGTTCATGATCCATTCTTATGGTTATTTGATGTAGTTTATAATGAATGTTTATTTAATAACACGATATTTCATCCTTGTTCCTATGACCCAAAGCTATAAAAGGATGTTCACAGAAATGGTCATTTAAAGTTGAATTCTGGTTTCCAGCCTGAAGGAGGAAGTTCAAAGTCAAGAATGGTTAGTGAGGCACAAGGCGTGCACTCACTCCTCTCAGGTGTTATGTTGTCTGTATTTGTACAGTGCTGTATGTAGTCATATAGACGGCTTCTGACTGAGTTCCCTCAGGTTAAAGGATCTGTATCTCCCTAAATGTAGTGTTGGTAAACGGAATATGGTTTTGAAAGCATTCTATAATCACACGCTAACATTTTAAAAGTAATGCTTGTCAACAATTTAAAGTGGCACCAAATGTTGGAACAGTAACATCATAGTTTTGTCTTTTTTGTCACAGATACCTTGACATGGAAATGCATATCATTACACAGCTGAAAGTGCCACCCCCCCCCAACCGAAACACATCTTATAATAAAGAGTATTATTAACAACAACCTCAAGAGGCTACAAAAATTAGTAAAGGAAACCAACATTAATGAACTTTACCCATGCAAAGAAGTTGATGACCATATAACTCCACTGATAGCTGCTGTTGTAAATCACAATGCAGATATTTTGACATTCCTTTTGCATCGGGGTGCTGACCCAAACAAGGCTTCCCCTAAAGGCTTTACACCTCTGCATTATGTATCACGATCCAAAGCACCAGTTATTTTTGCGGAGGAACTGCTTAAAGAAAAAGCTAATCCAAATGGACAGAGTCCCAAATTCACAGTCACACCAGTGCAAACTGCTGCCATCCGTGACAGGGACGATGTCTTCAGAGTTCTCCTTTCAGCTGGTGCAGCGGTAATGTTGTTACTTGGGGCTGAACATAAATGTCTCAATGAAAATATATCTAAGAGGATTCATGACCTTGCATTGAGGGGAGATAAATTGTGCTCCAAAATCAGATATTTCCTAGATATGGAAATTGCTGTGAAAGAAAAAACTCCTCAAGAAGTGTTCAAAACGTTCGAAAGTCACATGCTGTCGGAGGATCCTCAGACCCATCTGACAATGATTGAAAGACTTTTTACTGCAAATGGGCTACATCCAGAAAAATACAAGCAGCTAAGTATCAAATGGCTGAAGGACACTGGAAATCTTGACACCTACATTGCAGGTGCCGTCAGTCGCTTTCCAAACATTCCCCAGGACTATGTTGACATGTCAATTGTCACTTTACATGCAGTTTTTTGTACTCTTGAAGATATACCAAATGAGCAATCTTTGGATATAATTTCCCAACTACTGAACCAGCTTAGCTCAAAAGAGAGTCCTGATATATGGAAAAATGTTTTGCTCACACTATATGTGATAACACAGAAGACAAAAGGCACAAATAGCTGGGATCAGAACTTTGTTGAGAAGATATGCAAGACAATCGCTCCTTTTGTAGAGAACCGATACACCTCTGACATAAGAGCTCTCACATACGCCACATTCGCAAACTTACTTTCAGTTAAACATGCAACCAACATCTTTGCATCAGTGGGGATAACTTCAGTGCCTGAGGACATACTGATGTCTGCAGAAATGCATACAAATGAGAAGCTGAAAGAAGTGCTTAAGCAACTGAAAGATCATCTCAGCAAGCCAAGCATGGACTCTGAGGACTCTACAGTCTTACCTGAATCCAAAAAGAAGAAGAAAAAGAAGAAGAAGAAAAAGAAAAACAAGGAACAGTCAGAAAACCAAGAAGAACCAAATGAGGAAGTTTGCACTGCTTCATCTAATCCAACAGTAGGCCCTGTTGAGGAGACCACTTCAAATGTGAAGCCATTCCATGTCCAAACTACTAAATCAATGCCACGCAGATGGGAACAAAGCAGCGTGAGGTGGAGAGAAAAGTTAGAGAAGCTTGTGAGTACTGATGAAAGTGAGGAAACCAGAATAGGGAGCATGATATATGTGGATAAAGAAGAATTCTGCATTGCACAGGGAAGCAATGGCACTGATGTCTTCTTGGGGCTGAGAGATGATGGCGCTGAAGTTGCTATTAAGAAAATGTATAAACGCAACTATGCATTGCTGAAGTGTGAAGAAGGATTTCTACGACTTCCGGCTCTTGATCATCCATTCATTGTGAGATACATTGACCAATCACACGATAACAACTTTGGATATCTTGTTCTTCAACTGTGTGAATACACTTTGAAAGAACACATTGAAACTCATGATGATGATGGGCTGAGAAAGGAACTTGTCCGTCAGGTTCTCGAGGGTCTAAGTGTTCTTCATTGTCAAGCACGTCCCATTCTCCACCGGGACCTCAAACCACAGAATGTTCTGATCGGTAAGATACGTTTACAATACAATGAAATACCGAAAAATATTTAATTTTTAAGCTCTGTCAAAAATATTGTTCCTAATTTTGTTTTCCTGATTTGTCTTTCAGATGTGAAGGGGAAGGCACGATTAGCTGATTTTGGCATCAGTAGACGATTACCCGAAGGACAAACAACTTGTCGCACAGACAAAGCAGGAACAAGTTGCTGGATGGCCAAGGAGACTTTATCAGAAAAGGACAACACTAAGATAGGGTACAAGTCAAACTCTGACATACAGGTCAGTCGTTCTGCTACACAAATGTTATTGGTCACTATGTGTACACATACTTCCTCAATGGCTTAAATGTTATGTTTATTCTTAAGGTGGCAGGGATGGTGATGTATTATATCCTCTCTGGAGGACACCATCCTTTTGGAGACATATCCTATGAATGTGAGAACAACATTGTTAAAGGGAACTACACTTTGGAGCATGTTCAAGACGTGTTGGCAAAAGACCTCATTGAGTGGATGATTGATGCAGAACCAAAGAACAGACCTAAAGTGCAAGAATGCTTGAAACATCCCTTCTTCAGAGACACTGACTGGTAACATCACTTTAAACATACCCAATTGGTTGTGATTCATTAAACTAATTTGCTGTTATTATTTATCTTTTCTATAAATCGTATAAATCTTTTCTAAATAGTCTAAAAAACATTTTAATTTTTCAGGAAAATAGAATACTTGAGAAAGATAGGAAACAGGGAGGAGGTAAAGAACTATCGAAATGCTGACCAGGAATTAATTTCTTCGCTGGAGAAATGTGCTGGATCCTTCAAACAGTGGAAAGATAAGGTGACTGCAACATAAGTTTTATTCTCTCTTTTAAACCAAAAATGTATCCTTACCACAACTTTTTACAAAGTACTGTACACTTATAACTAACTAACATTTGTGTTGATCACAGTTTCCACCCGAGTTGCTGCAGAAGATGGATGGCAAGAAGAAATACCCTGAAAACATCTTGGGATTACTGCGCTGCATACGAAACCTCCAGGAGCACTAGTACGTAACCTCATACTGAATTAAAAATGATTATTCAAACAAACAAGGATAGCACATTATTCAGGGTTTTGTCTAAACCGGTTAACAGGGTCGCTGCTCCCCATTTTCGGCATGCGCCGTTATACCAAAACGCAAATTTTCCCCGTAAAATGTTAAAGTGATGCCAGAGAACAATATTTCTGTCCGTCAAAAAACTGTATAATTACAAAAAAAATATGAAAGTCTTGTCAAATAGACCGTCAGACGGCATAGACAGCTGTGTTTTTACGGAGCTCTGACGTTGCGTTGTTTTTTACATCCGCGGCGCCATCTTGTATACGGTCGTCATGTTGGAGAAGTGATATCGTATAGTGGAGGAAATAAGTATTTGATCCCCTGCAGACTTTGTAAGTTTACCCATTTACAAATAAATTAACAGTCTGTAATTGTAATGGTAAGTTTATATAAACAGTGAGTAAAAATATCAAAAAGAAAATCCAGAACAATCCCAGCCTTGAGCAGGTCTACAATCATGTCTCTGAGGTCCTTAGACAGCTCTTTGGTCTTGCCCATGGTGGAGAGGTTGGAATCTGATTGATAGATCCGTGGACAGGTGTCTTTTATACAGGTATCAAGTTGATGTTAGGAGTACTTTTTAAAAGGAAGAGGACTTATTTAACCGGTCTGTGGGAGCCAGAATCCTTGTTTGTTGCAAGGGGATCAAATACTTATTTCCCACAGTTAAATGCAAATACATTTGTATCTTTTATATAATGTCAATTTCTGGATTTTCTTTTTGATATTCTTACTCTCACTGTTTATATAAACCTACCATTAAAATTATAGACTGTTAATGTATTTGTAAGTGGGCATACTTACAAAATCTGCAGGGGATCAAATACTTTCCCCCACTGTACAAGATCAACGCCACAGTATTGCCCTCATACTATATTTTTCTAGAAAAAACCCTACTATTTAATACTAAGACCAAGTTATGTAGATGTTCTGCATCGTATCACGACTATCACCTCAGTCCGTTACCAGTTACTGCTCTCTGACCTGATACCCTGGCCACACACTATTGAATGTAACTCAAAATATACTGTAAATATTATCAGTTGGGTATCAAACTAAAAGTGTAAAAATAAGATTGGAACGTGTGTTATCAGTAGGCTAAAGCTAACGTTAGAAGTTCAAAAGAATGTAAGGTAGTTAGCTAGCTAAATGTTTTGTTAAATACAGTAGTATGGCAAACATTCTTCATTCTCTGCACTTTGCCGGACGAATGTAAACAGCATAATAAAAACCCTTCTAGGCATCTAGCAAATCAACAGAAGGGAAGCATTGTAGATCAACTATGATAGAACAACCAAGAAGCACTGATGTAAACAGAATATGCTTCTTCTCATTTCATAACTTAGAGGTAAAATCTTTCCTTTTTTTGTTTGCAGTCAGGATGATGCAGCTCAAGTTGATGTGATGAAGATATATCCTGATCTCTTCGGATGTGTTTACAAGTTTGCCAAGACCCAAGGGTGGAATTCAGAGACCCCGTTGAAGGAAATGTTCCTTAGAGAAAACATCAGCACCAGCTTTACATCCACAAGCCCTGAGGAGCCTCTGTCCCCGTACAAGAGTCTCAACCCAGGGACTTGAAGTGAAGAAGTACTTGAGAGTCTTCTAAGGAGTCAGAGAATAAAAGAACAAGCAATTCTGAAGTAATAGTTTTTAACTGATACTGTATAGTGTCCAATCTGAATACGCCTGCAAGGATTTGCGTGTGCATTGTTCATAGTAACTATTTTCCAAAGGCTGATAGTAACAGTATGTAGATCATAAGATACTGTACTGTAGTTCAATTTTGGGAACTTTCTCCTCCAATTCTTTTTTTAAATAACTTTTTTAAAACATTATTATGATGAACTATACTACCTGTATTTGCAACATTATTTTTGTATGGCTTCAGTCTAGTTACTTTACAAATGATTATACACAAGGCATATGATAAATAAAAACATTAGGAAATTGAAACTGTTAAACCACTGAATTATCTGCATCTCAAATGAATAACTTTTTGTTTAGCTATTGATGCATCGATATTGCCAGTAAAGTACCTGAAACTGACACACTTCTATATTTTAAAGATTTTAATATAGTTTATTTTTATTTTCACATTTACATTTTAGAATATTTTATCATTTTGCATTACCATGTATGTGCTATAATATGTTGGGGGAGCAGAACGTGAGAGTTGATGAACTCTGAAATATATCATCCTATGTTGATTTCTTTGGGACAGTTAGTGTTTTGAGTGATTTTATATTTTTTAGATGTTCTTGTCCATCCTGTCAGAAGGATGGTGAGGAATGAAGTAGCATTCATTCTGTTTTTTGAGGGTACTGAATGTTGACTGACAGGTTACAAAATATACGTATATAAAAATGGACGGCAGTTCCAGTACTTGTAGTTCACAAACTAGACTGTAGCTTTGTTTTTAGAGAAAACCTCAGAAGTCTAAACTTCAACAACATGCTCCACTGGTGTTGGTGATTCTATTTGAATCTTACTGACTGTAAAATAAATGTATCTGTTGATTATCAAAATAAATGTATAACATCTGATTTGATGATTTTCCTTGTGATTGTATTTGGGATATGGCTCAGTGAAATATAGTTTTAACAACAGACCTCTCAGATTCTCCTTTTTACTGATGAGTGCATGAATGAACTTTAACCAAGTCTCCAGGTGTTAAACTATCCATAAACTTATCTGTAAGATTCTGCTTATAGCTTCGTGTGCGATGCAGACGTCTGAATTTCTAACCTAACAACATGTAATCCTTTGCGCAAATTAAGCCAGTGTGTGTGTCATTTTTACCATATATGATGATGTTAAGCCTGCAGCTCAGTTTCACCCCCATAATATGTAGTACATAAGACAAGTGGCAGTGAGTTTCAAACCTAACCTGTTTCGTCATGAACATTTCTAAACATAAAGTACAAGTACAAATTCCCTGTAACCCGACACCTACCAACCCTCTTATCACACACACGGTTTCCATTCAACTTAAACCTTGTTGTGGTTTTAACAATATGAAATATGCAGTAGGTTGCCTTTTTGCCAGAATGACATGCTCTACTCTACATTATGTTATGGTGGAATGTCAACTTGGATTACAAATGGAATGTTCTGACATCAATCAGTTTAACCCACAAGAACCCGGACATCATTTAGACTAAATAGACCACATAGAACACATTTCTGACAAGTAACCCCCCCTAGTGTTAAAGATCTGAAAAGTGATATATATGTCACATTGGGCTTTAATGGTAAAGTAACTCTTATTTATAACTTAATTAATGAGGATTATTTTTTGTTTTAAATTAGTTTGAACATTTTTTAATTGAAGAATTAAGAATATATTAACTAAATATAATTGAATCAGCTAAATTAACTGAGCAGATCATAGTCATATTTCTAATTGTGACATATGTGTCACTCCAGATTGACTCTGAAAGTTTAAGGTTGATGACCCGATGTGACATTAGTGTCACAGCGATATATCTCATTTGTTTCATATCAATTTGATCAAGACATGTTTCCACAACAGGTTAAATGTTATAAAGGGCATATTATGTACACATTTTAATTCTTAAATGGTTTGAATTGTACCTGTAGCAACAAAAAACAAGCTTCTGAAAAGGAAGGAGAACAAATCAAATCGAGGAGGGACTGTTGTGCTCAGAACATCCTCATTTCAAACGGCAAAAGAGATCGAGCGCGGTTGAGTTTGGAGAGATCAATTATTTTAAAGACTCAAAGAAGACATCATCAAATGCATTTTTGATATTCCTAATCATATATTCCTGAATCAGTTATACTGGCAGGGATATCAAACCATGACTAACTTTGTTTCTGCCTATTAACTTTTTGTATTAGAAATTTAAAAAAAATTCTCTTTTACCTGACAAAATGTACATGACAGTCTCTTTGGCTTCACTTTAATAAGTATAGAAATAAGAAGTCACATGATCATATACCAACCACATCTACGTGTGGCTGCCCCATTGGCAAATATGTGTATGGTTTAATTATTTGCTTAATTTCTTCTTGAAACGTTCATTGTATGTGTTTCTTAATAACCCTAATGAAGACCACAAGCCAGGCCCTTTGGTCGATAACAATAAGTTGGTCTTTATTACAAGAGTTGCCCGAGTTTTAAACTCTTGAGACTTTTCTATTCCTGTTGATTATATGCATACACCAATATTGAAAAATCTGTCATGTGCTAAAACGTGGACTATATCTAGCCACCAACTGAGTTCATCTTATTTACTCATTAAAAACATAAATAGTTCATGTTTAATATTCAAAGAACATAAAATATGCTTGCTAAGGACCAAGTGTAACATTGCATTGGATGGGATTCCATGTTTCACAATTTGATACCTGTTTTTGTCTTCCCACAGATACTGTGAAGCAAAGAAGTTAATATCATCCCACAGTTACAAATGGAGCAAGCTTCGGCTAAAATCACCCTACTACTGGGACAGCTTTGTTCACATGAGCAAACTGACTATAAAGGCATTCTGGAAGAATTAGTTATGATAACACGGACAACAAAAGGCCCCACAGACTGGGATCCCAACTTTATTGAGGAGGTTTGCAAGACGATTGCTCCTTTTGTGTGTCAAGACTACTCTGATGACATTCAAGCCTTCATTCATAACTGTTACATGTCTAATATGTGTAATATGTAACGTAAAACGCTTTGAGCACATGGAAAAGCGCTTTAATATATATTTTTAATGAATTATCATTATTATTGTTTAATGCTCTTAAACATATTTGTTCTATAATACAAAGTGCTTTGAATATTACAGGAGGCTCAGTTCATTAATGTCAAAGGATTTAAAAAGCATATTATCTCAATAGTTGTATTTATTTAATAGTTTGTATTCCATCTAGTATTTAATTTAACTTTCTGATTTACTGTTACTCCACCATATGATGCCTTCGTGCTTTTATTGTGAAGGAAACCTTCAATTTACATTGTATTCCTCTAAAAAGAGCGCTTCAGTTTAGCTATTTTACAGAAACATTTATTTTATAGTGTCACATATGGAAAAGTGTTGAATTCATATCAGAATTATTGCTCAAAACGCATATCTTTTTGACAATACTTTTATTTTCATCACTGTACCGGAAGTCGTATATTTTTTCCCCACATCTCATTCCGCGCGAATTGACAGCGGAGCCAAAAAACTGTGACACCGCATCCGGATAAACAAACGGGGGAGTGGCGGCTCGGACTGAGGCGGACAGGCAGCCTGTATCCTGACATCTTTTTGCAAAATATTCCGGATAATAATGCAGTCTTCTAAGAGGAGCGAGAATGACTTGCAGGGGCTGGTGAGCGAGGTGAGTGAGACCGGGAACAGCTGTGCAGAGGCGGACTACTTTTACCGATGCTCCGGTGTCCATATGGAACAGCTTTACTGTTTGAATAGACCGAGGAGCTGTGCAACATCACAAATAAACCCACTTTTTATTCGTTTTTTGTATGATATGCTGTCTACTGGTTGATTTAAGAGGTGAACATGTTATTTTGTCAGGCCTCCGGGTTGGAAATGCAGTGCCACATGCCCACATCCTTAACACGACCTGATGCAACACACCTGTAGGGCTGCTGCATCTCTACATTGCTCGAATTAATCTTTAATGCTATTTAGAACTATTCGACCAAAGGGGGATATATTAAATAGACATTTATATTAGGCTAATGTTTAAAAAAAATTAAATATGGTGATAACTATATTAAAGTTGTGATAAATAAACAGAGATTAAAGTTTACTTGGTTTGTTGCTGCCTTTAATGCACTTCTAAAATACAACACATTGCTGTTGAAGTATTCGTATTAGCACTATCCTATAATAAAGAAAATGTACTTAAGAAAAATGTCTGCTTTGACTTTATTAATGTTAGATAGTTTCATTTTTATTTTAATACTTAGAATTGACAATTTGTCACTATTTTCACATGTTTTTCTCACCAAACAAACCATCCATTAAGTGGCAAAAATAACTGCCTCATTTAAATTGCATTAGTTGCATCTGTGAAAGAGTGGTTATCATGGCTGAGCTGCAGACACTACTACAAGCTGCTATTTAATTTGGTTATGAGCTGAACTGACGGATATGAAGCTTTGCTCGTTTCCCTCTGCTGTGTGTTATCTACATGTAAGGCACTTGGCTTCAGTGTGTGTTTTTCCACCTGTAGGGCACTGGTTGGGGTTGGTATTATTGGCACAGTTAAGTGTTTCTAACATTACCTTCCCTGTTGCACACTTTGAAGCCAAGAAGCTGGATGATACAGTTGATGTGAAAATGTTATATACAGTTGTACTCTTTGGCCCCTGGAATTAACACGAAAAGTGTCAGTGTCAGCAATTAAAGGGCAAAGCGGCCACAAGAATGCCCCGAAAGCTGTGATCAAATCAATGATGTGGAGAGTCACAGTCCCTAACCTGTGCTCTGTGATGGTGTGTGTGCGGTGTTTGTAGTTCCTGGTGTGTAAGCGGAATCTGGAGAGTAAGAAGGAGGCTCTGCTCATCCTGTCTAAGGAGCTGGACACCTGTCAGCAGGAGAGGGATCAGTACCAGCTGATGGCCAACCAGCTGAGGGAGCACCACCAGGGACTGAAGAAGAAGTACAGGGAGCTCATCGTGAGTGCTCATGTTGATCTGTCCTCAGTATTTTCTCTACACACACGTCATTTTTCCCCTGTCCCCGTGCACTCTCCATGTGGACTTCCAGTTTAAATACTAAACTCTTTTCATATTTTAGGACGGTGACCCCTCTTGCCACCAGTAAAATGCAATCAAGTAAGTTGTGGTTAAAATCAAGGACTCCATGTATGCCACTGATGCCAAAAGTATTTCTTACTAAAGCATATCTTATATATCTGCTATATGAGTACTGTATTTTTGTTAAAGTTTTGCTAAGATTGTACATTTTCAGTGTCAAAATAATATCCACTGACTTTATATGTTCTTAGTTCTCTTTTATGATTCAGTCTCTCAAAGGTTTCAAACATAGGAAAATGTTTGGGAAAAATAATACAATAAATAATACTTTTTTAATAATCTAGATTTATTTTATAAATGTTATTATAATACTTATTTTAATATGTATATATATTTAAAATATACAGTAAAGAAATACATATTCTACTTGTGGTTGACACTGGAAATGTGATTATTAAGAGTTATATTGTCTTATTTTGTTTGTTTTCTTAATCTTCACTTGTTTACAGAATTTACTTTCTAGATGTGATGTGGCCAATATCTAGACATCTTGTTTAACAGTTATTTATTCATGTATAATCAGAGTTTAGACAGCTACAAGTGCAATATAGGTTAGAAATCAGCCGCAAAATAAGTGTTAAAGGAGAGGTGTCATGGCCATTTCCACTGATCATAATTCCATTGTTGAGGTATACTAAAATAGATTTATACTGTGCATTTTTCCAAACTCACATTGGTTTCTCATACAGCATCTCTGTAAACTACATGTATTCACTGAATTTCACTATCTGCCTTTAACGGCTCGTTGTAGCTCCAATAGCTCCAGCCCCCACCCTCCCTGTGAGCACAGTGTGCTCTGATTGGTCTGGACGTTGTGAATCACGCAGAGCTCCGTGGAGGTGTTGTTTCCTTGTTTAGGATACATCGCGAAACACAGCCAAACTCATCCTGAGCACACACAAACTCACAGCCGAAGTAAAAACAATAAGTGTGGCTTGATATTGAGTAAGAAAAAGGTTGATAAACTCTGTGAGAATGGGTCTGCAGAGAGAATTTCGCCGCAATCCCAACTGTCTGTTATCAGCCTGCAGCCAGGGAGGAGAAATCAGCAGAGTGTGTGTGTGTGTGTGGAAGTCCGTGGATTGGTCAATTTGGACCAATCAGCGGGGGCTTAACGTAACGGCTCCGCGGACGTAACGTAACGGCTCCACGGATTGGTCCATTTCGTTCCGGGTACCGCATGACCGTATCGTGTCATAGCTCTGGGTGTGGCTACTGGGTGTTCACACGTCACAATGTCCAGGAAGAACATGAGAAATGTCCAACGAGGCGTTTTGGGGAGGTCTTTTCTGTGTTAGATAGACCCTCCAGAAAAACGCGGGCTAAAATCCTTGATTATGCGGGCTAAAATCCTTGATTATGCGGGCTACTGCTTTGCCCGGTCTTTAGCAGAAATGTTCGTAGGCAAATGAGATGGATTCGATTTTTTCATCTTGGTCAGAGCCGTATAATAGTATAATAGTATAATAGTATATAATAATCTATATGGCGCTGATCTTGTTGTTTTCTCTCTCGTGTGAGTTCCACACATTCACTCTACGGTGTTGTTTACCTGCGCGAGCTGATGACATCACTACTTCACGTTAACTTTTTTTTCCCTCAACTTTGTGTGGAAAAATGCGGGGATTATGCGACCTTTTAATAAATATGCGCCATTTTGCTGATTATGCGGTAAATTATGCGATCGCATAATCGCGTTTTTCTGGAGGGTCTAGTTAGAGTTTTACTCCCTACAGGGTGTACTTTGAGAGTTTTTGACTCTGCAGACCATTTACATGCATAAAAACCTTCATAACACACAAGGGGACGGGTAATAACCGGAAAAGCATGACACCTCTCCTTTTAATATAATTCTAAATGAAGTATAGAATAGTTAATACAATGTAATACAAAATTAACACGATTACCATTTTAAATATATTTTTCAATGAGAATAATGATCAAACCCTCTCATATCGTGAATTATATTGTTATTGCAATATCAGCCAAATAATCGCAATTAGTAATATTTCCAAATCATGCAGCCCTAATCTCCATGACGATCCACGTGGCCAATCACCAGCTGTTTTCACGATTCTCCTCCACCTTCTCCTCAGGTGAACCTGGCTCAGCTGCTGAGAGACTCCAGGGAACGAGTGCATGAGATGGAGGAGATGGAGCACAACATGAAGGCTCTGACCGACGAGCTGCAGGACGTGAAGGCGGAGCGCGCCGTGTTCAGGGAGAAGACCTACCGCCTGAACGTGGAGCTCAACCACGTCCTGGGCAACCGTGAGGCACGCATCATTGATGTGGATGCCCTCTGCATGGAGAACAGGTGAGTGGGACACAAGATCTTTGGGAACTACTTTCCCATATCTCCAGTTCTAGAGAGGCCATGTGTTTTCTACAAGCTGCAGATTCCCAGACACTTGCTTTCATTCTAAGTAACTGCTTCCTGTGTAGACATGTCTCCATATTTACCCTCTTTCTTTTGCTTTACTGGGTGTTAACACGTCAGAATTATTCTGTTTTGGAAATAAAGAGATGAATATCTCTTTATAAAGAGAACACAATATATTGTAAAAGCTGAAAAGTGAAGTTAAAGATATAACCACATCTTTAAACGTGTTTTTTTTTAATTATTTCAAATGTTTCAGAGAAATTTGTAATTTTAATTAAGCTAACGGTACGTTTCCTCTGGTCTATTGTGAGAGAATTGTCACATATTGACTTTTTATTCAGTTTTTAGCCACATTTTCATCACAAATTATTCGTTGCTGATGCAGGTATTTGCAGGAGCGGTTGAGCCAACTGCAAGAGGAGGTGAACCTGCTGAAATCCAACATCATGAAGTACAAGGTACAGATGGAGGGCCTCTGACTCTGACGATTCATTTAAACGGTGGCACTGCAAGCTTTATTCCTCCTTTCCCCCCCTCCAACAGACAGCTCTTGAGAGGAGGAAGAACTCCAGTCCTCTTGTGGTTTCATTTGTTCTTAAGAATAATCTTCACTTATTTGCCCACAACCCATTTTTGTAGACATATCTTCAGCAAATATAATATATTTTGTTTAAAACTGTACACATTTAAAAGCTACACGCCTACCAGCTGAGAGCTTAGGACTCTTTACTAAAGGACAGAGGTTAGACATCTGAATACAAAAGCAGGTATGGCTATAAAGTTAAACTGTAAAAGCCACTCAAGGCTTATTTAAGTGAATACAATATGAGACGGCCTAGAGATGTTGAGTTAGTTATGTTGGACATGATTGGACTTTATGGACCCCCCTTTTTTGGGTCTAGTTTGAGGTCCAATGAGGGGCCCTCTTTGAAGAGGAGGACTTTCCCCACGCACCGTGATGGAAGATTCCCACATATTTGGAAGCCCTTTTTATTTGTGGTTTGTGTTTTGTTCATAATGTACATGTTTACATATTGCAGAGTGGTTTTGGGAGCACATATTGAGGAAGCAGTAAAACGTAAGGATGTCTAACAGTACCAATATAGTGTCGCTGAATGTAAATGGTCTAAGCACACCAAAGAAAAGAGAGAGGGTTATAAGAAAATTGAAAAAGGAAGATGTACAAATCATATTCCTTCAGGAGACCCATTTATCCAAATTAGAACGTGAGAAACTGAGAAGGTATGGTTTCAGAAATGTATACGCTAGTTCATATAAGGAGGGGAGGAGAAGAGTTGCAATATTAATATCCAATCAAACCCAATTTGAATATGAAATCAAAGACAAAGAAGGAAGGTATATCATAGTTAAAGGAAGATTAGAAAATGAACCAATAACACTGATAAATATATATGCACCACCAGAAAGCGATAAAACTTTTTCTCTGTTCGATGTAATTGCTGTAGAAACAAAGGGAATCTTAATTTGCGGTGGAGATTTGAATGTAGTTATGAACCATAGTAAGGATACAACTAGTCACAAAAGATCCAAACAGCAATTATCAAAATACGTAAATATATCACTCGAAGAAATCGGGATGATAGATGTATGGAGAACCCTACATCCTTTGGAAAAAGACTTTACACATTTCTCGGCCGCCCATAAGGTCCACTCAAGGATAGACTATTTTCTCATAAATGTAAATGATATTCACAGGGTAAAGGAATGTAGGATAGGAGGGGCAGATGTGTCGGACCCCAATCCAGTCTTCTTAAAAATATGTTTAAATAACAGGACACGACACACTGTCTGGAGACTCAACGCTGGAGTATTAAATAGTGAACAAAGAGAGGAGAGAATAAAAGCAGAAATTAAAAAATACATAGAGGAGAATGACAATGGAACAGTAGACCCTACACTCCTATGGGATGCCATGAAAGCGGTCATCAGAGGGAAATTGATAGCTGAAACTGCGAATGCAAAAAATATTAAATTAGAGGCATGTAGAAAATATTCAAAAAGATTTAGAGAATTGGAAAGGGAATTTCAGAATACAAAAGAATCAGAAACAGACCAAGAAATCAAACATTTGAGAACAAAGATAAATGATTTACTACTATTATGAAACTGGACCCAGAGCCACTAAAATATTAGCAAAACGTTTACCAAAACAAGTTATTAACACTATTAATAAAATTAGGGAACCAGATACAAACGTGCTGACGTATACACCGGAGAATATAGAAAGAATCTTTCAGGATTACTACAGGCAATTATATACACAACCGACATCTGCAGAAAAAGAGGAAATGAGGGCTTTTTTAAACTCACTAGACTTACCGTCAATTGGCAACGCACAAAACGATGTTCTTACAGCGGACATCACAATAGAGGAGGTGAATAACGCAATAAGTGCATTCAAAAATAATAAATCTCCAGGTAGTGATGGATACCCTGCGGAGTGGTACAAGATGTTTAGAGAAGAGCTGGCACCGCTTCTACTATCCTCTTTTAATTGGACAATCCATAATGACAAGATGCCACCATCATGGACTGAGGCAATCATTTCAGTCATACCTAAACCAGGGAGGGATAAAGAACACTGTGGAAACTATAGACCCATCTCAATATTGAACGTGGACTATAAAATATACACAAAAATGATTTCTAAACGACTGAACACTTTTATATCAGAAATTATAGAAGAAGACCAGACAGGATTCCTAAGCCAACGTCAAACACAAGATAATATTAGAAGGACTCTACATATAGTGGACCATGCACAAAATACTAAACAAAGTACTATACTAGTAAACATTGATGCAGAAAAAGCATTTGACCGGGTAAATTGGGAATTTTTGTATCAAGTATTGGAACGATTTGGATTTATTAAGAAGGCAACACAATGCATAAGAACATTATATCAAAAAAGTATTTGGGTGTCATCATTACTAGGGGATTCAATAAAATATGCAAAGCAAACTACAATAAGATAAATCAAGAGATACAAAAAGATATCGAGAGATGGTCTACTCTACCACTAGACTTTACCTCAAGAATTGAGACGGTGAAAATGAATCTTCTGCCACGACTTCTCAACCTGTTCCAATCCCTGCCAGTGGAGGTTCCCCAAACTCAATTTGCAACATGGGACAGGCAAATATCAAGGTTTATTTGGGGGGGCAAAAAACCCAGAGTAAAGTATGAAACTCTCCAGTTACCTAAAAACAAAGGGGGCATGGACCTTCCAAAACTAAAGGAATACTATAATGCTGCCCAATTAAGATATGTTGTATGCTGGTGCAAACCAGATTACACATCAAAGTGGAAGGAAATAGAAAAGGAATGTGTTGAATATCCAATCCAGAATATTATTGGCGATAAAGAAATATACAAGATAATACAGAACCAACTAGATTTAATTACATCCTTCACTCTGAAATTATGGTTTCAAATAGTTAAAAAGCACGGGATAGGGAAAGATATACATTTACTAAAATGGGTAGCATTTGATAGTAGTTTTAAACCGGCTGGATACGATAAGGGATTCAAACTATGGGTAACCAAGGGGATTACAGCATGGTGCACTTTAGAGAAGGATGGGGAGCTGGAGAGTTTCCAGAATTTGAAGGATAAATATGATCTGGATAAACATGACTTCTACAGGTACTTACAAATAAGAGACTACTAAAAAAAGCTAATTAAAAGAGACCCCTCTGCTGAAGTGAATGGTGTGATACAAATCACAACTAATTCATACAAAGAAACCAAAATTAGAATCATAACTGCTCTATACAAAGTATTGTCCTGAAATAAACATTCAACTAAATATATAAAAGAGAAATGGGAAACAGAATTGAACACAACCATTTCAGATGATGATTGGCAAAACATGTGGAAGATACATCAATCATCCACCAATTCACGGATATGGAGGGGATACTCATGGAAACATTTGATCAGATTTTTTATCACACCTAAGATTCAGAGTAAATACTTAAATACAAATCCTCTGTGCTGGAGAGAATGTGGAGAATCAGAGGCCAACCATGCACACATATTTTGGAAATGCCCAAAAATTCTGTGAATCGATACACAAGGTTTTGCAAAAGATACTGAGTTATGATGTTCCTATGGACTACATGGTACTCTATCTGGGCAATTTTACAGAGGAAAATGTTCACTACATAGATAGATATCTTGTAAAAATACTGTTGATAGCTGGCAAGAAAGCCATAACTAGGAAATGGTGCAGGGTGGAGCCTCCTACTATGGAACAGTGGATGGGGATCGTGGAGGAGATTCATATAATGGAAAAAATGACATATCGACTGAGACGGCAAGAAACACAATATGAAGAGAAATGGGAGAAATTGTCAAAGTTTAAGATTCAAACCAGCGACAAGGAATACTGACTGATTGAATAAGAGGAACTGTTCTGACAAATGGTCAAATGAGAATGTGACTCCCGACTGCATTTTTATTTATTTTTTATTTTATATTATCTCTGTATTTGTATCTATAGCTGTATTGCATTGTTTATTTTGTTTGGGTTGTTATGTACGTGCACAGCTGTTGTTGTAATGTTTTTATATAATAAGTGTCAAAAAAAAAACTGTACACATTTTACCAGAACCAGTGTCATATTTCATACATCCATTCACAGAGACATGTGCTGAGTGTTACCATACCATAAGCTTATTACTAACATGTGTTGTTGTCCTCAGGTTCATTGAGAGTAATAAGATGGAGACTGCATCCAAATATTCCTTCAGAGGACTCAGGGACTTGACACACTTGTATGTTCCAACCTTTACAATCATTCCCATACATTGTTAAGACATCTCATCTGTAATATTTATTCGCTAAAGTCATTTTTTAATATGAAGCCATTGTGAACCATTGTAGGTGATGCTTAATAATTCACATTTTATTCAGAATAAGGGTAACAGCGTTGAACATTAATATTGAGTATATATCAAGAATATTAGTTTTTTCTTCAGTGTTTCCAGTCATTAAAGTGTTACTTGTACCTTAAGTCTATAAATATGATGCATGTTTTTCCATTTTCTGTCATTGGAGTAATGATTTTCTTAATAGGTGCCATTTTCTGTATTGATCAATGTCTGTATTTTCCAGGTCTTTGGCAAACAACAACATTAAAGCATTACCTCGGGACGTTTTCAACGACTTGGACTCACTGATAGAGCTGTGAGTTTCATAATCCGTATCAAAAATGAATCCCGGGTCCCATGCATTTCTTCTAATGTATGTTTTAGCTACTTTGTTCGTCTGCAATGAAACTGAGTACCTCTCTTCTGCAGGGACCTGCGAGGCAATGCTTTCGAGTGTGACTGCCGAGCGAAGTGGCTGATGACGTGGCTGAAGAACACCAACACCAACGCCACGGTTTCGGATGTCGTGTGTGCTGGACCAGAGGACATGAAGGACAAGCGCCTCAATGATATGACCAGCCTGCACAACGAGTGCGTCTCAACAGGTGAGAAACACCTGAGCCAGATGGCCTTGTCTCTGTTCTAAGTGGCATCAGGCCACTTGACCAGGTCATCCTAACAAGTGTAAAGAGAAGGCAAAAGTGTGGGGTTTCTAAATTCAGAATGTGCCTTTTCTGCAGATTTCGTCCTCCATCAAGTCCCTGGCATCTGAGTCTCTGTCTGTGGACACATTCAGCTATAAGAACGACGTCTATGTGACGACCACATAGAAATGAACTTCAGGACTTATGATAACATCACAGGTACGGCAAATGTTTTAACTGTGGATGCTGTTGATACATTTTGAGAGTTTGGGCCATTTTGCTTTATAAAATGTCGGCCATTTTGTCTTCTTTCTGAATTTTGAGAAGGAAAAATACACATTTAAGAGTTTTTCTTACTGTGTTTTTGTGTTTGTAGATTCAGTAGCACTTACAGCAGTTTCATTCCCATTGTTTACAGTTTTTACTGATCTATGGAATGATGCAAATAAATATCCTAAAATCCCTCTGTACAAACCTTTAACTCTGATAGGTTTGAATTTACAAATAGAGAATTTTCCACCTGGCATTATACTGTATTCAAGTTTCTGTACTAGTAATGTATTTAAATTAAATTAAATTAGCACATATTTGATAAAAATGAATGGCTAATTTGCATATTTAAACACAGCATTTCAGAAAACCTGTCCAGCCAGTAGTGAGCTGGGGAAGTTTGAAAGTGTTTTTCAATAACAACCTTTTACAATTTGGTATTGGCCCATTTATTTTAATTTCTCCGCCTTTCAGGTCAGTCCATTGTGGGGTGCAAGTCAGTGGTCATCCAGGACCAGGTGTTTGTCATCGTGGCTCAGCTGTTTGGTGGCTCCCACATCTACAAGTTTGATGAGGACCAAAGCAGCTTCAGCAGGTTTCAGGACATCGAGGTGTCCAAGATCTCCAAGCCCAATGACATTGAGGCGTTCCAGGTGGGCTCTGACTGGTTCTTTGTGATTGCTGACAGTTCAAAAGCAGGCCTGTCCACCCTCTACAAGTGGAACGATAAGGGCTTTTATTCCTCGCTGCACGAGTGGTACCGCGACACAGACGCAGAGTTCCTGGACTTGGATGGGAAGGCGCACCTTATCTTGGCGAGCCGCTCGCAGGTGCCTGTGATCTACCAGTGGAGCCGGAGCAACCAGAAGTTTGTCCTGCAGGGAGAGATCCCTCACATGGAGGACGTTGTAGCTGTGAAGCACTTCCGGATCAAGGAGGAACTCTACCTGGCTATGACGCGCTATATCGGTGACTCCAAAATCCTTCGTTGGGGTACCAAACAGTTTACAGAGATCCAGGCCTTGCCCTCACGAGGCTCCATGATTCTCCAGCCTTTTTTTTTCAAAGAGCGTTACTACATGGCTCTGGGAAGCGATTACACCTTCTCGCAGATCTACATATGGGATGATGAGAACAAACTCTTTGACCGCTTCAAGGAAGTGTACATCCAGGCACCGCGCTCCTTCACTGTGGTTTCCACCGACCGCAGGGACTTCATCTTCACCTCCAGCTTCAAGGGAAACACGCAGATCTTTGAGCACATCATGATTGACTTGAGCTTGTGAGGGGCCTTGTCATGGCCCCCAACATCTTGGTGGAGGGGGAAAAAAGGACTAAAACACACTTTTTCAATTTCAATCCCTTCATTCGTTTCCGTCCCAAGTAAAAGCTGGGTAAAGATGTGTTTAGAATTCTTATAGTTTTCAAGCTTGATGGCCTTGTCCAAATATCTGTTTCCATGGTCTTTCAGACTTCAGAGACTGAGAGGGCGAGTCAAGAGGGTGGACAAGCGTAAAAGGAGGCTGGTATTCTCCTAAAAATCCAGCTCACATTCCTGAAGGTGGAATACTTTCATATCATTTGGATCTATTTTCAGTTTAATATCCCCTATCCTAATGGTTTTATACCCTAACTAATATACAACAAGACCTAAGAGAAGTATCATATTATTTTCTTATGTTCTCATTAAGGGCATGTAACAGGTGTGATTGCTCCTCGTGTGCCACTTACCTCATGCCCTCATGTGGTGATTGTTGCCTTATCAGCTCTGGGGTTCTGTGTCCTGATTGGCCCACAGTGCCTCCCTCTGGCCGTGATGAAGTATCACACCCCTTTTTCCAAACAGGGAATGTCTTGAAAGCACAAACCTTTAATTATCCTAGGTGAGACCCCAGCCCTTAGAGTGTAGTTGTTACGAGACGAATGTTACTGTAGGTGCTATAGATTATATCGCTTACAGTAAATAAGGTACCAGTGGTTTGTGAGGTGGAGAAATATTCAGGACTGGATATAGCTAATGCCTTTTTAGACTAACATGTGAATGGAATCAACTTTTAGACCAGATTAACTATAGTAGAAACTGATAGAAGCTCTTTAAGTGTTTCAGGGAACAAATCTACATACAAATAAAAAAAGCAACCCGAGTTGTTGTACTACTGACATCATTTAACTTTTTCTTTGTCAACTAAAACTTTAAAAGGCTCCTCACTGAAGAAGTGATAGCTCACATTTATGAACAAAATAAAAAGACATCATTTGTTTGTCTACAAATGAAGGAAACAATGTGTTAATGTAAATATGTTCACTCTAGTTGAGAGGCTTTTTCCGTCTGTCATTCTCTTCTTACTAATACTGAATGTTAACTTACAAGCTACAACATGTACATACAACATGGACTGCAATGCCACTACCTGTTTGTCACACAAAAACTGAACAGAACTTTGCACTTACTTTTAAAAAAACTAATAAAAAAACATTACTGCAACTTGCAAGCGCATGACATTCAAAAAAGGGTGTTTGCTCAATTATTTTGAAATGAACCTAACAAACTCAGAAGTCTACAAGTGCTTCTTCTCATTAAGAGAATGGTATTGTAATTTTAAAAAAGCATACTGGAATATGCAAGCTTTATAACATGCGGGTTATTTTGTATGATTTTGTTTTAAGCATATTGAATGTTACTCAAAGTATACTGTAAATATAATCAGTTGGGTATCAAAATAAATGTGTAAAAATAAGATTGGAAGGTGTGTTTTATCATTCATTGGTCATCAGGATGAAAGGGCTCAGTCATTATGTCAAACCCAGAGTAAATTATCCAATGACTGCAGTTGCTCGCATTTAGTGTCTTTTAGCTTTGTTTTGATAGGCTGCAACTTCCGGGTTTAAAAGTGATTTAAAACCTGCATTTGCAAAAAAAGTCAGATTCTATCAAAGACTATAAGAAAATTACTCTAAATATCACTTTTCTGACCTTACATTTTCCTGACAAGTGCATGGTATCGATCTCTAGTTCCAAGTATCTTTCAATACAGCGTGATGTGTATTTAAAAAATGATGTTCTTTTTTTAGTAAAATAGACACTAAAGCAGCGTATGCTTATGGGCGGAGTAAACGTGTGATTGACAGGTTGCTACAACAGTGTTGTTTGCTTTTGGTGTGTCCAGTGTTTTGGTTTTCGAACCTTAACCCTTTCACAGTATGTTTTTAGTTAATGGTAAAATGTTTCCCGCCTAAAATGTATTTTCCACGTTCAGTTGTATTAGTTTGTGTCTCTTGTGGTTCCAAAAAGGAATAGATGGTGACATCCAAAATGCTTTACTCTGAACAAATAGTTGTTAACGTATCTGTGACTATATCCACATTTTGTATTCACTCTAAGGCTGCAACCTCACTGTTTTGGTTTAGTGGATTTTCAGTGAAAAAGCTCTCATGAGACAAATTATGTTACAAACCACTATAATGTAATTCAATGTGAGCTTTCACAGGAAGCCTCTGCTAACAGTTAAACCACAATGCAAATGAGCACTGTCAAAACGAAAAGGACTGTGACATAAATCTACAGTTCAACAGTCAGTCGGCAATACTGGGTTACAAATGAACAAATCAAGAGTTTGGGGTAAAGATGGCAGCTTCCTTACAGATATGACCATAAAATACAGAATATTACTTTATGCACTAACATCACATGTGCACATCTACAGCACAGAGTTACATAATAGGTCCAGCTGATAACCCTCTAACTCAGAATGCTTCATATCCTAACCCTAAACCCATTTTATGTGCCTAGTTTGACGGTGTAAGTAGCACAGCTTACTGCAAAAAGTCCTACCACAGCAGAATTATACAATCTGAAAGTTGAACCATTGTCAGATAGGAACCTGTTTGTCTTTCTGTTATCCATTAGAAAGATGGCAGAAGGGCTTATTTACACCAACAACGTTTTTTCTGTCAATGACACAGTTGCTGGTTCTTCTATAACTCCAGCAGTGGCCAAAAAAGTGTAGGTTCCCGGTTATTTACACAGTGTTGTCTTGGAAATGTAGGCTGCCATTTAAGATATCATTTCTTTAAAGACAAAACAAATGTGTTTAAAAAAAAAATGAATTCTTCGCTTCCCACAAATAGACAGGTTGGAAGTAGCCGATCCTGCTTTGATTCTTAAGATTGAAGTGCTATTTCTTGTGCATTTATTTATTTATATATATTGTAAAAGTTCCTGCTGTGCCCTCTATGATAATGGTAGTATGTAAGTATAGCAAAACAAATGCAAATGCTTTGTGAACCTTTGTATTGTAAATGTGCAAACCCTACTTTAAATAACTTTAGTTTCTATTTCCTGCCTCATACTGTCGGATCTTTCTAAAGAGACATAGAGGGAGTGGTAGGGACTGTTGGAAACCCC
Organism: Trematomus bernacchii; assembly: GCF_902827165.1. NCBI lineage: Eukaryota > Metazoa > Chordata > Actinopteri > Perciformes > Nototheniidae > Trematomus > Trematomus bernacchii. The sequence goes on from NW_022987685.1 coordinate 2,999,520, forward strand.
GCCCATCTCGCCCAGCAAGTCCCTACAGACAGCGAGAGGCAGAGAGGAAGAGTGCCAGAGTCGGATAGGACAGAAAAAGCACAACATGTTAAGTTTTGATAAAACTCATACTGCTGCAGACACCCCACGTTGACATCGTAAGTTAATTTCTCTTCAATCCTCTAATACCGTTTTAGCTTTAAAATTGTACTTTAGAATAATCCGTGTGGTCTCATAAGACGAGCACACTCGTGTTTCCCTTCTCCTGTTCATGATCCATTCTTATGGTTATTTGATGTAATTTATAATGAATGTTTATTTAATAGCACTATATGTATATCCTTGTTCCTATGACCCAAAGCTATAAAAGGATGTTCACAGAAATGGTCATTTGATCTGTATCTCCCTAAATGTAGTGTTGGTAAACGGAATATGGTTTAGAAAGCATTCTATAATCACACGCTAACATTTTAAAAGTAATGCTTGTCAACAATTTAAAGTGGCACCAAATATTGGAACAGTAACATCATAGTTTTGTCTTTTTTGTCACAGGTACCTTGACATGGAAATGAATATCATTACACAGGTGGAAGTGACACTCCACCCAACCAAAACACATCCTATAATAGAGAGTATTTTTAACAACAACCTCAAGAGGCTACAAAAATTAGTAAAGGAAACCAACATTAATGAATGTTACCCATGCAAAGAAGTTAATGACCATATAACTCCACTGATAGCTGCTGTTGTAAATCACAATGCAGATATTTTTACATTCCTTTTGCATCGGGGTGCTGACCCAAACAAGGCTTCCCCTAAAGGCTTAACACCTCTGCATTATGTATCACAATCCAAAGCACAAGTCCTTTTTGCAGTGGAACTGCTTAAAGAAAAAGCTAATCCAAATGGATGGAGTCGCATATTCACACCAGTGCAAGCTGCTGCCATCAGTGACAGGGACGATGTCTTCAGAGTTCTCCTTTCAGCTGGTGCAGCGGTAATGTTGTTTCCTGGGGCTGAACATAAATGTCACAATGAAAATATATCTAAGATGATTCATGACCTTGCATCGAGGGGAGATAAATTGTGCTCCAAAATCAGATATTTCCTAGATATGGAAATTGCTGTGCCAGAAAAAACTCCTGAAGAAGTGTTCAAAACGTTTGACAGTCACATGCTGTTGGAGGATCCTCAGACCCATCTGACAATGATTGAAAGACTTTTTACTGCAGCTGGGCAACATATAGAAAAATACAAGCAGCTAAGTATCAAATGGCTGAAGGACACTGGAAATCTTGACACGTACATTGCAGGTGCCGTCAGTCGCTTTCCAAACATTCCCCAGGACTATGTTGACATGTCAATTGTCACTTTACATGCAGTTTTTTGCACTCTTGAAGATATACCAAATGAGCAATCTTTGGATATAATTCCCCAACTACTGAACCAGCTTAGCTCAAAAGAGAGACCTGATAGATGGCTAAATGTTTTGCTCACACTATATGTGATAACACAGAAAACAAAAGGCACAAATAGATGGGATCAGAACTTTGTTGAGAAGATATGCAAGACAATCGCTCCTTTTGTAGAGAACCGAAACACTTCTGACATAAGACTTTTCACATACGGCACATTCGCAAACTTACTTTCAGTTAAACATGCAACCAGCATCTTTGCATCAGTGGGGATAACTTCAGTGCCTGAGGACATACTGATGTCTGCAGAAATGGATACAAATGAGAAGCTGAAAGAAGTGCTTAAGCAACTGAAAGATCATCTCAGCAAGCCAAGCATGGACTCTGAGGACTCTACAGTCTTACCTGAATCCAAAAAGAAGAAAAAGAAGAAGAAAAAGAAAAACAAGGAACAGTCAGAAAAGCAAGAAGAACCAAATGAGGAAGTCACTGCTTCATCTAATCCAACAGTAGGCCCTGTTTTGGAGTCCACTTCAAATGTGAAGCCATTCTATGTCCAAACTACTGAATCAATGCCACGCAGATGGGAACAAAGCAGCGTGAGGTGGAGAGAAAAGTTAGAGAAGCTTGTGATGAATGTTACAGATGAAAGTGAGGAAACTAGAATTGGGAGCATGATATATGTGGATGAAGAAGAATTCTGCATAGCACAGGGAAGCAATGGCACTGATGTCTTCTTGGGGCTGAAAGATGATGGCACTGAAGTTGCTATTAAGAAAATGTATAAACGCAACTATCCATTGCTAAAGTGTGAAGAAGGATTTCTACGACTTCCGGCTCTTGATCATCCATTCATTGTGAGATACATTGACTTTGCAGAAGACAAAAACTTTGGATATCTTGTTCTTCAACTGTGTGAATACACTTTGAAAGAACACATTGAAACTCATGATGATGATGGCCGGAGAAAGGAACTTGTCCGTCAGGTTCTCGAGGGTCTAAGTGTTCTTCATTGTCAAGCACGTCCCATTCTCCACCGGGACCTCAAACCACAGAATGTTCTGATCGGTAAGATAAGTTTACAATACAATGAAATAATGAAAAGAAATTCCGAAAAATATTTAATTTTAAAGCTCTGTCAAAAGTATTGTTCCTGATTTTGTCTTCCTGATTGTCTTTCAGATGTAAAGGGGAAGGCACGATTAGCTGATTTTGGCATCAGTAGACGATTACCCGAAGGACAAACAACTTGTCGCACAGACAAAGCAGGAACAAGTTGCTGGATGGCCAAGGAGACTTTATCAGAAAAGGACAACACTAAGATAGGGTACAAGTCAAACTCTGACATACAGGTCAGTCGTTCTGCTACACAAATGTTATTGGTCACTATGTGTACACATACTTCCTCAATGGCTTAAATGTTATGTTTATTCCTAAGGTGGCAGGGATGGTGATTTATTATGTCCTCTCTGGAGGACACCATCCTTTTGGAGACATATCCTATGAATGTGAGAACAACATTGTTAAAGGGAACTACACTTTGGAGCATGTTCAAGACGTGTTGGCAAAAGACCTCATTGAGTGGATGATTGATGCAGAACCAAAGAACAGACCTAAAGTGGAAGAATGCTTGAAACATCCCTTCTTCAGGGACACTGACTGGTAACATAACTTTAAAAATACCCAATTGGTTGTGATTCATTAAACTAATTTGCTGTTATTATTTATCTTTTCTATAAATCGTATAAATCTTTTCTAAATAGTCTAAAAAACATTTGAATTTTTCAGGAAAATTGAATACTTGAGAAAGATGGGAAACAGAGAGGAGGTAAAGAACCATCGAAATGCGGACCAGGAATTGATTTCTTCGCTGGAGAAATGTGATGGATCCTTCAAACAGTGGAAAGATAAGGTGACTGCAACATAAGTTTTATTCTCTTTTTGAAACCAAAAATGTATCCTTACCACCACGTTTTAAAAGGTACACTGATAACTAGCTCAACATTTTTTCATCACAGTTTCCACCAGAGTTGCTGCAGAAGATGGATCCTAAGAAGAAGTACCCTGAAAACATGTTGGGATTACTGCGCTGCATACGAAATCTCCAGGAGCACTAGTACGTAACCTCACACTAAATTAAAAATGATTATTCAAACAAACAAGGATAGCACATTATTCAGGGTTTTGTCTAAACCGGTTAACAGGGTCGCTGCTCCCTATTTTCGGCATGCTAATGTTAAAGTGATGCCAGAGAACAATATTTCTGTACGTCAAAAAACTGTATAATTACAAAACAAATATGAAAGTCTTGTCAAATAGACCGTCAGACGAAATAGACAGCTGTGTTTTTACGGAGCTCTGGCGTTGCGTTGTTTTTTACATCCGCGGCGCCATCTTGTATACAGGCGTCATGTTGGAGAAGTGATATTGTATATACAGTGGAGGAAATAAGTATTTGATCCCCTGCAGACTTTGTAAGTTTACCCATTTACAAATAAATTAACAGTCTGTAATTGTAATGGTAAGTTTATGTAAACAGTGAGTAAGAATATCAAAAAGAAAATTCAGAAAAATCCCAGCCTTGAGCAGGTCTACAATCATGTCTCTGAGGTCCTTAGACAGCTCTTTGGTCTTGCCCATCGTGGAGAGGTTGGACTCTGATTGATTGATTCTGTGGACAGGTGTCTTTTATACAGATAACAAGTTGATATGAGTACTTTTTTTAAAGGAAGAGGACTTATTTAACCGGTCTGTGGGAGCCAGAATCCTTGTTTGTTGCAAGGGGATCAAATACTTATTTCCCACAGTTAAATGCAAATACATTTGTATCTTTTATATAATGTCAATTTCTGGATTTTCTTTTTGATATTCTTACTCTCACTGTTTATATAAACCTACCATTACAACTATAGACTGTTAATGTATTTGTAAGTGGGCATACTTCAGTCCGTTACAAGTTACTGCTCTCTCACCTGATACCCTGGCCACACACTATTGAATGTAACTCAAAATATACTGTAAATATTATCAGTTGGGTATCAAACTAAAAGTGTAAAAATAAGATTGGAACGTGTGTTATCAGTAGGCTAAAGCTAACGTTAGAAGTTCAAAAGAATGTAAGGTAGTTAGCTAGCTAAATGTTTTGTTAAATACAGTAGTATGGCAAACATTCTTCATTGCACTTTCCCGGACGAATGTAAACAGCATAATAAAAACCCTTCTAGGCATCTAGCAAATTAACAGAAGTGAAGCATTGTAGATCAACTATGATAGAACAACCAAGAAGCACTGATGTAAACAGATTATGTCTCTTCTCATCTCATAACTTAGAGGTAAAATCTTTCCTTTTTTTGTTTGCAGTCAGGATGATGCAGCTCAAGTTGATGTGATGAAGATATATCCTGATCTCTTCGGATGTGTTTACAAGTTTGCCAAGACCCAAGGGTGGAATTCAGAGACCCCGTTGAAGGAAATGTTCCTTAGAGAAAACATCAGCACCAGCTTTACATCCACAAGCCCTGAGGAGCCTCTGTCTGTCCCCGTACAAGAGTCTCAACCCAGGGACTTGAAGTGAAGAAGTACTTGAGAGTCTTCTAAGGAGTCAGATAATAAAAGTACAAGCAATTCTGATGTAATAGTTTTTAACTGATACTGTATAGTGTCCAATCTGAATACGCCTGTAAGGCTTTGCATGTGCATTGTTCATAGTAACTATTTTCCAAAGGCTGATAGTAACAGTATGTAGATCATAAGATACTGTACTGTAGTTACATTTTGGGAACTTTCTCCTCCAATTCTTTTTTTAAATCACTTTTTTAAAACATTATTATAATGAACTACATTACCTGTATTTGCAACATTATTTTTGTATGGCTTCAGTCTAGTTACTTTACAAATGATTATACACAAGGAATATGTTAAATACAAACATTAGGAAATTGAAAAAGTTAAACCACTGAATTAGCTGCATCTCAAATGAATAATTTGTGTTAGCTATTGATGCATCGATATTGCCAGTAAAGTACCTGAAACTGACACACTTCTATATTTTACATTTTTTACTATACAGTAGTTTATTTTTATTTTCACATTTAGATTTTAGAATATTTTATTCTTTTGTATTACCATGTATTTGCTATAATATGTTGGGGGAGCAGAAAGTGAGGGAGTTGATGTAATGAACTCTGAAATATATCATCCTATGTTGATTTCTTTGGGACAGTTAGTGTTTTGAGAGATTTTATATTTTTTAGATGTTCTTGTCCATCCTGTCAGAAGGATGGTGAGGAATGAAGTAGCATTCATTCTGTTTTTTGAGGATACTGAATGTTGACTTACAGGCTACAAAATATACGTATATAAAAATGGACGACAGTTCCAGTACTTGTAGGTCACAAACTAGACTGTAGCTTTGTTTATAGAGAAAACCTCAGAAGTCTAAACTTCAACAACATGCTCCACTGGTGTTGGTATGATTCTGTTTTAATCTTACTGACTGTAAAATAAATGTATCTGTTCAGTATCAAAATAAATGTATAACATCTGATTTGATGATTTTCCTTGTGATTTGGGATATGGCTCAGTGAAATATAGTTTTAACAACAGACCTCTCAGATTCTCCTTTTTACTGATGAGTGCATGAATGAACTTTAACCAAGTCTCCAGGTGTTAAACTATCCATAAACTTATCTGTAAGATTCTGCTTATAGCTTCGTGTGCGATGCAGACGTCTGAATTTCTAACCTAACAACATGTAATCCTTTGCGCAAATTAAGCCAGTGTGTGTGTCATTTTTACCATATACGATGATGTTAAGCCTGCAGCTCAGTTTCACCCCCATAATATGTAGTAAATACGACAAGTGGCAGTGAGTTTAAAACCTAACCTGTTTCGTCATGAACATTTCTAAACATAAAGTACAAGTACAAATTCCCTGTAACCCGACACCTACCAACCCTCTTATCACACACACGGTTGCCATTCAACTTAAACCTTGTTGGGGTTTTAACAATATGAAATATGCAGTTGGTTGCCTTTTTGCCAGAATGACATGCTCTACTCTACATTATGTTATGGTGGAATGTCAACGTGGATTACAAATGGAATGTTCTGACATCAATCAGTTTAACCCACAAGAACCTGGACATAATTTAGACTTGGGACCTGTTATCGTTTGTGGGGTCCGTTTGTTACGGCCTCGTGTAAATAATAGGGCTATACGCAAGAGAAACTATGCAGATACAAGCCGTTTCGTTCTCGTGTAAATGTGGCCTAAATAGACCACATAGAACACATGTCTGACAAGTAACCCCCCCCCCTAGTGTCGAAGATCTGAAAAATGACATATGTCACATTGGGCATTAATGGTAAAGTAACTCTTATTTATAACTTAATTAATGAGGATTATCTTTTGTTTTAAATTAGTTTGAACATTCTTTGAATTGAAGAATTAAGAATACATTAACTAAATATCATTGAATCAGCTAAATTAACTGAGCAGATCATAGTCATATTTCTAATTGTGACATATGTGTCACTCCAGATTGACTCTGAAAGTTTAAGGTTAATGTCCCGATGTGACATTAGTGTCACAGCGACATTTATCTCATTTGTTTCATATCAATTTGATCAAGACATGTTTCCACAACAGGTTAAATGTTATAAAGGGCACATTATGTACACATTTTAATTCTTAAATGGTTTGAATTGTACCTTTAGCAACAAAAAACAAGCTTCTGAAAAGGAAGGAGAACAAATAAAATCGAGGAGGGACTGTTGTGCTCAGAACATCCTCATTTCAAACGGCAAAAGAGATCAAGCGCGGTTGAGTTTGGAAAGATCAATTATTTTAAAGACTCAAAGAAGACATCATCATCAGCATTTTTGATATTCCTAATCATATATTCCTGAATCAGTTATACTGGCAGGGATATCAAACCATGACTAACTTTGTTTCTGCCTATTAACTTTTTGTATTAGAAATTTAAAAAAAATTCTCTTTTACCTGACAAAATGTATATACTTGACAGTCTCTTTGGCTTCACTTTAATAAGTATAGAAATAAGAAGTCACATGATCATATACCAACCACATCTACGTGTGGCTGCCCCATTGGCAAATATGTGTATGGTTTTTACTGGATGTCTTTAAACCTTGTAATTATTTGCTTAATTTCTTCTTGAAACGTTCATTGTATGTGTTTCTTAATAACCCTAATGAAGACCACAAGCCAGGCACTTTGGTCGATAAGAATAAGTTGGTCTTTATTACAAGAGTTGCCCAAGTTTTAAACTCTTGAGACTTTTCTATTCCTGTTGATTATATGAATACACCAATATTGAAAAATCTGTCATGAGCTAAAACGTGAACTATATCTGCCACCAACCGAGTTCATCTTTATTACTCCTTTAAAACATAAATAGTTAATGTTTAATATTCAAAGAACATAAAATATGCTTGCTAAGGACCAAGTGTAACATTGCATTGGATGGGATTCCATGTTTCACAATTTGATACCTGTTTTTGTCTTCCCACAGATACTGTGAAGCAAAGAAGTTAATATCATCTCACAGTTACAAATGGAGCAAGCTTCGGCTAAAATCACCCTACTACTGGGACAGCTTTGTTCACATGAGCAAACTGACTATAAAGGCATTCTGGAAGAATTAGTTATGATAACACGGACAACAAAAGGTCCCACAGACTGGGATCCCAACTATATTGAGGAGGTTTGCAAGACGATTGCTCCTTTTGTGTGTCAAGACTACTCTGATGATATTCAAGCCTTAATTCATAACTGTTACATGTCTAATATGTGTAATATGTAACGTAAAACGCTTTGAGCACATGGAAAAGCGTTTTAATATATATTTTTAATGAATTATCATTATTATTATTTAAGCAAAGTAATTTATGTGGAATTGAATCTTTTGTCTACAATTGATGTGTGAAAAATAACAGATGGCCCTAGGGACGTGGCTTGGGAACCGGAAGGTCACCAGTTCAAGTCCCTGAAAGACCAAGTGCTACCAAGGTGTCCCTGAGCAAGGCATTGTTCCCCACACTGCTCCCCGGGTGCCGTACATATGGCAGCCCACTGCTCTTAACACTAGTATTGGTCAAATGCAGAATGTAATTGATCATCCCACAGTTGTCACAGAGGTGGGATCAAGGAATCCTTTCTTCTTCTCCTAAACTGTACATGCAAACTTGAGTATCTAAATAAATGAGTTAAAAATCTGATTGTTGTTTTATCATGTTTGTGATTATGTTCTATGGTAATGGTAGGCTATGTATATCAGTCATGGATTATCTCTCCCTTAATGCTCTTAAACATATTTGTTCTATAATACAAAGTGCTTTGAATATTAAAGGAGGCTCAGTTCATTAATGTCAAAGGATTTAAAAAGCATATTTTCTCAATAGTTGTATTTATTTAATAGTTTGTATTCCATCTAGTATTTCATTTAACTGTCTGATTTACTGTTACTCCACCATATGATGCCTTCGTGCTTTTATTGTGAAGGAAACCTTCAATTTACATTGTATTCCTCTAAAAAGAGCGCTTCAGTTTAGCTATTTTACAGAAACATTTATTTTATAGTGTCACATATGGAAAAGTGTTGAATTCATATCAGAATTCTTGCTCAAAACGCATATTCTTTTGACAATACTTTTATTTTTCATCACTGTACCGGAAGTCGTATATTTTTTCCCCACATCTCATTCCGCGCGAATTGACAGCGGAGCCAAAAAACTGTGACACCGCATCCGGATAAACAAACGGGGGAGTGGCGGCTCGGACTGAGGCGGACAGGCAGCCTGTATCCTGACATCTTTTTGCAAAGTATCCCGGAAAATAATGCAGTCTTCCAAGAGGAGCGAGAATGACTGGCAGGGGCTGGTGAGCGAGGTGAGTGAGACCGGGAACAGCTGTGCAGAGGCGGACTACTTTTACCGAAGCTCCGGTGTCCATATGGAACAGCTTTACTGTTTGAATAGACCGAGGAGCTGTGCAACATCACAAATAAACCCACTTTTTATTCGTTTTTTGTATGATATGCTGTCTACTGGTTGATTTAAGAGGTGAACATGTTATTTTGTCAGGCCTCCGGGTTGGAAATGCAGTGCCACATGCCCACATCCTTAACACGACCTGATGCAACACACCTGTAGGGCTGCTGCATCTCTACATTGCTCGAATTAATCTTTAATGCTATTTAGAACTATTCGACCAAAGGGGGATATATTAAATAGACATTTATATTAGGCTAATGTTTAAAATGTTTTAAATATGGTGATAACTATATTAAAGTTGTGATAAATAAAGAGAGATTAAAGTTTACTTAGTTTGTTGCTGCCTTTAATGCACTTCTAAAATACAACACATTGCTGTTGAAGTATTCGTATTAGCACTATCCTATAATAAAGAAAATGTACTTAAGAAAAATGTCTGCTTTGACTTTATTAATGTTAGATAGTTTCATTTTTATTGTAATACTTAGAATTGACAATTTGTCACTATTTTCACATGTTTTTCTCACCAAACAAACCATCCATTAAGTGGCAAAAATAACTGCCTCATTTAAATTGCATTAGTTGCATCTGTGAAAGAGTGGTTATCATGGCTGAGCTGCAGACACTACAAGCTGCTATTTAATTTGGTTATGAGCTGTACTGACGGATATGAAGCTTTGCTCGTTTCCCTCTGCTGTGTGTTATCTACATGTAAGGCACTTGGCTTCAGTGTGTGTTTTTCCACCTGTAGGGCACTGGTTGGGGTTGGTATTATTGGCACAGTTAAGTGTTTCTAACATTACCTTCCCTGTTGCACACTTTGAAGCCAAGAAGCTGGATGATACAGTTGATGTGAAAATGTTATATACAGTTGTACTCTTTGGCCCCTGGAATTAACACGAAAAGTGTCAGTGTCAGCAATTAAAGGGCAAAGCGGCCACAAGAATGCCCCGAAAGCTGTGATCAAACCAATGATCTGGAGAGTCACAGTCCCTAACCTGTGCTCTGTGATGGTGTGTGTGCGGTGTTTGTAGTTCCTGGTGTGTAAGCGGAAGCTGGAGAGTAAGAAGGAGGCTCTGCTCATCCTGTCTAAGGAGCTGGACACCTGTCAGCAGGAGAGGGATCAGTACCAGTTCATGGCCAACCAGCTGAGGGAGCGCCACCAGGGACTGAAGAAGAAGTACAGGGAGCTCATCGTGAGTGCTCATGTTGATCTGTCCTCAGTATTTTCTCTACACACACGTCATTTTTCCCTGTCCCCGTGCACTCTCCATGTGGACTTCCAGTTTAAATACTAAACTCTTTTCATATTTTAGGACGGTGACCCCTCTTGCCACCAGAAAAATGCAATCAAGTAAGTTGTGGTTAAAATCAAGGACTCCATGTATGCCACTGATGCCAAAAGTATTTCTTACTAAAGCATATCTTATATATCTGCTATATGAGTACTGTATTTTTGTTAAAGTTTTGCTAAGATTGTACATTTTCAGTGTCAAAATAATATCCACTGACTTTATATGTTCTTAGTTCTCTTTTATGATTCAGTCTCTCAAAGGTTTCAAACATAGGAAAATGTTTGGGAAAATTAATACAATAAATAATACTTTTTTAATAATCTAGATTTATTTTATGAATGTTATTATAATACTTATTTTAATATGTATATATATTTAAAATATACAGTAAAGAAATAAATATTCTACTTGTGGTTGACACTGGAAATGTGATTATTAAGAGTTATATTGTCTTATTTTGTTTGTTTTCTTAATCTTCACTTGTTTACAGAATTTACTTTCTAGATGTGATGTGGCCAATATCTAGACATCTTGTTTAACAGTTATTTATTATTGTATAATCAGAGTTTAGTCAGCTACAAGTGTAATATAGGTTAGAAATCAGCCGCAAAATAAGTGTTAAAGGAGAGGTGTCATGGCCATTTCCACTGATCATAATTCCATTGTTGAGGTATACTAAAATAGATTTATACTGTGCATTTTTCCAAACTCACATTGGTTTCTCATACAGCATCTCTGTAAACTACATGTATTCACTGAATTTCACTCTCTGCCTTTAACGGCTCGTTGTAGCTCCAATAGCTCCAGCCCCCACCCTCCCTGTGAGCACAGTGTGCTCTGATTGGTCGGGACGTTGTGAATCGCGCAGAGCTCCGTGGAGGTGTTGTTTCCTTGTTTAGCATACATAGCGAAACACAGCCAAACTCATCCTGAGCACACACAAACTCACAGCCGAAGTAAAAACAATAAGTGTGGCTTGATATTGAGTAAGAAAAAGGTTGATAAACGCTGTGAGAATGGGTCTGCAGAGAGAAATTCGCCGCGATCCCAACTGTCTGTTATCAGCCTGCAGCCAGGGAGGAGAAATCAGCAGAGAGTGTGTGTGTGTGTGTGTGTGGAAGTCCGTGGATTGGTCAATTTGGACCAATCAGCGGGGGCTTAACGTAACGGCTCAGCGGACGTGATGTAACGTAACGGCTCCACGGATTGGTCCATTTCGTTCCGGGTACCGCATGACCGTATAGCTCTGGGTGTGGCTACTGGGTGTTCACACGTCACAATGTCCAGGAAGAACATGAGAAATCTCCAACGAGGCGTTTTGGGGAGGTCTTTTCTGTGTTAGAGTTTTACTCCCTACAGGGTGTACTTTGAGGGTTTTTGACTCTGCAGACCATTTACATGCATAAAAACCTTCATAACACACAAGGGGACGGGTAATAACCGGAAAAGCAAGACACCTCTTCTTTTAATATAATTCTAAATGAAGTATAGAATAGTTAATACAATGTAATACAAAATGAACACGATTACCATTTTAAATATATTTTTCAATGAGAATAATGATCAAACCCTCTCATATCATGAATTATATTGTTATTGCAATATCAGCCAAATAATCGCAATTAGTAATATTTCCAAATCATGCAGCCCTAATCTCCATGACGATCCACGTGGCCAATCACCAGCTGTTTTCACGATTCTCCTCCACCTTCTCCTCAGGTGAACCTGGCTCAGCTGCTGAGAGACTCCAGGGAACGAGCCAAAAAGCTGACGGAGGAGGTGAAGGAGCTGGCGCAGAGGCTGACGGAGGCCCAGGGGGACAACAAGGTGAGGTGACCTGCAGCACATGTAACCCCCCCCCCCCCCCCCCCGCCCAAACACACACACATCCAGTGCATGAGTAGATGTGTTTGAGGGAAGCAGTGAATTTAACTTGTTTTTCCACAGCTGCTAAGGATGACCATAACTCGACAGAGGCTCGGCGATGAGGAGGTGGGGCCGCGACATTTCCCCCCCCCATGAACGTGAGGACCTTGTTCCCCAGCTGGAGAGAGCAGGGCTCCAGGTTGATGAATGTTCTTACTTTCTACACAAAAGATCGACATACTGAACCCAGAAAAGCTTCTTATTTTAGATGGTCTCGCATCAAGACTCTAGTAATAAATATTACTTTAATAATGGAGTTTTCTAGGAATATTCACCCCTATCAAGCAGTGGCAGTTCTAAACCAAATTTAAAGACAGTATAAAGTAATTGTGTAATTACCAGGGGCCACAGGGGGGTCCCTGGTCAGTGTTACGGGGGCACTGGCCCCTGTTGCCCCCCCCTAGAACTGCCCCTGCTATCAAGGCTCCGTCCGTAATCGTTTGAATTTTTTTTTGCCAACAATTAACATAATAAGCTGTTGTACATGCCTGACTCTCACCCCATTACTATCATCACTCCCTTACGATACATCCACACAGTGTAGTAAATACTGCCTTTCAGGAGGCTTATCATTTGGTGGTGTTGAATTGGATTTCATTAGGTTGATGAAAAGATTCTGTTCCCTCCTTAAAACCTGCTTTTGAGGTGTTCTTAAAAGCAATTCACCTGTATGTGCTCCAGTAGAGCCTCTCACTCAGCTGAATACAGTATCCAAGGTTTTACAGGTGGGAGCTCCTACACTGCAAACAACTTCCTATGCCCGCTCAGCAAACTCTAACGTCTTTCTGGTTGTCTTTTTCTAGATGGAGGAGATGGAGCACAACATGAAGGCTCTGACCGACGAGCTGCAGGACGTGAAGGCGGAGCGCGGCGTGTTCAGGGAGAAGACCTACCGCCTCAACGTGGAGCTCAACCACGTCCTGGGCAACCGTGAGGCACGCATCATTGATGTGGATGCCCTCTGCATGGAGAACAGGTGAGTGGGACACAAGATCTTTGGGAACTACTTTCCCAGATCTCCAGTTCTAGAGAGGCCATGTGTTTTCTACAAGCTGCAGATTCCCAGACACTTGCTTTCACTCTAAGTAACTGCTTCCTGTGTAGACATCAGAGTTGGGTGTAACGCGTTACAAAGTAATAATAATAATACTTTTGTCGGTAAAAGAGTAGTGTAACGCGTTACTTTTATAATTCAGTAATCACACTACAGTTACTAACATTGCCCCGACACGCGTTACTTCGTTACTTTTATAAAATCAGTCATAATCACACTGACAGACAAGAGGGGTTTCCGCCGCAGGTTTATATGTACGTAATCTGCGCGACTTGCGCGTCCACATCTCCACGTGCAGTGCTGCATAAACATGGCAGAGTCAGCGATAACTTTCGAGGGGTGGAGGTATGCCCATTATTTTGAGTTCGTCCGAAGAATAAACAGGAATGTGACGTGAAGTAAAAAGATATGATTCTAAACTGTATTGAAGTAAACATGTATTGTTTGAACTGTTTTAAGTAATCACATATATAATGTCTTCTCACTTACAACTCACTGACACAGAGATCCTGTTTCACACACACACAGCTCCTTTTCACCAGAGCGCACACACATGTTCTTTTCAAGGTTCAGTATGTTCTTTCTGGGCTCATTATATCTGTATACAATGTTTAATTGTCTGAGAGTAACAGTTTATGTGAAAGATGCCATGGGAAAATAAGGGAGTGAATACCGGTGCAGAGATAAGATTGATTTTGACCTTGTAGAACCTTAGAATCTCACGTTCTGGTCAGAACTCTGATTCGCTGTATTGAACCCGGCCAGAGGTGGATCCAACCAGTAAGGAAACCTGGGGGAGTGAGCAGCTCACACAGCTCCTCCCCACGGACTCTCTGATTTGCTTCGGAGTCAAATGGGAAGGAAGAGTCGACACATCTCCGCCCCAAAATATGGATATGAATACTGTTGTTTTTGTATGTAAAAATACTTCTGGTTTGCTGAAGGCTGGTCTAGAGACGTGTAAACCGCATCCCAAACCTGAAGTCTGTACTTCTCGTTTCTTGAAGGCATGGTCTGTCTACCTGTAAACAGCATCACAAGCCTGAAGTCCGGAGTACTCTGTATAACTAAGTATACGTGTTTTGTTTCCTACCAGAGTAAACTCAGATAATTGTTATAACTTTTGATTCCGGTGTTTTCAATTCCTTTCTTTATTTAATAGAGATCAGCCTCATTCAACGAACGGCGCGTAGCAGAGGGGGTGGCTATCAGCCACCACAATAGGTGTTCTGCTCCAACAGACGGTGAGGTGCAAACTGTGTCCAGGCCAGAAGCTGTTATCCACTGCTGTAAACACCACGTCAAACCTCAACAAACACCTGCAAAGAACACATGGTAAGGTGAAGCTAATAGCTAAGGACCCCCGAACCCAGAGTGAGGATGTTGTGAGTGCGACTCCGAAGCAGCACAAATTAGAATTTGGAGGACCGGTAACCAAAGCAGAGATGGACAGGCTTGTAGCATCCTTCATAGTAGAGGTAATGTTGCCCATTTGCACAGTGGAATCACCATTGCATCGTTCAGAGATATACTATGCGACAATGGAAACTGAACTAAAGAGAACATTTGAAACTTTAGCAGTCTGCGTGATCTGCCTGCAGGGAGGGGCTGGCCGGCCCTGCGAGTAAAGTAACGAGTAAAGTAACGAGTTACTTTATGTAGAGAGTAACGAAGTAGTGTAATATATTACTTTTTTTTAAAGTAATATGTAATATGTAATATATTACTTTTTTTTAGTAACGACCCCATCTCTGGTAGACATGTCTCCATATTTATCCTCTTTTGTTTGCTTTACTGGGTGTTAACACATCAGAATTATTCTGTTTTGGAAATAAAGAGAAGAATATATAGATATATATATTATGTGACGATAGCTGCTCCCAGCGCAGAGAGCTGTATGGTTTTCCAGTGGGACCACATAGAAATGAACCTCAGGACTTATGATAACATCACAGGTACGGCAAACTTTTTTTTTTTAACTGTGGATGCTGTTGTTACATTTTGAGAGTTTGGGCCATTTTGCTTCATAACATGTCGGCCATGTTGTCTTCTTTCTGAATTTTGAGAAGGAAAACAGATCTAAAATACACATTTAAGAGTTTTTCTTACTGCGTTTTTGTGTTTGTAGATTCAGTAGCACTTACAGCAGTTTCATTCCCATTGTTTACAGTTTTTACTGATCTATGAAATGATACAAAGAAATATCCTAAAGTCCCTCTGTACAAACCTTTAACTCTGATAGGTTTGAATTTACAAATAGAGAATTTTCCACCCGGCATTATACTGTATTCAAGTTTCTGTACTAGTAATGTATTTCAATTAAATTAGCACATATTTGATAAAAAAGAATGGCTAATTTGCATATTTAAACGCAGCATTTCAGAAAACCTGTCCAGCCAGTAGTGAGCTGGGAAAATTTGAAAGTGTTTTTCAATAACAACCTTTTACAATTTGGTATTGGCCCATTTATTTTTAATTTATCCGCCTTTCAGGTCAGTCCATTGTGGGGTGCAAGTCAGTGGTCATCCAGGACCAGGTGTTTGTCATCGTGGCTCAGCTGTTTGGTGGCTCCCACATCTACAAGTTTGATGAGGACCAAAGCAGCTTCAGCAGGTTTCAGGACATCGAGGTGTCCAAGATCTCCAAGCCCAATGACATTGAGGCGTTCCAGGTGGGCTCTGACTGGTTCTTTGTGATTGCTGACAGTTCAAAAGCAGGCCTGTCCACCCTCTACAAGTGGAACGATAAGGGCTTTTATTCCTACCAGTCGCTGCATGAGTGGTACCGCGACACAGACGCAGAGTTCCTGGACTTGGATGGGAAAGCGCACCTTATCTTGGCGAGCCGCTCGCAGGTGCCTGTGATCTACCAGTGGAGCCGGAGCAACCAGAAGTTTGTCCTGCAGGGAGAGATCCCTCACATGGAGGACGTTGTAGCTGTGAAGCACTTCCGGATCAAGGAGGAACTCTACCTGGCTATGACGCGCTATATTGGTGACTCCAAAATCCTTCGTTGGGGTACCAAACAGTTTACAGAGATCCAGGCCTTGCCCTCACGAGGCTCTATGATTGTCCAGCCTTTTTTTTTCAAAGAGCGTTACTACATGGCTCTGGGAAGCGATTACACCTTCTCGCAGATCTACATGTGGGATGATGAGAACAAACTATTTGACCGCTTCAAGGACGTGTACATCCAGGCACCGCGCTCCTTCACTGTGGTTTCCACCGACCGCAGGGACTTCATCTTCACCTCCAGCTTCAAGGGAAACACGCAGATCTTTGAGCACATCATGATTGACTTGAGCTTGTGAGGGGCCTTGTCATGGCCCCCGAAAGATTGGTGGAGGGGGGAAAAAAGGACTAAAACACACTTTTTCAATTTCAATCCCTTCATTTGTTTCCGTCCCAAGTAAAAGCTGGGTAAAGATGTGTTTAGAATTCTTATAGTTTTCAAGCTTGATGGCCTTGTCCAAATATCTGTTTCCATGGTCTTTCAGACTTCAGAGACTGAGAGGGGGAGTCAAGAGGTGGACAAGTGTAAAAGGAGGCTGGTATTCTCCTAAAAATCCAGCTCACATTCCTGAAGGTGGAATACTTTCATATGATTTGGATCTATTTTCAGTTTAATATCCCCTATCCTAATGGTTTTATACCCTAACTAATATACAACAAGACCTAAGAGAAGTATCATATTATTTTCTTATGTTCTCATTAAGGGCATGTAACAGGTGTGGTTGCTCCTCGTGTGCCACTTACCTCATGCCCTCATGTGGTGATTGTTGCCTTATCAGCTCTGGGGTTCTGTGTCCTGATTGGCCCACAGTGCCTCCCTCTGGCCGTGATGAAGTATCACACCCCTTTGCTTTTTCCAAACAGGGAATGTCTTGAAAGCACAAACCTTTAATTATCCTAGGTGAGACCCCAGCCCTTAGAGTGTAGTTGTTACGAGACGAATATTACTGTAGGTGCTATAGATTATATCGCGTACAGTAAATAAGGAACCAGTGGTTTGTGAGGTGGAGAAATATTCAGGACTGGATATAGCTAATGCCTTTTTAGACTAACATGTGAATGGAATCAACTTTTAGACCAGATTAACTATAGTAGAAACTGATAGAAGCTCTTTAAGTGTTTCAGGGAACAAATCTACATACAAATAAAAAAAGCAACCCGAGTTGTTGTACTACTGACATCATTTAACTTTTTCTTTGTCAACTAAAACTTTAAAAGGCTCCTCACTGAAGAAGTGATAGCTCACATTTATGAACAAAATAAAAAGACATCATTTGTTTGTCTACAAATGAAGGAAACAATGTGTTAATGTAAATATGTTCACTCTAGTTGAGAGGCTTTTTCCGTCTGTCATTCTCTTCTTACTAATACTGAATGTTAACTTACAAGCTACAACATGTACATACAACATGGACTGCAATGCCACTACCTGTTTGTCACACAAAAACTGAACAGAACTTTGCACTTACTTTTAAAAAAAACTAATAAAAAAACATTACTGCAACTTGCAAGCGCATGACATTCAAAAAAGGGTGTTTGCTCAATTATTTTGAAATAAACCTAACAAACTCAGAAGTCTACAAGTGCTTCTTCTCATTAAGAGAATGGTATTGTAATTTTAAAAAAGCATACTGGAATATGCAAGCTTTATAACATGCGGGTTATTTTGTATGATTTTGTTTTAAGCATATTGAATGTTACTCAAAGTATACTGTAAATATAATCAGTTGGGTATCAAAATAAATGTGTAAAAAATAAGATTGGAAGGTGTGTGTTATCATTCATTGATCATCAGGATGAAAGGACTCAGTCGTTATGTCAAACCCAGAGTAAATTATCCAATGACTGCAGTTGCTCTCATTTAGTGTCTTTTAGCTTTGTTTTGATAGGCTGCAACTTCTGGGTTTAAAAGTGATTTAAAACCTGCATTTGCAAAAAAAAGTCAGATTTTATCAAAGACTATAAGAAAATTACCCTAAATGTCACTTTTCTGACCTTACATTTTTCTGACAAGTGCATGGTATCGATCTCTAGTTCCAAGTATCTTTCAATACAGCATGATGTGTATTTAAAAAATGATGATCTCTTTATGAGTAAAATAGAGGATAAAGCAGCGTATGCTTATGGGCGGAGCAAACGTGTGATTGACAGGTTGCTACAACAGTGTTGTTGGCTTTTGGTGTGGCCAGTGTTTTGGTTTTCGAACCTTAACCCTTTCACAGTGTGTTTTTAGTTAATGGTAAAATGTTTCCCGCCTAAAATGTATTTTCCACGTTCAGGTGTATTAGCTCTTGTCTCTTGTGGTTCCAAAAAGGAATAGATGGTGACAAATGCTTTACTCTGAAAAAATAATTGTTAACGTACAGTATCTGTGACTATATCCACATTGGTTTTCACTCTAAGGCTGCAACCTCACTGTTTTGGTTTATTGGATTTTCAGTGAAAAAGCTCTCATGAGCCAAATTATGTTACAAACCACTATAATGTAATTGAATGTGAGCTTTCATAGGAAGCCTCTGCTCACAGTTAAACCACAATGCAAATGAGCACTGTAAAAAATAAAAGGACTGTGACATCATAAATCTACAGTTTAACAGTCAGTCTGCAATAATGAGTTACAAATGAACAAATCAAGAGTTTGGGGTTAAGATGGCAGCTTCCTTACAGATAGACCATACAATACAGAATATTGCTTTATGCACTAACATCACATGTGCACATCTACATTACAGTGTTACACTGTAAACATTTACCAGCATTTCACTACATTTAACAGTATTATTTTACAGTGACATATTGTAATCAAGGCCCCCTGTAATATCCCAACAAATACATGTAAAAAGGACTGTATCCTTGGATTTCACAGCATTTAACTATTATTTCACAATAAAATACTGCAATCAAAATCCTCTGTAATATCACAACAACATTGTAAACATTGCAAGGATTTCACAGCATTTAAGAGTATCATATTACAGAGAAATATTGTAATAAAAAGCCCCTGTAATATCACAACAAAATATCTATAAAACTACAGTAAAATTGGATTTGACATTATTTAACTATTATTTCACAGTAAAGCACTGTACTCAAAATCATCTGTAATAGCACAACCCATTACTGTAACATTTGAATTGTGCAGCATTGCACATGTGCAGAATAGACTATTCTAACCGGCGTGTGTCCTGCAGCATAGCCTACTTCTCAAACCGTCTGGAAGATTTGAACTGAGACATTCTATACACTGTAAAAAAATATCCTAATTTTACAGGAAATAATTATTTTTTTTATAGTAATTATGTTTTTTTAAATAACTTGCAAAATCCCGTAAAATGACAGATGAACTATAAATTAACAACCCAAAACATTATTTTAAGTATTTTGACAACAACAAATAACATTTATTTCATTTTTTTTTTAAAGTAAATTTACTATATCATATTTACAGTATTTTTGCACTTTCAGAAAATACATGCAGATGTATGTAAAATAAAAATTATTATCTGCAATTAAATATGTAACTCCTCGTAATATAAAAGTGTATTACTATTATAAGACTTTAAGATATTTCTTTGTAATTTTAAGGTACCTACACATGAAACTGTAAAAAAAAAGTGTCAAACATTTTTACATAAATCATTTTCTCAATATTCGATTGAATCCACCACAAACACAAAATATCCAATGTTGAAACAAAAGTAAATAAATATGTTTTCATGAAATTCCTAACTTACTATATTGTAAACATCTACAGTTGACAATATCATTAAAAAAAAAAAAAAAAATCATAGAAAGTGGAGAAATCTCTGCAGGGAGGACCAAGGTTTAAAACACACACTGTTATTTACTCAACAATAAGTCACAGTTATCCATAACATGTACAGCTGATAACCCTCTTACTCAGAATGCTTCATATCCTAACCCTAAACCCATTTTATGTGCCTAGTTTGACGGTGTAAGTAGCACAGCTTACTGCAAAAAGTCCTAGCAGAATTATACAATCTGAAAGTTGAGCCATTGTCAGAAAGAACCTGTTTGTCTTTCTGTTATCCATTAGAAAGATGGCAGAAGGGCTTATTTACACCAACAGCCTAGTTTAAATAGCTTAAAAACTGTTTTTCTGTCAATGATACGGTTGCTGGTTAAATAACTCACAGAGGTTTCTCTGTCTTCAACAACTCCAGCAGTGGCCAAACAAGTTTAGGTTCCCGGTGATATACACTGTGTTGTCTATGCAGGCTGCCATTTAAGATATCGATTTAAGATAAAACAAATGTGTCTAAATTATTCGCTTCCCACAAGTAGACAGGTTGGAAGTAGCTGATTCTGCTTTGATTCTTAAGATTTAAGTGCTATTTCTTGTGCATTTATTTATTTAAATATATTATAAAAGTTCCTGCTGTGCTTTCTATGATAATGGTAGTATGAAAGTATAGCAAAACAAATGCAAATGCTTTGTGAACCTCTGTATTGTAAATCTGCAAACCCTACTTTAAATAACTTTAGTTTCTAGTTCCTGCCTCATACTGTCGGATCTTTCTAAAGAGACCAAGTACTTTTGATAGAGGGAGCGGTAAAGACTGTTGGAAACCCCGCCCATCTCACCCATCTCGTCCAGCAAGTCCCTACAGACAGAGAGAGGCAGAGAGGAAGAGTGCCAGAGGACAGAAAAAGCACAGCATGTTAAGTTTTGATAAAACTCGTACTGCTGCAGACACCCCACGTTGACATCGTAAGTTAATTTATTTTCAATCCTCTAATACTGTTTTAGCTTTAAAATTGTACTTTATAATAATCAGTGAGGTCTCATAAGACGAGCACTCGTGTTGCCCTTCTCCTGTTCATGATCCATTCTTATGGTTATTTGATGTAATTTATAATGAATGCTTATTTTGTAACACGATATGTCATCTTTGTTCCTATGACCCAAAGATATAAAAGGATGTTCACAGAAATGGTCATTTAAAGTTGAATTCTGGTTTCCAGCCTGAAGGAGGAAGTTCAAAGTCTAGAATGGTTAGTGAGGCACAAGGCGTGGCACTCACTCCTCTCAGGTGTTATGTTGTCTGTATTTGTACAGTGCTGTATGTAGTCATATAGACGGCTTCTGACTGAGTTCCCTCAGGTTAAAGGATCTGTATCTCCCTAAATGTAGTCTTGGTAAACGGAATATGGTTTTGAAAGCATTCTATAATCACACGCTAACATTTTAAAAGTAATGCTTGTCAACAATTTAAAGTGGCACCAAATGTTGGAACAGTAACATCATAGTTTTGTCTTTTTTGTCACAGATACCTTGACATGGAAATGCATATCATTACACAGCTGAAAGTGCCACCCCCCCCAACCGAAACACATCTTATAATAAAGAGTATTATTAACAACAACCTCAAGAGGCTACAAAAATTAGTAAAGGAAACCAACATTAATGAACTTTACCCATGCAAAGAAGTTGATGACCATATAACTCCACTGATAGCTGCTGTTGTAAATCACAATGCAGATATTTTGACATTCCTTTTGCATCGGGGTGCTGACCCAAACAAGGCTTCCCCTAAAGGCTTTACACCTCTGCATTATGTATCACGATCCAAAGCACCAGTTATTTTTGCAGAGGAACTGCTTAAAGAAAAAGCTAATCCAAATGGACAGAGTCCCAAATTCACAGTCACACCAGTGCAAGCTGCTGCCATCAGTGACAGGGACGATGTCTTCAGAGTTCTCCTTTCAGCTGGTGCAGCGGTAATGTTGTTACTTGGGGCTGAACATAAATGTCTCAATGAAAATATATCTAAGAGGATTCATGACCTTGCATTGAGGGGAGATAAATTGTGCTCCAAAATCAGATATTTCCTAGATATGGAAATTGCTGTGAAAGAAAAAACTCCTGAAGAAGTGTTCAAAACGTTCGAAAGTCACATGCTGTCGGAGGATCCTCAGACCCATCTGACAATGATTGAAAGACTTTTTACTGCAAATGGGCAACATGTAGAAAAATACAAGCAGCTAAGTATCAAATGGCTGAAGGACACTGGAAATCTTGACACCTACATTGCAGGTGCCGTCAGTCGCTTTCCAAACATTCCCCAGGACTATGTTGACATGTCAATTCACACTTTACATGCAGTTTTTTGCACTCTTGAAGATATACCAAATGAGCAATCTTTGGATATAATTTCCCAACTACTGAACCAGCTTAGCTCAAAAGAGAGACCTGATAGATGGCTAAATGTTTTGCTCACACTATATGTGATAACACAGAAGACAAAAGGCACAAATAGCTGGGATCAGAACTTTGTTGAGAAGATATGCAAGACAATCGCTCCTTTTGTAGAGAACCGATACCACTCTGACATAAGAGTTCTCACATACGCCACATTCGCAAACTTACTTTCAGTTAAACATGCAACCAACATCTTTGCATCAGTGGGGATAACTTCAGTGCCTGAGGACATACTGATGTCTGCAGAAATGAAAGCAAATGAGAAGCTGAAAGAAGTGCTTAAGCAACTGAAAGATCATCTCAGCAAGCCAAGCATGGACTCTGAGGACTCTACAGTCTTACCTGAATCCAAAAAGAAGAAGAAAAAGAAGAAGAAGAAAAAGAAAAACAAGGAACAGTCAGAAAACCAAGAACAACCAAATGAGGAAGTTTGCACTGCTTCATCTAATCCAACAGTAGGCCCTGTTGAGGAGACCACTTCAAATGTGAAGCCATTCCATGTCGAAACTACTAAATCAATGCCACGCAGATGGGAACAAAGCAGCGTGAGGTGGAGAGAAAAGTTAGAGAAGCTTGTGAGTACTGATGAAAGTGAGGAAACCAGAATAGGGAGCATGATATATGTGGATAAAGAAGAATTCTGCATTGCACAGGGAAGCAATGGCACTGATGTCTTCTTGGGGCTGAGAGATGATGGCGCTGAAGTTGCTATTAAGAAAATGTATAAACGCAACTATGCATTGCTGAAGTGTGAAGAAGGATTTCTACGACTTCCGGCTCTTGATCATCCATTCATTGTGAGATACATTGACCAATCACACGATAACAACTTTGGATATCTTGTTCTTCAACTGTGTGAATACACTTTGAAAGAACACATTGAAACTCATGATGATGATGGGCTGAGAAAGGAACTTGTCCGTCAGGTTCTCGAGGGTCTAAGTGTTCTTCATTGTCAAGCACGTCCCATTCTCCACCGGGACCTCAAACCACAGAATGTTCTGATCGGTAAGATACGTTTACAATACAATGAAATACCGAAAAATATTTAATTTTTAAGCTCTGTCAAAAATATTGTTCCTAATTTTGTTTTCCTGATTTGTCTTTCAGATGTGAAGGGGAAGGCACGATTAGCTGATTTTGGCATCAGTAGACGATTACCCGAAGGACAAACAACTTGTCGCACAGACAAAGCAGGAACAAGTTGCTGGATGGCCAAGGAGACTTTATCAGAAAAGGACAACACTAAGATAGGGTACAAGTCAAACTCTGACATACAGGTCAGTCGTTCTGCTACACAAATGTTATTGGTCACTATGTGTACACATACTTCCTCAATGGCTTAAATGTTATGTTTATTCTTAAGGTGGCAGGGATGGTGATGTATTATATCCTCTCTGGAGGACACCATCCTTTTGGAGACATATCCTATGAATGTGAGAACAACATTGTTAAAGGGAACTACACTTTGGAGCATGTTCAAGACGTGTTGGCAAAAGACCTCATTGAGTGGATGATTGATGCAGAACCAAAGAACAGACCTAAAGTGCAAGAATGCTTGAAACATCCCTTCTTCAGAGACACTGACTGGTAACATCACTTTAAACATACCCAATTGGTTGTGATTCATTAAACTAATTTGCTGTTATTATTTATCTTTTCTATAAATCGTATAAATCTTTTCTAAATAGTCTAAAAAACATTTTAATTTTTCAGGAAAATAGAATACTTGAGAAAGATAGGAAACAGGGAGGAGGTAAAGAACTATCGAAATGCTGACCAGGAATTAATTTCTTCGCTGGAGAAATGTGATGGATCCTTCAAACAGTGGAAAGATAAGGTGACTGCAACAGAAGTTTTATTCTCTTTTTGAAACCAAAAATGTATCCTTACCACAACTTTTTACAAAGTACTGTACACTTATAACTAACTAACATTTGTGTTGATCACAGTTTCCACCCGAGTTGCTGCAGAAGATGGATGGCAAGAAGAAATACCCTGAAAACATCTTGGGATTACTGCGCTGCATACGAAACCTCCAGGAGCACTAGTACGTAACCTCATACTGAATTAAAAATGATTATTCAAACAAACAAGGATAGCACATTATTCAGGGTTTTGTCTAAACCGGTTAACAGGGTCGCTGCTCCCCATTTTCGGCATGCGCCGTTATACCAAAACGCAGATTTTCCCCGTAAAATGTTAAAGTGATGCCAGAGAACAATATTTCTGTCCGTCAAAAAACTGTATAATTACAAAAAAAATATGAAAGTCTTGTCAAATAGACCGTCAGACGGCATAGACAGCTGTGTTTTTACGGAGCTCTGACGTTGCGTTGTTTTTTACATCCGCGGCGCCATCTTGTATACGGGCGTCATGTTGGAGAAGTGATATCGTATAGTGGAGGAAATAAGTATTTGATCCCCTGCAGACTTTGTAAGTTTACCCATTTACAAATAAATTAACAGTCTGTAATTGTAATGGTAAGTTTATATAAACAGTGAGTAAGAATATCAAAAAGAAAATCCAGAACAATCCCAGCCTTGAGCAGGTCTACAATCATGTCTCTGAGGTCCTTAGACAGCTCTTTGGTCTTGCCCATGGTGGAGAGGTTGGAATCTGATTGATAGATTCTGTGGACAGGTGTCTTTTATACAGGTATCAAGTTGATGTTAGGAGTACTTTTTAAAAGGAAGAGGACTTATTTAACCGGTCTGTGGGAGCCAGAATCCTTGTTTGTTGCAAGGGGATCAAATACTTATTTCCCACAGTTAAATGCAAATACATTTGTATCTTTTATATAATGTCAATTTCTGGATATTCTTTTTGATATTCTTACTCTCACTGTTTATATAAACCTACCATTAAAATTATAGACTGTTAATGTATTTGTAAGTGGGCATACTTACAAAATCTGCAGGGGATCAAATACTTTCCCCCACTGTACAAGATCAACGCCACAGTATTGCCCTCATACTATATTTTTCTAGAAAAAAACCCTACTATTTAATACTAAGACCAAGTTATGTAGATGTTCTGCATCGTATCACGACTATCACCTCAGTCCGTTACAAGTTACTGCTCTCTGGCCTGATACCCTGGCCACACACTATTGAATGTAACTCAAAATATACTGTAAATATTATCAGTTGGGTATCAAACTAAAAGTGTAAAAATAAGATTGGAACGTGTGTTATCAGTAGGCTAAAGCTAACGTTAGAAGTTCAAAAGAATGTAAGGTAGTTAGCTAGCTAAATGTTTTGTTAAATAGTATGGCAAACATTCTTCATTCTCTGCACTTTGCCGGACGAATGTAAACAGCATAATAAAAACCCTTCTAGGCATCTAGCAAATCAACAGAAGGGAAGCATTGTAGATCAACTATGATAGAACAACCAAGAAGCACTGATGTAAACAGAATATGCCTCTTCTCACCTCTTAACTTAGAGGTAAAATATTTCCTTTTTTTGTTTGCAGTGAGGATGATGCAGCTCAAGTTGATGTGATGGAGATATATCCTGATCTCTTCGGATGTGTTTACAAGTTTGCCAAGACCCAAGGGTGGAATTCAGAGACCCCGTTGAAGGAAATGTTCCTTAGAGAAAACATCAGCACCAGCTTTACATCCACAAGCCCTGAGGAGCCTCTGTCTGTCCCCGTACAAGAGTCTCAACCCAGGGACTTGAAGTGAAGAAGTACTTGAGAGTCTTCTAAGGAGTCAGAGAATAAAAGAACAAGCAATTCTGAAGTAATAGTTTTTAACTGTTACTGTATAATGTCCAATCTGAATACGCCTGTAAGGCTTTGCGTGTGCATTGTTCATAGTAACTATTTTCCAAAAGCTGATTGTAACAGTATGTAGATCATAAGATACTGTACTGTAGTTCAATTTTGGGAACTTTCTCCTCCAATTCTTTTTTTAAATAACTTTTTTAAAACATTATTATGATGAACTATACTACCTGTATTTGCAACATTATTTTTGTATGGCTTCAGTCTAGTTACTTTACAAATGATTATACACAAGGCATATGATAAATAAAAACATTAGGAAATTGAAACTGTTAACCACTGAATTATCTGCATCTCAAATGAATAACTTTTTGTTTAGCTATTGATGCATCAATATTGCCAGTAAAGTACCTGAAACTGACACACTTCTATATTTTAAAGATTTTAATATAGTTTATTTTTATTTTCACATTTACATTTTAGAATATTTTATCATTTTGCATTACCATGTATGTGCTATAATATGTTGGGGGAGCAGAACGTGAGAGAGTTGATGTAATGAACTCTGAAATATATCATCCTATGTTGATTTCTTTGGGACAGTTAGTGTTTTGAGTGATTTTATATTTTTTATATGTTCTTGTCCATCCTGTCAGAAGGATGGTGAGGAATGAAGTAGCATTCATTCTGTTTTTGAGGGTACTGAATGTTGACTGACAGGTTACAAAATATACGTATATAAAAATGGACGGCAGTACCAGTACTTGTAGTTCACAAACTAGACTGTAGCTTTGTTTTTAGAGAAAACCTCAGAAGTCTAAACTTCAACAACATGCTCCACTGGTGTTGGTGATTCTATTTGAATCTT
Source organism: Trematomus bernacchii (assembly GCF_902827165.1). NCBI lineage: Eukaryota > Metazoa > Chordata > Actinopteri > Perciformes > Nototheniidae > Trematomus > Trematomus bernacchii. The sequence continues at coordinate 3,027,039 of NW_022987685.1, forward strand.
ACTGACTGTAAAATAAATGTATCTGTTGATTATCAAAATAAATGTATAACATCTGATTTGATGATTTTCCTTGTGATTGTATTTGGGATATGGCTCAGTGAAATATAGTTTTAACAACAGACCTCTCAGATTCTCCTTTTTACTGATGAGTGCATGAATGAACTTTAACCAAGTCTCCAGGTGTTAAACTATCCATAAACTTATCTGTAAGATTCTGCTTATAGCTTCGTGTGCGATGCAGACGTCTGAATTTCTAACCTAACAACATGTAATCCTTTGCGCAAATTAAGCCAGTGTGTGTGTCATTTTTACCATATATGATGATGTTAAGCCTGCAGCTCAGTTTCACCCCCATAATATGTAGTACATAAGACAAGTGGCAGTGAGTTTCAAACCTAACCTGTTTCGTCATGAACATTTCTAAACATAAAGTACAAGTACAAATTCCCTGTAACCCGACACCTACCAACCCTCTTATCACACACACGGTTTCCATTCAACTTAAACCTTGTTGTGGTTTTAACAATATGAAATATGCAGTAGGTTGCCTTTTTGCCAGAATGACATGCTCTACTCTACATTATGTTATGGTGGAATGTCAACTTGGATTACAAATGGAATGTTCTGACATCAATCAGTTTAACCCACAAGAACCCGGACATCATTTAGACTAAATAGACCACATAGAACACATTTCTGACAAGTAACCCCCCCTAGTGTTAAAGATCTGAAAAGTGATATATATGTCACATTGGGCTTTAATGGTAAAGTAACTCTTATTTATAACTTAATTAATGAGGATTATTTTTTGTTTTAAATTAGTTTGAACATTTTTTAATTGAAGAATTAAGAATATATTAACTAAATATAATTGAATCAGCTAAATTAACTGAGCAGATCATAGTCATATTTCTAATTGTGACATATGTGTCACTCCAGATTGACTCTGAAAGTTTAAGGTTGATGACCCGATGTGACATTAGTGTCACAGCGATATATCTAATTTGTTTCATATCAATTTGATCAAGACATGTTTCCACAACAGGTTAAATGTTATAAAGGACATATTATGTACGCATTTTAATTCTTAAATGGTTTGAATTGTACCTTTTAGCAACAAAAAACAAGCTTCTGAAAAGGAAGGACAACAAAAACAATCGAGGAGGGACTGTTGTGCTCAGAACATCCTCATTTCAAATGGCAAAAGAGATCGAGCGCGGTTGAGTTTGGAGAGATCAATTATTTTAAAGACTCAAAGAAGACATCATCAGCATTTTTGATATTCCTAATCACATATTCCTAAATCAGTTATACTGGCAGGGATATCAAACCATGACTAACTTTGTTTCTGCCTATTAACTTGTTGTATTAGAAATTTAAAAAAAATTCTCTTTTACCTATTCCTGTTGATTATATGCATACACCAATATTGAAAAATCTGTCATGAGCTAAAACGTGGACTATATCTAGCCACCAACTCAGTTCATCTGATTTACTCATTTAAAACATAAATAGTTAATGTTTAATATTCAAAGAACATAAAATATGCTTGCTAAGGACCAAGTGTAACATTGCATTGGATAGGATTCCATGTTTCACAATTTGATACCTGTTTTTGTCTTCCCACAGATACTGTGAAGCAAAGAAGTTAATATCATCCCACAGTTACAAATGGAAGAATTAGTTATGATAACACGGACAACAAAAGGCACCACAGACTGGGATCAACTGTATTGAGGAGGTTTGCAAGACGATTGCTCCTTTTGTGTGTCAAGACTACTCTGATGACATTCGAGCCTTAATTCATAACTGTTACATGTCTAATATGTAACGTAAAACGCTTTGAGCACATGGAAAAGTGCTCTATATTTTTTTTTAATGAATTATCATTATTATTATTTAAAGGGCCCATGTCATGGCCATTTCCACTGATCATAATTACATTGTTGAGGTATACTAAAATAGATTTATACTGTGCAATTTTCCAAACTCACATTGGTTTCGCATACAGCATCTCTGTCAAGCATGTGTATTCAGCAGTATTCACTTTCTCCACTAAACGACTCGTTGGAGCTCTTGCCCCCCCCTCCCTGTGAGCCTAGTGTGCTCCGATTGGTCAGCTCGGCCACTCGTTCTGATTAGTCAACCACCAGAGAGGCTGCGCCCATGTCTAACAGTGCTTTTCCCGGCTGCTCTCAGCGTAACATCAGTCTTATCATGGCGTCGGCACAGCCGTATATTTTATATACATATATATTTTTAACTGTTGTTATAGAAGAGTGTGACGGCCCCAGGGCCTTTGTCTTACGATGGGGTGGAGCTGAAGAGGCTAATCAGCACGATCACGGACACCTCCGGACACTACGGCCCCAGTCTCTCTCCAAAGCGGCTGCAGGAAGACTAACTCTGCGATCCTCTCAACCACCTATCTCTGCATTTATCACAATAAATGTGCCGTGGTTTTGTAAACTCGTGTATGTCTCCTTGTCTTTGTGGCCTACGAGCCGCTCATAACAAAGAGTAAGTTATTTTTACCCGTTATAAACTACTACTGTTTGATGAGAAATCAAATCATGGTTTGCTATATATGAATTCAGGGAAGAAAGGATAGGCCTACTAAGTATTTCCATTAAACTTTATTTTTAGAAATGTACAAAATGAACATAAATATACATATATACACGGTATATCATCCATTCCTCCTCCTTGCATCTTGCCTGCGCACAGTCGGTGCGGTGCCTTTTAGCACGACGCCTCAGTAGTAGTAGAAGTGCCTTTTAGCACGTCATGGATTGTCCGCCAGGATCTGGCTGGACGAAATCAAATGCAAATCACAAAATATTAGAGAAACTTAGTTGTTTTAGATTCGTTAGTAGTAGTTGTGTAATGAACAGCTTGCCTGCTAATATGCTAACCTAGCTTTGTTTACCTTGGTAGCTAACACGATATGAACGTTAGCTTGGAGGAAAGGCAACTATAATGCAGTGTAATAAAACTACTATGAACAAAAGCTAGTGGTTCATATTAGGCTAGCAATAACGTGTTTATAATTGCAATCGTATACGGGTATTCTGCTACCATACAATGTAACTTGCATGAATACATTGTTTTGCGCTAGCATACAGCTAGCCTCGTTAGCTACATGCAGTATATGTACGGTCACAATGTACGGTAAATCACAGTACAGTATACTGTATAAGTATTCCGTGTGTGTGAATGCAGACATTCTCCTGCTATGAGATACATGTATGCAAGGCCATCTGCTGATATTAGAGTTGATATATGGAAACGCTAGCAACTTAGTTAGCACAGTTAGCACTGTGTCAATGGCTTAGCAGTCCAACACAGTTTACACATTTAAACAGTCTTGTTTGATAAATACACAAATAACAATGCAAACTTACAGGTTGTATACCCAGATCTTCCCCTGCTCCAAACGGTCCAAACAAGCTGTGCATATCCGGCCTCAAACTGGGCAATGTTTTGGAAGCTTTCGTCTGTGAAATGCCGGTTCTTCGAACCTCTGGAGGAGGAACACGCCGCTGCTGGTGTGGCCATAGCTCTTCGGGATTGGTCCCATTTCGTTCCGGGTACCGCATGACATCAGGCGGTACCCGGAAGAATCAAATGGGCAGTGACGTATCTCCAACGAGGCGTTTTGGGGAGGTATTTTCTGTGTTAGAGTTTTACTCGCTACAGGGTGTACTTTGAGGGTTTTGACTCTGCACACCGTTTACATGCATAAAAACCTTCATAACACACAAGGGGACGGGTAATAACCGGAAAAGCATGACATGGGAGCTTTAAGCAAAGTAATTTATGTGGTGTTGAATCTTTTGTCTACAGTTGATGTGTGAAAAATAACAGATAGCCCTAGGGACGTGGCTTGGGAACCGGAAGGTCACCAGTTCAAGTCCCTGAAAGACCAAGTGCTACCAAGGTGTCCCTGAGCAAGGCATTGTTCCCCACACTGCTCCCCGGGTGCCGTACATATGGCAGCCCACTGCTCTTAACACTAGTATTGGTCAAATGCAGAATGTAATTGATCATCCCACAGTTGTCACAGAGGTGGGATCAAGGAATCCTTTCTTCTTCTCCTAAACTGTACATGCAAACTGGAGTATCTAAATAAATGAGTTAAAAATCTGATTGTTGTTTTATCATGTTTGTGATTATGTTCTATGGTAATGGTAGGCTATGTATATCAGTCAGGGATTCCTCTTAATGCTCTTAAACATATTTGTTCTATAATACAAAGTGCTTTGAATATTAAAGGAGGCTCAGTTCATTAATGTCAAAGGATTTAAAAAGCATATTATCTCAATAGTTGTATTTATTTAATAGTTTGTATTCCATCTAGTATTTAATTTAACTGTCTGATTTACTGTTACTCCACCATATGATGCCATCGTGCTTTTATTGTGAAGGAAACCTTCAATTTACATTGTATTCCTCTAAAAAGAGCGCTTCCGTTTAGCTATTTTACAGAAACATTTATTTTATAGTGTCACATATGGAAAAGTGTTGAATTCATATCAGAATTATTGCTCAAAACGCATATTTTTTTGACAATACTTTTATTTTCATCACTGTACCGGAAGTCGTATATCTTTTCCCCACATCTCATTCCGCGCGAATTGACAGCGGAGCCAAAAAACTGTGACACCGCATCCGGATAAACAAACGGGGGAGTGGCTGCTCGGACTGAGGCGGACAGGCAGCCTGTATCCTGACATCTTTTTGCAAAAATATTCCGGATAATAATGCAGTCTTCTAAGAGGAGCGAGAATGACTGGCAGGGGCTGGTGAGCGAGGTGAGTGAGACCGGGAACAGCTGTGCAGAGGCGGACTACTTTTACCGAAGCTCCGGTGTCCATATGGAACAGCTTTACTGTTTGAATAGACCGAGGAGCTGTGCAACATCACAAATAAACCCATTTTTTATTCGTTTTTTGTATGATATGCTGTCTACTGGTTGACTTAAGAGGTGAGCATGTTATTTTGTCAGGCCTCCGGGTTGGAATTTGAAATGCAGTGCCACATGCCCACATCCTTAACACGACCTGATGCAACACACCTGTAGGGCTGCTGCATCTCTACATTGCTCGAATTCATCTTTAATGCTATTTAGAACTATTCGACCAAAGGGGGATATATTAAATAGACATTTATATTAGGCTAATGTTTAAAATGTTTTAAATATGGTGATAACTATATTAAAGTTGTGATAAATAAACAGAGATTAAAGTTTACTTAGTTTGTTGCTGCCTTTAATGCACTTCTAAAATACAACACATTGCTGTTGAAGTATTCGTATTAGCACTATCCTATAATAAAGAAAATGTACTTAAGAAAAATGTCTGCTTTGACTTTATTAATGTTAGATAGTTTCATTTTTATTTTAATACTTAGAATTGACAATTTGTCACTATTTTCACATGTTTTTCTGACCAAACAAACCATCCATTAAGTGGCAAAAATAACTGCCTCATTTAAATTGCATTAGTTGCATCTGTGAAAGAGTGGTTATCATGGCTGAGCTGCAGACACTACAAGCTGCTATTTAATTTGGTTATGAGCTGTACTGACGGATATGAAGCTTTGCTCGTTTCCCTCTGCTGTGTGTTATCTACATGTAAGGCACTTGGCTTCAGTGTGTGTTTTTCCACCTGTAGGGCACTGGTTGGGGTTGGTATTATTTGCACAGTTAAGTGTTTCTAACGAAGCTGGATGATACAGTTGATGTGAAAATGTTATATACAGTTGTACTCTTTGGCCCCTGGAATTAACACGAAAAGTGTCAGTGTCAGCAATTAAAGGGCAAAGCGGCCACAAGAATGCCCCGAAAGCTGTGATCAAACCAATGATGTGGAGAGTCACAGTCCCTAACCTGTGCTCTGTGATGGTGTGTGTGCGGTGTTTGTAGTTCCTGGTGTGTAAGCGGAAGCTGGAGAGTAAGAAGGAGGCTCTGCTCATCCTGTCTAAGGAGCTGGACACCTGTCAGCAGGAGAGGGATCAGTACCAGCTGATGGCCAACCAGCTGAGGGAGCGCCACCAGGGACTGAAGAAGAAGTACAGGGAGCTCATCGTGAGTGCTCATGTTGATCTGTCCTCAGTATTTTCTCTACACACACGTCATTTTCCCTGTCCCCGTGCACTCTCCATGTGGACTTCCAGTTTAAATACTAAACTCTTTTCATATTTTAGGACGGTGACCCTTCTTTGCCACCAGAAAAACGCAATCAAGTAAGTTGTGGTTCAAATCAAGGACTCCATTTATGCCACTGATGCCAAAAGTATTTCTTACTAAAGCATATCTTATATATCTGCTATATGAGTACTGTATTTTTGTTAAAGTATTGCTAAGATTGTACATTTTCAGTGTCAAAATAATATCCACTGACTTTATATGTTCTTAGTTCTCCTTTATGATTCAGTCTCTTAAAGGTTTCAAACATAGGAAAATGTTTGGGAAAAATAATACAATAAATAATACTTTTTAAATAATCTAGATTTATTTTATAAATGTTATTATAATACTTATCTTAATATGTATATATATTTAAAATATACAGTAAAGAAATAAATATTCTACTTGTGGTTGACACTGGAAATGTGATTATTAAGAGTTATATTGTCTTATTTTGTTTGTTTTCTTAATCTTCACTTGTTTACAGAATTTACTTTCTAGATGTGATGTGGCCAATATCTAGACATCTTGGTTAACAGTTATTTATTCATGTATAATCAGAGTTTAGACAGCTACAAGTGTAATATAGGTTAGAAATCAGCCGCAAAATAAGTGTTAATATAATTCTAAATGAAGTATAGAATAGTTAATACAATGTAATACAAAATTAACACGATTACCATTTTAAATATACTTTTCAATGAGAATAATGATCAAACCCTCTCATATCGTGAATTATATTGTTATTGCAATATCAGCCAAATAATCGCAATTGGTAATATTTCCAAATCATGCAGCCCTAATCTCCATGACGATCCACGTGGCCAATCACCAGCTGTTTTCGCGATTCTCCTCCATCTTCTCCTCAGGTGAACCTGGCTCAGCTGCTGAGAGACTCCAGGGAACGAGCCAAAAAGCTGACGGAGGAGGTGAAGGAGCTGGCGCAGAGGCTGACGGAGGCCCAGGGGGACAGCAAGGTGAGGTGACCTGCAGCAGCATGTGACCCCCCCCCCCCAAACACACACACATCCAGTGCATGAGTAGATGTGTTTGAGGGAAGCAGTGAATTTAACTTGTTTTTCCACAGCTGCTAAGGCTGACCATAACTCGACAGAGGCTCGGCGATGAGGAGGTGGGGCCGCGACATTTCCCCCCCCATGAACGTGAGGACCTTGTTCACCAGCTGGAGAGAGCAGGGCTCCAGGTTGATGAATGTTCTTACTTTCTACACAAAAAATCAACATACTGAACCCAGAAAAGCTTCTTATTTGAGATGGTCTCGCATCAAGACTCTAGTAATAAATATTACTTTAATAATGGAGTTTTCTAGGAATATTCACCCCTATCAAGCAGTGGCGGTTCTAAACCAAGTTTAAAGACAGTATGAAGTAATTGTGTAATTACCAGTGGCCACAGGGGGGTCCCTGGTCAGTGTTACGGGGGCACTGGCCCCTGTTGCCACCCCCTAGAACTGCCCCTGCTATCAAGGCTCCGTCCGTAATCGTTTGAATTTTTTTTTGCCAACAATTAACATAATAAGCTGTTGTACATGCCTGACTCTCACCCCATTACTACCATAACTCCCTTACGATACATCCACACAGTGTAGTAAATACTGCCTTTTAGGAGGCTTATAATGTGGTGGTGTTGAATTGGATTTCATTAGGTTGATGAAAAGATTCTGTTCCCTCCTTAAAACCTGCTTTTGAGGTGTTCTTAAAAGCAATTCACCTGTATGCGTTCCAGTAGAGCCTCTCACTCAGCTGAATACAGTATCCAAGGTTTTACAGGTGGGAGCTCCTACACTGCGAACAACTTCCTATGCCCGCTCAGCAAACTCTAACGTCTTTCTGGTTGTCTTTTTCTAGATGGAGGAGATGGAGCACAACATGAAGGCTCTGACCGACGAGCTGCAGGACGTGAAGGCGGAGCGCGGCGTGTTCAGGGAGAAGACCTACCGCCTCAACGTGGAGCTCAACCACGTCCTGGGCAACCGTGAGGCACGCATCATTGATGTGGATGCCCTCTGCATGGAGAACAGGTGAGTGGGACACAAGATCTTTGGGAACTACTTTCCCATATCTCCAGTTCTAGAGAGGCCATGTGTTTTCTACAAGCTGCAGTTTCCCAGACACTTGGTTTCACTCTAAGTAACTGCTTCCTGTGTAGACATGTCTCCATATTTACCCTCTTTCTTTTGCTTTACTGGGTGTTAACACATCAGAATTATTCTGTTTTGGAAATAAAGAGAAGAATATCTGTTTATAAAGAGAACACAATATATTGTAAAAGCTGAAAAGTGAAGTTAAAGATATAACCACATCTTTAAACGTGTTTTTTTTTTTTATTATTTCAAATGTTTCAGAGAAATGTGAAATTTTAATTAAGCTAACGGTGCGTTTCCTCTGGTCTACTGTGAGAGAATTGTCATATATTTACTTTTTATCCGGTTTTTGGCCACATTTTCACCATACATTCATAAGGTCATGAAAATGATAGCGGCAGCCGAACAGATTTTTAACGTGATTCTCGTTGCTGATGCAGGTATTTGCAGGAGCGTTTGGGCCAACTGCAAGAGGAGGTGAACCTGCTGAAATCCAACAGCATGAAATACAAGGTACAGATGGAGGGCCTCGGACTTTGACGATTCATTTGACTTCACGAGAATGTGTATTCTTAAACGGTGGCATTGCAAGCTTTATTCCTCCTTTTATTCGTTCTCTTTTTCTTTCAAACATTTCCCAAATTGGGATCAATAAAATACTTTGTATCTAATCTTATCTTTCCCACCCTCCAACAGACAGCTCTTGAGAGGAGGAAGAACTCCAGCACGTACGGAAAATCAAACAGCAGCAGTCCGCTAACTGGAGTCCTCTCGGCAAAACAAGGTGAACACGCACTGATAAATAGATGAGGACATAATGATGATGAAAATAAAAATATTGCCTTGTAGGTTTACACGTACAATGATTTTTCTTTACCATACACGAACACAGTAAGTGAATAAATTGAACCAAAAGGGACCAAAAATTGAACTATTATAAAAACTATTATAACTTTCAAAATATAAAAATATTTTACTAATATACAAAAACTAAATGGAGTAAATATGACAGTAATCAAATCAGTGATCGGACGTCAAGTGGAGAGCTGTGCAATATATCTATAATGCATTTTAGACATGGTAGACAAAGAAAGTGCTACCCTGATTCTCTCTTCAGTGTAACAAATTGGTTAAAAAAAACCTTTTGTTTCTAGCCGTGCATTATTTAATAACTTCTTCTTTGCCGGTGCTTGGAGCCTCGGCCTGGACTCCAGCGGTGTTACTAATTGTATCGGGAGTGGCAGAGAGCAGGGAATGAGCATGCCAGGATGACTGACAGGAGCTGGCAGCAGCAGCACAGTGGGCTCCGGAGTTAAAGTTAGGAGTGTCTCCAGTAGACAGCTGCTTCCAACTCTCCATCTCTGTCTTACTCTTGTCATGCTGTGTTCCCAAAATCACGTCAAATCACCCTACTTTTTAGGGTGATTTTTTACTTTTAAGTTAAAGTGTTATTGGTGTATTATGTATGGGCAGGTGGTCCCACATGTTTTTGATTATTTTGTCATTTGCACATCTTCCAACTAGGCTGTTGAGAAATGACTAATTTCAAATAAGTTTGCCTGATATTGGATTGCGGTATGACTCACAAAATGGGACTGATTTGATCATATTTCTCATTATCATTTAAAAAACATGTAAAACAATTATAGTGAATACAAAAGAAAAAACATAATTGTATTTAAACACATGTTTTGCCTTTTTAAGAAATAATTTGCCTACTATGATTTGAGTATTGCACTAGACAATATTGTGATTTGTATACATTCAATTAAAGATTCAATATTTAAAGCTTTTATTGTCATATGACTACAGTGTAGAAATGGCAATGCAATTCTTCTGACCTGAGCTCCTCCAACAATCCAACATATATAATAAAATACAAAAATACAAAATAAAAGTAGTGCAAAAAGTCTACATACATGTAAATAGAATATGAAATAAAATAATGTAAATTAAGACAAAATTAAATACGGTTTATTGCATTGATAACTATTTATATAATATATTTGAATATACATTTTAGATTAATTGTGCAATCCCAACTTCAAATAAAATGAGCTGTCTCTGTTTTATCCTCTCCTTCTTTCCCATTCTACCTGTCTTTCTGTATCTACTTTTTATGTTTCCTCTCCCTCTCCTTCGCAGTCCAGGAGCTGCTCCTGGAGGAGCCGGGCTGCAGCCTGCCAGCCACGCCTCAGTCCATCTCCGACCTCAAGTCTCTGGCCACGGCTCTGCTGGAGACCATCCACGAGAAGAACCTGGTCATCCAGCACCAGAGGCACACCAACAGGTACTGAAATACTGCTTTAAAATGATCACAGGAACCTTACCGGCCCCTCTGTTGACTGTAAGGACTTTTTCATTTAACCTCATAAACTTTTCCTTTTTTTACAATTACTTTTACAATTTAAATTGTAATAATCCATGTTGATTATATTTACTATTCACTTAAATGTGTTTCATGACATCAACAGCAAAAGAGGCAATAATGATCATGTCCCCTCGGATGTCATGTGTCCATCCCCACTGATAAACACTGTGACTTTTTCACTCATGTGTCCCGGGAATGAATGCCGATTGTAACCTTTCCCACTAAAGCCAGATGTAAGCGGCTTTATAATGTTTGCATACCTGTTTGAGGATTCTCCTCCACCTCCAAGGCAAACACCGAACTGTGACACACACATACACACACACACTGTTTATCAGGCCCCAGTAACCCGACCCATCGTACCTGGCCTGCAGGATCCTGGGAAACAGAGTCGGAGATCTGGAGAGGAAGCTGAAGACGTTAGAGGTGTCAGGACTGTGGAGTCTCCCAGGTGGGTCCATCGTCCAAATGCTTTCACACAAAGAAAAAAAAGCATTTAAACATGCACCATATGCACTATCCTTCACAAAGTCCCCCCCCATATTTTAATCTCACATACAGTTCTTAAACAACAGAGTAACAGTCATTTATAATAAATATTCTAACAGAACTCTCTTATTAAACATAATTTCAAGGGTGCAGTTATTTGCCATGCATATAAATGTTTTTAGTCTAAGTGTAAAACAAATATTTTACAATTATATTGAATGTTTCCGAGTAATCCAGGCAGAAAACATTGATTTTAATATTTTAATGTCATCTTTACTGGCTGTAAAGCAGTTACTTATGATTAGTAACTTTACTGTACCTCACTCTGAAGTAAGGCATCTTCCCCTGAATACTTAATCCACCTGTAGCTACACCACACCATTAGCAAACACGACCATGTGACCACAGGTAAGTGTGAGCGTGTTGACATAAAGTTGATGTGAAAAAGAAAATGGATAACTGTTATCTACCAGTGCTGAAGAAATGTGCCAGGTAATTGTTTTCATAAACAGAATCCTTTCATACATTGCTCTATTTTATACTTGATGTTTTTAGTAAAAGGCCAACTGGCTTAAAGGGACATTTCACCCCTCAATCAAAAATAAATAACCAATATTATCTATATTGATAAAAATCACTTTAGGTCAGAAGATAAACATGTATTTATTGTTGTTTGGGGGTGAACTGTCTACCAAAAAAAACAAAACGTTCCTACTTTTCTCTCTTTTAAAATTCTAAATACATTATTGAGGTTTTTTGTTCATAACGGTGTTTCTCTCTCTCCTCTCCGGCTGCGTCCCAGGCTTGACCTACCGCGTATCTGTGGGAATTGGGAGTATGTATTCCTTCTGCCCCACTTAGCCCGCCCATGCCCTCCACTCTGTCATGCCAGGACAAATCTGGGCAGACGCCCAGAAAGTGTGTCACCTCGTGCCCACCGTTTACTGTGTGTGTTGACCACCCGCTCATCTGTCTGCTCATGATACCATTGACTGGAGCGGCTGCCTGAATATCACACACTGATCCTCTCGGTCCAGTGGATCCGTCTCAAACACTCAGGGAAAGAAAGATTATATATTAATGTTAGAGTTGGGAGTGTTTTAAGGGCATGAGAGAAGCCTCAGCACGCTACTGTTTTCTGGGGTCGTTTCAAGATGCGCTCAGATTCTCACATCATAAATCACATTTGTGTAGAGTGATACGTAATGCAGCGTCAGAGAAAAGAGAACATGAATTGATTAACAAAAACAAATATGGTGATAGAAAATAAGGTAAAATAAGCTCATAAAAATGCAGAGATTGTTTGTGTAAATCTGTGTCATTATGTGAGACAGTGGATGTACAAAAGAACATTTTAAATGCAGCTTGCATTCAAAAACCCAATAACATAAACAACACCTGCATCCATGCATGAGGCCTAGAAATTAATATTTGTACGTGTTGCAAAGATGGCTGTTTCCCTTCTTCAAAAAGAAACCTCATCCTCAAAGTAGCAAAACCAAACAACAATGTACTCTCCCAAATGTAGGCATCAAAAGTGTCCGTCCCAAATAACATGTACTAAAGAATTTCACCTAAACTATAAATATGTTCCGTGTTTCCCCACTAGAGAGAGCTGTTGAGCCGCGTATTTGTCAGCCTGAAAGGTGGAGGGGCTGCGGCTGGATGGAGGTGCCCTGTCATGAGACCGTCATTCTCACCGCCATAAAACTGACAAGCATCCATTACTGAAAATGATTGCCCACATTACAAACACATTTAGGGGAATGTGCCGTTATTAGGGAATTTGTAGGCGAGGGCCCAGAGTGCCTGACGAGCACGCTGTCCACCACAGTTAGGGAGACAGGAATATAGAGAGAGATGTGTGCGTCTGTGGCCTTGATGTGATATGAAGTTGGGCTGATGGATATTAGAGGCAAACAGGATAGGACGGGGGGGCCTTGGCTGCCTATCGGAGGCCCGGAGAACACTCGAGGTGACTACGCTGTCTCCGGATGAGAGAGAGACAAAAACAATAAGAGTGACATGGATGCAGTGAGTCAGATAAAGATGTGATTGATTGATCGCCACCAGTGAGTGTGAGCTGAACACAGCAAGTGAAAGCCTGTCGGAGTGGCTCGGCTGTTGCAAAGACACAGGTGGAGACAACATTTTTGGGATCTTTTCGGGATCCAGTGACAGATTTTTTCCTGTTAAGAAGAATTGTCCTTGTCAATCCAGAGCTACACAGCACCGCATCGCACTGTAGGGTTCCTATTTGACACGTGTCTCTTATTTCTCATATTATTCAGGATACAGAGTGTATGATCTCATATATTTTTGAAATATTGTATAATGCAGAAGAGCCTGTTGCATTTGCATGATGAGAGTTTGAGTTACATTTGAATAATTTCTAACCATAAAGCAGGGATAGTCTTGAGAATAAAATCTCAAATGGATGCGTTGCATAAATGCAAATTAAACAATTATTGTGACTTTAATGAGGCATCTTTAAGTGCAAGTCAAATTACCAATTATTATTTAATTTTCATTTAACAGCCAAAAAGCATTGAAAAAAGAGAGTGCTGAAGACATTTACGTTCACTACTGCAAATATAATTTGGAAATAAAAAAGTTATTTATTGGGTGTTATATTTTTGTTAAATAAAGAAGCAATAAAGAACATTTACGGCTTCATACATTTTGCAGGTAATGGCACACAAACTAGACAAATAACACAAACGTATCCTAATTAATCCTGAAGGTGCATCAGTGTGTGTACCACATGTCCAATAGTTGTTGAGACATTTCAATTAAAAGAATCTCACACAATAAAAGAATAAACTTTGAAGACGCTCTCAGCTGCTCAATGCGTTATCGCTCACTGTTGCCACGTCAGTATCAGCATAACAATATGGACTGCATTCATAACAATATGGTCTCCGTTCACCATTGATGATTCTCACGCATCGTGTCACCCAGTCATCCATTTTCCCATTCTTCTGTTTGTTTGTGCGCTTCACACATGGATGGTCAGAGAAACAGGCCTATTCACAGTTTGTGTGAAGGCAAAAGCTGATTACAGGCTGTGTGTGTGAGTACAGGTCTGTTTGTGTGTGTTTGTTTGTGATGTCTGGTTTATAGTGCTCCTATCAGTAGCATATGGTGTCAGCCTCAGAGGCGTGCAGCCATCACTAATGAAGACAGATGACAGGGAACTGAAGCCTCTGTAATGCATACGTGCGTGTGTGTGTGTGTGTGTGTGTACTCAAAGTGCCATACATGTGCTCCATCCAATCCACCAAAAACCCTTCATACCACTAACTTTGTCTTTTTGTTTTTGAATGCAAAAGTAACACTTTGTGTGATTGTGGTGTTACAGGAACACGAGACAACCACACAGTGAATGAAAATCTTCAACCGGAGCTTCACCCAACACAAGCCACGCCTTCCCCACACCTGCAGCCACCCAAAGGTGAGTGTGTGATCGTGTGTGACTGGTTCCCCAAGCCATTAACAAGAAAACCTGCAGCTAACCGCATAAGCACTGTAATTAGCCGCCGCGTGCTAAACACTCCTCGCTATCTCCCACGGTTAACCCAAGTGCTTTCCCTTCCCGCCTCCTCTCCTCATTGGTGCAAGCTGCCCAAATGCCATGGCATTTTGGAAATGTGAAGAAAATTCTCGCCCGCTGACATTCAGAAACTTCTGCCGTGTTCTCTTTGAAAGGAGATGGGGGACGGGGGGGGGCCATAAATATGGATGCCAGTTCAAGTAATGTTGCTTTCTTCCTGCATGTTTATGTGTGTGTGTGTGAATGTGTGTGTGGGGGAAAAGGTGGCTGGGACTCTATGTGCAGTCTTTAACCTTTTTGCCTGCACTTCCACAAATATGGGTCAGTAATCCCCAAAGTGAGAGCATATTTTGGCGAAGAGGCAGAACTAAGCTGTTGCTGTTGCCCAGATGCGGCGTCACACTTGTCTTGCGTCCTCTTGTCTGGGGCACTGCTGCTATATTTAGCTTGTTGCCATGGAAGCACTTCAGTCACATAAGTAATTGAAACTTTCTACATTGACACGGTTGTCCAAAAAAAGGAAACTTTTCCTTTAGCTTTCTTTTGAAAGTGTTTTTAGGCCTCAGGGCATTATGCTTTGTGGTTGTGTTCCGATTCTTGAGGAACGCAATATTTTAGAAACCACTGGAGGGAATGTCTTAAAATATGGCACAAATGTACATTTGGACTCAAGGATGAACCTGTTAGATTTGAGTGGACAAGGGACAAGTCACAAAACATGTTTTTGGCCAAGAATTCCCACACTTATTACGACCATTTCACACGAATGGCTGATAGAGGCATTTTGGAAATACATGAAATTAAACTGCAACTGGACTTTTTGGTTGAGTCAAACAATGGCAAGGCATTATGTATAAGTAAGTAACACTATGACTTCATTAATGCACATCATGTGAGCACGTCTTTCAAAATGTTCAGTATATTTTTCTCATTTCCGGACAATAATACCACTTTAAACCTGTTCACCATCTCAGTTTTTGGACTAGTTCTGTATGTGCTTCTCCTCAGGACTTATTTCCTTTTACTGTGTGTGCAGGAAGGAACAGAAAGAAGTATCTGTTTTCAGATAAAACTGTGGCCTAAGATCAAGTGAGTAATTAAAACGACCAGTTGTCTCCTCTCCCCTCTCCCCCTCGTGTCAGATGGATCATCGTGGGAATGCCACTCCGCTGGCAGCGACCTCGGCACAGATGGCACACCTGCACTGCTCCAAATCCTGCAGCCTCTCCCGGGGTTGGAGACGAATGGAATTGACAGGAGAGGCGGAGAAATCTTGACGGAAGACGGAGCCCCCTTGGAACTGGGGGAGGGGCGCAGTCCGGTGGAGGAGGCGGGGCATGAGGTGGAGGGCGTGGAGGATGAAGAGCTGGGCTCCACAGTGGAGGAAGGAGAGGAGGCCGCTCTGGCGCTGGGTGTCACAGCCACTGACTCACACCTTCCCTGGCTTCCAATCAAACAAGCGTCTGCGGATCTTTCAGAGGCGGGTCGGCATCAGCCCGGAGAGTCCCAGGACGATGGGTCAGATCATGAACCTGAACATGTAGAAGCCTCAACCCCAGAGAGCCGGTCCAGCACAGGGGAGTGGGACGTTTTGGATCTGCGCAGAGACGCCTGTCGATCTGAAAACTTGGCATGATCTCCCCTCGTTTAAAGACTTACTCAAACTCTTCTCCTTCTTATTGATAATTGGCAAAGCCTTGTGAAGCTGAACGGCTTGTCAGTATGACATTTCAACGATATGTGTAGGAGGTACTCCAAAGGATTCCTGAAAAACTAGTTCTGAAATATCAGAGAGAAGTAAACAAACATAAGTACACTATGCATTGAAAGTTAATTCTCAATGTAATTTGAGAATGAAAGGATATTCAAATCAAGGGAAAAGCTTACCGGTCCAAAAGCAAGTGGCACTTTACATTTTAATAACTTATGTTAAGGGAAAACAGAGACATGAATGTTATTGCGCAGCAGGGTAATTCAATGTAGTGATTTATTTGAGGCTCCCTACAGCTTTCATTATGTAATTATAATAATAATACATGGTATTTATAAAGCGCTTTTCCTGGTGCTCAAAGACGCCTATACCATACAAGTCAATTACCCCCCTTTAACCTTTGTTTAAAGCCAGGGTTCTTGTGGATACTTAAACATTCTTAAAAGGCATTGAATTATTGAATCTAAAAGTAAGGCATTAATTGGTAATACAATGTCTAAAATCAATCTTTTACAGTCTAAAAACTGCTAAGACATAGAAAGTAGTAACAGGAAGTAGTAGTTTTGTCTCTAAGATATTTGACTTTGGTTTGCTAACGTAGGTTTGGACAGTAGCTGTTTTTAGGGAGGGGCTTAGCCAAGGTTTGATAGCATGAATCATCCTGAGTTGTATTCACTCAGCGTGGCCAGCGCTCATTAGCTCCCTGCTCCACCTAGCCTCTCTGTTTTAGTCAATAAAACGGAGAGAAAACACTTTTTCAGCCGGAGGTTCATTTTGTACACGGACAGGAACAGACAATCTTAAAATCAATGGAGTTGCAAACTTCATGCCCTACAGGAAGAGTTACGAGAATAACAAATATGGCCTCCCTCCGTCCTCCCCCTGCGATTCGATAATCCCAAATGTTTGCTTTCTTCTTCCTCCTAAGGGATGCCACTAACTGAGAGGGGGTCTTAATTGACTTACCAAAAATTGAGAAGAATGTGCTTTGTACATTATGTGTAAATGAATAACTTGAATATTACAGATTCTATTGATGTCTATCCATCTGTACGGGTGAGTTTTTATTTATTTGTATTTATTTGGACGTAGGTATTTGGATGACACTACATGTGCCTTATATGTGGGAAACACTGGTATTTATTCATATAAACTGCATAAACCTGCAATATGAAGTTGGTATTTTCTGACCCATGCACATACAAAACAAAAACACTTTGACATTGAACGATTTTGATTTATATTTGTTTCCACGCAGACAAGAACTTCCTCTGATCTAAACTTGTGGCTGACTTTGTGAGCTTATATTTGTTTGAGCTTTCACACACTGATGAGGTTTGTTTGATATCAATTTTCTGCACCAGAAAATGAGCCCATATCTGCAGCAAATCTCTTCTCTCTCTCTCTCTCTCATTTCTATATGTTCACAAGGTTGGTCTCATTAATTCTGAATGCAGCAGTCTCTGTCTTTTGATTGTTTTGCAGATTAGTGCGGCTTAGCTTGATTCTCTTCTTTCCAGCTTTGAGAGGGAATTGTTCTGACATCATATAGCTACAGTTACACTAGATATGTTGAAATCTGATTTGAAATTTCATTAACAATTAGTTTTTGGTATTATTTTCATTTTGGGTTTTCCCTGAATTCAACTTTTTTGTGTCCAAAGGTTTTATTGCAGCTCAATGTAAATAAATATGCCACCTAGCGCAGAGGAAGCATCTCAGTCCAATTGTATGACTTAAAAAACAAAGTTAGGACATTTTGCCATAACTGTAAAAAGGATGAACGCCCATTTTGATTAGAAGCCAATATAATGCCCAGTGTGTAGAGAGGCACGCAGGTGACAGCTGGCCTCTCCAGGAAAACTGTGTCTAAGCCAGAATCCATGAACTGCTTATTCTGCAGAAGGCCACTTGCTATTTTTAATCTCTGACACAAAATAGAGGCGAGGAAAATAATTTGAGTTTTGGAGCCATGCTGTGTACAGCGTCGGCACATGTGCCAGGCAGCTGATTTGGCACAAAGCAGCAAGCGTTTTTATTCTGAGGAGTTTTAAGTTCATAAAACCAGATGGAGTCTAAAATAATGGAATTGCAAGATGATGCCAGGTTGTATTGGGTTTCTTTTAAAGTCATTAACCGTTTATTTTTACTTTGGCATCCATATGAAAGCCAAAGATCGTTTCTCTGATGTAGGGAAGATCTATCTGACGAAGAATGATCCACAGTATAATGTGAACAATTACATTAAAGTGATGTTTCTAAATCTGGCAGAGCTGGCATTATTTCTGCCAGATTTGGAACCCCTTCTGTAACTATGGCCGGCATGGTCATAATCTCACAAAAATCCCTATGCTGTAAATTGAAAAAAAGTGTATTCTTAATATATACAAATAAACATGCAATTATGTCATTACTGACATTTCATTTTGCACCTCAATATTACTGGCCCATTTAAGTCATTAACACAGTTTTACATCAGACCTAATCAATGGATCACTACTCTTTCTCTCTTCCCTTTCAGGGCTTTTCCCGCCAGAATGTGCATTTTGAAGTGCTTTGATTGGTTGCTGTCAGATGATTTAGGTGTGTGTTCTCCTCTCTGTATCTGTTCTTCAAAGAGTGATCACGGAGAAATCATTTGCGTGTGATTCCTGTAGCTTTGTAGATGGGTTGTCAGCATAAAACCACTAATCTTATGATATCACAGGATGAAGTGGCTTTGTTCTGATCCCTCGCCCCCCCCCCCAGCTATCTCACCCTGCAGAGTGAGAGAGAGGAGTGGGTCACAGCAATGCTCAGCGGCTCTAATAAGTGTGACCACCAGGGAGGGTTTGACGCCCCCTCATCTGTGGATGCTCCAAAGGTCTGAGGGATGGGGGTGGACAGGGGCATGTGGAGCCAGCAGTTTCCAGGCCAACCCCTCCGCAGGGTTAATTACTATACCAACCAGACGCCCCTCCACTGATGGTCAATGCCCTTATGATCCATGCTTCATTTGCTCACCTTGCTTTTTTACGCTTACCTGAGTTTCATCATGTGGCGCCTCGGAGACACTCGAGTGCAGCTTGGTCCCAGGGTGCTCGATTTGAGGAGTGTAACTTTCTGCTCTGTTGCTGACAAGGCTGTTATTATCTGAGATAATAGACCAAAGAGGGGGAAAAGCAGGCAAAATATGTCAGTCATCTTTTCCCTGCTTTTTTCATGTGGAGTTGATCATTCAAATGTATCATCGATATGATGTGCATCATTTGCTTGGTTTGCTCCTACTGCAATTACGCTGTGCATGACTCAGCAGCTGCCAAATAGGAATATGGTAATCGTGCACATTTTAAATATAAAGGAAAAAAAACATCCTAAATCTCCGTGTTATGTTATATTGGGGTACACACAATGGTTCTCTTCCTGTGTGTGAGAAGATTACCAGAACATTTGTCTTCCCTCGAAGCTGCAAAGCTAGGTTAGCGGTTTCCCTTTATTTAAAGTCTTTATGCTAAGCAAAGCTAACTCTACTTGCTGCACTGATAAAAGAATGGTACACATATTGTCATCTACTCTCCCAAATAATTGTATTTTTAAAAACGATATCCTTAAAACAATAGGTAAATACTTATTCCCATAATAGGAAACATTTAGCCCTTATAGTTTCCTTCATCTCTGAATACTCTTAGTTTCCTGTGACCTACCTCAGTAGATTTTCTAGAAACTGACTGCAGTAACGACAAAAAGGCTCCGAGGGCCCTGCTTGGCAGCCGTCAGCGACTGTTGGAGGAACGTAAGCTGGTGGACGAACGATAAGCAGGAAGGCCATGCCGGGGGTCAGCATGGAGCCACGGCATACAGTCAGATCTCTATTAGGATAGGAGATGGTGGGCCCGTCTGATAAGAGCTGACAGGGCCAATGTGATATCAGTGATGTGAGATCTTTCGCCTCCCCCAAGCAGGAGAATCAGAGTTGGGCCAAACTTATCCTTGAGCTCTTCCATAATGAGCTACTCTTCAATTATCTGTCTCAGATTTCCCAAAAATAGCTTAAAAAATGTAATGATGCATCAATGACTATCGCCCTGTAGCACTCACATCTCATGTGATGAAGGTGCTTGAGAGACTGGTCTTGGCCCATCTCAGACCGTAGGTGAGATCATTCCTTGACCCTCTGCAATTTGCCTACCAGCCTCACCTGGGGGTGGACGATGCCATTATTTACCTGCTGCAGCGTGCTCACTCATACCTGAATGGATCGGGTTGCACTGTGAGAATCACCTTTTTTGATTTCTCCAGCGCATTCAACACGATCCAGCCTCGGCTACTGAGTGACAAGCTGCAGGCTATGAGGGTAAACTCGTCCACCATCTCCTGGATTACCAACTACCTCACGGACAGACCACAGTACGTCCGGCTGGGCAGTGTGCTGTCTGATGTGGTGGTTGGTAGTATTGGAGCCCCACAGGGGACTGTGCTGTCTCCTTTCCTGTTCACCTTATACACCTCTGACTTTCAATACAACTCAGAGTCATGCCACCTGCAGAAGTTTTCGGATGACTCTGCAGTGGTAGGGTGTATAAGGGATGGACGGGAGGAGGAGTACAGAGCGCTGGTGGGTGATTTTGTTGAGTGGACTGGAAGAAATCATCTGCTTCTGAATGTGGCCAAGACCAGAGAGATGGTCATTGATTTCAGGAGGAAGAGGACATCTCCTCCTCTGCCCCTGTGCATTCTAGGAGAGGATGTGGCAGTTGTGGAGGTCTACAAGTACCTGGGAGTGCACTTAGACAATGGGCTGAACTGGAGGATCAACACTGACGCTGTGTACAAGAAGGGGATGAGCCGACTCTATTTTCTGAGGAAGCTGAGATCCTTCAACGTATGCAGCAAGATGCTGGAGATCTTCTATCAGTCTGTTGTGGCTAGTGCACTCTTCTTTGCTGCGGTCTGCTGGGGGGGCAGCATCAGAGCCGGTGACACCAGCAGGATCAATAAACTGATCAGGAAAGCTGGGTCAGTCATCGGCATCAAGCTGGACCCCTTTGAAGCTGTGGTGGAGAGGAGGACACTGAACAGGCTGTTGTCCATCATGGATAACCCCACCCATCCTCTCCACCTGCAGCTGGACAGTCAACGGAGCTCCTTCTCCAACAGACTGCTGCAGCTCCCCTGTCACAAGGACAGATACTGGAAAACATTCCTGCCCACTGCAATAACACTGTACAATAAATCACCTCTGGCTGGAAGAGAACTCTCTGCTCCATAGTTTCTCTTGAAATAAAACCACGTTGTACATTTTACTCATACATAATCTGTTTCATATTTAATACTCCATATTCCATATATTTTGAATATATATATATATATATATATATATATATATATATATATATATATATATATATATATTTGTATATATATATATATAATATCTGCATGTATATTTTCTATTTCGACATGTATATTTTATATTTTATATTTTATTTTATTTTTATTTCTATTCTTGTATATTTTGTAGTTGTTTTATTGTAAAATGCCTTTTATGCTGCTGTAACAACAATTTCCCAATTTGGGATCAATAAAGCACGATCTATCTATCTATCTATCTATCTATCTATCTTTTGGTAGTGATTACAACTCACTGCAGTTCATGGAAGGATGAGCTTTTACAGAATAGCATTGTATTTTTTTCTTCACTATCAAACAGGGATCACTTCATTATGTAATCTTGCTGTTGCAATTCCCTCTCAAACTTTGCAAGACTACTAACTACATTAGGACAGTGTATAATGAGTATTTCCTTTTTTGCACAAAGATATTTCCACTTTTTAACCTTTTACGTCCAGTTCTCTTAAGCTGTGGTTGCAGTACTGTTTGAGTAGTGATCAGTCCTCAGCGGCAAGAGCTATTTCACACGGCTGGACTGATATTTAATAGCCTATGAAAGTTAGGCAGTCAGAAAGATGGGAAATCCCCAGTATTTTATATTACCAATGCATATTTAAGAATGATGACTTTGTTGTAGCGTCGACTTATCCATAACCATCACCATCAATCCCCCAGCTATAAGCAATGAGCCATTTGCCATTATGCAGCTTGTTAGCAATGTCCAGGCTGTGTAATTACCTGTGTCAACGGCAATGATTGTCTTCAGTGACAGATTATTCATCACTTTATAATTGTAGAGGTTGAAAGAAGGGTTTTTAGCTCTTCTAACATAGCTGAGAAATGTCCATCACTTTCCCTACTGTTTGTGCATGTCTGCAGTCCTTTAAACTACAGGACAGGTACTTCATAATCATTCTGGGAAGAAATGTTTGTACTGCAGTTGTCTGCTGCATTCCTACATACAGTTTAAATAGTTGATACAGCCCTTGAAGCTATGAAGAGTTTTAGATGAAGAGGAAGTCAGAAGTCAACTTTATTGTCAATCTTCTGTGTGTGAGATGCAGACATGGACATCAAAATGCTGTTTCTCACAATCCCGAGCAATATAAATTAAATATCTAAAAGAATATAAATATATATATATATACATATACACACATAATAATCATATATATATACAAATACCTACATTAAGAGGCATTGATACAAAATAAAAAGGCACAACAGTCAATATATAATAAAATAACAGTCACTAATAAACGGATGAAAATGATTATATTACAGTAAAAATATGTACAGTAGTGCAAATGATTTTCCTCTGTTAATTTCTTTACAGAGGTGGATTAAATACCTAAATATTTCACTCAAGTAAAAGTGGTAATACTGCAGTGTACAAATGAGCCTATGTTACAACAAAAGTCCTGTGATTAAAATATTTCTAAAGTACAAAAGTATTAGCATCAACATATATTTAACGTAAATACTAATATTCCAAAATATACTTATGCACGATGGAACATGGTTTATTAAAAATGTTTTTGTGTTTTTTTTTTTTACTATAGCCTACTGCTGAGTAGGCTACCTTGCAAATTCCACCAAGTGATCAAAAAAGTTTTTGTTACCTATCATAATACAATATGATATATTGTCTGTTGATTATATTTAGTATTAATAATCTTAACATTAATCTTCAAAGCCGTCAGATAAATGTAGTGGAGTAAAAAGTACAATCAGAGGTCTCTAAATTGTATTTTTAGCAGAACATGTTCATAATTGAACAAGTAAAGGAATTTGGAAAAAGCACCTACTGTAGTAACTTCCCACCATTACTTTTTCTCATTACTCATGCAATATTTGCATAATGTTTGCAGTGATCCTGTTGCAATAAACCTGCTGCAGTGAGGCTTCGGGCTGGGGTTTGTGTGTGTGTGCGTGCGTGCGTGTGTGTGTGTGTGCGTGCGTGTGTGTTTTTCGGCGGGCTCAGCATCATCACACCGATAGTCAGCATCTCCTAAATGCAGCATCAGATCTGCAGGACTGCAATAGTTCCTGGACATAATGTGCATGTCTCAGTAAAGCCTGGACCTTTCTCAGTTAAAAGCACTGAGTTATACTAATTTTGCACAAGGACAATAAAAATGAGGTAAGAGTTTCCGGTCGCCATTTTGCAGGGTGTTTAACGGGTTTGGGGTAAAAGTCTGCAGGAGGATACATAAGCTGAGAGGGAACCCGGTGGAAGGATGTCCAGACGACAGCGTGTAGATTTGGGTGATGATTATTCTCCGGGTAAAAAGAGACCCTCGGATAGGTACGTGTTGTTGGAATGTTCGCTGTTGTTGTCGTGTTGCAAACGTTTACTCTGCGCATGTTTAGCTAGCAAGTTAGCTTAGGCAGGGGTTGAACTGCATGGCTGTTCGGATACAGACTGAAAAGCTAGCTGTGAACGGTTGCTACTGTTATGTAGCTTGCAGAGTGGCTAATTAGCTATGTTAGCAAACAGACTGCACGTGGTTGCCAGCTACCTTAAAGCCCCGTGTCTTTAATAGAAGTGAGCAGACAACGCTACGTTTCATGAGACAAAGTCGACATGTCATGAGGAATTCCTGGTTGTTATGGCATGTTTAGGGGACAGAATGACGAAGTAAAGCTGCACACAGGACAGTTAGCCAGGGTAATGCTAGCCTGTTAGCTGTCAGGTGTAACTGCCACTAGTGTCAGCTCTCTGTGAAGATGTTAAATGACATTAAAATGCGTTAAAAATAACGTAAACGAGACCGGTTAGGGCTTTATTATTTAGAGGACCCCGGTTGAGGCGAATAAACTTGTCGACTTCACGGAGAGTGTGCTCGGAGTCATTGCCTCAGATTTTTGAACCGATTTGACCTTTTTAGAAACTATTAGAACATCGGTAATTGAACCATGATATCCATTAAGTGAATACATCTATTATTTAATACTCAACGAAGAAGTACGTAATGTTTATGTAACAGAGCTTCGCATCATCCAATGTACATAATGCCGCTCTCACATGAGAAGAAATGCGCACATCCAGAGAACAACATGATGCTCATCTCTCTATTAGTGATGTCTTGCCTCACTATACTCATCTCTCTACTACTTATGTCTGGCTTCACTATACTCATCTATCTACTAGTCTTGCCTGGCGTCACTTTTGTTGATTCATTTCTGTCCCTCTGTAGATATATCATACATTTAGTCAAAACTGAGTAGTAAATAGAAGTTAAAACATTCAATAGACATTGAGTTTTATTGTGGACACAAAAGTAACAACGGCTGTAACTCATTAAAGTAATTTCTCTCAATTTGCCTCTCAAATATGGATATTTACTTAATATTTCAGTTTTATGTTGTATTAAAGTCAATTGTTGTGATTTAGACTGACAGAACAAGCAGGTTAAAGTTAACCTGCACTTCCATGTTCAAACCCTCATTTATCATTAAATGCCATTCACACATAAGCGTTGCAACAGAGCTCCACACATCATCGTTGTCTAAATAATGTGAGGATATAAATGGTTCTCATTCTGCTCTGAAGCTGTAAAATACATCTTATTGCATTAGGAGAACACATCTGGGGATTGTGGCGGTTAACTCATGACCTTTGCATGTTACACTTGATCAGGCAGTGCTTTTTGTAGAAGTGAATACAAATGCGCAGTAACCTTTTCATTCAATTTGAAGAAATGAACTTGACATGGGCTAACATTCGTCTGTGTGCTTAGTCAAATCTTTTCCATTTCTCAGGCAGAATGTTAAATCTGTGGAGTTTTTTGGAGTGTACAGGCATTTTGGGGTTTTATTGTTTAGAGCTGAGCAGTATAACCAAAACCTTCTATCATGATATTGGTCATTTTTCAGGATAAACCATGTTTTTTGTCCTATAACGGTAAAAGTCAAACTGAAAGTGGACAACACAAGTCATTTGAAGAAGTCTTCTTGTTCTCTATTAAATGCCTGAAAGAGATCTGACTTTCTCAGACCTAATTGTTATTAGTGCAATATCCAAATCGACTTGCGTGCAATATCTCTTAATTGTAAAATATGTGAAAATATAATCATTGATTAAGACTTGTGTTGCTGCAGACATTTTGTGGCTTATAAATCATATTCCACAGATTTAAGAAATATCTGATTGTTACAGATCATCCTTAAAAAAATCACATTATCATTTTTTTAATATATCTGTGAATAATATTGAAAATAACAATTTCTCCATTATCGTGAATCATATTGCAATATCAGCAAAAGTCGTGCCCTAATATGTTTGCTCAACAAATCTTGACTTCCTGCTTCCTTCTCCCTCAGGCGTGACCGCGACAGAGAGCGCGATGATCGGCCCAGGGATCGGGACAGAGACGTGAAGTCCTCCAGCATGCCCCGCAGCGTGGCTTCGTCTGGCAGTGCGGGCTTCTCTAAACAGCCCTCCCTCCAGCAGCAGACCAACCCCTACACCAACCTGCCCCACACGCCTCGCTACTACGAGATCCTGAAGAAGCGCCTGCAGCTGCCTGTGTGGGAGTACAGAGAGCGCTTCACCGACATCCTCATGCAGAACCAGTGCTTTGTGCTGGTCGGGGAGACAGGATCTGGGAAAACCACACAGGTACCAGCACTTAAACTGTTTCAGTAGTGAACACACTCAAATGGGCCATGAACAGCTGATGGATTTCAAACAGTTTCGTTGTTAAGTGTATTTAAAGTTCTTAGCAGAGCGGGGTTGTCTGTTTTTTAAAATCTGAAAGAGAGAAGATTAGAGTAAATCAGTGGTTGAGCCTCAGTCCTCTCCTGAGGGGAAAACAAACCACTCTTCCACCACTTGTTAAATATAGTGGTGTAATCTTGTCAATGCACTCTGCCTTAATGATGCGAGAAACCATTTGTATTCCACTCATTCATCGTGAATTTTCAAACAGACTTTCAAGGAATGTTACGTTTTTGGTCACCTCTGCAAATACAAACAGAATACGGAAGGGTTGAATTGCTTTTAAATCAGCTGTTTATTTAAATTAGATATTTATTTGTATTTCTTACAATTTAAGCGAGAATATTAGGTATTGTATTGAGGCTAAACGTCTCTTTCACAATTGTTCTGTATTTGCTTTGTTTTAATGCAAATGCAGCTTACATTATTGAAAACATACAGACATTCCTCCAAACATCAGTGAACAAGTTGTCGGGTATGAATTGTATCTGACCATCGGGTATATGCTTTGCAGGACATAGCAAGCTGTTGTAATGCATTTTAAAGTAGTACTTCGAAATCCTTTTGTTGTCATAACAAAATTGTCACTACACCCACTGACTCACTTCATCTTCATTCATTTCACAAATGTCATTTTCATTTAAAGTGGACAATTGACTCCCCCCTAGCATTTACAAATGGTATTATTGTTGGTGCTTCTTGAGCAAAGTTTCTAAACAAACTGAAACTGAGTTAACATATTTTGTTTGTTGATTTTAATTTGTAGAAGAGGATCGATCTACTTGTTAAAATATTGTTGGCAAAGTGTCTCCCACGAGCAGCCTGTCTTTCCAAAGCAAGAACTAGAAACCCCTCTTTCCTTCCTCCTCCGTGAAGTTGGCTCTCTTTAAGCTATTCTTTTGAGGTGCCTCTCCTGCCTGCGAAATGCTCTCTGGTTTGCATGGATCCAGAGTAATGCCATAGGCTTTTATTGTGAAAGTGTAGCCGTAATGTGCTGCTCTTGACAACGTGGGCTGCACGATTATGTCCATGATGATGTGCAATCAGCATTTCCTACATGATTATAACTTATAGCAAAGAAGTTTCCACTTGAAAGATGCCATTTATACTCAATCACAACCGGACTTGTCTTGCTGTCTGCAGATCCCTCAGTGGTGTGGGGACATGGTGCTGGCAGTGGAGGGTCCGAAGAGAGCGGTGGCCTGCACCCAGCCTCGCAGGGTCGCCGCCATGAGCGTCGCCCAGAGGGTCGCCGATGAGATGGATGTGATGCTGGGCCAAGAGGTGGGCTACGCCATCCGGTTTGAGGACTGCAGCTCTGCCAAGACGGTGCTCAAGTAAGAAAGATGGTTACAAATATTCCTCTTGGCTCTCTTTCATTTAAACAAACAAAAACAATCATAAATCTACAGCTTATATCTGGAGGAGTTGATTATAGTAGGAGCTTATAATCCTAACGGGAGCCTCAAAAGATATCCTAAAAGTGCACACACATTTTGGCAACTTCAGCATTATACAGTTGATTAAATCACATGTTGCTATTCTGTCCCATTTTCTGCATTGAAATCCTATAACGATATGAATGCCGTGCTCATTGCAGGGGGGTGGGGTTATTTATATCCTTTTTCACAGTATGTGCTGATCGAGCCTGCTTGTCTTGTGTTCAGGTACATGACAGATGGAAGGCTGCTGCGGGAGGCCATGAACGATCCTCTGCTCGAGCGCTACGGTGTCATCATCCTGGATGAGGCTCACGAGCGCACGTTAGCCACAGATATCCTCATGGGGGTCCTCAAGGAGGTCGTCCGCCAGAGGGCTGACCTCAAGGTAAGAATAACAAGCTACGTTCATTTGGTGTATTTATATAAAAACAAATCCTTTCCTTTCAGGCCTCAGGATTTACAGATTGCAACCCTTTTGATAGTCATTTCAAAGGTAGTGAGTTCCTTAACCTTTAAAAGATACTTCACCCACGACATGAACAAAGATGCAAAAACTGAGAACATTCCTGATGAATTAAAACAAATAGAAGCCACATTTAACAAAAGCAAAGCGATACAACTTACAAATACATACTTGCAAACAAAAATTCACATGTATTTGTGATTTAGTGAGTATACAATTGGCTACATCAGACTTGGATTATACTGCACACGTTCTGGGAGAAATGGTGAACGGATGTTTTGACATCGTTTTGCCGCCCTTTGTTGTTAAGCTCACCCCCATTTACTTAAATGTTACAAGAATGTAAGATTCATCAATAATGTAGCTTTGAAGAGCTACAGGGGTAGTAAATGATATAAGAAATGATCGTTTTGTGGTTAAAGTATTTCTTTATGCACCCTGTTTATTCTGGAAAATCAGGTCTAGCATTTATTTGGTGTTATCTCTAGACTTGGTGTCGACAGTACTCTTGACAGTAGTCTGATTTGTTTCCACTTAACGCCTTCAAAATGCTGTTAAAGCTGCAAACTGCGGGATAAATTCAGTGACAGTCAGAGTTTATATCCGTCCCCTGTCATCCCTCCCTTTTGTCACATTCCCCCCGACAGTGTCAGTCGGTCAGACAGTGTCTGACAGCTGTGTACATGTTGAGGAGGGAGAAATGCAGTAGTAGTGGAGTCAGTCCCATTTTAGGCCAATCAACCCGGGGGGGGGGAATGGTGATGTGTGCACAGGCAGCCAGAAGTTTTATGGGCAGACTGCGCCTCACATCATTCTCATAAAGCAGATGGATAATGACTGGTTGTTTGTCAGCGAGGAATCAAAGGTTGGATTGTTGTTCGCCGACTGTTAAATGAGGTCTAGGTTATTGGGAATGATCATCCACCCACACCCCTCTATCTCCTTCATCCCTATCCCCTACCAAATTTGAAAGTTTAATTTGCCTTGATTAAGAGCAATTATGATGCCTCGCAGAGCGTAAAGCGAAATGCCGAGACACTGGCCCCTGAAAATGTTTGAGATTGAAAATGGGAGACGAGTTTCCCATCAGAATCCTAATGCGCCACAGCTAATGGCTCCAGAGGGAACATTGTGTACCCAACATCAGGAACAAGGACTGTCGTCGCTCTGTGTAGGTCAGACACTTGGAGGGTGGTGCCAAGTTGTTCACGCGGACACCGACTTGGGTTCGTGCCGAGGCCCTCATCCTAAATTGCGATTTCAAAGCATTATCCATGCACTCTTCATCTACTCTGGATTCTGTTGCAGCACTTAGCATGTGTCCTTATCCTCAATTATCATCAAGCTATATAAATAACATACTCATTGTACACTTGAGTGCCCATAATCACCACAGTCTTTTCCACTCCCTGCTTTTATCCTTCCTTTCTCCTCTCTCATGAATACATTGTCCCGTTCTCTTCGCAGGTCATCGTCATGAGTGCCACGCTCGACGCCGGAAAGTTCCAGGTGTACTTTGACAACTGTCCACTGCTGACCATCCCCGGGCGCACCCACCCCGTGGAGATCTTCTACACCCCCGAACCGGAGCGGGACTACCTGGAGGCGGCCATCCGAACCGTGGTCCAGATCCACATGTGCGAGGTGGACGAAGGCGACCTGCTGCTCTTCCTCACCGGACAAGAGGTACCACTCCAAAGCTTTTCACCTACATCTACTTTTTTTGTTTGTGAGGCTTGTAAACAGGCTTATCAAGGTATATCAAGTGTATTGCGATTTGATTCCCAATTTGAAAGGGATTGATCATTTTTGATAATACATGAAATGATAATGGTTTTTTTTTTAAGAAGGATCGGTACCAAGCAATTATCTTCATTTAAGTCTGTAGAATACTGTTTGTTAGCCAGGTAACGTTTCATTTAAAATGGTGTTTTAACAAACTCTTTTAGCAAATATTGTGCTCCCTGCGATTTGAATATTGCGCAGTCCATATTGCGATTTTTATTTTATTTGTATTTATTGTGCAGCCTTAGTATATTTGTCTTTACAATTTCATCAGACAAGTGAAAGACTGGAGCTAATATTTTATCAACTAATCCCTTCAACTTCAACTATAAATTGAGCTGCAACGAAATAATCATCTTGTTATCAACTCTTAAATAATATTAAACTAATACATCGCTTTATTTGCTTTTTTAAGTATCTCTAAATAATGCCATCTTCTTAAATTTGGATACTTTCAGTTTTTTCTTTTTCATCACAAACACTTTAAACAACAAATAAATAATAACAAGACTTTAGACTACTATTTAAGTATGCTAACCAAAATTATATATGTACCACATGTATATGCTGTCAGACCAACACCACAGATAAGTCAACTCCTTGATCGATACATCGACTTGGTATAGAATTACATACATTTATTATAGTGTTACGTTTGTGCAATTGAACAAGGTTATAAACTTATGCTGAGATTGAATTCATCTCCAAAGTTAAGAGTGTGCACATTAATCTAATTACATAGATGAGTTACTCACACACACGGTGTCATGAGCACACACTCGTGTCCCCTCTGCACAGGAAATGATTAATCCTCAGCTTGATGGATGTTAATGCACGTGAGTTTAGCTGTTTGGGAACCACCGCGGTTTGCACTGAGAACGGGAAAAGGAAAAAAAAACACGAGTGACCCAGATTCTGCCCTTCCCACAAATCTCTGAAATTAAGTCATTTATTATTTTTTCCCTCCCTGCAAATGTTATCCACTGATGTGTAATGGAGGGCAGGGTTCATGCCCAAAATGATGAATTTGGTCACAGCAGGGTGAACACACACACACACACACACACACACACACACACACACCAACACACACCAACAAATGTTTCAATATCCTGATCATTGGACAGGAGAAGCCTGAGCTGCTACGATTATTCTCTCTGACAAAATGCTGTTGGAGACCACGTGATAACCTGTAGCTGTACGACTGGACAATATTATCACCATATTTTCTTTTAAATTGATCAATAATCATCAAGTTTTATATTTTAATGGTCATAAACAATTCTAATGCTGCTATTGGTTTACCCTTTTTGACTTTTGCATTCATTATAGACGCATTAAGGCCCTGACACACCAAAGAGCACGTCCCGACGGACCCGATTGTTGTGTCGCCTCACGTCTCCTGCGTCTTGGCCAAAAAGTCGCACTGGAACACACGGCAAAGACTTCAGCCGACGGCCAAGTAGCACGTACGCACTGCGCATGCGTGAGTGGCAATAACTCTCCTTACCAGCAAGCGGCGGTAGTGTGTATTCGTCATTCAAAAGAGGCAACCGGAAGACAGACTGCGTGATATATACAAACAACAAATAGCGTGCGTTCCATTTTCACTCTCGTCCATCACAGACTGTTTCACATAACGACTTATCAAAAACATGTTTGAAGATGAAAAATAATAATCCGTTTCGCTTCTCATGCACTGATTCGCTAAGCTGAACAGCCAATCAGAGTGATTTATTTTGCCGATAGCCATGTTGAATCGGGAGCGGAAGGTTGTCGGCACGGCCGAAAAGACACGACGGTGCGGGACACACCAATCCGAGTAGGGCGACCGGACGCTCATCGACGGCCAGACATCTATCGACGGCCGAAATCGGCTTGGTGTGTCAGGGCCTATGGCCAGGGCCTTGACATGTGAAAATAACGAAATATGGCATAACATATCAACACACTAATTGGATTATATGTACGATACATTCACATATTGTCATGGAGTGAAGTACAACATTAAATGGTGTGGTATTTAGTTTTAGGATTATTCTCTTTATGACAACTCTAAAGAAACATGAAGGGTAATTATGGTTTATATTATACAATTATTTATTATCAGAACACTGATGCAAGCTCTTAAGCCCTAAACTGACTTCTCAAAAGTTTTGGGACACAATAGATCAAAAGTACATCTCATAAATGTATCATTATAATCCTGCAATAGAAAAGAAGAGTGTGTGGGTGAGAAACTCCCTCTGGAGGGAACTTTGGAATTTTAGCCTCTGCAGACCATTTACATGCACACAAACCTATATAACAGGAAAGTGAAAACCCCAAAAAGCATAATAGGGGCTCTTTAATGACTATGAGACTTGCATGTGTCTTTCTTTTCACCCAATCGGATCTTGCGATGGGTTGTTCATTAGCAGGAAATGTTTGTCACTCCGAAGCAGCTTGACTGTGGCAGCACACCTAAGTCAGTTTTCATTTGGTGAAACAAGATCGATGTGCAGCACGTTACGAAGTCATCGGAGGGCATGGTGTTTGAAGTGGTCTCCTTGAGGGCTGCTAATTGATTTTAGATTTACTGGTGTTTCCCAGCGAGAAACTCTGAAGCCCTCTCCTGTGAATGTGTAGAAAAGTCTGGGATTTTTGCAGCCAATATGTTGAACATTTCTCATGCAGTTAAATGTAATTTGTTGATTTATATTCCACCCCCCCCGCACTGTGTCAAGCTGAAGCATTACCGAGAGCACTCCCACGGTGAGTTCATTATCACCCCCTCCTAATTGGGTTAAAGAAGTTAATGTGTGGTAGGTCTGGCAGAGATGGGTGTTCAAAGGGCGCTGCAGCACGCCCTCCGAGCACTTCTCCAGTCTCCACAAAACTTTGATGTAGACTAATGATCAGGAGGCAGATCCATGGCATGGATTATTTATTTTCTGACTGATTTACAACACACAAAAGCTAAATGCACAGGACTCCCTTCCTCTCCTCCACAGGTTTTCTGAGAGATATATTTTGCTTCCACAAACAAATAAAAGTGAAGCAACGACTCAAAAAAAGGAAAAGGAAACTTATCACAGCTGTTGAGCAAAGATAAGTCCTAATATTTAAGCTTCCCCCTCAGCAGCTAACATCTAAACATGGGGATTGGCGGGGGGGGTTGTTTGCTAGTCAAGAGGAGTGCCTAAATGTGTCGGTTATTAGCTTGGCTGTAGATGGTTGCTTCTGGGGTCGCAGGGAGAGCTGGTGGACAGGTTCCCAACACTGTCCAACTGCCCCCCCACACACACACACACACACACACACACACACACACACACACATGCAAAAGCACACACACACACTGTCTTGGTGTCCCTATGGGACAGACTGCCAGCTTGCTTCCAGCACTTTGGCAAAGGGGTCCATTTTTTTTCTCCATGGCAGCTGCTGCATCCAGAGGCTTGATAGGCTATTAATACCCGGGCTAATTTTACCAATCCATTCACATTTACCGATTTCCACTTGTCAGCGTGTTGATTAAGAGGCACATGGCCATCAGCAGGGTTTGACTTAATACGAGGAACAAGGGGACAACTGGGCTAATGACACACTTGCAGTCCGGAAAGAAAACGGGACATATTTTGTCATGGCTTCACACAGTCCAACACATTTTGTCCGCTACAGTCATGCTTTAACTCATTTCGCCGTTATTTCATATGCTTTTAGAAAATAAAAATGTGTACGAGAAATGATGTTGCGCGAAAGAAAATCCTTTACTTTTTAATTTAAATGTTATTTTCTTTTAACAAAGTTTAGCCTTTTGATGACCTGCCATTGACTTGCTTTATATATTAAATATATATCAGCTGAGTGCACTGCAGACAGAGTGCAGGTTTACCTCAACGTAGACCATCAAGGCACTCATTGTTAAACAAATATTCCTTTTCGAGTCTAATTTGTTCTTAATTAATTGTTGCAACAAAGCAAAAATATAGGCCGACGGCTCTGACGTAGCTTATTATGTGTCTATAAGCATCAGGACAATGATTCTGTCTCCTGTTCTTCACTGCCTCATGCCTCCTCTTTGTAACGTAGCTGCGCTGCTCCCCTGGGCCTGCAGGTGGTGCAACAGTATAGGCTGTAACTGCTGCTTCATGAGGATTAAATGACTGTTAGCAAAACACAGAAAATGGTTCTTAACAGCTGGAGTTGCTGGGAAAAATTCAAATCTGTTGTAGGAGACCACTTCAAAGTAGGATAATGGGTAGGTAACAGAGACCTATATAGGTGCGTTATAAGCAAGGGGTGCCTGTGGACTATTCAGGGATATTTAATAATAGTGCATCTCAATATGCTTTTAGAGAAAGGGCCCTCTCTCTGCTCTCATGCTCCCTTTTTCCTGCTCAGGTCGTCAGTCTGTCTGCAGCCCACCGGCTCCTCCACGTTCAGCCTCACTAAACTGATCTGCCGTGATTTGCCGCTGGTTATGCATCAGTGCTGCAGTCTCATCTCCCATTCCCCCCCCCCCCTACAATACTGCACGGTGGAATAATGAACCCCGCTTGAGTCTGTCTGTCTCTGTGTGTGCGCGCGCCCGTCCATGTTTCCATGATTGCTGCAT
The DNA here is from genome assembly GCF_902827165.1 of Trematomus bernacchii. Lineage (NCBI taxonomy): Eukaryota > Metazoa > Chordata > Actinopteri > Perciformes > Nototheniidae > Trematomus > Trematomus bernacchii. The sequence goes on from NW_022987685.1 coordinate 3,061,840, forward strand.
TTGACAACAGAGCCACAGGGAGCTCTGCACAGCATACTGCGGACCAGGTTTAATTTCCTCCGTCAGATGGAGCGATAGTTAGAACAAATGTACTGTAGCAGGGAACCCCCCCTCCCCCACCCCCCCCACCATCCACTTTCAGCGCCATTGTTGGTGCAGGTGTTGTGCAGAATCTGTTGTATATTCTGCTGTTTGCACACGCAGGTGACACCCCGGATTAATTGTTGCCCCTTGCAATCTTTCAGGAAATTGACGAAGCCTGCAAGCGGATCAAGAGGGAGGTGGACGACCTGGGGCCTGAAGTCGGGGACATCAAGATCATCCCGCTGTACTCCACCCTGCCCCCGGCGCAGCAGCAGAGGATCTTTGAGCCACCCCCACCCACCAAACCAAGCGGTGCCATCGGAAGGAAGGTATGACTGCCTCGTTGCTATTAAAAACAGGGGGAGGCTGAGTGAAAGAGCAAATGAGTGGCGTTGATGTAGAAAGGCCAGATGGGAAATAAGGTGGAAGAGAGCTGGAAGGGAGGGACTGAAACTTTTTTTTTTTTTCCCTTCCTCAGCTTTAGCGCAGAACTGACTCACACAACATATGCTGCTTTTGTCAGCATGCGATTCTCGGCTCTAAATTATAGCCGGGGTATTACTCACGCCCTCTGAGCCTGAGGAAAGTACTGCATCCTCAGTCATTTTTATCTTCTCACTACATTTGCACAGACAGAGAAAGAGAGAGGGAGGCCTCTGCCATACGAAGCCGCGTGCAAGCTGACAAAAACAAGACTCCTCCTGCTGTGCATAGTCTTCTTCCTCAATCACTTAAGTGGATGATCTTGTTATTGATACAGACGCCAGACAATTCCTCTCTTTTCGCGCGACAGTTTGTATTTAGATGGGCTCATCACTGGAGGAGCGGCACCACCTGCGCTGCCAGTGTTGGCCCGGCATCTGACGGAATATCAGAATATCATCACTGCCAGTGAATGAGCAAACGTTCACCCCAGCATCTGATAGGGGGACGCCGCTGATGAATGACTCATTGCTACAAACCCCTCTAATTGAGGCAGATCAGGCTGACATATGAGCCGCCAAACTGTTTATGTGCTGTCAAAGATAAACACAGAACGTTCAAATGAACCTAGGGTTTAGGGGAACATAGGATTCCCTGCAATGTGTGTGAACAGAGGATTAATCGCACATAAAAAACCATGCCATGAAATAAGAAGCAGGTGATGAAGGGTTTTTAACAAACTTGTCAAATTGAGACTTTTACACAAGTTCAGGTATTGGAAACAGTATTCGTTTTAGATAGGGGTGTAACAATTTATCTATTCAATGATCCAATATCATCAACGTATTAGATCTTTATTTGCCTTTTATTTAGAAATTCCCATGGCTTTGTCTTTGTCTTGCTCAGCTCATCTCCTAAAGAGCCCAGTAATAAGATTGTAATATTATTTTAAAAAATAAATATTAAATTGATGTCAAATGGGTATATGACATTTTCCGTTTCGATGGCAGGCCCCTGAAATGAATGGAGCTATCGTGACAGATTTGATGACCTCAGAAAATATTGTCTTGTTTTCCAAAGATTTGATGGAACAGGAGATGAAAGTAGTGATATACACTCCAAGTAATGAGACATCTTTATACATCAGTCTGACGTGATGAATGATTTTGAGTTTGTCTTCCCTCCCGCTGGTGAACATCTTGCTGCAACTTCTCCTGGTTCCCCTTTAGTGAAGTGAATTCAGGAAGTAAAGTGAGTGCAGTGACAGCGTGACCTCTGACCTGTCCAAGCAGTTTGTCAGGTGCTTGTTGAATCGGTGGTATCTGAAGTAAATGTGCTTCTCCTCCAACACTGACTGAGCAGCTCATCAGTCGATAAATGCAGAGATGTCATCCAAGCCAGCCCAAGAGGAAGTAGTGAAAAAGAATGAAGGTTTGCTACGTCTGCTGCTACGCATGCTAACGACTGCATTAGACTCCCCTCAATTAACATAAAGCACCAGCTCGTCACCGCTCTATTTCTCCAGGAAAGCCACTGATCTTCTATTTTTGAACAGTTTAATCATTAAGAGCCAAGGCGGCAATTGACTAATTACAAACAAAGACTATAATCTCACGTTGCTCTCCAGCCTCTCAAAGATCGTCTCTACCAAACGTGCTGTGATGGGTTTGTTTTTAGCATCGTCACGTTTGGAATATTCCCTCAAATGTCACTCGTGATTCTGCCACATACGCATTTCGATGAGCTTTGAATAGGATGCCGCTCGGGGCACGTTCTCCTTTCCCCCCCCAGTCGGAGTAGGGCTTTATTTGTCAACACGGCTGTGTTTCCCAGCAGGGAACGAGAAAGATGGCCGTGTTAGCCATAGTACTTGCTCTCCTGCAGGTAATAACCCAGAAATAACATGCAGAGACGACGCCCTAATGATATTACTGATGAAGAAGCTAGGATTATCCAGTGCAGCAACAGACTGGAAGGAGCCGGCCTGCGTTCAGTGTAATGGCCCCAGCCCGGATAATCCTTCAGAATCAATGCAGTCAATGAGGCCACCCATATGATCATGAAATGTGAGAGGGTGTCATGTGTGGCATCTGCTGGAGCACCGTGGGGTCCCAACACGCAGGACAACCTCAGCGAGTCCATTATTAACCGGACTTTGAAGAATTCCAAGTCCTTCAAGGCTTGCTGGGACGTCGGTCGCTGGCATATAGTTCCTGTCATGAGACACTGCTCTCTCTTTTAATTTCAGACAGTGTGGCTAATAGGTTTCATAAAGATTTAACTCCTCTGTATCCGTAGGCCACAGATGGCCCTTTTCCACTGCGGAAACTTAACCCGTTACCTGGCCTTGCATTCAACTCCATATTTAGGATTATGTGAGTCTTTGGTATAGGGCTGTGCAATTAATCGTATTTTAATCTCGATTTTGGCTTGCAACGATTGTGAAAACAACGTAATCGGGAAAAAAAAACGATTATTTTGCTGCATTCCCTTTCGCAATGATGCTCTCAATTTGGCTTGCGTTATACATCCTGCCCGCGCGTGCGCTGTCGCCCCTCCCTAAAAGCCGTCTCAGCCAGGTTGTGTTGTGACTTGCAGTCTGTTTAATAAATCCATATAAACACGTTACAACGGAAGCTTTAGTTGCCGTGTCTTTACTCTCCGGTCAGCTCTAGCCTACAGTCAACTTTCACTAACCTCGTCAAGCCGGAGCCTCTTGGCTACTTCCTGTTTCTGGATAAAGGGTTACCAAAATAAGAGCACTGCGTGTAGCAGTATAATTAAACATTACAGGTTGTGAGTGACATTAATTATCATATTTATATACGTTTAGTAGGTTGTGGAAGTGCGCTCCAAAATATTTGTTTATCTTCTTTATTGGTATTTATTATTTTGATATTATTTATTTAAATGTAGATATAAATGTATCATTTTATTTTTGTATTGGTTTTTCAGTTGAATTATACTTAAAGTTCAGGGTATTCAACTGTTAAAAACGTACTGTTCAAATTAATATTTAAATTTGTTTTAAATAAATGGATGTTTTCAAAGTCAATGAATAATCGTATTTAATAATCGTGATATCAATATTGACCAGAAATAATCGTGATTATGATTTTTGCCATAATCTCACAGCCCTACTTTGGTACTAGAATTCTCACTGTCTTACCAATATATCCCCCTGTTTCTCTCTCTCTCAAACCCTGATGTTTTCCTTGTTAACTTTAACTCCATTAAGCAGGTTACTCGCGTCTACATTTGCGTAGGTTGGGAAAATAATAGCTGCTGTTGAGTGTAGTCCTGATACGCTGCCCAACATATTCTTTTGTCATCACAACACATTTTGACGTATTATTTTAAAGTTAAAAAACCCTCAATGTGTTTTTGAATGGCGTAGGTGCCTTCTTGTCATTGTCTTAGTCATTGAGAAAAAGTTAACTGAAGAAAGTGTTTAAGAGTAAAAGTACTGAAAGTAGTAAAGTGCAGTGTAATGAAAAGGTATATAAATATGATAGATATAAACAAGCTAAAGTATATGCAGTGTGAACTGAACATATGGCTATGAACATTAGTATAACACTGCTGGTAGAAATAAAGACACTATATTTGCAGACACTATAGACGGAATAAATATGAATACACTTTACCGTTAACCAAGCCACATTTATCATGGTGTGCTCGTGTCAATCAGACCTAGACAGCCATTCATCCAAGAACAACAGCCAACCATCATCCAGATACTGCTGTCTGATGAGCTTCATGCAGCGTTTATTGCCATCCCTTTATTTCTCTGCTTGAATACTAAGGGGAGTGGGTCTTTCGACAGGTGAATTACCCGAGGTCAATGGCTGGATGGATGGATGGGGGGGGGGGGTTTAAATGCCCTCACTGGCATTAATAACTAAACAGTCAGGCATTCTCAGGCGTGAGAGAAATCCTCGCTTAAAAGGTGGGATTTAAAAAACGTCTGTATGGCTCACAGCTAGAAGACAGCTGAAGAGGCACAGCTACAAAGGAAGTGTGTCAAGTGTGCAAAATTGGTTCTGTGGACCTGTATCAGCAACGACTACAGAGAACCGTTTGGTTTTGTGCATTTCATCGTGAGGACTACCAAGGACGGCTTCCACCAAACGACTGCTCGGGTCAGCCTGCTGCTCGTTCCTGCCTGGGTGGATGTTGAGCAAAAGGAAATATATCAAAGTGCGGGAAGGCATTTTTCCAAACACCCACTCGCATATTAAGCGCTGACAGAGGAGTGGCAGTTGCCAGTCGAGTGGGCTATGATCAGGTCACCACAGCCTGTGATATTACGATGAGTGTAAAGGGCTCCTCTGTCCACTCTGTGTCAGCTGTTATGTAAGGGGGGGGGGGCTCACCCTAGCGGCGGCCATAGTTTGCGTGAGAGCAGCTGCAGATCTGTCTCCCTCTCCTTCTCCCGCTGGTTGTGTATAAGCTGACAGCTAGAGACCCACAGGGTGATTTGAGTCATTTGATTTTCTCCGCTAAGATTCAGCTGTCAGACAGCCCTGCTTTGGGGATCATTGTTAAAGAAAATGATCCGGAGATGGTGCAGGTTCACAGTTTACCCATTATTCTTAGAAATCTAGCATCTTTCTACGTCCAAGATCAATTTCAGTTTTCCACAAATAGTTTCTGCTCTACTACAGAACTACTATTTCAAAAAATGCAATGATTTTTGTAAACGTTTCAAGCTAAAAGCAATAATCACTAAAGCCCTCTCTCCATGAATACTTTGATAGCACATTGGACATGATTGCAGAAACTGTTGCAGTACCCCACTGTTGGGTTGCATTAGCGTTAGCATTAGCGTGTGCAGTGCGCTGTAGTGGCATCTCTACAAGCTTCTTTAGCCAACTGGATCACATCAGGGAATATTGTTCAAGTTAAAGCAACGCTGATATGTGAACTTTCTTGTGTTTCTCTCTCCTCTTACTCATGCTTAATAAGGGCTATCAATTACGAACTGCTCCAATTTGGGATTATACAAAGTACTTTTTAACTTATTTATCGAAGTTGTTGCGTTCTCTGTGTTTTTACTTGCACGTTGGAATGGATTTCCTAAACGCAAAAGATGTCGATAAATGTGTTTTTAAAACGAGGTCTAGTGCTAGAATTTGAGGTCTTTCAGTCCCTCCACAGAGCGTGCAGATCATTTCCTAACCCATCTGTTCTCCTTTCCACAGGTCGTGGTGTCCACAAACATCGCCGAGACGTCCCTGACCATCGACGGCGTGGTGTTTGTAATTGATCCTGGATTTGCCAAGCAAAAGGTTAGCTTCCCCCCCCAACCTTCTCCCACCACTCTCTATCTGCCGCGATCATCTGCGTCTGTTGCCTGAGAATCCCCAGATAAACACCGCCGTGCACAACCTGACAGCGGCAGAGATGGAAAAGCCGGCTATTTATTCCTCTGACATTTCCCCAGCCTGGAGCCAAGTCATACACATGGCTCAGAAACAGATTATATATGCATTACGGTGGCTTTTGTGTATGTGTTTTGCTTTTATATACAGTAGATCGAAGGTGTGAGTGTATGCTTGACCACTTTTTTTCACCACCCACAAAATCAATGTGTTTTTTTTTTTTGGCTGAAGTTAACTTCCCTCTTCCCCCTCAGGTATATAACCCCCGTATCAGAGTGGAGTCCCTTTTGGTGACAGCCATCAGTAAGGCGTCGGCCCAGCAGAGGGCGGGCCGTGCCGGACGTACATGCCCAGGAAAGTGTTTCCGCCTTTACACAGAGAAAGCTTACAAGACAGAAATGCAGGTAAGAAACGAAGCGGTCTGGAAATGGTTATAAATTCTATGAGGTGTTTGATTTTCACAAGCACTTTGTATTCCCTCAAAGCAGCCCCGGAGCTGGAGAAGCTCCCTATTATGCAATATTTGCTCTTGGAATCCATGATTCCAAGTTAAGCTGAATTTAAATTCCAAGAGCTTGCTGCTAAACCACACTACCCTCCACCCTTCTACATAACATGTGCTAACGAAACAGCCACCTCGTGACAAATGAACCCAGGGAGGCCCGGTTCTCCACTTTAACAGGCTCATCCTTTCACGTCACGCTAAGCGACAAAGGGGATTTTTTAAGCGAGTTAGATAGCCCTTCAAATGCCCTCAACTCCCGGTCCCTGTTGAAGTTGACACATGAGCGACGCATGAGGAGATAATTCGCAGCCTGACTAATTAATTCTGAATTGTTCGCTGGGTTTGTCTCGTTCCTCTCCACTGCTGCAGGACAACACGTATCCAGAGATCCTGAGGTCTAACCTGGGCTCTGTGGTGCTGCAGCTGAAGAAACTGGGGATCGACGACCTGGTGCACTTTGACTTCATGGACCCTCCAGGTTAGTGTCAATAAAATACTCGATACACATTTGTTTTGCCTTTTTTATAAAGATTTATTTGTGTCGTTTTGCTTTGCATTCAGTCCCAAACTGACCCATTGCATTGTAAGAAATCTTTTTAAATACTTTTAAAGTTATAATTCTTTACAATTTATATATATTTTTGTGAGAATAAATACAACGGTAATGCCAAATAACTACTATCGGACACATCTCTAGCATTGTACTGAATATATCATCATGTTGCCCAACATTCATTGCAGAGAAAACACCATTCCATGCAATGTAGGCCTATTATTTATTCATACTATTTATTCATCACTATATATTTACAAGAATGTAAAGGCGTGGGTGTTATATTAACTGCCTAGGCGACACCTCCTGATGGAGGAGAGAGACAGACGCTTACTGCAGGAACTCAGAGCAGCTCTTTGAGTAAATTACAATCCAGCGCGTTTGCATTCATTTTTTGCGTTTTCTCTGATGGTCTGAATATGTTTATGTCGCAAGCCGCTTTTTAGAAATCAAGTTACTGCGAGGTTCTAAAAGAGGTTAAATCTACCTGTTGCTCCTCTCTTGTATTTCCGAGCATGTAATAGCTAAACTAGTGTATTCTGTAGTTTCACATAGCTCCTGCTGCTCTTACCGGTAACCAAATCCAACCATGAGTTTAACATCAAATAATATTTAGATCTTGATTTTCATCAGTCCTTTATGAATCAATACAAGTGCAGTTAAATCGACTTTAAGCTGAGCTGTGGATGCTTCATGTACAATATCAAATCTGAGATTGCTGTGTCACTTAGGGAACCTTTGGAATGTTTGGAGTGCTCTGACAGACACAGTTTTTACGAGCTTAAAATTCATATTATTGCTGTTTTTAAATTGATAATATTCTGGATTAGCGCTTTTTCCGTGTTTCTTGCACATCTTCATCATGCTGCATCCAGGCCAAAAAACACACCTCATCTCATTGAGCCAAGTTATGGCATCCTCCAGGAGTGTGTGTGTTCCCGCGGAGACCACCCCTCCTTTCCCTATCCTTAACCTCCCCCTCCCTCCCCCCTTTTCTCACCATAATATAGTTTTCATCTCACCTCTGAGATTAAACCCATCTCTCCCCGTCCACCGTGGCAAACGCCATTTTGAGAATGAAATTGGTTACATCAATAGCAGCGCTATCACCTTGGCTATTGCCTTCCCTTTATATTCCTCCAGTGAAACGTGACTGACCTCCACCACCACCCCCACATTTCTCACAAAATACAAGGGTAAGCGTCAACATACGGGATTGGCCTTGTGTGCTGCGTCTAACTGGGAACGCTGGGGTGAAGGGAAAGGGGAGGATTACCTTTTTATTTATTTGATCCACTCATGGCAGAAGATTTCTCTTAACTAGCTGTGGAGCACGCTGGAAGCTGCAGCGATTACCTGGACAGGAGATTTGTAACATCTTAGGAACAGCGGGTGAATTATAATGCACATTTCAGAGAATATAGACAGGTCAGCGCAGGGTGTCTGGAGACATACAGGGTGAAAAAACAGCATGACACAACTTTTGATGGTTGAACTGCTACGTTAATCCGTTTTTGGCATGGATCGAATCCATAACCAGGGTGTCCGCGGGGTCTTAAAAAGTATTAAAAGTTGATAAATCAATTTAGCGAAAATGAAGGCTATTAAAAAGTATTAAAAATGCGCCGTAAAATGCTGCTTCTTATTTTAAGTTTCGTTGCCTTGCTCCGCTCTGTGGGGGGGGGGAAAGAGTGTGTCGGGGCGACACTGATGGTGATGAAAGCTGGTTCAAGGGACCCCCACAGACTCTAGAATCGCCACTGTCGATGGGGGTCAAAGCTGTCCGGTCCCACATGCTACGTAATAGCCAGAAAGCTGCGGCGTTTAAGTCCTGACTCTCCCGATGACCAATCCGTGCCTCCCCTGACTGCACGTCGCTGACACTCACCGCTGCAGTGCAGACTCTCTGCACGGAGGAGCCGCGGAGGAACAGCGGAGTCCGGGCGATGCTGCTCCTCCAAGGAAGAGACACACGTTCACTAAGCCGAACTATATCCGGTCACAGAGATCTGCTATTTTAAAGTAAAGTCAACACATATCAACCCTAAATGTAGTCTATATTAAGAACGGGAAAAGTCTTAACATATATATCGTTTTTTGTAAACATATGACAAATGTGCGAGGGTGATTACGTCAGAACATCGTCCTATGTGCCGGGGCTTAGCCCTGGACACCCCCGGCCCAATTTAACCCCTGGTTAAGGAGGGAGCTCCTATATGGCATTACCCCGCTGCTGAAGCTCACCAAAGTTGAATATATTTTAGTTATATAAGTTTTGTCAATTGTTTTGTTTATTGGTCAAACATTGGTTTCTGATGAGTTTTACTGGAATGAAAGAGCACAAAGTGTGTCTACAGAAGCAACAAAGCAGCATACTGCATTAAACCTGACCTTGACAGAGAGGTTGAAGTTCATGTGGAAAGGAGGCTTCAGTAGTCTGTCTGTTCTATCTCTTGGGAACAATGCCTAAATCAAATACTACTTTCTAATGGTTTCTTTTTCTAATAAACCTTGCATTGGGTTGGTCACACAATTCATTCTCTTGTGCTTTGTTTTATCTGAATTATGATAAGGAGTTATCACAAACTGTTTAGTTGTGCTATCTTACAATCAATACTGTATATAGTAAATGTGAGGTAAAGTGTGTTGCCAATGTAACCGGTTAGAACTCGAAGTGGCGATGAGGTCTTAAAATGTATTAAAAGGTATTCCATTTGACTTCAGGATTCCTGCATGTACTGTTAAAGTGTGGATAAGTGGACATTTTTGTAATCGTCCCTGTCAAAAATACCCAAAACCTGCCTTCAGATGATTTTGATGTCTCCTTGATGATCAACCACAAACCGTTTTCCACTTCAGCTTGTCCGTGAGCTAAACGGTAACATTCAATTTGACCCTTTTTGGAAAGCTCGAACACATAGGTCAATTCTCTCTTTGCCCACCCCGCTCCTCGCTTACTAACCTCAGGAGCCAGCCAACCAAATGGAAATCCAAAATAAATCAGTAGTGATTTACACAAGGACTTGGACTGGGTGGGATTCATTTGCCTCGTGACATTTCCAAAGAAGTACCCCCTGGCAGCCGTTGTGGTTTAATGTACCTTTAGCCTTTCGTGTCATTGATTTGGCCCTTGGTTAATATATCGGATTCTTGTGTGTCCAGGCAGTCGATACTTACTTTCTGATGAGCCGCTTTGTGTATATTGAGTTTCCACACCGGTTCATCGTGCTAGCAGTACTTGGAAATCAGAGTTTCACCTTTTGCACAGCCCCACACAAGCGCTTGGTGTGGTAAGTAAATTGGCCGGCACTCAATTGTGTAAAAAAGTAGCTTTGATGCCCCGAATCAATATTTGTTAATCATAAAAAAAAAAATGCCTCCCGACAGTTTGAAATTGAATTTATTTTTTGGGGTGCACTTGAGAGGAATGAAAGTGAACGAGCAGCGCAGCCGCAGCTTGAAGCTAATTTTCAGTTAACATGCAACTGGTCATTAGGCTCCGGCTCTCGGGAGCCAAAGGTCAATAATTGCATCTGGAGGAAAAATCTTTTAACCAAACGGTGGAAGCCTTTTTGTGTTGAAGCATTAAGTAGAAAGTTCCCCTGTAATTGCATTAGTTGTTTAGGATTGCCTGAGCGGAGGATGAAAAATGAGCTCTGCCATGATTACTTCTGCGCTAAGTTGCTGTCTAGCGTAACAGTGGTCACACACAGGGAGTTTCTCATGTTGATTGGCTTTACGCTCCTTTTGTTTGAAGGTCTGTCTTTCTTAACACACATCTGTCTTCTGTTAAAGGTCTGAGGGGAGCCGGTGCTGAGTATCAGCTTTTTAACTTTGGACTAAATTCAACATTATTGTCATTGCACTGAGACAACAAAATGCAGTTAGCATCTGACCAGAAGTGCAAAAGGAGCAAGTGCACTGTAATATAGAAGTGTATATAACTTTACAAATATAAAAAAAGCCAAAGTGTATATACAGTGTCCTATCCTAATCCTAAACAACTATAGACAAGGCAACTATAGTCAATAAATATGAAACTCTATAAATCAGTATTGACACTTTTCTTAATAATAACAAGTGGGACTACGCAATAGAAGATATAACTAGTTTTCAATCAATGTTTTTGCTCAGGTTACAGTTCTTCTCATTAAATAAGTTTATATCATACCAGCTGATCAAAAATGTCCCTGTATATTCCTTGGCTAAAATGTAATAAATGGCAATTATTAAATTTTTTGTTTTTGCCCTGAATTTGGTCCCACCATTTGGAGAATGATGTTGTAACACTTAGTCGCTTGAATGTGAAAATGTTCACATCTCAAACTCTCTTTTCCATAGAGTACTCATGCCACTGTTAAAAAAAAAAAAAGGTAGTTTCTTCAGACTCTTTATTATTTATAAAAGCTTCCATCAGCCAAGTTTGAACATAAATGCTTAACTAAGTGCTGCAGACTTGTTTTGGTTTAACGTTGAATGCCAGTACACAAGTGTTTTAAGTTAGACTAATGAGATGCAAAAACCTAAATAGTGCTGCAACTTCTATTAACACTTTCTAATTGTCTATTATAATAAACCCAAGGTGACTTCTTGAGACGTCTCGTTTTATCTAACTCAAAGACATTCAGTGAATCATGAGCATTAATCACTCCTGACATCCTTGTGTTTGCTCCAAATTGTTCTTCTCGACTTCTGCTGTGATGAAGACATTTTGGAAATCGTTCCGCGGCTGTCGTCTGTGTGTGTGTTTTGCCTCGGAGCATTATTTACCGGCCCATCTCCCCCCCCTATCCTGCCTCCCCTCAGCTCCAGAGACCCTGATGCGTGCCCTGGAGCTGCTGAACTATCTGGCGGCGCTGAATGACGACGGTGACCTGACAGAGCTGGGCTCCATGATGGCCGAGTTCCCCCTGGACCCCCAGCTGGCCAAGATGGTGATCGCCAGCTGTGAATACAACTGCTCCAACGAGATCCTCTCCATCACCGCCATGTTGTCAGGTAACGCTCAGTGCTCACGGACCAATGAGCGCACAGGACATATACATAGCACATCTAGATAATTCAACTTCTGTACAGACAAGGAAGAAAAGGAAGTTAGTTGAAGCGGGAGAGCAGGAAGCTAAACAAGCTCCAAAACTACATAATACCTTGAAAACCTTTTTTTTACCATCGTTAACTAAGATGTAATGAATCTTATGGCAATAGTCACGTTTTTGCATTAACTTGTTTTGCAGGCGACAAGTTGTTTACTGCCACTTTAACCTGTGTAAACAATGGATGTTCAAATATTAGACCCCAGAAGTGGGAAAGTGAAATCTGAACTTAACTAAGAGGCAAGTAGGGGAAAGTGGTGTCAGCTTTTACTTGTGAAGAAGGTGGAAATACATGTCCGTACAAAATGTATAGGTGTAGCTGGAGCATGCTGCCGCAGTAATTGCACTTTAGGCTTGCCAAAGCAGAATGCTGCTCATTGAGATGAATCTTGACGCCTTTGAAGGGAGTGCGAGGGTCTTTGAGAGCGGGGAAATGGATTTAACTAGCTGTTTTTGGACGTGGTGTGCACTTAAAGCAGGTGTTTCGTGGCGGCAGCTTTTTGTGCTGAGTTAATTAGAAGTGAGCCGCCAAAGTACACCTGAGAATGTTGCCGCCACAGCAGCCAACCACTAGGCTCAATAAAAACAGTTTCACCCGTTAAAGACACAGTGGAGCACGGTTGACATTAAGCAATGCGGAGCGAGTTCACACAGGGGAGCCCGCAGTCCTCTGGATGAACTCACCTCTCATTTATTTACTTCAGTAATGTAATCTATAAAATGGTAATGCTATTTACTTTGAACCTCCATTGATAAGCGGTCCATTGACAGTGGTGCTGCGATGTGAAACAGTGCTAGCAAACCAAACGGCAAAGAATCAAAGTAACAATGTTTGTAAAAAAAATAAGTACAAGATAATATGGAGCGGAAAATAGAAATATAAACACAGTTGAGTATAAAAAAGAATAAATAAATAAACTTTAAGTGTGGCTTAAGGAGGTATTTACTGTCTTCTCCTGTCCAGTGATTTAAAAAAGAAAAGCAGTGCAGTGAATAAAGCAGTTAGACGGTAGAAATCTGTGTTTTTCTGATCAGCTAACATTTACTCAGCTTTTCTCTCTGGCAACTTGTATCCAGGTGTCATTAAAAAAGATGTATGCTAAAAATGTGGCTTAAAACTCAATACAAAGTCAATTTATGACAGACAACGCTAAAGTTGAAGGGGATACAATGCCATCACAGGAGACCAGAGGATTACAATTAAACATTTCTCTGAAACATTTGGGATAATAAAAGTACACAATTTAACTAAATGATGAAATAGTTTTTTAATCAAATCAGTTTTTATTTATACTTCCCGATAAACTCACAAAACCGTTTTGTTTCTCAGAGGCTTTACAGATCAACAAACATGAATAAAGACAATCAAACTGACAAAATGGTAGTGTGAAGGTCAATTACAAATAAAATATAAAAGCCAGGAGGATGTTCAAGGCTAAATATAAGCTTTAATAAAAAGACTTTAATGTGGAGAGGATGTCATGACATTTTCCCGCCACAATATAACACCATCTTCTTTTAAAGCCTTTTGCACATTATCCCATGTTTAAAGTGTATTTCAGTGCAGTGCATCAGGGCGGAGACCCCCACCCTTCCCTCCTGTTTGCCCCCCCCGCTCCTCTCCACTCTTCTCAGTGCAGTCTCTGCCTCTGTAGCCGAGGCCGTGTTCCTCTCTGTGGGATCAGCTTAACTTATCCCTCCGGGCGGCTGTGTTGGGGCCTGTACCAACCTTGTTTAGTCCCACAGTGCTTCGTCCGACCCACGGAGGCTAGAAAGATGGCCGACGAGTCCAAGATGCGCTTCGCCCACATCGACGGAGACCACATGACGCTGCTCAACGTGTACCACGCCTTCAAACAGAGTGAGTGGCCTCTCCTGCACACTGGGTTTATAGAGCTGAAGCCAACAGATGAATCTTAAGAGCGTCATGTTGACTTTCAGATTTTAATGACCATTTTAAATGTTTAATGATTGTATTTAAAGGCGTTATTTGTGCACAGTAGATACATATTATACTACACAAATAGTATTATAATTTTTGTAGAATAAGATTCCATAGATGGCCGATAAATCACATTATTCAAATTTCAGGATTTTATTTGACGACAGACAATTAAAGCTTCATTTGTATTTATTTTTTTCTAATTTAATATTGATAGAATACAGTCAAGGTACAATAAAACAAAGTTAGATGAAGCAGAAGGAGAGTTCATATTTACATATTTTTTGGTCAAAGACCCCAAATCTTGGCAAAATAACTAAAAGCTTTATGATAAATAAGTTTCAAAACGTATGATAACAAATAAAACAATTATTTAAATTCTCAGGGTAAGAATTTAATGAAGTCATGTACATGGGCTAAAATCAAAATTCAATACCAGAAGAAAAAAAAAAAAATACAAGCACATATACAGATCACAACACAATTGACTATAACTAAATACTATATATATATTTTTAAAATATGAACTAAAAGTCTGTTTCATTATTTTCCTTTCATTCATTTGAAAACTCCAACTGAAACTTTGAAAGTTAAAATGAAAAAAAGCCCTTTGGTCCAGCTTCAGTAAACATTTGAATATTAACATGATCTCTCTCTTAATCCCCCGTGTCTCTCAGACAGCGACTCCAACCAGTGGTGCTACGAGAACTTCGTGAACTACCGCTCGCTGATGTCGGCGGACAACGTGCGGCAGCAGCTGGCGCGGATCATGGACCGCTTCAGCCTGCCGCGGCGCAGCACCGAGTTCACCCACAGAGACTACTACACCAACATCCGCCGCGCACTCATCACCGGCTTCTTCATGCAGGTCAGACGCAGCAGGGGCTTCTGGGAGAGCGTCGCCTTTGAACAATGATAAGACATATTTTCGACATGTGACAAACATGGAGGATGCTTTAGAAAAGGGACCCAGACACTAGAGAACATATGTTACTCATACATCTAGAGCTGGAGAGAATGTATATGCTATAGAGAAACATTACAAGTTAAAAAAACAACCCAAATACCCAAAAAATGTAAGTAGTCCAACCTTAATATTTTGGGTTTATTTGATTCTTTAGTCCTATGTTTGCAACTTTATAACCGTAGCTATTCAGTCTCCCTTCTTATTTGTTTGCTAATTTGACAGAGAGCTGTTTATGTGCAAAAAACACACTACTGAGAATGCAGGCGAGATAATGACTGCCACACACGCACACACATTTACACACACAAGCATACACACTGCTGCTTTGTTTTTAACACATACAAGGAAATCACGTCAATTTGCTCCTCGCTCAAGGAAACAAATGGCATTTGCAATGAGCCATTTCCAGGGCTACCTGAAACAAGCAACCGGACCAGCTGAATTATGGCGTTAATATTTAAATATTTGTCAACATTAACCTTTATCGTGTTGACAAATTCGCGGCTCATGTTGGAGCTCTCGCAGCATTTGGGAGATCATGTCTTTGTTGGGAAAGGTCTTTATTGAGACTGATTGCTTTGGTTAATCACAACAGCCTCTGCAAACTGAGGAAACTCGCTCACAAGTTGTTCTCCAGAGCTCTGCAGATTTTTAATGCATGCGTGTAGTTGAGTAACAGCCAGCGATAAAGATCATGTGTGTGTGTCTGTGTTGGCCGCTGACCCCTCCTCTCTGTGCTGAGAACAGGTGGCTCACCTGGAGCGCACCGGACACTACCTGACGGTGAAGGACAACCAGGTGGTGCAGCTGCACCCGTCCACCGTGCTGGACCACAAGCCGGAGTGGGTGCTCTACAACGAGTTCGTGCTCACCTCCAAGAACTACATCCGCACGTGCACCGACGTCAAACCAGAGTGGTGGGTTTAATATATGTTCTAAAGATATCAGAAAGGAATGTTACATTTGAATGTTTGTTAAATAATGTTACATTAACTTAGAAAAGATGGAGGTGGATGGAATATTTATCTTTTGCAGGAATTAAAATTGTTTTTATTTAATTATAGAAGAGAAAATAACATTGTATAAATATTATATATGGTTTATATTTTTTTAATTACTTTTTACTTATCTTAATTTGTCCATACATGTACTTAGTTTAAAATACAAATGCGTTGTTAAATACAGTATAATGAAAAAAAAGACAAACAATCATGACTTATGGTATGCTTTGAATCACAGTTTATTTGTTTTTACCTTAGGGAAAAGAAAATATAACATTTTAATTTAATTTTTGTAGTTTGTCCAATATATATTTTTGTATTCACTTGATCACTGGATAGCTTGAATGCAGCACTTCCTGTGTGAAATTAGCGTTCACTCTGTATTCATATAAATATTACTACCTGTGTTCTACATCCCCCTCCGTAACTATGTACAATTAAGTATTTAATATGTTGGCGCAGTGAATATGTAGGAACAGCTTTGTCCCACGAGTTAACACGGTACATTTCTGTGACTGACGTTTCCTTGCTCTCTGTCCCAGGCTGGTGAAAATCGCCCCGCAGTACTATGAGATGAGTAACTTCCCCCAGTGTGAAGCTAAGAGACAGTTGGAGCGTCTCATTGCCAAAGTCTCATCCAAGGAGTACACTCAGTACTGAGAAGCTGCATGAGCTGCCCAGCATCCTCAGCATCTGGACATCAAACATGAACTTTTCTTTCATCAACAACTGATTCTCTATTTTTGGTCTCACTTATTCGTGTTCATGATGATTGATGAACTATGTGCTTTGAAGGCCACCTTGTGTCAGTATTTCTGCAGGTTTGGCACTACCAGAAATGGACTGTATGTAATCAGGATTTTAGTCATCAACCATTTCGGTTTAAAGCATGTACATTCCTCCATACTAAGTCACAGCTTCTAGGCTTGCTGGGAAGCTTTTGAAAATATAATTTATACTGTAATTTTTAATGTGGGCATAATGTATTGTTTTTCTTGTCATGGAAATACTAAGAGAGGCACTCTGCTCACATTCTCTGCTGCTGTTCAACTTAATAAAAATTACTTTGTAATAAAACCTTTTCCCAGTGTCGGCTTTAAAATAACAGGATCATCTGCATTCACTTAACCATCACACACACACACACACACACACACACACACACACACACACACACACACACACACACACACACACACACTGAGCAATCACGTTCTGACCTGCCAAATCCAGCTTGTTTCCTGCTCTTCAGGGAAGTTAAATCTTCTTACTGGGATATTGATAGCTTCAGAAACAGTTGGAGTGGGGGGGGGGGGGGATGTTAATTACAAATGTTTCAGAAGAAGATCAGTGTGAAATCCCCGCTGTGCTGGAGCCTGTTCTGGCTCTCCAGCTTTGTGTCAGCGCCTCGTGGATGTAAAAGGTAAGGCCTGCAGGCAGCCTCAGCACAGAGGAATGGTCGGTGACGGAACCTGAACATGTAGTTTCACTATCGTCAAACCACGGATGAACTTTAAATGTAGTGACCAACACCAAACTTGTAGGAATCCTTAAAGAAAAGGAAAAAGTGTTAGGCTCTCCTCTTATTCTGCGGGTGAACAACTGCCATGTGTGCAGCCGAGCTTGAATTACAAGAAAACTGATTAACCGACTCATGAGGGGACTGTGAACGTCTCCACCTCTGCAGCCTGAAGCCTGCTACTACAAGCATGCTGTACCCACATCTCAGAGATGCATTGTGGGTTATGTAGGCATCGGGTTAAGACAGGATAGAAGAGGGCATAGACCAAAACAAAAAAACAGTTTCCATCTATTTTGAACGTATTTATTGTCCATCACGTGGCTGAGGATGCTAAATCTTTGGTGTAACATCAATCATTCTTTATAAAATGTAAAATGACCCTAACATTTCCCAGAATCACATCCAGTTATCTAGTTTTTTCAAAATAACCAAATGCAGTTAGATATGTTCTTCACAAGCTGTATCACGCAAGTGTTTGACATGTTTAGCTTAAAAAACAATTAATGTCATTATCAAAATATTTGTTTATATCTTAATGGTCTAATTGTTTTAGCTCAACTTAGTCGAATTTGAAGCCCCATCAAACAATATTATCCACTAAGTTTTGGCTTTACTTTGTCAGGGTGCTATGACAAAAGCAAATCAAAGACCATATTTTGTTTCCACAGTTCTCTTGCACCACCTTTTTAAAAGAAAAGCAATTTCTTTTACTGGTTCTCTAATCCAGACTTCTCTTTGTCCAGGTAGTTTGTATGATAACCTGACCTTGCCTTCCTCTGTTCTGCATCTCAACTTTACATCAATTGTAAGGGAATAATATACATAACATTGACCTGAGGAGAGAGGCAGAAATGAAGCAGTAAGCATTTTTTCACAATCTCTGTAGTGTCTGGAAGTAGGCAGCTAGAGATAGTAGACCTGCTAAGGGAGTTTTAAATTAAGCCTGCAGATTGTGTAATGTGCCAAGTCAGGATATTAGCATGTGTGCTTTAATATTTTTCGGACTGTTGGGAATCCAAGTTTTTAAGTGGATGGCCTTTTGCTCGGGAATGTACACAGAACCATAAAACGGTGCCGTGGAGATAAGTCTGTCTCCAAAGCGAAGCCAATAGAAAACCCATTAGTTTGAGCTGATCTGGAAATGATATGGGATTGATTCTGAGGTAAGAGCAGTTTTTCATGCTCAATACTTCCCATTGATTCACACCGCCATAATTACAAATCATGTCTCCAACTTGTATTTTCTTAGTGTCTGATACGAGGGTCATATATGCTTGCATGCAGTTCTACTTTTTTATACAGGGCTAGATCTTTTTTAAAACATTCGCCAAGGACGATATGTGTTGTGCCATTTTTCTGTTTGGATTACAGAAAAGCTGCTGGCCTGATTTCACAAAAACATGTTGAAAGGGTTCAGCAGGGGCCATTAAATGTTGGAGCAGATCTGAATCGCAGTACATGAACTGATTCTTTTTTCGTTAACATTTGTTCTCTTAATCAGAAAATAAAAGTTTTCAACTGAGAAAATTAATGTGAACACCGCCTTAATCTATCTCTGTAGATATCAAGTTGTTGTTCAGACATTCATAGCAATGCATCTTCTTTTTAACGTGCTTCCACTAGAGTTCACGAACACACCAAAGTCAGTGCTGAGGAGTATGTCCTTGATGGAGGTCTGCACTCTCCGTGCCATTGCAGTTCAACATTGAAATTCAGTTGGAATGAGATTCAGAGTTTCCCCTTTTTGTTTAGCAGTTCAAGCGGAAAACTTATCTGAGGTCAAGGGTAGGCTGTACATTTTCTCCCTCAGCGTTTCACAACACCCTGCGCTGGTGTTAGGGCCCATTCTCTGCGACTCCCTGACAGTAACTCAACAAAAGTAGCAAACACAAACAAACAGCAGACAGGTATTGTTCAGCGTGTTTCCAAACAGTGTGAATCACCACCTCGCTGCAGCTCAATCTCCCACCACCCACAGAGTCCGGTATGGTGCCTCATCATCATTTGAGACCGTGGGTAGGGAAGTTTATTGCAGAACACCTCAGCGTTTCAGGAAATCCACCCAGTCCTCCTCCCTATCCCACGCAGGCCCCGCTCCCCCACCAATCGCAGCCCAGACAGGTGTCTTATCTCCATCACACAGCACAAGCACAGCCAATCTTCCAGGAAGATGGCGACTGGAATGTGACAAATCCATCTGTCCTGGTTTGAATTTGTATGCTAATTTGAAGTAATAGCCCCTCTGGTGACAGTGCAAGGGAACAATTCAATCATGCCATCTATGACAGTTGCTTTCCAGCCTTCTCTGTGATATGGGAGTATATGCACGTACCGCCGGGTTAGGCTTGATAAATTGGTTATGTAGGGGAGATGTGGCATGTAGACTGCATGTTTAAAATGGGCTGCCAGTTTGAAATGAATCACGCAACTACTGAACGCACCTGTGCAGACATGTGCACCACTACCTGTCAGCGGCAGGGAAACAACATTTGATTTGACCTCATTTATTTCCCCCTCAACGCGGACGGATTGGCTGAACTTTCACCGACTTGTGCCTGAACGGCCGTCATGAGATGTGTGTGAATGACAGAAATATCCCCACATAAAATCACACTGACACAATTGTTACATTGTCACACTGAATTATCCCAGGCTGTTGATTTGGTTCTGTGAAAAGCTTTCATGTGTCACTGGGCTGAAGAAGAAGAAGAAGAAGAAGGAGGCACAGAGAAGATGCAAGCACAAGCTGAGCTGCGCCATATATTCAGAAAGAAGCAATGATTCCTCATGTGCACTGGCACTCCCCTGCACTGTGCAAATGTATGGCACTCCTTAATCTTTAAATTAATCTACAGCACAGGACAGATTATGGTTGATGGTGACAGATAAGGCTAAAGAACAAACCGCCCTTCATTTAGCTTGCATCACTCTTTTTTCTTTTTCCGCCACATCAGGGCTTGCTTTCTTCCAGAGTTTAACACATGTTCCCCTTAATGGTGCATTTACATTAAAATATGCAACAATCAGAAATTGTAAAAAACCACTCAGACCTGCAGCCGTCACAAACTCAAAGCTTTTAAATCCTTTGTTTATTTCTATCCGGAGGCAATTTAATGTATTTTTATTCCACAATTTGCAGTATTGACTCGTCTAACAAGCCTCGTGAGAGTTAACTAGATGAAATATGTACGCTGTGTTATGGTCAATCACCATGGGGGACATTCACTGTCATTCTGTCTTTCTATACTCTCACTACGGCAGTGAATTCCTGACAATCTCTCAAGGAAAAAAGGAAAATGCACAGCCGCTGTGCCAATTGACCACACTTCAAACGGGTGCAGATCATGCGTGGCAAAACGCGTCTGATCAAACAAGGAGGCCAGCAAAGAAAGCTGATGAACAAAAGGCCCGTCTGACTGCACGGGTCTCACATCACAATAAATAGTGTGCTAAAAGACAGCTCTCCAAATGAGCTCTGCCAGCAGCCCCCCTCGTGCAGTTTGCAGCGAGCTGAAAGATTTTCTGTGCTCAGCATGGCTGCACGAGGATAACAAATGCTGTACTGCAACACTGTACTGTTTCTCGAGGAGGTTTTCTTACAATGCTTCACAATTATTCTAATGGTTGCTCTTCAAACTGCTGTTTTTTGTCCAAAGATGTATGATTATGATTTAATTTAATCAGGCATGCTTTATACTCTGTGTTAATATATTCTTTTTGATTAATACAACAATTAAAACACTATTGTGTGAGAGTGTGTATTGTTGATTAATGCAGTCGGAGTTCATTTCAGGGTGTCGGATCAGGAAACTTTGCTCAGGTTAGTTTGTGAGATGCAGAGTTAAAGCTGCAGATCAAATATGCATAATGATGATAAGTCAAATGCAAAGTTTGTGTGCCGTTTTAACAATAAAACACAACAGAAGGCTGCATAATTTAGCATTGACGCTAAAATAGAGACCATCTTGTGTTGGGATCACAGCCGCCGTCTCACTAAATCAGGCCAAAGGGTGTAAAGTCTAAAGATCCAAAGCTAATTTGAGCTAATGTTAGTTAGCTTACATTAGCAATGGTTGGCGCAAGCTGTTACATATATGTACTACAAACGTACGCCTGCTCATGCTTGATTACGGTCTGACTAATTGCAGAAAAGCTTGGGAATGCAAAGGGTCTGACAGAGGTGGTAGGCCCTGGCATGGAGCTCTGCAGTGGGACCCTCCTCTGAATTACTGCCCTTGTGGTCCAGGCTGCAGAGTTTACTGCTTAACTGCATTCACCTGCCGGCTCAGATGTAAATCAGCCTCCTGAAGGCCTCACAGCTACAATAAACCCAGCAGGGCTCATCTGTTGAAGCTGCATTAAAGCCTTAATATCACAGAAGCAACACCGTGAGGGAAAGAGCAACTGACCAACTGCACATCAGCAACTTTTATTTATAGTCCGGTAAATGTATGCAGCTGGTATACGTTGAAATTATTATTTTACTGACCTTTACCCAGTTAGCTGTCATTAATTCATTGCTAACTGCTTTGTATGGCTCTATTACAGTGATTTGGGTATGACCTAATGCTCATTTGCCTCTTGTTATACCACTGGTGCAGTTAAAGTGAGAAGAGAATAAGGTAAAAACCATTATAGGTTTGGGTTCCAAGACTTTTGTGCATACTTCCTGTAGGAATTATAGGTCTTAACCTTTACTATCAGTATGTTATCCTCATTAAATGCCCTGCACAGTCATGCTTGTGTTTTCACTTTTTCAGTCTGATTAGACCTCGGCTATGCTGAAGCAATGCACAGTTATGTTGGGAATTGTGTTGGAGAATTGCATAATGTCACCAGTCTGTGTTTAGTAACAGTATGGATGATAGGGTTATGTTGGAAGGGGTGTGAGCGCAAAGGTGGTTGTACATTTATTTGTTGTTGAATTGTCACTTACAAAAACATATTTTAAAGTTAAGGGGATTCCAAGAACTTTGGTTTGGTGTTTTATTTTTCATTACACTTAGGTATAATGTGTCATTTTGTGTATTTATTTATTTGACCACGCACCTTTCCCTCCAAGTTCGACTGTTATTTCACTCATTTTAGTTTTAAGACTCATTCCTGCAGCACTTTATGAAAACTCAAAGAAAATGTGAAGTTGTTTATTACTCAAACCCACACACCCTAAAGTGACTTAAAAAGTTCCCGTGGTGATAAGAAAGTAGCCTGGTGTTCATCTTCATTATGTACACCTGTTGCAGGGAATCCCACAATGCACTGCTGCACTGCACATTATATGCCATTTTCCGTCCAGCAGCAGGCTGGTGAAAGTGCAACATGGCAGCTAATAATTTAAATGTCCAAAACATCAATGTACAGGAAAAACAGGAAAAAGTGAACCGTGGAGGGATTTCAGTTCACACTTTAGTTTACATTGGAAGCCATTGAGCTAATTGCAGGTGGAGGAGCATGCGAAGTTAATTAGCTTCATGTGTCAACCAGGTAGCAACAACAACAACAACAACACTGTTCCTTTTAACGCCCTGTCATCTACCCATGTTGTGACTTTACCGTGAAGTGAAAGTTATCATGTTGGGGACCCTATATACGGTCCGCGGACCTTACTTTGGGAAACTAACACTCAGTTTTTTGGGAGAAGACGCCGCCCACGTGACCAGGAGCATCTCCAGCACACCGCCGCTGCTCGGTGACAGCTGCACGGCGGGGCGGAGGAGAAGAGGAGCCGGGAACAGAGACTAGACACTCGGCGAGAGAAGACCGATAAGAGAGTCCGTCTGCAGAACCAGAAGTCCGCACAGTCCCCCGACACAGAGCCGCTGGCACGCACACCATGGACGGGTATGCCCGGAGCGAAGACGAGCTGTTCTCCTCCTGCCTGCTGAACCTCACCTGGGAGAATTGCTACGAGCAGGTAGGACACGACTCTCTCAAACATACCGACACATTCAGGTGACATGAACACCGGGGACACGTCCTCAGCACTTTTTGAAACGGCTGATTCTGTCCCTATTACTTTTTCAAAAGTATGTAAAATGTTCTGTTTCTTGCAAGAAATGCTTTCAGAAAGGTTTATTTGCACTATAAGAAAACTTAACATGCAATGTGAATATAGAGCAAATGAATGTGCATTGTCATCCACTAAATAATGAAGTCCCCATAGCTTTGTCATTATGAATTTACCAAAATGTAGCCTACCAAAAAATCATGCATGCACTATCAGTAACTTTAAATACCTCCTTTAAATAGTCTATTTTTTCCCCCCAAATCTTGGTAATGATCTAATCTGAACTCAAACTGATCCCCCCCATTACATAACCTAAAAGTGTATTTGTTAAAGACCTTCTGATGCCCTTGTAACAACTGATGCTTACTATTGTTTTTAATGTGCATGATTTAATAGCACGTTGTAAAGGATATCCCAGGTGTGACACACTGAGGTTGCAACTTCACACAACGTTGTCATTTCCCTCTCCTTCAGTTCCCTCCATCTCCTGTATTTTAGCAGCAGGTGTGTCACACCTTTGCTGCTTGACATTACATCTCCAATGAAATGGAAAAAGTAGCCGACTGCGCGCCCCTGTGTCTCCAGACTTCTTTTCTGAAAGGTTGCCTCGCACAACTTCCACATTTCTCTTTAAACATCCTGCCCTTGAAATCAATAATGAATTAACCTAGTAGACAAAATAAATCTTATGCCAGGAATTCTATAAATAAATTAGAGGTAAACACGAACTTAGCATCCCTTTGAAGAACCTGCAGTATTGTGTGTTATCATCAGACTCTCATTTCTCTGTCCTGAGACCCGTGGGTTGCCAGGTAGGTGTTGAAATCAGGTAATGCAAACTGTGCTTGCTGAGGAGAATAGAGTAGGAGCTGAGCACTTTGATCCTGCAGTGTTGGGCCTGTTCTCACCGCAGCAGTGGCGTCTGCTCGGAGATAATTACCTAATTCCTCCCTCTTCCCTCAAGCGTAATCAGTTCTGCCTTTAAAATACACTTATCGTGCTGTATGAAATCCCTCTTAATTCTCACATTCTAATTTGTGTGAGGCTAAAGTCATCTGCCACAAGAATGCCAATGAAATCGTGTTCTGAATGCTAAGAGGGCTCCCAGCTATTTAGCAATTTCTGCACAGTGATTGATGCCAAAATATTTGTACAGTGATTTCTATGGTAATTTACTTGAATGCCACCATGAGAGTTGTGGATATATATACAGGAGGATGTTTATTCTTCTGTTATCAGTACTCAGGTTGCAACACAGCGGAGGAAGACTTTTAAAACAATAAATCTCCCGTGGTTTAGTGGGCCAGCGTTTTTGAATTACAAGCAATCACAAATTAAAGCGGATTAGGCTCTCAAAGCCCGAGCACGCGATTGGCTGCGCTGAGAGTCATATTGTGACAGTTATTTAGGCACGGCAAAACAAAAGACTCCCAAACATGATTCAGAAGTCATTGTGGATGGCGTTTAACTGTGCAACAATTAAGCCGAGGCAGTTTCTACTGCACTATGAATTGGCACCGCAAACGACAGCGGCACATTAACAAACTCAAAATGATTAAATACATGTTGACTGAGTTAGCGCGAAGATTTAAGCCTGACTCCCACCCACCCTGACTCCCGAAATATAACATTCCAAAACTTGACATGATTCTTTAATGTGACTTTTAAATATGTAGCCTTAACTTAAATGAGGTGCTGAAAAAACTAGTCAAAATTGCCAATAATTGTAAAAATGAATCTGTTATGTCAACTATCAAGCAAACAGTGATAATTGACTTCTCTGAGTTCACTGTGAGTCCATGAATCACTTTCTGTTGATTGGATAAAACAACCAACCCTAACCCAACGTTAATTCAGTCCACTTTGCTTTTTTTTTAAGACTAAAAATTCCAAATATTGCTGTAAAAAGGAATAGAAAACATCACTTGAGAAGCTATTCAGAGAAACTAACGGCTATATTCAACTTTTTCTGACATTTCACACCAATAATACAAATAATCGGTTGCTGCAGACGGCCCTTCATTCGTGTCAGAAGCAGCTCTTCCTAAAAAGCTTGCTCCTTTATTCCGTTTGCTACGAAGTACTGTGCACCTTCAGAAAGCAGGTCATCTGCTCAGCTCGGCCAGCGTGTTGTTGCCATGCACACATCCTCTCTCGCCCTCCCCGAGTCCTACGGCGGGAGAGTAAATAAATAAATAAGGAAGTAAAGGGAAATGTTGACACAGCCTGTCCTTGTGGCCAGATTATCCACTCATGCTTGAGCGCTGGATAAAGCCTCTGCATTATTCAGACTAAGACACAGAGACGGGGAAAAACTGTGGAAAAGCTGGGTCTTGCCGCAGGTGTGTGTCTGTGTGTGTGTGTGTGTCTGTGTGTGTGTGTGTGTGTGTATGGGTGAGCGCCTCTACTTTGAGCAGATAGTTGAAATGGGAACATGCTTCTTTGGGTAATTATCAAATGAACTCACTTTACTCCATCTCTTCTCTCTCACACACTTCCTGAGTGCCGCTGTCCGTGGTGCTGAAAGTTTCATCACACATTTTGTGCATGCCTTTTTAAGAATTCAAGGCTCCAAATCCCCCGCTCTTCAGAAGCACTGTATTCAGTTTGTCTGGACAAAAAGTGCGCCGGCAGTCCTGCTGAAAAGGCTGAAGCCGATCATTCAGGACGTTTTAAAAAAAAAAAAATCTGCAGGTAACGCAGCGTGCTCTCAGAAGCAGTAAGGTCTAATGCACTATTTTGATGTGTCTGCTTCTGCCTGCAGCGTATTTCATCACACCCAGGCTCGGGTTACGTTGCTACTCACTCAGTGGCTCGGTTAAATGAAAGCTCCTTTTGTGGGCGCTCTTATGTACAGTATTTGATCCACGCGAGTCACTTCTTCTCCAGGGTAATGAGTCGGCAGCAGGGTGGGTTTAGTGAGGGCACACTTTGCTGCAAGTAAGGAATAAAAGATTCAAATATGGGAGTTCTTGGAGTATGTGACTTTTTGTCTTTTAGAAAAGAGAGGTAGACTCTGTTGTTTGAGTTTAGTGGGGTCCATGTTGATTGACAGGAAATGAAAGTGAGATTTACCGTTCATTTGAGTCTGCTATATAGTGTGTCACTAAGTGCTAAGTGGCACAGGTATAAGATGAGTAATCCTTTTTACTTTGGTGATTATCAAACAACCTGTACCTGTATCAACCGTGTTGATGAACATAATAGCTATTATCAACTAACGATAGTGAGTGTCATTAACTCTCACATAAGTGGCACACTTTGTTTTAAACATAAGGACTCATCACACCCGGGGAAACGGCAGATCCAGACTAAACATCTACTGGTACTGCTAAGAACAGATCTATAATACTCGAAGACTATGTAACGCCACCTGGACTAGTGATGCTAGGGCGGGGTCGATCATATATGAAAAGTATTCTGTGACTGCGTTGCTTTTAATCCAGCCTCACGTGTTCAGAAACATTTAAGTGTACCGTTAAGCTGTACAATGGGAACGTTTGTGATCCCGGGCACCATGTTGACAACACTCAGACTATATCACCTCAGCAGTTGAGGGGCACTATTCTTCATATTACATTACTTATACATTCATGCAGGGTGACCGTGCCCTTAATCTGTGCGACCTGAAGGTGTTTTCGAAAAATAAAGCAGTGATGGACTGTGTATCAACAGAGTTTGTCTCTTAGGGCAGCAGGTGATTATAGTAGGAGGTTGACTGGCCATATTTAATCCTCAGAAACTCTCTTACTTTTAGTTTTTAGTCAACAAGTGTGTGTCTGCTGATCACCTTGCTTTTGCCTGTCTAATGAGAGGAGCGTGTTGTTCCTCTCCAACATATTGCCCAGATATGGATGGGTAATTATCTAATCAGGACTTTATGAAAGGGCCGCCGCTTACTCACCGCTGACCTGCTAACCGTCTGCCAGTGTCTGCTACAGGATGTTAACACACTTTAAAGTGACCATAGAGCTGCATTTGGCAGGTTTACATGATCTTAATAATACATGGACACATATATAAGAAATGTAACCGCAACATGGCGCTTGGTACGTTATGTATCTACTGCCAAAGTGTGATGCTATCCATATTCATATCTGTTCTCTTCATGCTCATTTTGAAAGATTTAAGCTGAAAGGAGAGGATTCTTCATAATCACACACCTTTTTTATATTCTCAAGCGAGATGTGATCCACCAGAGGGAGTAACAAGCTTTGATTCCCTGTGGAACAATAAAATAAGTCATGTTATTGGTTGTGAGGATTTTCAGCAGGCGAATCTTTTCTACCCCACCACTGCAGCCAGATACAAAACATATCTTTGCTGAGGGAGATAATAAAAAGACAGCGTTGATACCTTTTTTTTAAACATCTGTCATCTTCATGTTGTAAAGTCCCAGGGAGGTGCTTGTTTCCCAGATAAATTAATAAAATCACAATATTAGTTTACAGAGATATTAATCTTTGTTCCCCCGCACCGTGCTGTCTGAATCCACATCAGAGCAGCCACTCCACACTCCGCTCTGTGATGATGTGTGGGAAAACGTCTTGACAATCTGTTGATACCTCGCAAAATCTGAGATGAAAGGAAATGCGGCTCAGACTGTGAGAAATCCTTGCCTTCTCACCGGGAGGTAAAAGTACTCTCACAAACATTGAATTGTACGTCTGAAGTGTTATCAATTCCACCTGAAACGGGGCCCCGGTGGCAGGGCTGAGCCCCGGCGCTTTTGATGGCGCCAGCAGTGCCTGTAAACACGTATTTTCCCATCTCCCTCTCTCTCTCTCTCTCTCTCTCTCTCTTCCTCCCCCACCAAGGTGTCTGGAGGGGGAGGTTCCTTTGATTATCTCCGCTGTGGATTAATTGCTTTTCTTAACCTCTGCACAGACGTGCTCCTACATCGCCCCGGAGCCCGCCGCACGCGCTCAGATGGACCCCTGCCAGGAGCAAAACAAACCACACCATGCTTTTATCTCCCCACCTTCTCTCAATTACTGACCTTCATCCTTTCATTTCGCCTTGGATGTTATCGTGGGCATTATCAGTGTATTTACTTTATTTGTTTTGCTAGTTACTTGGCGCACTGCAGCATTCTGGGCTGGATTTTTAAGCAGGTGGGAAGAGTCACGGCAGTATATGAGATGAGTGCGTGTTGCCGGGTAAAGTGTCTGCGGGTCATGTGTCAAGTGAGGTGATGGGGGGGGGGTCAGTTTTTATGCAGGAATATTACGCTGCCTTTTTTTTGGAACTGTCCTTATTATATGATTAAATACATGTTGGCCTTGAGTTGTGCTGGACAAGCAGTTTTAGATCGTTTCCATCTCACTTTGCCTCCGACACGCATGTGCCTCACGTCTCTGGAGAAGTCCCGCCTCCTTCAGACCTTGGCCTTTTTCTCCTTTAGGACGTCCTGAAAGCACAGCCAGGGCCAATCGCTGTGATGTATGCACCACTGCATCTGGTCTACTTCACCGTGTGGACAACTCTTCATGTTCTCAGGAGTTTGATTATCAGAGGCGGAAAGAAAACGTTTAAACATGTGTTGGTTCTGATTCAAAATGTCGACATGAAGAAGTTTCTTTCACAGCCTCGGGTTGGAAGTGTTGGAAATATAACCTTTCTAGTCTTATAATCCATAACGCAGACATTTTGGTCTTGGTTTCTCTCCAGTTCATATTTTTTTTTATGTTAATAAGTGAATCCAGACAAACTTCTCTTATAACTTAAGTTGTGCATGACTGTCTATGACATTACTGTAAGTGGCTTTAGGGATTGTTATTTCCAAGTGTAGCCTAATTGGTTCAGGTGTTTGAAACAGAGAGCACTGTGGGGCTCCAGACTCACACACACACACACACACACACACACACTCTGATACACACACACGCACTCTGATACACAAATGCAGAATCTGCATGTGAGACATAAACAGACGCATAATGTGCACACTGACTGACTCACTCACTCACTCACTAACAGGCCGACTCCCCGGACTGTGTGGTGCTGGTGGTGTTTCTGATTCTCGCCATCAGCAGAAAGCCGGGATGAGCGGAGCTAATTGAGCTGGGAGGCCCCGCGGGGGGGGGGGGGAACGGGGGCCCCTTTCACGCTCCGGCTCGTCACTTCCTTTCTTTATCCGTCCACCACTGTGTCTGTAGTCCCACATCTCCAAACACTCTGTGCTGCACAATAGAACAAATAACTTTAAAGCACCATTCATTAATGTCAGATGCATCTCGATCAATCTTAAATAGGATTTTAAAACAGAATCCATAGTTCATGTTAAATATAGCCATGCTAGTGTGTATTGATTTTTGAAGCCTATACTGTAGCACTGTTTTCTGATTGCTTAGCCTGTGTTGCTAATTGGGGGCGGATACGGTTTGGTTAACATTGCAAGATAGGGCATTTATGCTGCATTCATGTTGTGTTAGAAAACTCTGAAACTATAGTTACGGACACGGAAAAGTCCTGTTGATTCCTCCTTCAATTTGGAAGCTCAAAAACAATATCTATGTGTATAAAATACAAAACATCTTCTTCGTAGAAACTGTGTTGTATTTTATAAGCATTTTCCACATCCACTTTAAACACATGAAGAATGTCGGTGCCCTGTGAGTTTCTGTATTAGATAACCCTCAATACAATACAATAAATAAACCCTAAGCCCCCGCTCACAGGCAATTGTTTTCCGTGTAACACCTTAACAGAATTACAGCGAAATGGACAAACTGCATTGTCTGTATCACAGCAAACTAGCAGGCAACAAAAGCAGAGTACCTGTTCTATTTGGGGGTATTAAGATGTTACATGCCACTGGATGGGCCCTGGGGGGCCGGTCGTAAAAGCCACAGCAAGCTGTTGAGACGGAGGCTCAGAGTTGTTTCCATCTTTTAGCTGCACTCGGGGACTGATTATGGTCAGGCTAACGGCCTTTACCTGGAAAGTCACTTTCACTTTCTCGTCCGCCATTTGTTAGTATGGCTAATGTCTCATTAAGCCTCACATCGGGGAAATGATGTGCTCTTTGGGTGAAGGTTAGGCTCTCAGCTTATCATGAGACAAAAGAGAGAGTGATTATCACAGCACAGCCTGTGTCTCTCACAACATCCTCTCTGTGTTACTGCTGCTTCATTACCCCTCTTCTATTAGCCCTCCCTCCCCCTCCCCCAAATAAAAGTTCAAACATTTGGGCTAAATGATGAATGCTTTATCACTTTTGCCTGGTGTTCTATTGGAAGGAGTGGACGGAAAGGAGGTGGGGGGTACATTTTTACATTATCAAGGAGATAATTACAAAGCAATCATAAGCTGTTTCCTGTAAAGTGGTAAACAGGCCAAGGGCTTGTGCGCTTTTCCCAAGAATAATTAAAAGCCGCTTTGCATTCAATGCATCAGTGTCCTTCCTCCACTCAGCAGCCACAATAAAGCCGGCTGAGTCTTTCCACAGGGGAGGGGTCCTTCACTCTGAAGTGATTTGGCATTTTCTGAACCTTTTCTGTCTTATCTTCTCACAGATGTAGAAAGAACTCGCCCTGCTTTTACATTTTCATACTGACATAACAATTCAGAGCAGTGAAGGTTTCCAAATACAGATGAATACTTCTTGTCTTTCATTCCTGAGTAACAAGTGCATTCATTGATTGGTCTGGACTTATGAGTGGCGACTCGCCGGGCGGAGGTCTAGTGATATTAGATGAGAAGCCTCTCCATTTGGCGGAATTCTGCACCGTCAAAATTGCAATCCACATTTCCCCCCCAAGTAACACTAAAAAAATGACGAAGCACACATGTTGGCCAGGACTCAATAGTAAAACATAGTACAAGTGAGCGTGGCAAAAGACCATTTGCAAGTATATATGCTTCCATTTTGTGGACAACTGAACACAATATGACTTCTTATCCTGATCTGCCCTTTAAACCCCTTTTGACACAGTCTATAGGTCTAAGGAGGAAACACTACATTTCTTTGCACACTTCCTTTCCCAGGTTAAGATGCCTGCGGGCTGTATCACATCAGCGGCTGACATGTAGTCGTTACTCCACTTCTAACAACACCAGAATCAGTCAATTATCCATGTAATCGATCAACATAACCCCACTGCCGCTCATTTAAAAGAGCCAATCAATCTGCATGGGCCTGTTCTCTATTTCCCCCGCCGTGGTACAAGCGTCGGTGTGTGCGTGCATGTGTTAGGCTCCGCGGGTCGGCCCATGATGGATCTACTCGAGTGACAGCCTGTCTTCTGATTTATGGTTGTTTATCGCCGGAGTAGGACTGGAGCTGACCCCTCATCTAGGTCGCCACTTCCCATGATGCCTGTGAAAGCCGCACGTTTAGTTGCATGATTGCCTTGCTGGCCCGAGATGTCATATGGAGAAAAGTTCATGTAGAAAGGATGTTTATGAGCACCTGCACTTTTAAATAGTTCTACTCCTTAACTCCTGTTTTGGTATGAGCACTCACCTTGGTGACTAAATGAAGCGCCCCCCCCAATTCCACAGTGCTCCATGATAAATGCTGAGTCTGTGAACTGGGGAGGTTGTTGGTGTGTGGTGGGGGGGGGGGGGTAGTGGGACACCGTGTCCTCCCTACCTGATGACATGCAAGGTTTAGCAGAGACATGGTCACCTTACCCCGGGCCGCTTTGTGACAGCCAGCAAGTCACTGGAGAGCACCATTGGAAATCAATAAGCCCCGGCTCTTTAATTGTTAGGAAAAAAAAGAAGCTGTTTACAGCATCACATCATC
This sequence comes from Trematomus bernacchii, assembly GCF_902827165.1. Classification (NCBI taxonomy): domain Eukaryota; kingdom Metazoa; phylum Chordata; class Actinopteri; order Perciformes; family Nototheniidae; genus Trematomus; species Trematomus bernacchii. The sequence goes on from NW_022987685.1 coordinate 3,094,073, forward strand.
AGTCAGGACAACATGACTTTCATTTCTTTTTGCCTTTTCCCCTCTTCCTGCTTCCCCTTCTCCTCTTCCTTCCTTCCTTCCCTAGCATCTCTCCTCAGTTGGATTGACTGGTTGTTCAGTAGATTAGGCAACAGGAGCTGGCTGGATTTCATTTGAGGGTAATTGTTTCTAATGTATACAGAAAGCTTGGCTAGTTAGCTTCACTACGTACGTTGTTTGTGGGACTTTGATTACATGTTTACCTTGTTGTTGTGAGCTCCTATACTGTGTCTCGTACTGACGGAGGACACGCACTCACTTATATGTCCTCTGTTGACTTCAAGATGCAACTGAGGTGAAGGCAGGTGATTTCCATCATCATTTCCATCACAGAGCAGTGTCTTCATAATTCATGTTGCCAACCTTTCATTGGATCATGGCTTTTTTATATTTGCTGTTTGATGTCTTACACTAACTCCTAACCCCTAACCCCTAACCCCTAACCCTAACCCCTAACCCTAAATTACAAATTGTTGAGAGAGCTGCTGTTCCTCATGATGGGTCTGATAAGATTCACACATTTACCAAACTACTCGACTCGCATCAATTCCAAAAGCACTTGTAGATGAACTCAATGGTTGTATATTTAGTATCAAATAAATAATTGATTTAAATCATACTCAAAGCTACCTTGTGTATTTTCTAGATTGTTTCTATTTTCATGTAACAATCTGTAAATGCTAATCTGTGTATACATGTGGGGACCCCCAGTTTGTAACCACTCCCTTGTGCAAAAACAACGTATTTAATGAAAGATAAATCGTTAAATCTTTCAAACTAACCAATAAGTCAAATGTGTTATTAGTCACGGCTCAAAGCTGATTTTTGTGGTCGCCTTTGCTGTGTGTCTCCAAAGCGTCTCGTGTTAGTGTGTAACCAAGGGGGGGGGGGGGCACAGACTCTGATGAGGCCTCTCTGGATAATTAGGCTGCGGGGCCACAGTTGGTCGTTTGCAGCGTTTAATGGAGGGCCGATGGCGCAGCTGTCCTTCGTCCGTCATTCATCTGATTTGTGCCCTTTATGCCACAATTTGTGCCATAAAATGTATAAATAGCCAAAGCTAGCATAGCATTTATCGCTCTCATTAAAGTGACAGAGGATGTGGTGCATGCTGCATATTCATGTAAGCAGCAAAGGCAGTGTTTAAATTCTAAGGAATAGAGGGGAAGGCTTTTGTCCGAGCAGAAGAAAGTCCTGGTGTTTCTTAGAGAGAGGACCTTTTATTCTGACGATGTTGTGGTACTTCTTTAAAATGCTAAGAGGCTGATCGCTGCTAATTTCCCTCTGTCCTCCGTTCTTCTTTTCCTCTCCGGCTATTCAGGGCAACAGGCTGCTTAATTATTTATACCTCTCCGTTACGGTAGGAAAATCGGGAGGACAGTAACATGTATACAACAGAAGGAATCTAATATTCCCCCCCTGAGTGTTTAGTTTAGACTTTAACTCTCCAAATCCTTCACAATGGTAGCATTTAGATCCTGAACAGATGGCTTATTCAGTGTTCTACCTGATGCACCAACAGGAACATACTGTAATAATAACATAAAAAACGCTACAGTGTATACTCACACACTCGCTCACACAAGCCCCAGGCACCAGCTCATCATCCAGTGTTCATTAGGCAGGGAGAGAGTTGTGTTGGCCCACTCTGCCCTCTTGTGAGCGTAGAAATGGTTAAATATGTTTATACCGTCTTGTCTGCTGGATTCTTTTTGGATTTCATTTCTTCCCGTCTTCTCCAGGCTCTCTTTTTACATTCCACCTGCGTGTCACTTTGCCACGTTTGCTCACTTGCTGTACACGCATGCACGAATGAATTGATCATAGACAGTTATTATTGTTGGTCTTCATGTTGTTAAACCCCTCCCCTTGGACCCTCTCTGGATGTTTTTTTTTCCCATCATTGTTTCTGCAGTCCTCCCGAGGGAGAGTGGATAGCACAAGTGAGCGGATCACTTCTGATTAGTGGTGGTTCTTTAAGAAGACGCCTGTAGTGTTTTTCTGCAGAAACAAACAGTGGTGTGGCCTCCCCAGGGAAGACCGGCGTATCCCGAGCACAGCACAGCCCCCGAGAGAAGCTGTTTTATCTCCCAAGTGCTGTTAACTTTGGGCTTTAAACTGTGTGCTTCCCCCCCCCCCCCCCCCCCGACGCCTTGTTTTTCACATCACAGGAACATGATGATATCGCACAGGATGAAGACAGAGCTGATTTAAAAACAAAAAAAAAACGTGTTTGGATTTCGCTTCATCTCGTCTTGAGGATGGCTTTTCTTTTAATTCTTCGTAACAGCCTCACAACATACACTCACTGTCATTCAAGTCTCATTGCAACATTTACATATAAAGTGTTTGATAAGCATGTTCGTGTGCAGCCAATGCTCGTTTTGCACAAATTCTGGCAAAAGAAATTTGAGTCATATGGCATTTAGTGTGAGAAGAGACTGAGTGTAGGTAAATAGCGGGGGGTTTGGGGGGGGGCGGGCAGCAGAAGCAGGCAACTGATTTGTCTCCGATCTGTCGGGAGGATTTACGGCACAAGTGTGTTGAGCCATCAATCAATTGTGGCGCACTCCAAGGACAACTTTGTCTCTTTATGCAATTTGTAAGGCTGTCCAGTCAAATTGATTCCTAACCAGGAGCCGTCCAGAGTAACCCCCCCCCCCCCCCGCCCCACACCTGAACAGAACACCCCCCCACCCCCTCTATGTTTTCTGTAAAGCAGACAATAAATGATAGGAGTCTTAACTGTCAAAGGCCGAAATCCAGCCGCAAAACAAAGTGAAAAACTAGATTAGAAGTGATTCAGACAGAGATTGATTAAATGGAAGCACGGAGGATTGATCCTGCCGAGTCCCTGTGTCAGTTATGATTGTTTTACTCTCAGCTCTTCATGGATTATATCTCCACACCAAAAGCTAATTATTTACAATTTTATTTTACAACCAGACATGGCCATTCACAGCCCAAAATGTGGTCCAAGCATTGATCATTTTGTGGAATTGGTTTCTTGCAAGATTTGTTATTCGTCATTTTTCATCTGACACTGAATTTGATATCAACCTTCCCTTATGAACTGTTATTTCATCTTGAGGCACCATCAGGTTAAGCTTTTCATTTGTACAATAATTTGGTTTATTGACATTAATGTGACATTCACATCCGCCTCATGTGTAGCTTGGTCATTTCCTATTAGCATTAAACCTCAACATGTACAATACATTGGTAGGTCAAGTTTGATTCGTCTAATCGGAATGAAGTCAACTTAAAAGAACGTTCGTGGCAAGTGATGTACTTTCCTTGAAAAAAACATTAATTTAAGTGAATTTAAAACTTGCATCTCTCATGTCAGTCATCAATATATCAGACGGATTATTGCCTGAAACCTTTTCAGGCACAAGGTATTTGCTATAGAGTGAACTGGTGCATGACCATAACATAGTAAGACTAAAGGAAATATGTCATAAATTAAAATGAATACATATTTCAAAAATCAAGAAACCTCAATTTAGATGAAAAATGCAGAGAGTATGAAAAATACTGGAAAATATATGTGCAAAACATTCATTTAGAAGAAAAATACAATAGAATTATAAAAATATCAATCGATACATTTATAAAAAGTGAAGTTGATCAGAGTTCAAAATGGAGGTGGTGCATTAATGAATGTTGAAAGATGCATGAGTGTCTATATATTCAACGTATTACAACTTCATTTGATCTGAATCAAATTGTGACGTGAATCATACCGCCTTTTTAAAATAAATGTCCCAAGATCGGTGCAGAAGGAAACCCCACCCCGTCGCTTCCTGCTGAGCACGCAGTCACTCTCCTTAACGTCGCCTCGCTGTGATCCTGACGTTTAGCGGACAATCGGAGAGCGATTACAGTAACAGGCTGTACACGTGAATAATTGATGCCGGAAATCGTGCTCAGCTTTTCAGAATTCATGATGATGCCCCCCCCCCCCTTATCCTTTACCCCAACACACAGACACACACACACACTCCCCCAAAATAATCGATTTCTACACAAACACCTACGATGAACCGCTGTGAGTCACTTGCCTGTGTGCGGTGATCACATTAAAGCGGGAAAAATAACCCAACATTAATGGTGTATGATGAATGGCATTGCCGGGGTAAATGTCTTTGCTTTGCTTTTAATATGCTCTTTTAAGATTTCAGATTAGCATCCCCTCATTTTTCTGCCGTTAAAATCAAATTCAAAGAAACATTTTTCCTTCCATTCCGCTCACTGAAATGACGAGAAACATAAATATAGAAACAAATTGAGTCAAAGATTATCTAATGGAGCGTGCGTCAGAGCAGTTTGTCACAAGCTTTATGTAAGAGCATCGCTCAGTGGCCACCGTTCTTCTAACTACTGAACCTGCTTTATTCAGCACACAAGTCTAAACACGTTATCATTCAATTATGATACCAGTAAGCCTTGACAACTGGCACAATGCACACATCCATGTTCATAATGTGTGGCTAAACAACTGCCCGAAAAAAAACATCAGGTCTCCCTTGAAAAAGAGATCAATGATCTCAATGGGATACTCCTGGATAAATAAAGGTTTGAAATGAATGCATGTGACCGCTGTCGGACAAATGGCCCCTCTATATTCTATCCTTTTTAATGTGTGATAAGAAACATGAAGAAGGGGGAACTCCAAAATTAACAACAATAGTTTTCTTTTGTACTTAAAAAATCCATTGTATTCCTGACTGCCATACTGTAGATGTCAAATATCTGTCAATCTTTTCGTGTTATGCTACCCTGGGCCCAAGCCACGTCCTAAACATTTTCATTGACAGTGGTAAATATCAACTGAAAATGGGACATTAAGATATCATTTGTAACAGATACCATGTGAAAGTAGAAGTACCAGAGTGTAGGAATAATCTGTTACAGTAAAAGTCCTGCATTCAAAATGTTATTCAAGTAAAAGTACTAAGCATCAAAATATACTTTAAGTACTTATTATGCTGATTGGTCCATTTCAGAATAATATACATTATGTTTGGATTATAATGATTGATCATTAAAGTGTTATCAAAGCTTGTAAAGGGGCAGCTAGTTTGAATGACTTTGTATACTGCAGGGTCGCTTGTGAATTTACTCCAGGTGTAACTAAAGTCTGATTTAAGAGTTCCACATCATTAATCCAAATTTGCAAAGTCATTTAAGGTTTTAAATAAATGTCGTGGAGTAAAAGTACACGATTTACCTCTGAATTGCAGTGGAGTAGAAGTACAAAGTAGCATAACATGGAAATACTCAAGTAAAGTACAAGTCTCTTAAAATCGTACCTGAGTAAATGTACTTAGTTACTTCTCACCTCTGGCTAAAAGTCATATTCTTCTATAGATGTGACAGCTACAGACTGATATTCAGTCATCTGATAACTTGTTTGAGGGGGGGGGGGGGTAGTTTGATTTGTTTTGTGCCCCATATACATTTTCAGTTGCATAATCTCTTAACTTAACACTATTGACACTGATCATATAAGTTGATTTAAGTGTTTTTTGTGTAAGTGGACCTACACCATCCTGCTCAGCTGCATAGATTTCATCACACTTGTTGATTTTCCTCATGGCAGTAGCTGGAAGTAAGTCATAAGCCAGGCCCATGAAGATCATTATGTCCCGGGTATGAGAAATACACATGACTGAGGTAATAGTTTTAAAATCAGATGGAGTTTATATTGAGCGGGTGTTAAACCTGTTGTGCTCAACTGTGTTTAAAGACCCTAGACATGTTGCTCATGATGCTTGCAATTGGCCTCTATGGGCAGTTTCCATTACTGCCTGTGCAACCTTTGACCTCCTCTGGTACCAACGAGGTCTAAACTCTGTGCGGGGCCCGGTGGAGTTCACAGGGAGCAAATGAACAACTCATAAACCCAGCTGTGCTCACATTTCAATTCCCTGCACCCCCCTACTGCTGGGAAATGTCCAAAAACAACAGATTTTTTTTATCAAGAAATGCTCCACCCAGACATTTGAGAGCAGAGATCCAATTCCACCCAATCCCGGTTTCAAAACTGTTGAATTTATTTCTTTCAGAATCTTTTCAAGACGAATAGAGAGTCAGTCCTTCAGCTCCGTCTCTCGCTGCTTATTTGTCATTCTGCTCACCTGTGCGTTTGCCATCCAGACATTGTGCTGCTATTGATTGACAAAGCCCCGGTCAGTCAGTAAGAGTGTGTGCCCGCCAGGTTATCAGTGACATCACTCCTCAGAAACGCAGCGGTTGCCTCTTATCGATAGTTTTGGGGAGTGCATTAAGAGTAGCTGCTCAGCCTGATTTATTGAGACGCGCCAGCACCCAAAGGGCACCGGGTAACAATCCAGTCGCACTTCCTCTCCCGGCAAACACTGTTTATTTACTCACTCTCAGGGAGGCGATGAAGGCGGCGCTGACATACAAACAATCTCATGACGATGCCTTCAAGTCAGGACTGGATTTCTTCCTTCCTGCAGAATGTCTCAGTCAGTTGTCAGTCCTCTCTTCCCCAGCCATGGGCCCTGTTGACACAAGAATCCGTCACTCCTCACACGAGGGAGAGCGGGACACGTTTGGCGGCCATTACTATTCATGAGGCGGTGTGATCCACTCTGTCACCCGTTGTCAGCGAGAGGTGTCTGTCTGCACCGGCGCTCTGCTCTACTCTCTTTATCAGCCAGGGGTGGCTAATGAGAAGCACCGGGTTAATACCAGCACCAGAACAGCAATGGCTTTTAAACCTCTTAATTCATTTAGACACTGCTAATTGAAACCCATGTGAACTACACTCTGGACACACCATCCATTTTCCTGCAAGCCATCACCGAAAGGGAAATGTGATTTAAACTCATTCTTGAAAACTGACGGCAGGATTAACTCACCTTGAACCGGATCATCTTTTTATGTTCTGAGCAATTGCCAGCCCTGCACATGAGCACATAGCCATTAAGTCATGTCGGGGGGGAAATGTCGGAAGCCGACCACAAAGCTAATGTTCTTAGAAGCAGCGGTGACAGGCGACACCGAAAATAACCAGCTTTGAATAGTCAAAACATCTTAGTCCTATTACAGCGAGCGAAAAACAGCAGCCATGAGTGACTAACACAAGACAACCGCCTGGATGTGGCCAAGTGTAAATTAAAAACTCCCCCCGCAGTTGTCAGACATGACTTAGTTATCATGCACTTGAGTGTTTAATCAGCATGCAGTGAACACTGTGGGCTTGTTGACTAAAACCAGGAGTTCTTCCTCTCCTCTTCCAGCATTCATGCATATGTATCCTGGCAGCTTTTGTCAATGCTGCTGGAAATTAATATTGACAACAGTGAGAGGGCGTTCTCGACACGGCCAACTCGGTGCATCTGGCACACTTTCTTTCTTCCGTGTGATATCTGAGCACGACTCCTTTCCCCCCCCTCTGCATTTACTGCCACCTTTGATGCATCTTGATGCTGCGCTGAAGGGCCGCGGCCTAATGATAGGAGATCATTCCACCTACCTAAGATGCAGCTGTAAATATTCAAATGAGCCATCATCAGTCGAATTTGTGAGAGATAACGGGGCCATCTTTTACCTGGCCCTTCTTGTGTGCGACAGCAGGATATATTTAGTTGACTGCATCATCGTCCCCGAAAGCGCTTGATTTGCCGGCATTAAATATCCGCAGACACACACCCTTCCCCGCGCCCGCGGAGGCAAATGCTTATTCATTTCCCCGTTTGTCATTTCAATAGTTATTTTATGGTGGTGCTGTATTAATTGAACTGCCTCTACTGCACAACAATTCAAGGCCCAGTGAATCTATTACAAAAGGGAGTGTGCCGGAAACATTGCTGAACGGGCTCACAAATCAGCCTAAGCTGAGAGGGGAACCTCACAATAATGTAACACAATCGCACTAATCTTTCATTTGCAATGTGCTCCGTCCTCAGCCATGCACGGAAAATGTCTTAAAAGCCCGAAAGAGGCTGCTGAGGAAAAACCCAGATTGGTTGTAAGGGAGTTCCAGGAGATTACTGTGTGTGTGGGGTAGTTGTTGGGCTTCATGGGAACAAATAATAACACTCTGTATGTTAAAGAAAATTACCTCAGAGATTTCGCTGCTCATCATCTGAACTGTCACTGGGAGGATTGTGCAGGAATGTTTGAAACGTAATGCCCTTAATGTCTTACATTCATCATAGGTGATGGGTCACAGGAAGTGATCAGCTGCATATTGTAGTGTGCATGAGTTGTATTAGCGTTCTCTTACATGTAACCACAGTGCAAAGAACGTTTTAAGCTTTCAAAGCTTTGGTGAGATTACAATGACTGCATTTACATGATTTAAGGGTGAACCAAATCACCAACGTTTGTTTGCTTGGGATTGCATGTATTAAAAGATACAGAAATAGATGCTGTACCTGCTGAAAAGCTACTAATAGGAACATTAGTACATGGAACTGGGAGATAAATAACAGCACAACCAAATAAGATTTATTTATCCCGAAGGAAATCCTAGTTTCTACAACATAAACAGAACAGTCAAAAGGGAAATGAGTAGCAGAACAATAAGCCAACACACTCATTTGGTAACAAGAGAAATACAAAGTTTGGGCGCACAAAAGAATAAAAGTTGACTGGAGATACAGACAGGCTTGGGAGTTTATTATTCGGGGAATTTTCACTATATTTTACACTGCCTTTTTTTTGGGGGCCACAGGTGTTAACACACATTTAGAAAGTTCATATTGGGAACATGTCGGCAGAAGGTTGCCTATTTACAGATGAGCTAAAGCCACTGAAACAAACGTGAAGCGGAGTGGGGGATAATTCGCTGTGAGTGTAGCGTACAATCATTTGATATTTCTCCTTATATTAACAATAATTCATAATAGCGTTTAAAGCGCAACTTTAAATAACATCGAACTGTAACTCTACCTTTTCTTCTCGAAAGACAAAAGCAACGAACACGTATAGCTGCGACCAAATCGGTGTTGAAATGCTGCTCAAGAGGTTCATGACGATGTTATGTTGGTTATAGGCGAACCATTTTTCTTACATTTATTTTAAAGCTATGGAACAGAGGAGATAAAACATAAGATTATTTATTGCTTCACCGCGCCATTGGAGCGCTGATGGAAGTCAAGGCTCCACTTCGCTTTGTAGGGTGTGACATAAGGACAACTGCCTGTTGCCCGTTTAGCTTCATGTCATGTTGCTTTCTTTGCTTTCATTTTGAACGTATGGGAAGACTTACTGTAAAGGACTGATTCAAGCTTTTACTCTGCACAACTATTGTGATCATATCCCTAATTACTCAAGCTCTGCTGTGAAACCATAACATCACATATTCAAGTCATTGATGTTAAACCTTTGAGACACTTCCACTAAACAAAACATTAGAATAACACTCATTTATCTTCACTATGGATTGTACTGTAGCTTAACACTGTTTTGATTTCTCATTTTCTTAATAAAGATAGTCAGCGGAAAAAAAAGCCTCTTGCTCGCTTTTGTCTGTTTAATTCATCTGTTATCTCCTGAAAGACTTAATAGTACTTCTGTGACTCAGCGTCCCGTTCTCTAAAACAAACAACAAGCTGCAGAGCTGATGGGGACATCCAATTTAACTGCCATCTTAATGGAATCTATAATAAGCACAGGGGCACAATAATGGCCAAGCCACTGCATCTTCTGATAACACAGCAAGCATCAAAACTCCTGCGATCACCAAACAAGTCCAGCTTCCCCCCCCCCCCCCCCCCTCAGAGGAGCAGAGAACAAAGTGTCCAGATGTCATTGTCAAGTTGCTGCTGAAGTATTCCCTGTGGGCTCCTCGTAGCCGTATAGAAATAATCTGCAGTGTAGGGGCCCCTCTGCATTTCCTGAAAAACCTCCCCGGACTTTAATTTCACGGGCACCTGTTCCCTCATGTGATCATGGGCGGAGGAGTCAAATCACAAGACTTTGGTAGAAGCACTAGGGCCAAAGAGAGAGAGAGAGAGAGAGAGAGAAAGACGCCCCCACTGACGGGTTTCACAAAGACAAATGTGTGCCGATGTTTGTCTTTCTCACGGTGTTAGTTTGACGGACAGGCATGACCAAGAAAGTGATAAAGCCACCAAGAGGGCTCCGCTCTGGGAGCTGCAAGGGCCACAGATGTCTTGATGATGAGGTTGAACTATGCTGTAGAAAAACGAGTGCGGGGTACACCAGCTTGGAGGTCAAAGGTGGAAACAAGCAAAAATAAGTACATGAAGTTTCTCTGACAGACTGGGCCCGAAGCAGTGCAGCCCAATGAGATAAAATGATAGCGACTTTGGCTCCTTAACAGATATTCAAATGAGATTACATGAAAGCCAGAGAAATTACAAATGGACACACATGTGCTTTCATTTGTTTACTCTTGTGCGATTGTGTTAGGCACCCCCCCCCCCTGCTGGCTCCAGAGGTAACGGTGGTGGTGGAACCAGATTGAAGTCTGCAGTCAGCTGTTTAGTGCGGCTCTGCTAACAGATTAGTGGCAGCTGCTTGGACAGACTTGTTGGGAGAAAAAAAAGGACAAGACAGAGGGTTTCATTGTCTCTGACCACAGCCACGTCGGTGAGAAGGAATCCCGACAACAGGAGGCATGTGTGAGGCTCTGCTTTTCCTCACGCCACATCTAAACTCACTCGGCAGCTTGTAGTCTCTCTCATGTTCTTCTCTCCCCCCCCCCCCCCTTCTCCTTCTCGGTGGCGTACGCATGGCGAGTCGTTGCAGATGTTGCCCGTAATGATGCAGACGGCACACACAGTCATACAGAATGGAACGCAGCAAGCTGAAATTAGTAAAAAAATTACTTTCTCATTACCTCCCTCATTGCTCCTGTAAGTAGTCTGACTTTCCGCACGATTAGGAGCACGAGCCGTGGAGCACCGAGCCTTTACCGCACTCCGACACACACACACACACACACACACACACACACACACACACACACACACACACACACACACACACACACACACACACACACACACACACACACACACACACACACACACACACACACACTGGGGAGAAAGTAAGCAAGCTAGGTTAGCTTACAACCATTTCTACAACACGCCCAAGCACCCATCACCTTTCCTCTAATCCCTGAACATGCACCATATGAGAGGCAGGAGAGTCAACACTACATGCAGCTGTGTCATGTCTAACACTTTCCTCGCACCTTCTTCCTCCTGTATAACTGGAATGCAACAGCTACTCAGCCGTCAACCTTTCTAGGGCCTGACGGGAGCTAATTATTGCATGAGCTTCAATGAATGCACTGTGCTCATTTGTCCTTGTCTGAAAACAATCAGACTCTCCATTGGCTTAGTTCTACAAAGCCCGGGGCCAAAATAAATTACAAATAAATTCACATGGTGAAATTACCTGTTTTGCTTGCAGGTTATTATTATGAGTGATATACACAGGCCAGTGTTGCAGCCGTGAACTCAAAACGCTTGAGACTTAAAGGTCCCATGACATGGCCATTTCTACTGATCATAATTCCATTGTTGAGGTCTTCTAGAATACATTTACATTGTTCAATGTTCCAAAATCACATTGTTTTCTCATACAGCATCTCTGTATAGTATGTGTATTCACTCTCTGTCCTACACGCCTTGTTGGAGCTCCTGCCCCCCCCCTCCCCGTGAGCTCACTGTGCTCTGATTGGTCAGCTCGCCCACTCTGTTCTGATGAGTCCACCACCGTTACAGCTGGACATCAGTGATTATGTGTTACAATGGCGTTTGTTAGCAACCAGAAAATGACACCAGTAATGACAAACAGATGACTGCGTGGGGTCTGGGTGCCGTGTTGGCGGGACGTTGCGGGGCTCGCTGCTCCGCCATTTGAGGCTCGAGGAGCGGACAGTGTGAGCTGGATTACTGGTGTCGTTTCCTGGTTGCTGCGTGGGGTCTGCGAGACAGCGCGGAGCTCAGCCTGAGCTGAGTGTGTGTGTCCATTTCGACCAATCCGCGGAGCTCCGCAGCGTTACGTCACTATGACCAGGAAGAAAAAAATGGTAAAAGAAAAATCTCCAACGAGGCGTTTTGGGGCAGCATAGACAGGTCTTTTCTGTGTTAGAGTTTTACTCGCTACAGGGTGTACTTTGAGGGTTTGTGACTTTGCAGACCGTTTACATGCATAACAAGCTACATAACATACAAGGGGACGGGTAATAACCAGAAAAGCATGACATGGGACCTTTTAAGAGCGAGGCACTCGGAAATAATATAATCAGTGATGTTCAATAGGAACATGCACTGCAAGAAGCACCAGGGATGACATTTCTGATTGCGTGCCTGTTCTCCGAGCTGCCAAAGCTGGAAGACAAAAAAAGGGTGCAGTTGGCATGGCCGAGTAATGGATCACTGGAGACGGTCCGGAACAGTGGTGTGCCAGGATCGCTTTACACGAAACCCAGGAACAGAGAAAATGCCATGTCCGCACAATGCGCTGCAACAGGAAACCCGGAAACAGGTAGCTGGTGAACCACAGACAAAAGTGATCACATCGTTTTTTTTTGTTCTTCCTAGCTTTGAGCACATGAGTGAAGTGTTCAAGGTGTGCAGTGTAAATCTAGGACATGGCAACACACCAAGGAAAGAGTTGATAATGTAATGAGCCTCTGTGCAGGAGAAGATATGATTTGTGGAAAAAAATATGTGCAAATTGCGGCGTGTTTCTGGGCAAACAGAATGCTGTTTTTTTTTAAAACATGTTTTTTTTTAACCCCGTTAAAACTGCATCATGAAATGCAAACACAGATATAAACTCCCTAGTATAATAATATGTGCAGTATTAGTCACCCTTTTACTACACTACAGGCGGTTTTTAAATGTTATCATACCACCAGAGATTGTTTTGGGCTTTGAACATGTCAGCAGCTGTGAAAGTTGTCTGTTTTTAGAAGCAGGGAACAATATTACACCCACAAAATTAGACTTGTGCTGCAGCCAAACGCCTGGCTGTAACTGTGTGTAGGATACACACCTCTCCCTGGCTGCAAGACCTCATACCGTGTCAGATGTTCCATTCCCCGTTTCTTTCAACTGTGTGCTCTTTCTCTCCGCTGTGCTTGGTGCCTTGTAAAGCATAACCCAAAAATAACTTCTCCACTGGAATGCTGGAATAGGTAGGAAACGTGTTCATCCAGTTAAAATTATCTCCAGTCCCTCTCTGGGAACCCACGCACTCCATCCCAAAATACTCCTGCCTTGCGTCACGGCTGGACCTTAACATAGTGTCAGAGAGGGAATGATGCCAGCTCCAGGAAGTGCGTGAAGCTCCCGCAGCACCGCCAAGATCTCGTGGTGAGGAAACGATGCCAGCTGACTCTCCTCCATGTGCATTTTTTTGTGGGGTCATGAGGTTGAGTCAGCTGAACGGGAGGAGGTTCTTTTTAAAACATGCAAAACAATATGTTTTGTTTGATTGCCTGTTGGGCCTTTTGTGTCAGCGCTGTCACAAATAAAACAGAGGAAGTATATACATTTGATATTATGTTTAAACTGATAAATCCTAAATGTAGAAAAGCATGTGGGACTATTTTATCGTACTATTGTGATGTAGGAAAAGGACTGACAAATAGCAAAAAAATGAACCAGAAATACATCATATTTCATCAAAGCCAGTGTTCTTTTTTTAAAATTGAAATAAGGACTGTATTTCTTGTCACAGATTTCCTGTGCTGTTATTTTGACCAGAATAAGAGTGACTTCATGCAGCAATTGTGGTGGGAAAGCACACTTGATAGCTTGTAATATAAACGTAATATTGTTATTTGTCATCCTCCCTTCAGTAAAACCTGTGGAAGTACAACAATTGAATGAATTATGTTAGACCGATTGTATCCATAGTCTCTATATAAAAGTGGTCAAGCCAGTTTTGGCTGTGTCCACGCCATCTTTTTTCAAAATAAATAATTTTGTTTTGTAAAAAATACAGAGCTGTTGATATTAGCTTGGCTTTTTAAAGACATGAGGCTGGACAGACCTGGGATCAGCTTCCAGGCTTCTGTTCTAGCAGCTGGCCCTAAGCGATGGCCAATAAATGGTGTTCATTTTTTAATTTGCAATAGTCTTTCATTGGGCTTGCCGTGGGGCTATTGTAGAACAACTGATGGTTTTAAGACCATCTTTGATTACCCAGTTGTTCCCCCAGCATCCACTACACACACTCACCCAGGCCTAATTAATTTGGTATAGATCAGATTCTTTTTTCTTTCTTTCTTGTAATTAATGCAGCTCTAAAACCTGAATTGGACCAAATTGTTCTCAGTGGACTGATACGCTTGGATACTCACGGTGGGTTTAAGTGTCTTTACTGTTGGATGGCAGATGTACATTCACAGTGAGTGAACGCAATTGTATTGTATGTTATCCAATCAAGATGGAACAACAGTGGAGACGAGGGCCTTGCAGGTTATGTAAAAACTGCAAATGGAAAGGGCTTTTGATTCTCCACTGCAGAATGTATTTGGATTAAGTACTGTATGTCAGCACACTGCTACCTTGATCAAATCTCAGCTGCAGCTCCACTGACATTTCAGCAGTGCTTTCAGGCGTCACAAAACGGATTCCCACTCCTCTAAAGGTTTGGTCAGCCAAATGAATCTGTGAATGGGCCTACAAGCGATTGATACTCAAATAATCGTAACCTGCAGGATTACTCCATCCTGTCTAAATGGCAAATTATGTCAGTATTCATTTACATAATGAGGTCACTCAAACAAGGCTGACATTTCGCCTGGCTGCATCGCCTCCCTGTCGCTTTGTGTTTGTGATACCAGCCTATGTAAATAAGGGCGCTCTGGTCTTCTACTCTGCCCTGCCTCAGAATGTGTTTAGGATTAGAAATCTCATTTTGCCCCGAGCCGTGCTTGGTTTAGATCAGTCAGCTCATCTGCAGATTTCCGAGCAGATAAACACCACAGTTCTCCGGGCCTCAGCGTTTTTTTTTACATCCTGCAATTTGCAGAGAACCAGTATGCTCTGTTCCTGTCGCATCACAGGCCGAGTGGGGGGGGGTGAGGAGGCGTTGGCACACCTGCAGGTCGTGACAAGTGTGCAAGGCATGGCAGAAAGAGTCAGCGCTCCGTGGGTTATCTACCTAATTTCAAATCCATTCTGGGAGGAAAGCCTGGGCGCTATTCCCATCTTTACAGAAAGATTTAAAGTGAGTCAGTTGATGGGGCAAAAAAGGCAAGGACAGCCTTTGTGTGGGAGATGAGTGACAACATGAGTCATGGCCGTCAGTTGGGTTATGGAGTGTGATGAGGAACAAAGAGACTGTCAAAGCTATAAGACCTAATCTTCACCTCTGGACCTGGATTTAAGATGTATCTGAGGTGGCTAATGGCAGGACAATTTATAAGCACTTATTTTTGCAGACCTATCATTTATTATTAAGGACAATATGGGTAAAGGACTACAATCTTGTCAACAAAATGAACATGGTTGAGTGATATCCCCTGCAGCTTTTGTTTTGTCACACTTCTCGGGTGCTGTCATGCATGGCTCCCCGGCACCGTGCCAGGATCACTTGGCTATTTCTGGGTGGGAAAATAAGGATGTTATATCATTTTTTTTTCTTTCTGTGGAACAAGTTGCACAGGCTGCACTCGGGGCCCTTTACCTTTGCCACCGTGCCGAACTGGAAGCGGGGACTGAATGTACGGCACAGCAATCTGTTGGGTTGAGTCAGAACGGCCACCCACGAACAACTTCCTGTGTGTCGACGCAGGCCACTCGCTGGGAGACGTCAGCCGCTAATCTAGCATAACGGGGACTGAAAATGAAGCAGACCAGAGAGTGCGAGGTATTAGCATTTGAGCGTAGCGTGCAGGAGGAAAAGCTTTTTTCCCAGTCCACTGCATCCATATGGTATTGGCACATAAAATGCCACTGTTGACATTTTGGAGGCTCGGTGCTTCTGTAAGTGCAGGGCATCGATATTAGAGTCATTAGAGAGGGTACTTGATCCCATATTGATGGAGAAACAGTCAGGCGTCATCTAGCCAAAACATGTGATGTTCTGGTATTAACTCTTCTCTGTCAAATATCACTACCCATACTGGTGGTGCAGAAATGAAAAACCCTCTAATACCAAACATCTCTCTATCGTCTCTTATTAGAATTCTGATATGTATGTGGTAATTCGAATGTGACCACTGCAGGATTACACCAAAGCAATCATTACCTCCTCTTAGCCGTTTGATACATGTCATCCTGTTGCAAATCCCACTCTTGATAGAAGCAACACATTTAAAGCTGCTTAAAGGTCAGTTAAAGGTGGCAGGCACTCATCAGCAGCCCCCTGGGTCTTTAGTAGGTATGCTTTTATATTGATTTGAGCTTTTCAGCGCAAAGATAAGATTTATTTTATGAGATTTTTGGTCTGAGACTGCAGAACCCTTTTTATTACATTTGGAGTGTCGTACAAGCATCATCAATAATCATAAATATAATCACTGCACTTCCAACATTTTTCATCAACAGATTAAACAACGCAGGAAAGTGTCTTCACTGTGAAAAAAGCAAACTTGTAGAAGATTGTTTTTCTCCTGGAAAGCTATTTCTCATAACAGCCTGGTTGTTTATCCAAAAGTGAGTTGCTAGCAAACACTGCGTGCTCCCTGGAGGAATTATGTACCTACAATCAAGTTGTGGCTCCTAGTTCTAGATAACAAGACAGAGCTGGATGTCTTTTTAAAGATTTTTCACCTGGCTGACAGAATGCTAAACGCATCATTTCAATAAGTGAACTTCTGTTTGATTTAACGTTCCCTAGATTTGTTGTGGGTCTTTTTTACTTGGGCGCAGTGTGAACAGTGTCACTTTCAAGCCTGTCAATGTCATCATGCCCATTCAGTTTGCGTGGAATCAATGTGTCGAGCAAGAATCCAGTGAGTGACTTATTCAGTATGTAATCAGTCCATCTAGTTGTGTTTGCTCTATAAATGTTCCACCATCCGAAATGTATCTTTTTCCAGTGATCAGCCTTGTTCTGAAGTCGTCCATATTTATAGCATTAACCCTTTATTTGAAAGTGTTTCCCTATTTCTTTTGCCGCCATCGCTGCTGTCCAAAGACTTGTACAGACTAGAGTCCTGCTGTGGCTGTTTGATTTTAGCTCTTTTGTCAAGCCATTATGTTCACCAGAAATGATCTATGAAATAATGTAGGCTGCTTGACACAGGAATATTGAAGCCACAACTATATGAAATAGTTTTGATGAAGAATTCCAACATGACATTCTGTTGAGTAAATGATTATTACTCTTGGTATAATACATTTGATCTATATCCAGATATAGAAGAGATTACCCTGAGGATTTCTTCATTAATTTGACGGTTGGGTGAAGACTCTACCCAATACCTGACGCCCAACAACCTGACCACTAGCTGCCCACTCTTATCACCTCGGCGCGTCCCCTCCCATCTCGCAACCTCTCCTCCCCTAAATAATCTCCTGATAAGAAATAACACAGTTGATGATTAATTATAGCCATTGTGCATGTGGACTGATGGACTCCCTCCTCACATTCATCTTTAAACCCCCCCCCCCTCCCCCCTCTCTCATTCTCTTCCACGTGACCGTTTGGCTCTGAGGATAGTTTTCAGAGGGACATAAAAGCCAGTCAGCTGTACAGCTAAATGAAAGTCGTTTGCTCTCCACATAGTCCGCTAATGTAACATGCAGCTTTAGGGACTATTGGTCTTTCTGTAGTTATAAAGTAACTCATTCTTAAAGGCGGTTTCATAATTGAAAGTGATGGAAGGGAACAAAATGAGAATGGGCATAATTTAATGATTGAGTGTTCCCTCTTTTTCTCTTTCTCTTTCTCTCCACCCCCTTCTTTCTTCTTCATTTTTTTCAAAGCACAAACGGCTCTGAGATAAATGGCGGAGGTAATTTAGTTTTCCATTTGTGTATCACTCTTCATTCGGCGTGTTTTTGGTGGTTAGTTGTTGGCAGCGTTTGTCAGTGTGTATTGTTTGTTTCGCTCAATTGATTAAAAAAAGATGTTGTCTCATGCATTGTGACAGAGAATTTCCTCCAGAGATTGCAGAGTTATTACAGAGCGGCGGTGTGGACACCCGGTGATGTATTGTGCTGGGCTTTGGGACGAGGCGAGGTGAGGGGGAGGAAAAAACGGAGCAGGGAGTGGACGGTGAGGAGGAGGAGGAGGAGGGGGGGGGGGGGGCCGTAGGCGTGCTCGGTTAGGAGGTAAAGAAGGAAAACAAGTCTCTCACAAACCAACTTCATCACACATCTCTCAGAATGACAGCGACTAGGACTGCATGTCGTTTGCCGTGCTCCCTCCCCTCAATCATCTTTCCATCAAACACCCCCTTACTGGCGTTCAGACACACACACACACACACACACACACACACACACACACACACACACACACACACACACACACACACACACACACACACGTTACCTTACTAACAGGTTGTCATAGCACTGCCGCATTGGTTGTCAGAGTCAAGGAATCTCCACATGTCTGGGGCGGGGGAATGTCTGGAGGATGGTTTGTGTTGTCAGTGACAACACCTTGTCGGAGTTATCCTGCGATGTGAGGCCGAACAATATCGCAGGAGCAGGAAGTGGCACCGCGGCCAGGCGGGACGATAATCAGTGTGATCTGATGCCTGGAATGAGTGTGAGATCTTCCTCAGTAACCTCAAAGCACTGCGCCTCTCCAATAACAAAGGTCCTCAGTTCACTCCTTTTTATATCTCATGCTGTCTTGAACATGCCAACATTTTGTTTTTGTAAAGAATAATAATCATTTATTTCCACTTCAAATTAAGACATACTATGCCAAGGAGGTTATGTTTTTAAGATGAGATAAGATTAGATGGACCTTTTTTTAATCCCCGTGGGGACATGAGTTTTAGCAGCAACAGAGTGAGAGGGAAAGTACAGTACATATTCACACAAGATTCATAGAATTAAAGATCAAATACAAATGATATACAGATGAGTAGCTGTTAAAATAAGAATTGAGATAAATGAACATGTGTACATATCTGAGTCCGGATTGTTAAATATATTTACATGTATGTGTGCAGTTCAAAGATATTGTACAAACAGTGCAGATTTGATGTACAATACGCTGGCTTTGGCTTCCGACTGTTTGTCTGAGGATTTGCAGAAAAACAACTGAAAAAATGGAGAACACTTAACATTTTTGAGAAGATCCTTTCATGGGATGGATAAATGTGTCTTTGCTGCATTAATGTGGTATTGGAATAAACAAAAACATGTTCCAGACTGTGATAATTCACGCGAAAGCCCCTTGAAGACTGAAAACAATAGCTGAACCGGAAATTAACATGTTGTTTTAATGCTCTGAAAAGTAAAATTCCTCTGTAGCATCCATCCCATATCTATGTTGTTTCCATAGTACACATCATTACATTAGCACCTGGCTTATTTACTTCCCAACTCTGGAATTGGGTCAATCCCAGGAGCATGTGAATGCACTTTTGGCCTTGGCGGAGGCTCTACTTTAGCTATATGAAGTAATTATAAACATGGGTTAACGTGGATAATCTTCATCCCCCAGAGTTGACCAAGTAATTGCACCAACGTCAGTACAGCACAATGTCGCCTGCGTGCTACCCTCCAGTATATGTGCAACACGCAGTTTGATGTCCTTAAAAATGTCTGCAAGATGGGGACTTTCACCGAGAATGTAGAATTTAATTTGTAGATGATTAAATCACCTCTTCCCCCCCCCTCAGGACTCAGGATTAATTCCAAAAACGTTTTTCTACTGTAAATTACCGCTATATGTATTCAGCCTTTCAAAGAGCCGCACTCTCCTCAAACTCAACTCTCAAAAAACAGAAAGTGCCAGATTCCAGGTGCACAGAGGAAGCAGGAATGCAGGTCAGTGGGCAGGGAGAGCTTGAAGTGCATTTGTTTTACTGGCTCTGTTCTCTGCTTCTGTGACAGGAACCATGTTTACTGCAGCCTAGTTTCTCCTACATTACCTTTTTGCTGGCACAACATGAACGAGTTTGAAGGGCTGTCTTGGAAATCATGGTGCTTTTTGGAAAGCTCTACACGGATGCACTTACTGACTTTACCACATATGATGCCGATTTTTGAAACCCTATTTATCCAAAGCAACTTAATTGAATTGATTATGAGAAAAAGAGCAGAATTTGAAAGGATCGAAGCCTCAAATTAGTTTGATTATGGCATGACTTTGATGTTTGCTGGAAGTGTTTTAAGCTCAAAGCACAATACTGAAACATATCGGCTCAGAGGGCATCTTCTAATACAGAAGGTACAACATGTCTATCGTTTATTGGCAAAACAGAAAACCAGCTTTTTGCCTTTCATTGTCATTGTTAGATTTGATCACATGCAGTCCCTTTGCGGTTTTTGAAGTAGATTTCTTTAAACTTTTTCTCTTGACAACCAAAACCCTGCTTAATCCCACAGCACAGCATTTCATGTTCTCCTGATTGTCTCGTTATACGTGAAATTGCTTTATTGCTGTCAAAACATCTCCGAGCGCAGAAATCATCTCCATTTAGATTTGCTGTTTGTTCCCACATCTCATACATTTTAAGAAATGTGGTTTGATTAAATGACAACTCCTTCACAGACTCAAGTAACATTTTCTTTTATAGTAGATAAAGATGAGCCTCTATCGGTTACACAGCAATGTGTCGCTCCTACTGAAGCAGGCACGAGGACAGACTCAATCAGGAAATTGAATCTCACTTGTGCATGACAATGGGAAGTGTCCAGATGACCTCTAATTGAACAACCATCCATTCATCCGCCATAACTGAAGCGGGTTTAATTCAACTCCGCCCCCCGTACCTCCCCCTGCGCTTGTATCAGCAGCAGATGTTTGATCGGAGATAAGCACGCAGGTCAATGTCGACCTCATCACAACGGACCTAGTTTCGCCCATCACGCCAATAACTGCCAGGCGACGGGTCCTCCCCCTTTGCTACGCTCTGATTGACAGCTCTCCACTGACAAGGTTTATGGGGGTCAGGACCTTCCTCTCTGTCACCTCTAATTGGTGCGCCGTGCCATTAGCTGGTGGACCTTGGCTGGCAGACACTGGGCAGTTATCCTGCTCTGTGTGAGAGAGACAATAGATGAGTTATCTCCAGCCTTCCTGTGAACACCAGCCAACCTTTTTTTATTTTTTTTTTGAGTGATCAGCATCTACTCAGTAAGCACGTATGTGTGTGTGTTCAATTGTTGAGAGAGAACCTTGCGTGGGCTGTAGAGAGGGCAAATATCCACGTTTGTCAAGGCCGGCCGTGATAAAGCAGCACCACTCAGCCCTAAACAAAGCAATGTGTTATAATAATTGACCTTCAGGCTTTGTTACTGTTAACCTGTCCTGCTGGGAGTTAAACCTCCTCTGTGATTCCTTGCTCCCCCCCCCCCCCCCCCCCCCCCCCGCTATGCCGGTGATCTCACGCGTTGCCTCACACACACACCGCAGGTGAGCATGGCCATATTTGCATAAGTCTGTGTAACTGTGTGTGCCAAGCAGAGGTGAGGAGAGATCCCAACGTGAAGGAAACAAACGAGCCCCTGGTATGAAGCAGTACATATTTCCTGTATGGCATATTGTGGCTTTGTGCAGGATTACAGCTAAATCTTATAATTAGCATGAAAGGCCAGCAGGGGAGAGAGAGAGATAGAAGGAGAGGAGAATATGAATGGACAAGTGGACTGACCCCCGCTATCTCCCCAAGGCATGCCTATTGCTTATCAGGCTGCATGGTAGCAATGTTTATATATAACTTAAGCAGTGCGGAGATGTGCGCTGCATAAGCTCCTGTGTGACAGTTCAATTTCTGAATTGGTTTTTGATTAAGGAGCAAACTGGGAGAAGCTTTCAGAGAAGACTTCACTGACCCCGAACACGTTTTTTTTTCGTAGTGACTGATAATGTTTCAGTTCATTGTCAAACTGTTTCTAAGGGGGGAAAAACGCCTCTCAAAGAAATAATAAGGCTGGAATTATTGGACCCCTCGCCCTGTCTAGAACATTTTGATCAATCCTAAACTGCCGGTCTTAACGGGAAGCGGCAAACTTTTGATGGGCTTGGAGATTGCCATTGGTCAGTTATTACTTTCCATTGTGCAGATACATTTTATTTACTCCCCATCAAACCCCCCGCCTACAGTATATGCTTCCTGCACTGAAGTCTTTGGCACCACCTCAGCTTTTATTTAACTGGCATATTACTAGAATTGCTTGTGTAATCTCCCGGCTGGAAATTCTGCACAGAGCTCTATTAGTTTTCCTGGTTTGTTTTTCCCTTACAGTAACATCACTGTGTGTTTTTGTAGGTTGTTACATAAGGGGAACACTCAATCCCAGCAGCCAGCAAGACAATTAGGCATGAGCTGTCCTACCCAGGAAGTCTTTTGTGAAAATCCTCTTTGATCACGTTCTGTTAATTGACAGGATGCTAATTTTTCCCGTTGATTTGAGGTTGTTTCACAGCAGTCGTTTGAGGGATTCGCAACTACGGAATATTCAGGCTAACAAACATGCCAGGGTTTGATGTAGATTCATGTAGTGTCACCTTTTGAGTCACCCCACTGTCCCACTTAGATGTTCAGATATATTTTTCAGTGTGCTAAGGCTCTTTGTTATGTTCTCTCTGCCTCTCTTTGTATCAACTCAGGGAGGAATTATTTGACTAGATAATAACACAACAGAACAGATGTATGTTGTTATGAGGAGGAGTTTCAAACAGTCTTTTTCAAACATATTCCAAATCCATCACGCTCCAACAACTTTTAATTGGACTTTGCTGATAAATATGTATGTTCTTATGTTTGGCCATATCAAAGTTTGGCAGAGTTCCGATAAAACCTGAGGTGAAAATTAGCCGTGTAATCACAAATGGATTATGCAAATTCAAGATCAATTGCATTTCCCTGTTTTCCTGAAAACATACAGGCTTTGTTTCCGAAAAAAAAAAAAAAACCCTTTCGGCCATCAAGGTGAGTTTGCTGAGAGCCAGTGGGGTTCCTCGTCCCCCTCCAGCGGTAACAAGCTTATTTTCCATACGTAGCCAGGTGCATGTTTTAAGATAGAGCCTTAACAGCGTGGCGTGGCGCTGAATTCCAATGGAGCCCAGCCCAGGTACAATAACACCGTTCTGAATGCAGCCTGTGATGCTGATGGCATCCATATCACACTCTGAGGGACGAGGAAGAAAAAGAGCCTGACATCTGTTTCAAGCACACTCCAGCCTTTACATCTCCCCACAAAGTCAGGGGTTGGGAGGTGCACGTCTGGCTTTCCTAGATTAAAATGTGTCAACAAGCTTAACTGCTGCCTTTGAAACTTGCCTCTCTCCCTTTTGTAATTCCCCTGATGGTTGGTGAATTTCCATTTCCTTAAGCATATGGTTAACACAATCACACATGCGGCCCTTTACGTGATAGTGGTGGCCTTTTTCCAGATCTCAATATATAGATGATGGATTGGATGAACATGACACCTTATTAAACGTAATTGAAACTCAATGATGGTTACCACAATGGACCACTGTAGCTCTGTTGAAGTTGTTGTTCTGGGAATATCAACTTGTGTGCATGATAATCCCCCACAGTGCTCCTGAAGAAAGAAGGGGTGTTGTTTGCTATCAAGCCAGTGCTTTGGCTACCTCATCCTGTTGGACTTTATTTCTTTTTGGTTTAGTTATGGGGATTACTCTTTTGGACGTGCTTTAAAGGCTACAGTGGGAAGTGGGAGGGAGAGGCAGCTGGGCTTAAGGATAGGATAAAACTGGGTGGGTGTAGCAGTGGATAAAAGATGGAGAAACAGAGGCAGAGGTGTTCAGTTGCTCAGGAAACATTCCCTTCCTTTTGTTGCCTTCCCCTTTTTTTTTATGGCTGAAGGTCAGGATAAATAATCGATGGCATTAAAAAGAGCTCCCCCGTCCCCTGCTCTATTGTGCCTGAGACTTGGTCCCCTTTGACAATTAAAGGCCCCTGAGTCATTAATGTTGAAGTAGCCTGGAAACCCCTCAGCATTGTTCCATGTGAATGAGAGGAAATCCAATGCAGGTCTGAGGTTTGCTTCGGTCATGACTTTGACAGAGGGGGAACAGCTGCACTCTTAACACTCTTAAAACGCTTAAGAGCGCCGGTGGAAGAAGTGTTCAGTTCCTTTACTAAGGTAAAAGCACTAATATGCGAATGGTAAAATACTTAATCACAGGTAAAAGTCCTATATTCCAAAGTATGGAAGTATTATCACCCAAATGTACGTACTGTAAGGCAAGGCAAGTTTGTTTATATAGCACCTTCAACACAAGGCAATTCAAAGTGCTTTACAAAAATGAAAGACATTAAGAAATAGTGCAGTTGAAACACATTTTATAAAATGGCATTTAAAAACAGTCATTAAAAAGCAAAGATAATAAAAGAAACATAACAAATCCAAGAATATTAATCTTTGGCCTTTAAACCATTTTTCTTTTCAATTCCCAAAATTAGGATGTATAAACCGTAAGGTATCAAAAGTACTCATTCTGCAGAAAAAGGGCCTCCATAACTGATATAAATGACATTATTGTTGATGTTGTTTCATAAAGCATTGTTTTACTGTTTACATTTACTGTAGCATTTCATTTCTTAAACCTATGTAATATTTCAAAAATATATATATATACCTTTTTGTTGTGCCTCAGTTAATCCACTCGTTTAATCCGTAGAGATGAATTATGTTAAAAGTGTATCATATGTTTTCTAAAAATAAACTTGATTAAGTAGCATTGATTGGATAGTTCTTAATTGAATGTACTTAGTTACTTTCCACCACCCACTGCTCACAAGGGGATGCCACCTTCCCAGACAGCCATTCATTACACTTCGATTTTTAAAAATGCAACTTTATTGGCCTCAGTAGGAAGCAGGAGGGAGGGAGGGCAGCAGAGACAAAACACAGAATGTGAAGGCCGGCTCCTTTTCAGTGGTTCTGCGTCACTATCAATAGTGACACCTTGAACAATTCAGACAGTGATATTGAAAGTGCCGTGTGTCAGCAACCCTGCCCGTCCCGTGACACTCCCAGAATGCAGCAGCTCCCCCGGTGGCAGGTCACTCTATAAAAAGAACAATCAGAGAAGCCTGATGGAGCTAATTTCATCTGGCCTTTTAATGTTCCTCCTCCTATTTCACTCTTAAGAGGCCACACACACACACACACACACCAAACACACACACACGTGCACATGTTTATGCCTCTCCTTCTGTACTCTCCTCCCTCTCACCCCTTTGTCTCCATGTGTCTCTGTTTCTCTGCTGTCTGTCTCACCTCTCCGTACCCTCCTCTCGCTGCGTCTCATCTCCTCGCTCCTGTGTTCTCGTCAGGCTTTCCTTTTACCTTCTGCTTTGCAGTCACGTTTCATCTCTGTGCATGACTCATTCTGCTCAATAAGCTCCAAAGTAAGCAGATTTGTCCATCCTCTCCTCATCCTCTCTCTTCTCCCCTTCCTCCCTAAGAAGGCTATTGTGATTCACGGAGGAAACCCTTCAGAGCAAATATTCTCCGGGCATTTCATGTTTAAACATGCCTGACTTTCCACCACCGGGGGGAAGGGAAAATGAAAATGCAAAAAAGCTTTGTGTTACGCAGTGATTCAATACGTAACAACCAACAAATGTTTTGATGCATCGGTCGGAGTTAATGCCAAGTGTGATAAATAGATTAGTCTCTAGATGGTGGCCTCAAACGAGTTTCCTCCAATGCTTAAGGCAGAGTTGTCATTCTGGCTAATTTGGTGGGATTTGCTTGCCAAAAGTCCGACTGGTGATGAAAGGAGTCAGCCCCTTTAGCATTTAGACAGAAATAAACAAATTCATACTCTCTATTAATATATATGTATTTTAACTGGATGTGAAATCCTCCCTCCCCATGCTATTGTCAGGATTAAGGGTCAGGAAATGCAATCTGAGTTGAATTAAGGAAAGCAACCTCAGTGTCATACGCACAGAGAGCACACTTATAAACAGAATAGCATTAGCATTCTCACATTTGCATAACATTCCTATATTTAAACCAAGTGCTATGGAGAGCTTTTGGAGTGACTAACATGTACAGAAAGGCATCGGAACGAGTGGGTCGTTTCAAAGCAAAGGGGGGGAGTACTTTCTGTAACCATCCAGCAACATGACGGGCAACACAAAGGGGTGTTGCACCTTTTTTTCCTTCCATCCTTCATCAGATGCCTGGCCCCTAAATTTGAAGAGAAAGTCATTAGTAATGTTGACAATACAATATAACATGAGTCTGGCAGCGCTCAGCAAAAAGTGCCTCACTAAGCAATGCAAACAACAACTTCAATTATGCTTTTTTTTTCTTTCTCTCGTCTGTCACACGGCCATTTATTGCCTGAGATGATGTACAGTACGCTGCACTGGGACATGCATATGGAACGGCTTGAAGACTTTAGATTACAATTGATTTTCCTCCCCTTGGGAAGTGGAAAAAGTCAAAAATTGTTACTTGCACATTTATGAAACAGATTTAGTCTGTTGACATTGAAGGCTATTTGATAAGTAATTAAATAGCCTTTACCCAAGACAAGGTGACAGGTAACTCTTTGTCATCCCCCCCTGTGTAGAGTCGCTCTGTAATGATGATATACAGTGCAGAGCTTGTTGTTTTGTGCCCGATACTATAAAGGGAATGGATCATATTTTGTGGTTGCAGCAGAGGATTGCATTAGTATTTGTCAGCTGTGGTCATTTGTGCCAATTATCCGAGAGTTTCAGGCTGGGATTGTGACAGGAAAGAGGAGGAAATGTATGCAGTATGTCAATTAATATACAGTATGCATCCCATAGCGTGATGTGTTAATGTCTGAGAGCTGCGGGGGCCGTGTGCGGGGGAACACTTGGCGGCAGTAGTACCCTCCGCCTGGCAGGGTCTTCTGATTAATGAGTTATCCCAGCCCCGGACGGGCAAGAGGCCGCACATCTGGGTGTCACTCAGGTCTGACACCTCCTCCCAGTCGGCTGCCAGCCGCTCACCTGGGGGGACTTCCCAGATGTTCCAAGGTTTCTGTATGCAGGGGCCACTCTTGTCAAATCACCATCCTGACATTGCGTTTGTGACACCTGAGTCAGTACAATAACTTTGCTGCAAAGTTCGGAGTATATTAACAAAGCGTTTCCTGTCTGCACTTGGAAGAAGATAAGACTTTATTCATCCCGAAGGAAATACGTGTGCCAGAGTTACAACAGATACAATTAACATAATAATAATAGTGCAGTCAAAAAAGTGAATGAAAATACAAGAAACAAATAATGAACACTGTACAGTGAGGAGCCGTATTGTAACTGAACTGGCACATATGTCATTGCACGTGTTATTATTGCACGTTATTAATCTAATTATTAAGAACTCGTATGGCTCAACATTTGAAAGATTCAAGGCGTTGTCATGTGTACAGAAGCTACAGTGTAGATATGGCAATGAAAAACAGGCTCTTCTAACAGTGCAACATGAATATATATATATATATATAGGACATAAAACACATTAAACCAATACAAATTGTGAAAGAAATAACAATAGAAACAAAATATTTGGTGTTAATTACGTAATGCTACATGTGAGATTCATTTGTGCTGTTGGCCTCCTCAGTGTGGTTGCTTACAGAGAAAGATGTCATTTCAGCGCTTTCCTCCTGTAAGGCAGTTGAACCCGAGTTCAAAATAGGCCCGGTGGGTATCAGGTATCAATAGCCTATGATACAAATTCAGCCTGCAAAGCTGATACATTGCAGCTGTCCCCAAAGGGAGGATCATTTATAAAACCTTGTCTTCGGCTACCCTTTGTGCACAGTCGCTTTTACACTGGAGCCACGGCTTCCAAGCAGCTACTGTATGTATGTTGATGCCATTTTTATAATCTCACTTTTTCCTTATTTCACACAAATAAAGGAGGGGGGAAAAACTCATAATGGAATTCAGCCAAGGCATTGGATTATAAATGAGGTCTGCGCCAGGCTTCATAACGTTATTTAGATTCCTGTGTACAGAGACCCGTGTTCCAACTCCCATCAGCACTGCGACAGAATCAAATGTGAATATAAGCTGATATAGGGAAATTGGTTTGTAATGTGCTGATGCTTTAGAGACCCTGTGCAGACGCAGAAAAGGGAAAACCAGCAGTTCTTTGGCACATGCAGAGTGATGTTTTAATTACTTGAATTGGAATGATAACAACCCCCACTCCCCTCCCAGAATGAAACAAATTAAAGGGTTAGACTGAAAGTCAGCTCTTTCTTTTTCCAAAGGATAGCCTCATTTTAGTTGTCTCACCATGTTGTGTATCTGCCTCTGTTGTTAATTTCTCCGTGTTTCATGTGGCATTTACTGACATGTCTGTTCCTCAGTGACAAAACTGTGATAAATCTGGACAGAAAAAGACTGATTAGGAAAGCTGGAGTGTGAGTGATGTGTGTGTTCAGTGTGTTTGCAGATGTAGGACATGTCCTGCTGCACGTCTCCCACCATGCTACATAATGAATATGTGTCCACACCAAAAAAAACCTCACTGTTCATTACCCAGCCTTTTAAGATGTTCAAAATATTGCTGTGCTTTGATCATATTCTGCCCAAAAAGTGATGTTTGTTGAGTTTTTCGATTTTCTGCAAGTTGTAGACACTTGTCATCAGTGGAAGTAAACAAACTGGTTTGTTTACGTAATTTCACCGCCTTTCGCATGACAGAGCATCATGATGCCGTGTCTGTTTTTGTTACATCGAGCGTTTGTTGCTTATCTGCAGATGTCACGAAGCTGAATCAGACACTGCAGTGACTCAACTACTGATGATAGTGTAAATACAGGGGATTCCAGCACCGAAAACGTAACAAAACTAATGTTATTGTTGGCATGGAATACCAATATGTAGCTTTTCTTGGATTCCCAATGTTCGGTACTTGTTGTAGTTTACATGGGGTCGCCATTTGTCTGAACCTTCACTAGGTGGCAGTACTAGCAGGGTGGCTAAGTAAGGCGGTTGTTTTCCTTTGTATTGAGACATTCACCTGTGCATTTATCTCCGATGATGCAGGTAGAGCTTCGGCTATAAGAAATGATCCCTCTCTGCCTCCATATGCCTTCTACTACCAAACAAACAGTGTGTCCTTTCCAGAAATATACTTTCACGCCTGTGCTGGTTAATAATACAGGCAGCACAAGTGTTGCGCTCAGTTTTTTACACTCTTTGGGTCTCATGGTTTTCATTGAATCTGTGTCCTTTCAGCTCAAGTGCCATTTTGGTGTTCAGAATGGTGATACTAAACTTGGTATTGCTAAGGTTTTCTTATGGGTATCGAAGAAAATGTTGTATTTCGTTCTTGTTATGATTGACCCTCTTGAATTGCATATATGATAGCAGCTCAAAAACAACATTCATGAAGCATTGCGTCCAATCTTCTTAATATTAATTACATGACACAACCGTTGGGGCACGGTGGATGAACAGAAGTGCCGGCTTATGTCAGTATGGTTGGGAAGTGAGACAGTCTTTCATCCTCAGCCACAAAAGGACTCCTAACTTCAGCACTTTGGCAGCAAGGCCTTCTTGTTTAATTCTTTGCGAGAGGCTGAAAACATCGCAGCGGAGGAAAAACACTGTGACATGTCTTGAGCTGTTGTGCAGAGATGCAAGACATGTCGTTTTTTCCACCTTACTTGCCACATGGTTAACTTTGGGGAATTTTGATGGGAGGCAAACATCGCCTGTTTTGGCAGCCAGACCTTGTACACCTCAGAGGCTAGTCCCGGGTAAACACGCAGCGTTTTCTTGCAGTTCCAACCCAATTCACATGCTGAACCGCATAACATGCAGACTGAATGGGCTAGATGTCTAATCCATCCATTAAATGTAATTGAGACTGAAACGCTGCATTAGAGCCAGTCTGTAGGATTGAGCTCAGAGACGGAAATTGCAGGGATTAAAAAAATCTCAAATATGTAT
Organism: Trematomus bernacchii; assembly: GCF_902827165.1. Lineage (NCBI taxonomy): Eukaryota > Metazoa > Chordata > Actinopteri > Perciformes > Nototheniidae > Trematomus > Trematomus bernacchii. The sequence continues at coordinate 3,124,161 of NW_022987685.1, forward strand.
TTGCACATATTTTTCCACGGTGAGAAAATACTGCGGAACGTCTCTTAGTAAAGCATCTAAAATTACCTTGTCAATCTTGTACCAGCTGCAGACTAGTTTTTCTGCTCCTCTCACTGGCACACGGAGAAAAAGGGATGTAACGGGGTCAGAAAAAGCTCAGTTTGGATGGCTTTCAAGGCCATGTGTCTAATGGATGCTTCTTAATGGGAAGAGGCTATGATGCCTGATTTAGAACCACAGTGACAGCCAGTCAGAGGGAAAAAGCAACCCCCCTCAACCTCTACAAACACCAAAAACTGCACAACCATCATCTGTTGTCATGATTTAGACATCGTTCCGACTAAAATAGCAGCAGAAAAACTGCAAACAAAGTCAATGTCCCTCCCATTTCCATTTCAGTTTGTCGGCTTGGGGTGCTTAAGACTTATACTAACAAGCGTGGCAAATGTAAATATGAACCTCCCGTTGCAAGTGAGCTTTGAGGATAACAAAAGGACAATTTGTCAGAACAGTATCTTCCCTTTTCTGTTTTTAATGTGGCCAAATTAGCACAGCAGAGGGAAACAAAACAACAAATTCAAGGCAATCCGCTGAATGATCACAGAAATGAGATGGTGTGAAGATAAATCACATTATGGATCTCAGGGGTAATATACATTGCAAATGGACAGCCTAGTTTGATTCTTATATTCCCCAGGAAATAATGTTGTACTGGGGGGGGGGGGGGAATGTGACTAGCTTTTTGATGCTCTTCCACTGTGAAATGTCCATATAAATTTGCATCATGCAGCCAACTTACATTTGCCAACACAGCTGTCATTGTTAAAGGCAAACAATTGTGTTGCTGCAGAACAATTAGTATGTACACATGCTGAGAACAGACCAAAGATAGTCACAAGACACACTTAAAGGGATAGTTTTGATGTCATAGTGGGTGTAGTGCCTATATAAATAACACTCTGAATGCCCCCACTATATAGAAGCGGAAAGGATTTAATGCATTTATGCAAAGTACTGCTAAAAAGGAAAAGCCCTCAAAAAACTAACAATTAGTTTAAGATACTGATTTATATACAAAATGATACACGGGTTATGTTTCTGACAACTACAATTGCAATCTATGCTCTTCACATATTCACCAGACCAAATGTTACATCTCAGAATATGTCTTTTGTTGATCTAGCAATACTGCTGCCTCAATCAAAATGGCGGAAATGCTATTTAAAGGGGACCTATCATGCAAAATGCACTTTTGTACGTCTTTTATACATGAATATGTGTCCCCAGTGTTCCAGGGAACTCACCAAGTGTCAGAAAACACAACCCTCTCTATTTTCCTCCATACCCAAATCTCTAAAAAAGGGGCTGCAACGGATCTGATAAAAACTGATCCAGATTTGAACACGTTACTGACGTCAGGATGGTGGCGCTACGGCTATTGGGCCAACTCTCCACCTATCAGGGGAATGTGGGGTTGGGCCACGGCCGGCCATTGCCGCTCGAAAGCGCTGGAGACGCTGTAGTACATATGCCAGGCCTGTAAGTGGCGCTGTAGTCTGCCACAAAAGCAGCGAAGAAGACTTCCCGCCCATAGTTACCATGGTTACCCTTCTGTTTATTCTCCGCTGTGGCTTTTTTTCTCCCTCCCTGAGGCAAGCGTTTGCTCCTTCTGCTGCTTTAATTCAATGCAATCCCTCCCCGTCGAGGCAAGCACTGTAATTCTCTCCGGTTAGTCCACCAGCAGATGACAAACACCCACCTCTCCGCCTCTTCCAAGGAACGAGGGGACCGTGCGGCAGAGTTTCAGTTTCAGTTTCTTTCGCCGGTCAAGATGTCCGTTAAAGTTGAAATCTTCCGGACAAAATTAGAAAAGTGCCAGTCAAAGGTCTTCTTTGTTATTTATTGAGCTTTAAAACAAATGAATAACGACTCTATATAATAAAACACGGAGGACGGAGATCTCTTTTTCTCCCCCTCTTCTGACAGCCCAGCAGCTGATCAGAGCACAGAGCCTGCAGGGGGGCGTGGTCAGCAGAATCAGACCCGTAGACAGCAAACAGCACATAGAGCGAAATGAGGCATGGCTAAAATGCATGATCTGTTTGGTATTTTGAAAACAGAAACGTATAAATATACCTTATATAGGTATGGCCCTACAATATATCATTTAAATATAGCATGATAGGTCCACTTTAAGTTTTCTTAAGATCATTAGCTCCCAGCTTTTCTTTTCCAACTGGCATCTACTGAAGAAGAAACTCATGCATCCCAACTTCCAAGAAAAAAACCGATCCCTTTAATCTATTACAGACCTGCGGAAGAAACACTGACTTAACCACTGATACAGTTACAGATGATTTGAGTGAATTTGCACCAATCACGTATTTTGCTGAGGGGGACCGCCTGCATCATCAGCCCAAACTGTGATCTCATCAGACGGGGTCATCAGCGGGGGGGGGGGGGGGAGGAAAGAAGCAGTGGGGAAGCAGTGGGAACTCACCTATTTACCCAGAAGCTGTTTTTTTAGCTCATCATATATTTCAATCTCAAGAGGCAGCTTTTACGAATCTCTACGCTGAGGCACACTTGACCCTAATCAGAGCAGTCAAGCCTTCTGTCTTCATCAGGAAGCTGCGCTGTTGTACTGATGATCTGCTCCTGTACTCCGCCAAACTGTATTCACCAACAAGGGACATTTATCAGAGTTGGATAAAAAGAGCCACATCCTCTATATTAGGCCATGCTGCTCACCAGCGCTTCATAATAACATGCTAGGCAGACTCCCTGCAGAAGTGAGGCAGCATAATGGGGATCTCCCTTTCTATTTAGCACAAACATGCCACCCTGTTAGACCATCAGGTTCCCAAATGATCATTATTACAAGTCCAAACCCCCTCGGCCCGGCACACTCGCGCACACACGCTTACATACCCATCCTGGATAAATACGGCATGGGTAATTATAGCGGGGAAGCGTGTCTTAGTGGAGCTGTCAGAACTGTAATTGCTAGAGGGATGGTGGGCTATCGAGAAGCGAATCGTACTGCAACACTGGCAGTGGCGAGTGACTTTGATTATACAAAAAAAGAAGGGGGGCTAGGGGGTGGAGGTTATCATCCAACCCCTTCTCATATCTTGAATGTTATAACAAGGCTGTCTATTTAGCACAAGATAAGCGAAAAGTGTCCCAGTAAATACGCACATGCATTACCTTGACTGTGAAGTGACTGCCCTTTCTTTCCCCTCTCCATCACTTTCTCTTACACTTTTTTCCAGTGGATGGTCATGCCACAGTATTTAGTCTAGAGGGATATTACAGAGCACTTGTCTGGGCTTAAAAAGGGAACAGCCATATTGTACCTGTATCACATCAAACACGAGACGAAAAAACACCTCATCTTGTTAGAAGAAATTGCCGAGGGTAAATGTGTGCACTAGTGTGCTCACTCAGCTTGCTGCGATGATTTGCCCATTTCTATGCCAAAAGCTTTGGGGGGGAGGAAAAAAAGAGAGAGAAATTGATCCCAAGCCAAAAATGTGGATTTTAATTTCTTTGAAAAAATCCCATCTGTTTGTGTATGGGGAGAGTAGAGGATGAGAGAAAAAGAATACTATATACCCAGCGAGGATGGGAACTGAAATCATGACTTTCAAATGAACGCCAGGCTTCTTCTCATGGAGATTGCTTGTGAAAATTACAAGTCATAATGTCATCAGGAAATCAATGGGGACCATAAAGGTAATCATAACAGTACAGTGTGTGCGAGCTGGGGCCAAATTGCCACTCTGTTTGGCACTTCCCCTCAGCAGATAATTGTAGTGGACAACCTGAATCAGGTCTATTCAGGCTGAAACACTTTACATACATCTCCCCATGCCATGAAGCTAATTGCATTTCAAAAAGTTATTGTGCCACAACACCAAATATTGATCGAATGCTAAACATGCAATCTGTGTGTGTAAGCAAATGGCTAATTTGATTTCAATCATCGTGGGGTGGACTAACCTCTCCTGCAGCCCGGGTTTGAATCAAGATATGAAAGTCACTGCATGGTTAGCTTTGAATTCCGTCAAAATATCTCAATTTAAGCTTATATGAGGAGAAAATGAACTTAATTGAAAGTGGCATACAATTGGCCAGCATTAACCTAGCGTGAAATTTGTCTTCAGCCATCCTGTGCCGGGCCGAGCACCAACTTTGCCTTCGAATTATCTCCAGAGAGATTGGAGGATTTGTAATTGGTTATGATCATTATGGCATGAGATGCTGCTCAACACCTCCCAGATACCACGGTAACAGGAGATGGGCAGACAATCAAATCCACAACATCAAATCAAAGGTTGGATACTTTGGTAAATGAAATTGATCAAAACATACTCATCTATTCTGGAATACATCACTTATCAGCAAAGAGCCAAAGGGGAAGGCTGGTGATGAAATTATTGCATTTTTAAAACGAGACCAAAGTAGATTAATAATTGCAATGTTGACCTGACAACATCTAGCGTTAATATCATTACTGCCATATTTTTCTATTTAATAGTAAAATAATCTCAATTTATGCTTATGAAGATTTGAAGTATGGCATTCTCTGATTACATTCACTGACATACAGTATAGTGATATTGTATCTGCACAATGTAGGTTTCCTAAACTCACAGTTACAAATGGTTGAATTGTTCTCCTATTGTCTTGAATGAATGAATGGATCTGTCAGAGATGATACTGGTGGCTCCCTTTTTACCCACGTTTTGAATTCTGAAATGGAAGATAATATAGATTTAAAGAAGAGTTAGAGGAAAAGTCAGTTGTAAGATAGATGCTAGCTGAGGTCAGTTCCCATGCTTATTTGACCAGGTGTTACCCTGTATATGAACTCATGTTGGACTATCAGTTATATTTCAGCAGTTAAAAGAGTATAACATGGCCAAAACTCCTGAGAACAGTTGATATATCAACTTAAAGGGGACCTATCATGCAAAATGCACTTTTGTACGTCTTTTATACATGAATATGTGTCCCCGGTGTTCCAGGGAACTCGCCAAGTGTCAGAAAACACAACCCTCTCTCTTTTCCTCCATACCCAAATCTCTAAAAAAGGGGCTGCAACGGATCTGATAAAAACTGATCCAGATTTGAACACTGTCCTGACGTCAGGACAGTCAAATTGAGCGAAATGAGGCATGGCTAAAATGCATGATCTGTTTGGTATTTTGAAAAAAAAAAAGTATAAATATGCCTTATTTAGGTATGGTCCTACACTATATTATTCAAATATAGCATGATAGGTCCACTTTAAGTTTTGTAACATTGTCACTGCTGTCAGAGATTTAAAATAAGCATGCATGTTTGAAATTCAAATTGCCAACAAAAATAATGTACATCAAACAGAGGATCTTGGATGTTTGCTTGTGAGCTACTTCCTGCTGTGCTTTTGGTATTTCATCAGAGATAACTTTGTCTGTTTGCTCGAGCAGCACTGCTTTCTCTCAGCCACATGCCAACTTATTACCGGAGACACTTGTAGCAGCTCTCACCAAACATCATATTGTCACACATGGGCGCCAATAATTGTGAACTCCACAAAGCATAGGCGTGCTGTCGAGGCAGGGCCTCGCGAAATCGCAGCTGCCACCGCCGCCCGCCACGCGGAAGAAGGATTCTGTTTGCCGGGAGAGAGATGAAGGGGAGCCTCGCTGTCACGGGAACCTAACCATCTCTGATTGCATTCTTCAAATGGTGTGTTTTCATATGCTGTTGTTTTGAACAGATGTGTTGTTGGAACAGATAAGAGCTAAAGCGTGATGTGTACATGCATTATACCCTGCCTTTTAATGTTCCCTCTGAATATTTCTCCTTCTCTCACTCCCTCCCAACAACAGGTTTCATGCGCCGCTCTGTTTCTGTTGTTCCGGCGGCTTCTGGGTTAAGAGCCTTTGAAATGGAAACTTCACATTCCTTCCTTGAAGTCGACTTTTGTTCAATCTCGAGGCCTCATTCTCATTTCATGATAATCAAGTAATACACAAGACAGTTCCTCTGTGATTCCCTCTGTGGAGCCACATCACATAATCTAATGCACAGACCCTAATGGTGCTATAAATATACCCCATTCTACAAAGCAGGGCCCTGTGTAATCTACTCATAAGGGATTTGACGGTTGCTTGACTGATGGATGGCGTTGGAAGGTAAACAGGAGCAGATATGATAGTTTGGTGTACAGATTCTCCTCCTCTGAAAGAGCCGTCTTCCCCTTCGTGAACGCCACTCTTCATTTCCTTCCCCATTCAACTACCAGGGGGCAACAGACGGCATTCAATCATCACAGGACCTGATAGCTGTAAATTGTATTCGCGCGCAGAAAAATGCATAATCAACAGCGGTACTTTCTTATTCATAATCTTCTGTGTGACTCTTTTGGCCTAATGCATTCACATTCAGCTTCCTAGATAGGATGGGGGAAGGAAGAAGCAGTGTGTGATTACAGACAATGCTTTGAGCACTCGCAGTGATCTCCCTCTCCCCTCCCAGTTGACTGTCTTTTTCTCCTGTTTGGTCAGTGTTTATTATTAATGGATTGGCATAGCCTATCATCTTTCAGTATAGTTGCTCCCTTCTTTTTCTTTCTGCCTGAATAATTGTGTGCAGCTCGGCGTTCTGTTTTGCATGTGCAGTTTCCGATTAGGCTGTTTGTTTGTGATGCATGCCATGTTGGGAGTCATCTTTTTATAGTGGCTGTTGCTTCACCACAGTTCACCTGGCTGGATCAGGAATATGTTATATTCATGAGGCTGTGTACAGTAGTCTTTTTCAACAAATGGGCCTCGTGGCAGCATTGGAATTCAGATAGTGGAGGCTGCATGTGGACATGCACGACACCCTGCCGGGAGACATTAGACGGCTCCTCTCGGCCAAAGCAAACATTTTTTGGAATATGTCAGAGCAGGATTTCTGTGTTTATGTGAAATTGAGTGCACTAACCGGGTCACAGTAGACATATAAAAAAAATAAAAACCTGATTATGCATGCTACTGTGCATCCCAATTATGCATAACACTGCACAATTTGGTTCCTGATGCAAACTATTGGAGACATATACATATTGTACGCCTTTGCATGTTTTCCATCTCACTGGAGATTATGAGTGTTCATACTGTACATTTGCGTATTTAGAATTATTTATTTTCTGGTCTAATCTAGGAATTTTCATTGAAGCTCATTTAAAAAACTGCTTGCTTATACATGGAAATTGCCAATGCGCATTTTTTAAATTAAATGGTGAATCATCATGACTCAAATGTGTCTACACCCCACTATTATGGTTACACTAAATATTCCCCTTACCTTGAGAAAGTGCTCTCTGTCCACTTGATTTTTACTGGGCCTGTCCATAACTCCCACACCCTCTGGTTCCTGGTCATATTTACACACACAGCTTCTTAGTAGTTTCTCATTTTAGGACCACATTTAGGAACTGATAAATAGTCCAGTTTCACCTTATTTTACAAGTATAGTAGAGTATAGTACTTCTACATCCTGTAGATCAGGGGTGTCAAACTGAATTTCATCGCAGGCCACATCAGCATTATGGTTGCACTCAAAGGCCGGTTGTAACTTAAAGGTGGGGTAGGTAATTTTGGAGAAACCGGCTCGAGTTCGCTAGAATTTGAAAATACACAACCGGAAAAAATCTGCCACTTCCTTACAGAGCCCCTCCTCCAACACACACGAACGTGCACATGACCAATGATGGCACGAGATAAGTTTGTGCACAGATGGAAGGCTGACAGGCAGGTAGGCCATCCAGTTATTTTAGCCGGGCCGGCTAAAATGATTGGTCGTGCTTTTTACAGTACTACGGCTTCCACAGATGACATTTTTTTATGGATTTTTTGTCAAAGCACTTAAGATATTCATTGCTATCGGGATGTTAAGAGCATTCCATGGAATATAACAAAAAGTGTATCTCGAGCCGGTTTCTCAAACTTACCTACCCCACCTTTAAAGACTTTATAAATATACATAAATATAATATATATTAAATAATGTATTATATTACATTATTGCCTCTGCATTGGATTTTTATCGGATAGAGTAATAACTTCATAATTAACTACGTCTGAAAGCAGAAGTCTAGGGCAAATAATTGCAAGTCTCTTCAGTGCGCATGTCACAAAATGAGATGCATTGTGGGACCTATAGTTTATTGGCAACGAGCTTCTGTAAAGCGGCATGCAACCTTATAATAAACGTATTATATTCTTTGCAAGCTCTTGCGAGGCCACATAAAAGGAAGTCACGGGCCGGATCTTGACTTTGAAACCCCTGCTGTAGATGATTAGATATTCTGCAGGATAATAGAACACTTTGACCTGATGGTCGCACTAAGGAGAGTCAAGAGGGTCCTCCAGTGATCATCGTCATCTGTATCAAATATCATGGCATCCATCCAACAGTTGGTAGGGCTGTCACAGTGATGACACATCTACTGTCTTGATCAATGACTGCTTATTAATAGTCAGTATTGGCACCATTTTCTTTTGTAAATTACTTAATTTTGCTTAGTTTGGTAGGATACACCTCCTACCAAAGTAAACATGTTAATTGTCCTTATTTAGTCCACTTTGTTATTGGGACAGCTGTAGGTGAATTATTGTATGCTGCACAGATGTGGTGAACTGGCCGACGGACAGCCCTCCCTGGAGATATGGCGCTTATAAAGCAAAAAGCCAGAGACTTGCATTCAGCTGAGAAAGGGAACTGAATGCCTGCAAAGTCAAAGCCTGTCCAACCTGACACGGCCGATAGAAGTGCTCTCCTCTGGGATTTACGAGACAGAGGTCCTTTGCTGTAAAGGCTCGGAAATGCCAACTGTGGGCAACTGGAAGTCTGTCTTGCAGTCTTTACGGCTTTCTGTAAAGTCTCTAATCAGAGCCGTGAGTCGGACTGTCCTCATCACACACCAATCCCGTCCTCCTCCTCCTCCTGCCCTCTGCTCCCCTGTCCTCTTGACCTTCTTTTCTTTCTGATAGCTTCCACCTCATTCCTACCACCTCCTTTCAGTCGAGCGCATTCTGGTTTTTATAGTCCTTTCCCTCTTCTCCTCCATTTCCTCCTCAGAGAGGTCATCTCTTAGCTCTTTGCCAGGCATTCACTCCTGAGATTACCTCTTCATTTACACACCTACCTACCACCCACTGACACACACACACACACACACACACACACACACACACACACACACACACACACACACACACACACACACACACACACACACACACACACACACACACACACACACACACACACACACACACACACACACACACACGTACATCCAGCGAGCGCTACCCCTCCCCAGAGCTCCAGCAGGCATTTTGTCCTTCAAACCAGCATCTCGTATTTCAGCTTCACTCAATCACGCCACGTGCATTAATACTGGCCATGCTTTAAGGTTGATAATACCAGCCTGCTCCATCCTTCATCATGAGAACCTCAAAAGTGCTTTGATTCTAATTTGTCTCAGGATATCCTAGATTTGACTGCATTGTGTTGAAATACTTCATGTTTCCCCGTGTGTGCACCTGGCTGGAGATACACTCCGTTCAGTGTTTCATGCCCTCTGATAGGTCAGAGCTCGGGTTTTTTTTTTATCTCTGCAGTGTTGCAAAAAGCAGATTGTGGTTATTTATGTGTAAGAGTTCTGCAAGTGCTGTCAATGGAGCGCATCTCAACCAGAGCGCAGTTACAAAGGAACCGCTTTAAGGTTTAATGATGGTTCACCAAGACTGGGTAGGTGACCTCAGAACCAGCTGTTTTCCACTCGTTGTACAACACAAGCACAAAGTAGAATGGCAGTAATTACTATCCCAGCATCACCTCATTGAGCCATACTGCACAGTGTAGAACACATTGCTAATGTAATCACACTAGGCTACACACTCTTATGGACCAGGCTTAATGTTAAGTGTGTGTCATTTGAGAGCCCGCTGTCACAGTAAGAGGTTCCGGCTGGTTTATAAAGGCACATGTTTATTGTATCATGCATTAGGGCCATTAGCCTCAGTGCTAGCTCAACCCAGCTGCTTGCCAGGGTCATTCCTCAATGTGAAACTGAACTGACCAAAATTGACTCGTCTCAGAATACTCCTGAGCTAATGGACGTCTCGGTAATTGACATCAATACCTGGGAACGAGCCGGTGCTCGGGCTGCGGATGAGACGCAGTCAGCACCTACTGTATCAGAGGGGCTATTTTTATCTTCATATCTCATGTTGGATTTGTGTTAACATGGGCCTCTGTCAGTGGGGGGGGGGGGGGGGGGGGGGGGGGGGGGTTCTGCTTCTGCTTCTGCAAGATCATCATTTTCTACTGTAGTTATGGAGTGTTTAACTGGTAATCAAGTAAATATAGCTTACAGTAAGATGTTGTGGTCGACCAACATGTGGTTTTTAATGGCTGGTGGCTGAAATATAATGCACATCCATTTTAATTTGTTTTATTTTTATTTTGCATCCAATAAAAACAATACAATAATAACAATAATTGTAAAAATAATAATAATATTCCTTATAAATAAAAAAGATATGTTGTCTGCAATGCACTTATTTAAGTATAAAAAATTAAATTAAATAAAAAAACAAAATAAATGTTCACAGGTAAAAAGAAGTGTAAACATTGAAAAAATTGAAATTGAAAATACTTTCAGTCCACTTAACAGCAGCATGTATTGGCAGAAAGCACCACCATCTTCTTTCTGAGAGACAACATAGTTTGTAAACTAACATTTAATAAAAAAACAAACTGTTGATGTAGCCACCTTTCCTGTTGTCATCTCAGGGAAGTAGAAAAATAAGTAAATAATTGGCCTTGTGAGTGCACAACGGCGATTATCTCAAAATCGCATAAATCGGCACAAATGAATCGGTCGACCGCTTTTAAAATAAATGTCCAATTTGGCTATTGATGCAACAATGCATTGGCTTTTTATGTTCATAATCAGCAGTCTTCCTCTTGAATATAATAACGGTGAGTTGTCCCTGCGGGGAATTGCAATCTCTGGAGGCTGCTGCAAGAGGGCCACGCTGCTGATGCTCTACAATATTAATGCTTATGGAGCCCATCAACTCTAATTACGCCTGCCTTGCTCCATCCTACCCAGAGTACTCCTGAATATTAATGTTAAGCAACTCTTAACAGCAACGTCACTTCATCAGTGAAATAACATCATTAACAGTGGTGCGCTCCTGAATAGTGATTGATCCTGGGGTTTGGACGGGGGGGGGTGCAAGGTTAGCTGAATATGCACGTTTCGGGATACCTCTTCTATTAGATCAGGGTGAGGGGGATTCGCCTTCTTGAAGGTGTGTAACCATCATCCTACTTCTTCCTCCTGATGGGCCAAATGTAATCAGGACTTGTATGTTTTCCTTAATTTATCCACACACAGAGGAGGCAGCTTGCCATTATCATGCAGGGAAACATTTGTTGTCGCTTGATTACGCTAATGGGAAGGCACACATGAATATAAAATGTTGAACGTTATTGAAATTAGGCTTAATTGCTGATGGCATCTCAGGTTAATTTTTATTCCCCTGGTATGAAATATGTCTCTGTGTGCTGTTTGTTTTTGTGTGCCGAGCTGGATCTAAGTGACTGTAGATGCACAGTACGCTCGCTTTCCTCTTCAGAAGAACAAAGGAAGGCTGTGTGGAGATGGAGGCATAGATAACTGAATATCACTAATGATAAATACAGCGGTCCCCCTCATGAATGCTCGTGTTCGGGCCCTTCAGTCCACCATGATGCCGGGTCATCAGAGTACACCGAAGGGGAGGAGGGGTCCAAAGAAAGCACATTCACTTCTTCACCGGGGGATAGTGATTAAAAAGCACTTCAGTGCAGAGACTCAAACAATCCAGATGAGCTTTTCTTCACCAGAGACCCCTTAAACGTGCAGAATAAAACAAACCGTCTGAACATTTCAAGACGCTTCTCGCTCAATCCGTTTCCCCCGTTTGTGTCTTTTGCTTCTTAATTATTGATGTTGATGCGTTTCACTTCACGCCAACTTCTCCATTCAAGACGTGTTGTTAATTGTGGAGGTGGAAAAAGCAAAGATAAAAGAAATGCAATTTACTGCCAGCATTCCTGATGCTTTCCTGATTTAGAGCCATTAAGATCAAAGTCAATTTACTGAAGAAGTTTATGAGCGTACACATTTGAAGCAGTTTTATTTTGCTTTCCTTTCAACCTGGGATATGATCTACTAATACAAGACTGAACAATATCGCTCTTAAAGAGGCCTTCTTTTATTTATCTTTACACTTTGCGGATGACACTTTGCTGATGTACTTAAACCTGCATTGATTTTCTTTTTTTCTTTTTTTAGCAGTGCAACAAGCTGTTAACATAGCGTTCACCTTACCTTGATCTGGTGCCCAAACGGTGCGTATTTTAACATCAGTAATAATTGAGAAGTCCTGTCTGTCCATCTGATAATATTTTATAATTCATATATACGAACTAAAACCAAGATTAATTTCAAATAAAAACTGATTGTTTGTTTGTGTACAACTTCACATCATCAGCAAGAATGCGTCTGAAATCACACAATCTGATTTGTATCCATCTTGAAAGCTTTTTGGATGTATTCATAATTCTTAGCATAAACAGGTGTCTTATTCAGTTCTGATATAATATAAAATGTCAATATAAAAACTTTAAGTAAGGTTCTGAAGGCATGTATTTCAGCTTAGCTACTTTCAGTGTGAAAAAACTAAAATCATGTCATTACAAGCAGCAAGATGCCAAACTACATGTACCATATTAAATAATAATAATGTAGTCTGAACTAAAGACTTTGTTTACATGTATGTATGACTCACATGGAGTGCAGCATCCCATCATCAATTTATAAAACATGGTGATCCTGGTGGTTGTGCAGGAAATGTAGGTCTGTGCAGCCGTGCAGAAGAGAAGGCGGCGCTGAAATAGGCAGGAGGGAGAACTTAGCCTATCCGTGGCAATTATCCAATGTGGGACAGGTCAGGGAGATGATAATGGCGAAGGGTTCTCATGCAGAACAGAATCATAACCGTGCGAATCAATGAGGAACCTCTGCCTCCTCATGGGAGAGTATGAAGGTGGTCTGCACAAAGAGAACATCTGTAACCGCCCTTATTTTACAAAACCATTTGGTGAATTTCAAAAATAATCAAGATATTTATTATTCTTAGTTGTCTTCACCACAAAAGCAGTCATATATGTATTACATTGAGTGACTCCAAAACATGGAGTTATGCTTTTAAAAGCGGTTTCTTCATGATTTCCCCTCAGGGATGCAGAGATGAAACGACTTCTTCATCACCGCTCCTTCTCTTTCTAGTCCTCTTCGATTGATTCATTTTAGTTTGGATCGTTTTCCAACAAATGCATCACATATTTGCAGAGCGCTGTTGAAGTTAACTTTGGGTATGTGGCAATTCCTCTCATGGATATTATAATATAAACTCTAAGCCATCTTGTTGAGGCTCTCCTCTGGTCCCGTCCTCTCACACATGCCTCTGAGTGGATGTTTACACAACGCGACTGTGTACATTGTCCTCTGGGCTTCTCTTTTTGAATGATTCTTTTTTTCCCAGCATGCACTTGAGTGATGCATGTGAGGGCAGGCAGATAGCCGTGTGGGCACTGACCCGTCTGCTTTTCTGTAAAGTCCAGACTTCACTCGTCTGAAGCCACAGGGAGGGCGACAAAGGGATGGACGGGAGGCTAAGTTCAAGCTTTAATTCAGAAATCTTTGTGGATGTCTCTCAGCATGGAGCTGTGAACAGGACCAAAAAAGATAGAAGAGAAAATCACATCCTTTGGTGTGGACAGACGAGTGAAGTCTGGACGCCCGCTGGATCTGTCCAGCCAGAGGATGACCTGGCACTGATTCATTTTACACCTCCATTGTGGCCTCTACTCTTCTCTGATTATGTTTCTTTTTCAGGAAACAGCTTGTTAGCTGTGCCTTAAAGGCAGGTGGACCACTCTGAGAGGACTAATAACACATAAAACTGTCAGCTCACTTTTAATGAACTGAGAGTGGACTGCTCGTAGTTAATCTATTCCAAGTCCAGTTTTTTTGTTCTTAAATACCATTCTTACAACCAGGACTTTTTTCCGTTCAGTTTATTTGTTATTTTGTGTGTCAACAGTATAATGAAACCACTCCAGACTAAAGCATGGGCTGAGATAACCCATTTAAAGAGGACATATTTGGCCCATTTTCGGGTTCATATTTGTATTTTGTGCCTCTCCTGTGATATGTTTTCATGCTTTATGTTCAAAAAGCTCTTTATTTTTCTCAGACTGCCTGTGTTGCAGCACCTCTTTTCACCCTCTGTCTGAAACCAGAGCCCAGTCTGCTCTGATTGGTTGGCTGGCCGGCTCTGTTGTGATTGGTCAACCACTTTATGTCCCACCTCTTAGCCTATCACAATTTGTTGGAGTGCTAGCAAACGGTGTTACACATGGATGTCATTATGTTCCCAAAAGTAAACACAGTAGTCCAATGGAGTGGATTCGAATCATGGTGCAGATACGTGAATTACATTTCCTTTCATTTACAATGCGAAGTATGGTGTGGCCTTGGCCGAGGTCTTTACACTCTGAGTGCCTTTCTAGTTTACTTTTTTTTTTTTTTTTTTCCCAAAAGATGCCATTTGCATTGAAACATAAACAGTTGAAAGTGATGTTGTGTAATGGCTCGAGCGCCGTTTTCCATAGTGATAAAGATGGGACTGCAGACAAAAATAGCAAGTTTGAGAACAGAAGAGAGAAAGTACGGATTGAAAGCTCAACAATAACACATAATCTGCAACTCTGCCACTTTCTTTCCCTCACTGGGAGACAGCTGCTCTACCTAGCTATTCCCCGGTGGTTTTGATGGATTCTTCCCCTCAGAAGAGGCAATGACTCCTTGGCTTTAACGCAGCGTGCAGCAAGCCGAGGCCCAGCAGCGTTTACACAGGAATGGCTCTGTTAGATATACCATTGAGGCACGAACACATCCAGCAGACCAACAGGAATCCAAAATATATTCTGTGCCACTGAGCAGAGTCAGATTTCATACAACATGGATGGTTTAAAATATTTAAATTCATCTGAAGTGCAGAACACATTTCAAATTAGCAGATATGTTTGAGTGGGTAAAATGTAGAGGAATACATCCCAATGTCTTTAAAGTGATGCAACATTCACAATTCACAAGTAAAGCTTACAAACATGAATATGCAAACTATTCTTTAAACGGCTTTATTTTGACATCTGTTTATTTTTTATGGCAACTTTACGGATATATATATTTATTATTTTTGCGTTTCTGTTTCCACCGGCGAAGAAAAGGGAAAGCAAGTTGTGAATTATTTAGGCCACCTTTGCAATATTGTAGTGGAATTTGTGTAATTCAAAGCAAGACAGTGAGGCGAACCACAGTATTCCTCTAGAAGAACTCCCAAGTATTTGTTGAATAATGTATGCTACAGCACAAGACAGGCAGCTGCTGATACACAGACACTGAGACTTGAGATTGCTCTGGACCATATGACCTTTCCTTTCATGAAAAATTAAGCGGTCTGATATTGAGCAGATGAGGCTTTATATAGTGCAAACCTCCAGTGTAATCTGAGAAACAGTCATCAACTTGTTTTATCATCGGAAGCTGAGAACTTTTGAAATGAATGTCAATATATTGCAGAAACTATTAAATGGTTTTGCTTAATAACAATCCAATCATTATAAATCAGTTTTAATAGCATGCCTGACTGGAATAACAATACATTTCCTACTGCCTTATCTCTTAGTCATATTTTGTGAATACTGATGCAAAGGTTTCCATGTGCCATTGTGCTTGTCGTCTCCACAGAGAGACTTGCCCACAGATGTATAATAGAAAAAAAGGAAAGTTGGTGAGTAAACAGACTGCCAGTGCTAGCCTGTAGGTGCCAATCTGCCTGCTAGTTTGATGTTCGAAAACCTAAGATGCTCTCCAATGCATCAGAATACTGTATCTTTACTCCAAATCCAAAATTCGCCCTGCGTAGTGTGTGCTTGTTTTTCAAAGCACACAACACCGTAAAAAAAAATTCCAAACTTCCCCCAACTACTTCTGCTGCTCAGGCAGGAATACAATCAGACACACTTTGATGTAAAAAAAAAGTTAGTTCCTGCTCTCGCCGTCATTTTCCTTTGCCAAATGAGTCACAGATGAAAAATACCATATTATACAGCGGGGCCGTCGAGCTGTCACTTAGGTAATGAAGTTGGTCCAAACCATTTGTCTTATTTTGTCACGCTTTTTCCCCATTAGTCATACCGCGCCAACCATTAGCTCCTCGGGAACCCCCTTCACCCAAGGACACTTAGGCTCTCTCTCCAAGTGCGACTGAGGCCGGCTGATGCACCGTGGAGGAAGACACACCGAAATATTAAAAGACTAGTATGCTAGAGAGACACGAGCCCTGTTGAAAATGGGAAGGTTGATTCATCCGTCGGAATTAAGTGTTCATAAGAAAAGTATCTAATGTCTAAATCAAGACTTTATTGTATGACTGAAAACTAGTGAGGCAGGATTTACATGTGGGAAGAATTAGAGGTAAAAGAAGGAGTGTGAGCACACTGAATTACGACTGCTTCAGGCTGCAGGGGATAACCGAGTGTACTGACAGGAAAGGAGGATGCAGGAAGATAAGTGAGTAAGGCCATGTAAGATACTGCGAACCAGAGTGCAGTGTATAAAGAATACAGGCAGAGTGAGGAGAGAGGGAGGGAAGTTGGAAGAAAAAGGGAGGAGAGGGACACGTAGAGACTTGACCAGCACCGGATTTCAGGAGTTATATCTTCGGGGTACAGTTGTGTTTGTCCTACAACAGGGTTATTACTCAGCCAAGTGTGGTAAACACTAACTGCTTTATGAAAGCCAGAGGCAGGGCCACACAAAGTGCAGTAAAAGTAAAGTGCCTTTGTTGTCTTATAGCATGTTTTACAGCATATCCATATTGAGGTATTGATGGCGCATAGCATCCTTTTCATTTAGAGGACTTTTTTAAAGCCCTTGTGAGGAGTGGGACTCGAGGGAAAAGCAGTTTTTGTAAAGTTTAATGTTGCAGCAGGAAGGTTAGATGCAAGCTCAGCCGCTGATGCCTCGGAGGTAGTGTGCACGAGCTACGCTGCACTCCCACGGGAGCTTTTCATTATGAGAAGGTTTAAAAGTTGAAGACCATGTCCCACACGGCTTACATTAAGAAACTTGGTCAAACTGTAAAAAGAACCACGAGGTATTTCATAGTGTTTTTATTCACACATGCATCTATCACACAACTTGACCAGGTGTGTGTTTAACGGCAGGTGTACGTGATTAAATAAAGCCTAATGGTTTTAACTGATCTGCATCCTGAGAGCTGGATGAGAGCCACGTGCACTGTTAGATGCTGCTCCAACAGATGCCAGGGGGCAAGCACAGGGGAGGGGACTAATTACCGGACAGCTGCCCAGCAGACCCTCACCCTGCCCTGGGGGACGTCCATCTATCTGACTCCCCTGTCCTCTAACCCTGAACCCTGGACCTGGCACCATCGCTGCCAACTCCAACCTGTCTCCATCACAGGAGGCTGCCAGGGGAGTTATGCCCAAACCAAAAAATGTGGATTAAGCTTTACAAACCAAATCTTTCACCATGCCGACAAATAAACAGTCATTTCGGAAAAGGTTGCAACCATCTGATAAATTAACCTTAATCTTTCAGCTTGATTTAAAGGTCACCTATTATGCAAAATCCACTTTTTCATGTCTTTTATACATTAACGTGTGTCCCCTTTGTGTAAAGAGATTCTGAACGTTTTAGGTAAAAGGATTCGCTCACTTTTTGTCCTGATCCATTTATATTAAAACCTGTCTGAAAATGAGCTGATCAGATTTTGGCCACGTTATGATGTCATAACGTTTTTTTTTGGCTTGTGTAACCATTAGCCAATCACCAACCAAGGTAACCCCCCCCCCCCCACACACACACACCTTATCACCTGAATCTCCTCCTAGAGCACCATTGTGTTATTTTTAACCAAATATCTCTCAGAGGGGCGTGGGGAGGGGCTCCTTATTTTCATCTAAAGTAACAGACAGAGAATCAGCGCTTTTGAAACATGGCTGAAACAGAGGGGTTTATGGGATGCTACAACGCACAATCTGTTTGGTATTTCGAGCCAAACACTTCAGAGACATGTTTTGTATATATCTGAGAACTATAATATATTGATAAAAAACAGTATAATAGGGGACCTTTAATTAAAACTTAAAAACCAACACAGTTATGCAACCAGTCATTGAACACAATTCATCGCCCACATGGTGGTTGGTTTTGTGCCATCTGCATCCGCCACCAATCTTTCATTTGACCAATGCTAATTCCCAATGTGGATATACATATTTCATAGTTTGGTGCCACAGCAGACTAATAATATCTCAATTGATGCTTTGAGTGTCCTTCACCCTTCACTGGGATAGTTGAGAAAGGTATTTATAAGAAAATTGAGGTCACCACTGAGAGGAGGGCTGGCTGTGGGCCCGAGAAATATAAAGTGTTGGAGAGGTTCAGGCAGACTCATTTTGTTGGAATTGAGGGGGCTACAGAGCAGACTGCTCATCTTGCTGTTGGCATAAGCGTGAGAAGAGGAGCTAAAGGTTGAAATTATGCTCCCAGAAAGCATTTGGCTCGGGTGAGGAAAAAGTGCAATGCAATAATTAAGCGGCACAATAAAAATGATTAGAACTGCTTTTGACATTCTCATTGCGAATAACTTGCGTTTAATTGCAATCACAAATTTTAAATGCCAGTTTTATGTTCCATGGCTATAAGCTGTTTAAAGTTCAATAGCTATACTCTTTAAATCTCCTTCCATATTCTGCTGGGAGGCAGCGAGAGGGAATGGATGCAGAGAGAATGGGAGACAAAAGTACGTAAAATGAGTAATGGAGGAAGAGGAGGGGTAGAGAGTGAATGTGTTTCAGTGTTTGGTGCCGGGCAGCTCGTGGCTCGTGGCCCTGCAGGAGGACCTGTGTGGCTCAGCTCGAGGCTAGTTAGCTATTCAGCCACAGCATCTGTTGCAGGCTAATGGATGTTATAACCTCATAAACGTCATGAAATTGGACATTATCCCTTAATTAAAAGAACAGAGATGCATTACAATGATTAGAGTGGCACTCCAGTGGACCTGCCACACGCTCCAATAATATTTCTAGAGGACACATAGCTCCTGAGCAGGGTGTTGGCGTGGGGGGGGGGGGGGATACGTGTACTATTTGTAATGAGCAATCGCTTTCATGAGCCACAAACTTTTGAGACTTGTGGGAAGATCCCGTTAAGTTTGAACTGCACACCGTAACTTTTCTCATCTTCCTGACCTTTGACCCCTGGATTTAATCCTATTGGGGCTGCTTTACTTTTTTTGATAATGATTTGAGCGTCTTCACGGTGATTATGTGCACAGCGAAAGCTCAGCAGAAACAGCTGTGCTATAAAGGCGATATTAAAACAAAGCTTGATGCTTGTTTTCCTCCGCACCTGGGCCATCAGTGCCCAATAAATACCAGCAGCCAATCAATCTCACCGCCTTCCCGCTAAGCAGCTTAATGAAACCTTGGGTGGGAAACGGAGGGTCTGGACAATATAGCACGCATGCCAAGATACGGGACATATTAACCCTCCCTTTGCTCACAGACAATCCAAGAGTTGAAAATTCTTGCAGCGAGTCTTTAAGTGTGCTGCAAAGGTCAGAGAGGCCTGTTCTCAAATATCTGTCACTGCTCGTCAAAAGGCCTGCGTGTGAAAATGTCACATTGTCTGAGGATGTTGTATGTCGCACAGGTGCATGCTGACCTCCTCCAATCACATGATGTCATTTAAACAGTCCCCAGAGTACTGTTAAATGCCTTTCTCTATTTTCTGGTTTGTGAACGGCACGCATTGTGTCAGCAGCTCTGCATTATGCAAAAAATCGCAAAAAATCACACCCTAATGTATCGCTGCATGCCTTTGGTTGAACCAATTACATGCTAACATTCACAAGACATGTCACTGATATTGCACGAGCGATCTCAATGCCACTCTTGCCTCAACCCACGTGAAAAGTAATTGTGGGTTTCTCATTCATGTATTAGGCCGTCTGTCTTCTCTATGATCTATCTGCTATCGAGATAGACACCGTAATATAACACCGAGCACAGCCTGATAAAGAGTCTATTTTAGTCTCATAGCTCCATTTCTTGAATGAAAATGAATGTAGGCATGTTGCAGTGGTAATGTATCAACATAAAATATTGAAATAGCCCAACCAAGGGCAAACTGCATGTAATTGAAACTCTCTCTGTTCTGAGAACAAGGAACCGATGTCCCTGCATCTGAGATTTGGCAGAAGGGCTTTCAGAAGGCATTTGTTTCAGGTTTCTCTTCTTCTCTCTCCCCGGAGTTAATTGCCTTTTTGAGAATTTTGTATCGCAAGTGTTTGGTTTCTGCTGCCGTATTATTTATAACCTTTATTTTCTGACAAGTAGGGTACTTTTTCCCCCCTTTCGCAGCAGCTAAGATGATTGATTTGTCCCGTTTAACCTTGATAAGGGAGGAAAAAGAAAAAGAAATTGCAGTATTGACACTGTGCTGTGATGGCATGTCGTTTGCTCAGGTGACCTGGAGGTGAGTCAGAGGTGACTCTGAAGAGGAAGAGCGTCAGCGCTGTGCTTTGCTGAATGACTCTTATCTATTTTCTCTCTTTTTCTCCTAAATTTAGTTTGATATCTTGGCCTCAAATGATTCTGCGCTGAAGCCAACTGTGACAATGCGCAGCCTGTTAGTAGTTCTCTCACATTCAGACAAAGTTTGAGCGAAACGAGGTGTGGAATTGAAGTCAATCTTTTAAAAATATGTTTTGCATTACTGTGTGGGAGTTATCAATGCGCTGGGATTCATTATTTAAGGATTATTGTGTGTGTGGTAAAGATTAAGGTAAAGCTTTTGAGGTTTCTTTGCCAGCAAAAACATCATTATTCAAACCTCCACACACCTTCAGCTTGTCATCTCTGGCAGTTTTTGATCATTGCTGTCAAGTAATCTTACACTCTGCATGCAGTGATGAATCAATACTCCTGCTTGTGTGTTTCCCATGATCCTCTGCTTTGTCCTCTTCCAGCGTGTTGAAGAGCACCATGGGCTGGTCACCCTCTCCAGAGCCCCTACATCTGGCAGCACCATTAATCTTCAACAGCAGCTGTGCCCCTGTACCTGTCTCTCTTTGTGTAAGGGAGGTGGAAAGTCATTTTTAGTCATTATCTTCCCCCTGGCATATGCTCATTTCGCTTATCACACTTAACCTGCGCTTTGACGTTGAGGCTCTTCTGGACAGACGTTGACCGGCATTGAAAGCTTGTAGGGATGACTGTTCTCTTTTAGGAGAAGTTATTATTTTTGATTTTGTTTGTTGATTTGTCTTTGAGAGAGACTTTCCCAGTCCTCAGGGGGGCAGCAGGTCTTCAGGGGTCCTGAAGAAGTGGACAGCTGAAGAGCCACAGCTGGTCAAAGCCTGACTGCCCTCTACACAGTGTTAGGTTTTACAGGGTGTCACACTTGGAAGATAAACACATGGAAACCAAAGTAGCCATCTTGGTGTACTGCCCCTTTGATGTGTACTCATCTGTCTCTGGGCAGACTGTGTGTGTTAACCGCTAATTAACTGCTGACACTAAGGAGCGAGAAATACACTGTCTGAAGTTCTACAAAGACTGAGAGACGCTTGAAGGCGCTCGGGTGGAGAAATGATTAAAACTGGGATAAATGGTGGCTGGAAATTTGCTTGCTGTTGTTGGCAGCTCAGACCCACAGTATTAACATCGTTTTGAATCGACTTCAGAGCTTTTACGGCGTTCTTCTTCAAGGAAGGTGCAGAGTCAAATCTGTAACGTCTTCGTCCAAATGCTATACTTTATGATGAGCAGCAGATCATCAACTGTAAAACCATCGTAAACATTTTTGCCTCCACTTCCCAAACATTTATGACACAACAGTCCGGCCTTGCTTCATGCTTTCTATATTTCCTTGGGTTTATATGTTTATGCATGTGTGTCTCAAAGGGGTGTGGAGTGGAAGCACGATCAATCATGAAGTCCAGAGGGATCAACTGTAATCAATGCACAAAGTTTAGGTGGCAACTCACCTCCTGGCCTCCGCCCGGCAGCTGAGGGGGAATGCCCGGGTGGAGCTAGCATGGTTGGCAGCTAATTAGACGAGGGAATGGAAAGGTTCCCGGGCCCCCCCCCTCACAGGCTGAAGGGTTATTGACATGGCCACAACAGCAATATCTGCTGATGTCAATCCAATCTTACTAGCTCCAAACATGAACACAGTGATACTCTTGCAGTCCAGCTGAACGGTGAAGACTGTACAGTAAGGCACTTTCTTTCCTTCATTAAAGAAAAAGCTGTTTTTTAATATTCTATTGCCAACGTTTATGGGAAGATGCATACAGTATACAATAGTAGTAAGGTACATAGGGACATAGTACACCTTATTTTGGAAGTGTCTTCTTATCCACTCTGCCAAATTGTCCATTTATCCAGTTACAGATTAGATTGTCACAAATGTTTGGTCCAGACATTATGACTTTTCATCTTGCGCCACCATCAAGTGCAATACTTTTGTTGTCACTTTGTTTTTATTCAGCCTCACAGAACTTCTTGTTAAAACCTACATCAAATATCTGGTCCCTCGCTCTAATTGCCTCCAAGATAATCTGAGGCAAACTGTCAACATGTTCTTTCTTTTCTCGACTCTGAGGAGGCACCATTAGCTTTCTTCTTTTAGACATGTTGTTATTTCACTTTTGAAATACTGACGCTATCACAGACCAGAATGCTATCTGAGGAACTTGGCTAACGGTCTCTATACGATCGTGAATTAGATTTATGGTGTTATATCCCGCTGTGAGAACAACTCGCAGCGGTTTAATACTTTTGAGTTACAACAACAGTGCACGTGAAGAATAAACTGCTTCAAAAGTTAAGACCAACTTTGTTTTTTCTCAAAATGATCAAGTAAATGTAATTTAACTTGGTGGGGGATTACATCAGATGTTACATCTGCAGACAAGAAATCAAAGATCACAGGTGCTTTGTGACGTTCACCGTCTGGTTTTGAACCCTAATCCTAACCCTCATCGTCTGGTTTTGAACCCTAACCCTCATCGTCTGGTTTTGAACCCTAATCCTCATCGTCTGGTTTTGAACCCTAACCCTCATCGTCTGGTTTTGAACCCTAATCCTCATCGTCTGGTTTTGAACCCTAACCCTAACCCTCATCGTCTGGTTTCGAAACCGCTGCCATAGCAAACTTTACATCTGGGATTCAAGAATCACTGAACGCCTGCATGCTGTTTGAGCTCCTCAGCATTTCAAGTTGTTGTCTAGTACAGTACACCAGATTGCCTCTCCTGATTAGGAGCAAATGATACGGTGCCACAGTCTAAGCATGACAGCCATGTGCTCCACCTCCATGTCATCTGATAAACAAAGCACTGGCGACAATAGTAGTGAGGTCAAAGGGTTCACCCAGGCGCCTGTGGGAAGCCAGCAGGAGTCTGGAGGTTTTGTCAGCCGATGCCACCTGATAGCGTCTAATGAGAAAAACACGATGGCGCTGTCTCCCTTCACTTCGCTCCAAAGCCGTCTGACAAGCGTGCAATCTGATCATGTTGTCCGACCGGTCTGATACCGACGCTCCTCTTACTTTAGACAGAACACAACGTTATCAGATAACGGCTTCTAATGCACTAACAATGGTGGTATAGCTGCTCATCATCTACTAAATGCACTCATTGGAATAATGTTTTATAGATACAATGTTGGGATGCTAATATATTGTAGTTTTCAAGATGTTTCTGTTCAATAGTTTATCAAAAAGACATAGTCATTTATTAAAACTGGTATATTGTGTACTGTATTGTAGTCTCCAGCACTAATAAGTAATAATACTACAGCTCTTTATCAAAACAGTGGACTATTTGGTCATTTTGGTATTAGTTGACGAAGATTTCTTTAGTAAATTAGTCATTTTTTAATGTGTTTTTCTTGCTGAATCACTCATGAGAACGTTTTTAGCACAAGATTAAAAGTGTTGCTTTTGATCAATTCAACAAATTGATAACTTGACAACATACTGTTTTCTGACCTATAATTGGTGTAGTCGACAGAGAAGTGGTTATATTTACACATCTTCTTATGCCTACAGTTTCTCCTTTTTTGGAAATAGAAACTATCACAACATTTCAAACATAGACTACAATCTTGTATGACCTTTTATATGATGTTTTTTAGATGAAAGTACATTTGTAATACTTACATTTATGCAAGTTGGACTTTTTCTCAGCCAAAGCACCAAACAATTCTCTCACATTGAGATACAAATGGGTCAGCCTTGCACTCCTCCCAGACATGATGCTTGCATGTCCACTTGATGAACAGAAGCTTAGGAAACTCATCGTCCCTAACAATCCCCTTCTTTTCTCAAGGTTCCCATTATAATCACACCCCGGAAACAGATCAAGGCCCCTATACCAAACTTGTGTTCTCCATTTAAAGCCGATAAATCAGACGTGCCTCCTCGGCCAGTGGTCACTTAAAGGCAGCTAGTGAGCGAGCAGAGAACAGCAGCAGCGTGGCCTGTCCTGCAGAGCGTTCAGCCAGAATGTAGTGCCTGAGCCGTGAAGTGTATCAGCGACACACTCCAGGATCTCCGCCTCGCAAAAAGGGGAGTGGAGGCTGCTGTAAACATACCTCGCCTGGTGAAGGACAATAATAGAGCTGGAGAGGTTAAAAAAAACTACTGAATACTGAGGCATAAGATGGAAGAGAGGATTTACTTGGAAAGAGCCACTGAATGTTTTATTCTTGAGGGGTTCAGACAAGTTCAAATAATGATTTAGACTATGATTAGACTGTAACTGCAAAAGCTTCGTTCTACCCGGCGACATCGATGTTTTTTAAACTGCCACGAGGTTCGGCTGTTACTCAGCATGCAGC
The DNA here is from genome assembly GCF_902827165.1 of Trematomus bernacchii. Classification (NCBI taxonomy): domain Eukaryota; kingdom Metazoa; phylum Chordata; class Actinopteri; order Perciformes; family Nototheniidae; genus Trematomus; species Trematomus bernacchii. Next base: position 3,149,271 of record NW_022987685.1, read on the forward strand.
TCTTTTTCTCTGTGCTCAATTTCCCCATAAGCACAAATACAGATGAAGTTATTTTATGAGCTCGCCGAGTGAGAGGCACCTCTTGTCTCAGTGTGAGGCTGATTCAAAATGGCCGCCCTCAGCACTCAAATTGATCATAATTGTATTTCCAAACTCTTGCTCAGCGGGGCATTACATTTTGTGTTATTGACTTTAAAAACACATTCAGCGATTCCACTTGCAATTTCATTACACCTCTGTCAATTACCCCTCCGAACAAAGCATGCCCGCAAATAAAATGTATGAGGTAATTTTCCAAATGCCACTTAGGAGGTACCGCCGTCTGAGCGATGGGCATGCTTAATTTGTGCACTTGCTTACTGCAAATCTGGTTATGCATAGGCAGCCGTGCACATTTCATTAAAAAAACACAGGAGACTCGGGGTGATTGCCCCAGTGTTCTCACATCAATACAGAAAAGCGGCGGCCAGGCCCAGGTAATTAAGCATTATAAACGTTGGAAGAAAAGGAAATTCTTTATCCCTGTTTTGTGTTCAAAGGGAATGCCGGGTGAGTGCAGAATTTATGAATCATAAATCATGCTAACAAGAACAATTACCTTGCACATCCGCTTCCGTGCCTCTGTTGAAAGTATTTGTTGGCCTCTCCTCTCTAGGGTGTCCTCTCCTCTGCCTTAAATTGGAAATAAACGGCGGTTAATTTGGCAACCTCGGTGTCACTGCTTTCCATTTTACACTGCGGCTCCACGACGGTTCTCTTCCTCTCTCTATTCGTCTTCATTCTTCAGTAGTTGCTCATATCGGCTCAAATGAAGAGGGTCATGTGTGTTGATGACAGGGTTAGAGGGTCTCGAGCTGCTGGGGGTCAGTAATAAGCGCTTCAGAGACGTAGATGGGAAGAATCACCCCCCCAACCTCCAGCATCACCTCCACTATTTCCCCTCTGCAGCCAATTACAGTAAGAGAAAGGAAAGTGGGGAGACATGTTACAGTAGAACGTGACTTCTGGCTGTAAATGTACTGGCAGCCACTGAGTTAGGGTGTGTGTGTGTGTGTGTGTGTGTGTGTGTGTGTGTGTGTGTGTGTGTGTGTGTGTGTGTGTGTGTGTGTGTGTGTGTGTGTGTGTGTGTGTGTTGTGTGTGTGTGTGTGTGTTGTGTGTGTGTGTGTGTGTGTGTGTGTGTGTGTGTGTGTGTGTGTGTGTGTGTGTGTGTGTGTGTGTGTGTGTGTGTGTGTGTGTGTGTGTGTGTGTGTTGTGTGTGTGTGTGTGTGTGTGTGTGTGTGTGTACTATCTGTGTGTGTGTGTGTGTGATCTGGTGTGTGTGTGTGTGTACTATCTGGTGTGTGTGTGTGTGTACTATCTGGTGTGTGTGTGTGTACTATCTGGTGTGTGTGTGTGTGTACTATCTGGTGTGTGTGTGTGTACTATCTGGTGTGTGTGTGTGTACTATCTGGTGTGTGTGTGTACTATCTGGTGTATGTGTGTACTATCTGTCTGCACATTTGATGACTTTGAAGGATACCATGTTTGTCTGCGTCCGGGCTTCATAAAGAAGAGCGCAGCGACAAGGGCTTTCTGTTTTCTGAGCCGGGCAAAAAAAAAAGGTGCTGAAATGGGCTTTATTGATCGTCAGCGAGGGAAGTCAAAACAATCACCATGAATTAAACTCCTCAAGGTCTTAGGCGAAGGAGATTAACAAAATTATCTGGCCTCTATTTTGGCCATGTATCGTGGGTGCTGGTGTTGACAAAAGGCAGCGAAGGCAGCGGCGAACGGGGAGGGCGGTAATGAGGGAAGCGTTTCTTGATGAGAAACTAACAACAATGTAAACACAGCAGATAAGTGCTTTCTTGGCCCGGCAGTATTGATCATGAATGGGCTTGATGCTCAACTTTTGCAGGGTGAATTGTATTTTCCTGCTGGGTTTTGATAGCCAGCTGTTAACACGCTGTGCAATTACTGACTGCTTTTTTTGGTTCTGTTTGTTGTGATGAGAGGAGGGAGGCTACGGTTAAATGTGTAGCCTCATTACAAAATGCGTGTAAGTGGATGTGAAGCACAATTAAAAAGTGAAACAATGCCTTTGTTTCAAATCATCAGCACTGAAACCCAGAATTATCATTAACGCCACGGGTGTGTTTGCTTGCAAAATGTTCTTGAATCGAATGCTTTGCCTCTGTCTTTGGTGATTTGGCCTTTTTTCCTCCTTCCATCTCTATTCTTAGCCGTGGACTTGACTCGTACCTAATTAATTTGCACATTTTATTCTCAATAAAGTGCTTACAAAAAGATAATTGTGACTTTATTAACAGTTTCTTGGGCAGCAGATGGTGTTCTGCAGGCCTGCCATGTTGAATTAGTGATGACGCTGTCGCTTTATGTGCTCTCTACTGTGGCAGCCCATAACACTCCTAATTATGGCAACAAATTAATACTACTTCCTCCAAACATTATACCCTACCATTTCAACATAGATTAGTACAAACAAATGCAAATATGCAGGTAAGTCTGCCATTAGTATGTGTCTTTTCTCTGTAGCTGCATTCATGTAAGGAATCCCTGTTATTACAATCATTTGTTCTATATTAAGAGCAATTAAATGCCTATTAAAGATGCCAAAGCATTTATTGGCTTGTTTGTGCTCAGCATTTACAAGACATGTGCTTCCTTGGAGCCAAATCTCAGTAAACTCCATCGACTTAATCCCTCCGATGTTTTATTAAAAACAAATTATGTCCGACTTCACCGCCGGTAATCCAGCGCATCAAGTATTGGTAACCGCCTGAAGGAGAAGTGCTTGCATTTTAATTAAGAGCCCGAGTAACGAGGCAGCAAAGTGTGCGGATTAGTGTGTTTACTCGGGGAGAGCAGGAGAAAGAAAAGCGATATTCATTTCATTTTTTAATCTGGTCTTGGATCAGCTCCAAGTGTACAGTGACTTGACATGTTTCAGGCATTGAGACACTGGTGTTGTTTGGCAGAGAACATTCACCTTCTAGGTGTTGGAACATTTCATTTCTAAGGGCCCCGAGTCCTTTTTTATGGCAGGTCCCATTCAGTCTGCTTTATTTAATTTTTGTTTACCTCAGTGACTTTTTATTTATAATAAATGTATTTTACAACCAGTTTTATGGAACCTTTTAAACGTGCCTAGTAAAAAACACATTAAAGTCTTCTTTTATACACTTGTGGCACTTTTTGCTTGAATTTGAAAACGCATGAGGGGTGTTGTTCTCTGGAAAACTAATAAATATGTATACCAACATTGTAAGTTAGTTAAATAATTTATAGTTCTAATGTAGAACAAGCTCCCGGTTAAATATAAATTACACACCCTTTCTAGCATAGGTGTACATTCTTTGACAATATAATCTTTACAAAATGTCCTCTAGCTTATGCCCAAATATCACACTCTAAATAAGTTATTTCCAGTATTGACATTACATTTATTTCTAGCAGTCTTTCCTTGTGTGTGTACAAGTTTAAATCCAGATGTCGATACAAAAATAACCATTATATCGTTCATTCCTGGTATAGTTCCACATACAGTATGTCCCCATGAAACATAGTCCTTGTCGACCTCTTAACGTGTTGCTACACCATGTCTATGCATTTAAGATCCAAAAATAGTCTCTTTAACTTCAATATGTATAAAAAAGTACCTGCAATTGTTTCAAATGAAACACAATCAGTTGGCATATTACACCACACTGTATATCACACCGGTAATTTAGTGCCAAGGGGCTGTCAGGATCTTCTAAACAATTGGAACCTGATACGCCCTTTATGAAGCGATATAAGGCTATCAGTCTGTGCTGTAAATGTTTAGTTGTTTTATAGTGAGCTCTTCTTGGCACAGACACAGCAGAACCTGGCATTTGGAGCCGAGGTGGGATCAGAAAGCTGCAGAGATTGGCAGATCCTACCCCTGAGTAGCTCTGCGTACATACTGTAATTGACATACTCAGACATAATCCCTTGTGGGACTTTCACACTGTTCCCAGACTTCAGTGGGAGATTGCTGCTTCTTGAAGAAGTCATGACCACTGTTTGATCAAAGGGGCTCTGCTCCCAACGCCCACTGCTTTCTGCCACTGCTTGATCTGGATCGATGCAGGGGTTAGTGTACAGAATCCCCAGCTTCCTACAGAGCTCTGCAGAACCTTTTTGCCATTCAGAACGGGAGTCATGTTAAGTTCATGTGCGCACTTGTTCTCATGTATTTCCTGGCCATGTGATGCGATGAGTGTTTGTCTTCAGGCGGCTTTGTTATAGAAACGGATCAGGAGCTACCCCGAGTAATGTCAACTATTTTACTCTACTATTTTGTATTACATGCTCTTCTATTTGTATACTACTGCCCTCTTGCAGCATCAACTTTTACATCGTGGATCTTTTTGAACTTTTTATTTATTCCACAAATATATAACAAGCATGGAGATGTACATAAAAATCACACCCGCCTCAGTTTACAGTCCACTCAAATCTACATGTTATTGCTCACATACACATACATACATTACCCCTTTCCTTCCAAGTCAAATTATACATAAATACAGACATTCATTTACATTTTCTGAGCTTTCCCTGGGTAGTCGGTACAGACAGGTATGCTTACAAATCCGAAACAGGTGCTAGTTAAAAATTAAATATAAAATAATATAATACCCAACCAAAAATAATATGTAATTAAAATAAATACCAGAACAAATAAACATAAAAAAAGGAGGTACAATGTGGATTTTTAACTACCTTATTTTTTATGAATTACCTTCTTCCGTTTTCTTTATTTAAATGTGTTTAATTTGACTTGTGTGTTTATGTAAAGCTGTCCGCTTTTCTGTACGTTTTACAGCAATACAAGACTCTATTTCAAATGTAGATTTTTTTCCCTATTAATCAGAAATATTGCCGTAATAAATCAATCTTGTTCTTCATGGATGCAGCTGCGGGATGTTTGATACCACTGTATATGAGCGTCTGTCTGCAATTATAAACCAAAAGAGTTCAAACAGCATTTTTATTGTTTGTCTTAACTTTTTTTTTATAGCAGGCACAAAGCCAGACTTTGAGTTCATAATATAAATGCTTCCTATTACCGTTAAAAATCTGTCTTAGCCCAACAATGCCAAACCAGCTCAGCGCGTTCCTTTATCAGCTTACAACCAGCGTCCTCTGGCTGCTTATAAATCCACTGTTCATTGTGAGTTTCCCGTCTTACCAAACAAGAATAACAAGAAAAAGAGCCATAATTACAGAATTTACTGCAGCTTGAGAACTTCACCCAAAAACTTTTCTGTTCCCATTAATGGAAAATATGGTAATTAGTTTCTCATATTCCCTCACACATCGGAGGTTCGTATAACTTATTCATAACCGCGAAAACAAGAATTGCTGTTGTCTGTCCATTTTCTTTCTAGCAGTTTAAGATGGAGGCAGGGGGATCCGAAGATTCTCGGCCTCCCTTTTTGGTGCGACACCCACCGGATACGAATCAGCAGCTTCATTAAGCGAGGCTCTGTTTCATCAAAGCCGAAGAAAATTCCAAAGGGAATGCAATCAGTTTGAGGGACCATGGTTTTATTTATTCCAAACTAAATGAAATGACTCTGCCTCTTGAGTGACATTTATGGGGTTGCTACCTGCAGTGCCGACATGTTTACACATTGACTAAGTAAAGACAACATTTAACGGCGCCCTGGTTTGTTCTGGTGATGGCCTGGAAGACATTTTTATTGCCAACAAAATCCATTAAAAGAGCAAAACCATCAAGAAATGCATCTCTTTTGTGTAGCCAAGAAGAAGGAGCTCATTCTTCTCTGCCATTGACCTCCATTGTTGTTTGATGGGAGATTTGTATCATAAACACTGCAGTTCACTGTTTCAAAACACAATAATTATTAAGATTCAGAATAATATACATTGTTGTGATGCTCTGGTAAACCCTATTGTGTTAATTGAGACAAATATTGTAACTTTAGGATGAAACTAATGCACTTACCCCTGCAATTTTTTTTAACTATAGTGCCCAGCTGTTTTAGAAATTGGTGGCATTTTTATAATGAAATATCCGTGTTTTTAATAGGAATTAGTGTGCTTGGTATGCCGCAGACACGGTAATGAAGTGCTGAGAGAGTGGTCTTCTACTGGGATTTGTTGACGAAATCAATGAAGACTACAACCATCCTTTAACGACACATACACGTACATCTATTTAGGTGGCATGTACCAGGGGTACAGTGTATGGATTATTATGGTATTTGCTCTCATTAATCTGCTGCTGCTCTCACATCCGCTTCTGCCATCTTGATGTCACAGCTCCAAGTAAATTGTCTCATGTTGTTAACAGACAATTGCTCATTATCTACCACTCCTCGATCCAATTCTTGGGGATTATTCCTCAATTAAAGGTTATTTCGCCTCTCACTCTGGGCGCTGTGGCCCTGGCTTGAACCTGCTCGAGTGCCAGAGGATAAGTGAATGACCCCAGAGAGGAAAAGAAGAACAAATCCCTGTGTTTGGCCTCCTCAGCATAAAATAAACATTATTTCATGAAGTGTGAAAACACCCATGCAAGGCATTGTATAATTTACAGTTAAATATAATGGCTGTGTTAGTACTGAAGAAGCAGCGTTGGGAGCATTCCTGCTTCTACAGGACTGTATGAAGATGGGGGCTTCCTCACTAATGAAGAGGTGGGTAGGAGTTGGATGCGGGCGGTGTAGCGCAGCGAACAATGTGCCATTGTCGCCGCTAAGGCTGGGCTGTCACACGCTGCTCTGATCATTACTTACCCACAGACGTCCAATGTCACGCACAATATCCCCAGGTTTGCCCTTCATAGGTTGTTGTGCATCCTCCGATCGCTCCAGCTTGCTTAATGATAACAGGCAGCAATTACACACACTCACACACACATTCCTGCACACTACTGTATTGCAGGAAAACAAATGCATTCTCTATCCGCCTTTTCGCATTCTCCCTTGGCCTTTTTTGTGTAGGAAGGAAGATAAATATCCCCATAGTAGGAAAAAGCCTGCTCCTGATGCATTTTCAACAGTCCACTGCTTCAATTACGTGTATTTACTTACACGTCTGAATTTATTCTCTGCCCGCCGCAGTCCGATTTGTTTTGAATGGTAAATGAAAAGGTCTCCTGCGCTATTGTGGCAATATTTTAGCTTCGCCAGCACACCTACCGATGAACTTTATGTGTGCCAATTGTTTAATAAATCAGCCGACGCTGGTGAGGTTATAGATGGGTGTTCTGCCACAATGAAAAGAACAGTTTATACATTTCAGCCTGGTCTGTTTGAAAGACCTCGACAATACGATCCTGCGCTGAGGGGAGGGGATTATCGGAGAGGCCAGGATATTATTCACACAGGGTGTTGACACTGTTCTGCAGGAGTGTGAGAAGTAGTCACACCATCGCCTTCCCAACTGGAAATGTTGGCAGTATGCAAAGCCATCTTCTGAGCTGCAGTTAGATTTCATGGGAGTGCACGCGTGTGATGTCAGAGTATGTATATCACTGAGCCGCTGTGCTGGTGGGGTGGCACGCTTACTGAGATCATGATTATAGCTGTGTCTAAACTCCAGTCCCTTTGTGACAGAGCCATTAGCAGGCTGTCACACTCTTCAGCGCTCCATGTATGTGACCGCTTATGCTAATACACTGACTGCAGCTCACACCGTACCCAACACCGTGGCATTGACCCCGGCCACTTGAAGAGGAAGCACAAACAGCATTTGTTTTTTCTTTCAAGTTGAAGCTTTTCAACCTCCCCCCCCACTCCTTTTGTGTCTCAAGTGCTATCATAAAGACAACCGGATCTCTATCTGTTCTGCTCAGAGCTACCAACACGAAGACACTGAGTTTAAAAGAAGTTCAATCTACTTTTTATAGTGTTTTCGCAACATGGCTTCTGCACCAGCCTGGCCAAAGCAAGATTCAAGCATACAATTCCAAACAAGTAGAAACCCTGATGTCTGAGCTATATAAAGGCAGAGTTAAACCCCTATGGTTTTATTAAGAAGCCATGTTTTGTTAGTTGATTATCTACACACTTGTTTCACAGATTGTTTGCTACCTGGGGAAAGATTATTTAGTTGTAACCTTTTTTGTTGCGTTGCCGTTACGCAAATTGCTCTCTGGTAGGCGGGGATGTAATTATTTTGTCTTGGGCTTTTATTTTGAAAGGGAGATTGCAAACCAGTGTCAGACAGAATTGTTTTAGTGAAGGCCGACCATCATTATTCTACATCCTTATATTCTGAAATCAACCTTTAGCAAAAATGTTATCTATTTATTTTTCAATTGGTTGCCATTTTTGGCATTTGTGTTTTTGCTCAGTGATGGAGGTGTCATACACATCCAGACCTGCCTTTCCACTATCCTTCCACATGCTTACATTATTCTATACCAGTGGTTTATACAAGCAAGGCTGAGCAACACCGGGCGGCAAAGTCACATTGCCAAATTGATTGCCCGTTTAAAAGGATTGTGCCTTTTACAAGGTTTGGCCTCCTTGAGTTGAGTGCAAATCGAGTGCCACTATATTAAGTGGTAAGACCCAAGTGCTGATAGATTACCTTTGGCCACTCTGTTTAATTGTTGGACTTGGTGGTTTAAAAGAGAAAAAAAGGGGGTAAAAAGGAAAGAGCTAAATCGAGAATGTTAAATATTGAAGTGGTTGCCGGAGGGCTAATGAAATTAACAATGCAAGTAAACAGCCTCCTGCCAGTGCCAGCGCCACATCCTCCTCCTCCTCCTCCTCGCTCTGTCCCCCTCTCTCATTGGCTTATCGTAAGGAGAGCTTCAGGGCTGTGTGTGTGGCTTGGGTTCCATGCATGGAGGGGTTTAGAGGGGGTGGTCCAAGGTCAGAAACCTCTGTATTAGCACCATCTTCTTCCCAGCAGACCCTCCTCCGCCCAGCTTTATCTCCATCGTGCTGCATCAGCTCTACAGTAACATTACCCATAATCCACTCCTTACCTTTACCTCTGGCCAAACAGCACATCCTTAGACATCCTTTCCGTATAAGCAGTACAAAAAAAGTTATCTTTCATATGTAAAAAGTGTTTTTCAAAAAACTTTGATCACAAACAATTTCCAATGTTTTAGTAGTAGTTAAGAGATGAAGCACAGCCATATTTTCTTATCCTGTAAAGACTGTGATTGAGCAGTGGGAGAGCTTTGACGATTGTGTTTGAACTTGAAATGGCTGTGTGACATAATTATGGCTGTGTGACATAATTATGTCAGCGAGGGCTTATTGCTGCTGTTCTCTTATGGCGCATCTCCACTTCAGCGCGGTTTAAGCGTGCCGTGCCCGTTTTTGGTTGCGTTTCCACTAGGCATAGTTCCGGCTAGCTGGTACTTTTTCACAGTTTTTCTGGCTCTCCAAAATGTATGCTAAACTAGTGAGAGAATCACTGGCAACTAAAACAAAATGAACATATTTGACCGTGATTTAATTGTAATACACGTTTCAAAATGATGCCGAAGTAACAACATACCGGTTAGTAAAAACCATGAATTAGTGCTTTGACAAGTCTGCAGACAAGACGGCAGGCGAAAAACCTTTTAAAATGCGTGTTTTCTGAATGGAGATCGGCTAAGCTAACACAGTGTATGCTCCGACCGTCCACACTCACAACAACGGCCTACAGACATAAATAAAGCAGCGACTGTACTCGCCATGACACAGACAGTCTGTGGTTTGTACTTGTTTAACTTTTGTCTAGTTTCTGAACAGAGATGAGGAGCTGTGAGCTCTGAGTGCTCACAGCTAACGGCTGATGTTTGGTTTTGTGGTTCGCATTGAAGATCACGTCACGGCTCCGCCTACACTGCGCTACTATAGTTACTACCCCAGTTCCTAAACTGTAATGGAAACGCAGCATAAAGTGAGCCTGGCCTACCAAGGCCTAACTATACCATACTAAGCCGTGCGAGGCCCTGCAGTGGAAATGCGCCATTAGATGGAGATGTAGTTTGCTGTTGGGCAGTCAGCTGGGGGCTTGATTCTACTGCATTTGTTTATTTAACATTAGTTTTACACACACACACACACACACACACACACACACACACACACACACACACACACACACACACACACACACACACACACACACACACACACACCCCTCCCTACAGGCCGATCACGCAGACTGCGTGGGGCCTCATCTTGCGGAGGGAGCCTCAACTGAGGCGCACCTATGCGCTTATGCGGCGCAATTAGTGTGGCCCGTCGACGCTCGCGAAACAGAGGGCCTCATCATCTAACTTTGCGTGGGGCCTCAAGTTGGCCAGGGACGGCCCCACACACACACACACACACACACACCTGGAACAGATCTGCAGTAAAGTCGCTGGAAGCCAGGAGAAGCAGCTTATCCCCATTACACATTCTTCCTAAAGGCATCACTGGACAGCTGGCACATATACTGTACACACACACACACACACACACACACACACACACACACACACACACACACACACACACTGATAGATATGCATACATTCATCCTTGTAGTGCATGCATCCTCACATGTGTGCAAACTTCATGTAAATTAACACACACACACACACACACACACTTACACACACACACACACACACTTACACACACACACGTACACGTACACGTACACGTACACGTACACATACACATACACATACACATACACATACACATACACATACACATACACATACACATACACATACACATACACATACACATACACATACACACACACACACACACACACCCCCAGCCTGCCAGCCAGATAGATCCCCCCACGGTGAGCTGGTCCAGTTGGATGGAAGTTGGCTTCAGGTTGGAGGGTCCCCTCGGCCCCCTGGAGCACGGTCTCAGAGCAGATGTGCGTCTCGGGGGCTCCTGAGCTTAAATCCTGTTCGACTGCTGCCCCCGTGAAGATGGAGAAGCTTAACAAATCAATTCCTCCAGGATGAATCTGCTTTCCGATCCTTTTGTCATTCTCACTCTTGTCTTCGGAAACACTCATGCAGGAACATGATGAGGTAGTAGTGAATAAAAAAGATATACTAACTTAGTCAACAACAACAGGTAGTTCCTAAAGAATTAACTAAAGTTGGCTCACGTTAGCAAGCCAGTGAGGAAGACACAACCTGTAATGTACCTGAAATAAAGTTGTTTATATAATTATCTTGAGGTGCAAAGTAATTCGTTTTTTAAAATGTACTTTTCTATTGGTGACTTTTTACTGACCCGTGGTTGATGTGCAGCACAGCTGGATCAGCTGTTTGCCAGAGAGGTAAACAGCATTGCAGCCATACTGTTTTCTGAAGCCAGCCTTTGAGCATCATCCCCACTACTGGTGGCAGCCATCTTAGCCGGCTGGAGGCCAACCCCCCCCCCCCCCAGAGATCGACTTGTTTCCCCAACATGAGCATGGGATGTGAGGTTCAATAACAAAGCGTTTTTTTTACAGCTTTTTGTTGTGCACATGAATATTCATGCCCTATCGCTTGGCTCAGTATGTCCTCATAAAAATATAATTGATTGTTCTTTTTTCTCCCTGTGTTATTCTATTGTTTTATCAACAGTGGTCAGGCTGTGGTTGGACATTTGATAGACAGGTTGGATAGGATGCATCATATTTTGTGGGAGAACAAATATTTAAAACCCTTTCTATAAATGATTCCTCCAGCACTGTTATACATGACCCAAACTTGGACTTTTTCTAACATTTTATCATTGAAGTATTATACTGAATAGCAGTGATAGCCAAGTGAAGATTAAAAAGTTGTGTAGAGATGTTTCCCTGACAAATCAAACATCATAACTCTCCTTAGGACAGATGTTTCAAACCTTACCTGTCCCGTTTTCATTATTTTGAAGCCACTGAGTGCTGATTGATTTTTTTTTCAGCCCCTACTGTGAGCTCTCCTGTCACACTCACATCTGTCTTCCTTTTGTAGAATTCATTTTTGAACAGACGACGGTCAGGAGAGTCAACACACCCTGAAGCCCACGGCCTTGTATGTTTATCCACTCCATGAATGAATAATGACCAAATGGCTTTTGTGTGTACCTGATCCATCCGGGGATTCCAGAGGTGTTAGTTTTGGGTTCAGGGCATCTTCAGGCTGTGTTATGAAGAAAACAAAAATCCCTAGCTTCACCATTAAGGCACTCAACTTTTAACCATCGTGGACATTTTTCTCATTTCTTAATTACAGCCATTAAACATGGGAATAGTCTTAACTCAATTTAGTGAAACACTCAAATCAGATACTAGGTATAGACTTCCATATTTAGAATTGTTTTAATCTTAAAATGTGAATAGATCTGTCTTCTCAGCCAAATAACTTTTTAATCTGTACGACTCTGTGGTCTCATAATGATGGCAGAAAGAATACCTCGGACTGAATGACAGACTTCCGGTGCTTCCTGTATTTTATGCATACCCTGTTACCCGTTTCCCCCCCTGACTCACCTCCTCCGCTAGCTATCTACCTCTGCATTACCTTCAGCTGTTTTTAGTCTGGGATTAACATAGCATTAACAGCTTACACCGTCTTCCTCTGTTGGTCTCTCACTCTTTGTTTTCTCTCACCCCCTTTCTCCACAAACCTTTTTACTTTTTCAGAGTTAAAATAGAGGATTTGATTTTACCATGCACAAATCAGAGCAGAGCCTAAATGAAGATGCGAGTTACATTTAAGAGATATTCCACGGGGGCCTGGAGGCAAAGCTTTGACTGAGAAACAGCGAGGCTCCGCACGGCGCCCCCAGAGGACCAGAAGAGTGTCTGATGTTGATTTAGCTGCCGAACGCCGGGTATTCCTGCACGCCACTGAATCTAGTTATAACTGTAGTGAATTCATTTGGCAGGCCTCTGAAGAGAACCAAGGAGGGTGTTTATTTTAGGTTGAGGTACAGCGCTGAAGACAGAATGGTGACTTCTTTCGCCGAGACTTTTCAGATCAACGTGATCTCATTGTCTACTGTTGAGTTTACATGCCATTTGCCTCTTCATTAAATTAAAGTGATCCAGTGTAGCCCTGTCCCCCCTGCAGCAAAGAGCAGGAACCTGGATTTTAAACTCTTCCTCTGCATATTAATAGGAAACCAATTAGCATTTTCTGATTACATGTGCACTGAAAACTGCCCTTATTAACATACTATAGTTAATAATCCTAGCTTTAATGCTAATGCATTTTTGTAATATTTGCTTATACTGTTAACATTCTGGGCGAGCCTTGCACTACTTGTTCCTCTCCTGCTGTTAACTCGCTGAATGTGCACCTGCTGTAGGTATTTTCAAATCCATTTTTATTGTCCTTGTATACATTTTTAGGGCAGGCAGGTATGCAGCTGTAGGGTTGTTAAAGCTCGGGGCAGAGCCTGTTGGGAGAGGCTCGTGTTGCCATCAGATGCCGAATGCTGTAGTTTCTTCTTCACTTTTCTTGGATTACTGTTGGTAAAACTTTTGCCTGTGGCACCTCGCTTTTCCTCCCATTCGTCCTGTCCTTTAAGGTTGCTTGCGTGTGCGTCAGTGAACTCCAGCGTGAGCGTGTTTAATTGCTCCTGATGCTCAGCGGGTGGAGCCCCCCCGGGAGCCAGGCCCTGTATGCATGGCTGCCCAGAGAAGACATCTGCCCCATCAACCACCTCAATGCCACCTAACACCCCCCCCCCCCCCCCCCCCCCCCCCCCCCATCCCCCCTCATTCACACAGAGAGCTCCTGTGGACCAACATTACATGTGTTAGGGCTCCCCACAGAATCCCTCTTCATCGCTCCTGTCACACTCAAGTTTACCACTTGAATTACACAACCTGGGAGCTTTTGTCGTGATTAAGTGCAATTACTAGGGTTCATTTATACTGTTGATTGAATGCGTAGTCGTACCTTTTTATTATTGGTCAATATTTGGAAAATTCACATATGTCCCCAACAGGAAAAAAATCATTTATTTAAAAGCAGAAGTACACCAGTTGATTCATAGACTCGAGGATGCCTCCTGTAAAGTATGGTGCACTATTTATTCTCGTTATTTTACCAAAATTAACACTTTTTCTCAAAATATAGCTTATCATGCGATATGTGTAGGGATAACATTAAATTAGAAGTTGATTTACTGGAGAATAGTTCATAATGCCAAAGAACCTTACTGCATTTAATTCCATGATATCACCTGCATTCATAAATACAGATAGTATTCATGCATAACAAATCTCCATATTGCAGCAAAGTGTTTGATGTGTCCCTCCGAAATGTGGAAATACAATCTTCACCCTTGTTTTGTATGTCAACAACTTTCTTGCTAGCATACATAAAACCACATGTATTATTTAACAATATTATTTTCCTCTTCCTGTGTGTGGGCACCTGTGGTTTGCAGGTACATATAAGGGCTTAATGGCAATTTAACATCACGCAGTGTCATGTACAGTGGTGTTGTGTGTCAATGGTGGCCCTGCTTCTCAGAACCTCAAGTGGCTTCAAAAGCAGAGGTCAGAGGTCACTAGCACTCACAGTTCCTGAAAAGCTCCACATGACTGCCTCTCGTTTCCCAGAGGAAAGCTGAATGCCACAAACACAGCTCCCCATGAGAAAACAAATTGGCCGCCAAACGACTCCTGTCATTTTGAAGACTCTTTAAAAGTCTAAATCACAGACTGAATCTTTATGGAGACCCTGGATCTGCTCCCTGAGCTGCAGGGCGACCCCAGTACAGCACTGGGAAATGAATTCAGATGCATTTATCATTCAGGATTGAGGAGAGGTTTGTCAGAAAGGCAGGGAGGAAAAGTGTGTGTGTGTGTGTGTGTGTGTGTGTGTGTGTGTGTGTGTGTGTGTGCGTGTAACAGTTTGGAAACATGGCATGAAATGAAACATCTGTCTTTCTCCCTGCATCGCTCCAGGGCCTAAGGAGACATTTATAGCAAGCAGCAAAGCAACGGTTTCGTTTGTCATGTAAGTTACCAGAACCACACGATAAAGTCATTACTTCAGGGCACCCCTCCACCCCCCCTACCCTTCTTGTCAAAAGCTACACAATGTCCCTGTAAGCACACTGGTACTTTATGGCATATACAAGAAATAAAGTGCAATCATCACACCAGCAACGCACCCGACAGGAATAGGTTCCAGATTCATTATGACAAGATGAAGCCGCGTGCCTTTCCCCCCCCCCCCCCCTCCCCTCCTACGTCTTCGTGCTCAAATAGTAAGTCAATTTGTTGGCTTTGTCAATCCCAGGGGACCTTTTTGAATGTGTCACATCAGCATTAATTGCCATAGACGTATGAAACAGCAGCCCCCTCCGTGCCGCTCCTGCGCTCGACAGCCCCCTCCCCGGCGGCAATGACACTAAGTGCACCCCTGTGTTCATCTCTGCACGGCTCCTCTGAGGATGTATTCTAAACAGGCTTTGACAAGGCGACTTTTGTTATATAGACTATGATGATCGCTTCCTTCCCTTCATGACAGGAAAGACATTTTGTCAGTAAACAAGGAAAAAAAGTCCCAGTGCATTATCTGATCCCGTGCAGCTTATTACAGGGAAACTGACAGATGGACAGTTTCCTTGGCGGTCGCACAAAGGTCAAGAACAGTTTTCAGTCTTAGGAAAACAGCCTCAAGTGAAGGGACGTGTGTAGGCCTTGGGGCCCCGAGTCACAAGAGAGGGGTTTTTGGGTTGGCAGGGAAAGAATCATGTACCTGAGCCATCATCACAAGACAGAGGACTTTCTTCACCTTTTAATTAAACATGGAGGAAACAGAGTGGCGCCAGAGGCCCAGTGCCCTTAATCAAGCACTGTAAGGTCACTGGAAAATGCTGGACTACTGCTAAAATGGAGTCTGTCTGGATGGTAGACAAAGTGAGAATGAATGAGTATGGAGGAATGTACAGGGCTTTTAACGGCTCGGATTACTGTGCGTCGCTTGTGGAAACGTCTCTATCCAGGAAACATTAGGGATAGTGCAAGGAAAGTCAAGATGCTGAGGAACAAGCTGAATATTTAAGTAAACTGTACATTTTATTTGTTCATATAGGCACGTTGGCTATATCAGAAAAAGGAAAAAACAGTGTGGTAGCATTAAGAGTTAGGGTAGGGAATAGTGTGTTCATTGATCGCTGGTGTAGATCCACCGTAAGCTCCGTGCTGATAGGGCCGGGCACAGAGCTGAAGAGATTGCACTCTGATGAAAAGGTGAACTATCCTGCCATAAAACATAAAGAGATGGTATCTGGCATGGTGTACAAGAATAGTCCGATGGTGCCGGCCGGTGTGTGACTGTATGTATGTGTTTGGGAGGTGTGTGTCGTGATTTATTACTATTGCAGGGCTCAGCAACAAGTCAGCTGTTATTGTTTTGACCAGGTGGCAAGGGACAAAAAGGGCATTCCCCCTCCAGAATAGGCTAGGATTCAAACTGTGTGCATGTGATGTGTTTGCTCGTGTGTGTATGCAAATCTGTCTAATGTAGCTGTCTCCACAAGGACACATGGAATCAAGCTGCTCTTTCGCAGCCTTCAGCGACAATTGCGCCGCAGTGCTGTTCATACGAAGGGAACGGCATGCGGCGGCCATTTCCTCTAAATGTGTCAACAGGATGCTGCTCTCACACTGTGCCTCCCAGAAGATTGATAATGAACGATTGGCTCATTAACAGAGACTATTAGCCATGTCCACATGTGCAGTCCCATGAGTGGGTAGAACACTCGCTGAATGGACACACTACAATATGAAGACTAATTGCCTTTGAAGACGGAGTCTGTATTTTCTTCTCTAATTCTCCTAGGGCCCACGGGCGGGCCTTAAGTCGCCAATAATTGCCGCAATTTTCAGTGTCATTTACTCATTTTCAGAGTGACACCAGCATTCCAGCACTTGGTCTCTCATGCTCATGCTGTTTTTATCCATTCTTTTCTTAACTTTTATATTATAAAAAAACAAAAAGACTAGCAGGATGACCCATTTGACTTCTATGTCTTCATGGCAAGAACATTTTGCTTTGGTATTGAACCAAGGGACACACAAGACAAAGTCATCCATGGTAAATCAACCACACCTCGTTAGGTCAAAACTTAAAAAAATTCTCAAACACAATTTCAGTTGAGACATAATTTCCGTTACATATTAACTCTTCTACCACCATGTTGTATAACCTGTACATCAAACTCACATCTCCTCTCACCTGGATTACCCTCCTTCACCTCGGTTTCACTGACTTTTCCAAGGAAACCAAGCCTTTGTTGTGCATGTGCTAAGCTCGCGTGCACTCGACCTCTGACTCAGCGCACCCCCCGGAGTCAGATACTGAAATGCTGACAGACGAGCAGCACCGGGAGATTAGAAAGAGAAACAGAAGGAAAAAAAGGATCTCTCCGCGCCAGGCTTTGTTTGTGGGTAGCTGGTATTGCCATAACAACATATGGCCAACAAGCTGTAGATTCACTCGGCTCAAATGTGCATTCGGTTGGTCAACATTCCCTCAAATTACATTGGCAGGTTTATTGTGTGAGGAATTAACCAATTTGTAGGGCTGAAAATCAGACTGTTGCACAGTTGTTTGCCGTTATGTATCAGTACAGAGGACGTTTCAGAGGTTTGAACAGGTGCTGCAATGTGTTTCTTCTAATTTAGAGAAGATGTATGTGGTTCAATATGACAGTACCAACCAACAATGTTACACACAATCTGGAGATCAGTTGGGATGCAATGTGTAAACTCAAAGTAGCTATCACAGTTTTTGGATACAGATCTCAGACACCAGTATGCTTCGGCCAAAGTGCTTGGTGGCTGGTGATACAGTGTCTGAAAACCTTTTTATGTCAAGATTTTATAGGTGTATTGGCAATTTGTGTCAATTTCCGATATGACATTCATGCCCACCTAAAGCAGAGATTGGCCATGTGTGATCATCTAGGCTGTATCGGAGTCCACAAGTTGTCATTGGATCCCAGAAAACTATACAGAGAAATAGGAAAACATTTTATACAGGATCAGATCTGGCCCAAACATCACAAAGCTTAAAAACAAACCGTGGTTTTGGATGACTGTTCTTGAGCAAAGCATGAACCTCCCTCCCCCCATCCTTGGTCCCAAGACGGTAAAGTGTGGGAACAGGACTTTAGCTTACATCTTTTTTTTGCCCAGTGTGACAGGTATGATAAATAACAAGTCATGTCTTGCCAGTGTGATATCAGGTCTTTAGAGAAAAAAGGGCATTTCCCGCTTTCCTTGTCTGAAAATGACTGAGAGTTAAAGGCAACTTCTGTCCAAATTCCCAATGACGGTTTGGACACATGAAAAGACATCTTGCTGCGTGGGTGCAGGAGTGAGACGAGACCTTGTCGTCTTGAAGCCCCCCCCCCCCTGTGGTAATTCATGACGTGCGTCCAGGGCCTGTCATTACCTCTCCACCAGTGCTTTCTTCCTCCGTCCATGAAGAGAGACCGAGAGATAATTAATGCGTTTGTGAGTCCTCACACTTCCCTGACACACTTGACTCCGTTTAATAAATGATGTCCCATATTTTCCCATTCATTATAATGTCATTAAGACACATTAATTCCCCCTGCTGCTTTAACCTTTAGCCCACGTTACCACAGTAGCCCCTCTCCACGGCTAGCCCCGGTTCCTTGTTCTACACCTCTCATATGTTGTACCACTTAAATTACAAGGCCCTCAATGGACTGTTATGCAATAAGCCCATTTAGAAATAAACGAGGACAACACTGGCACAGAGATCGAGCGTTTTCAGATGTCTTACTGAGTGCATGAAAGTCAAACTTCAGAGAACGTGTTAAGTACTTTCAGCCTGCAGGTACAAGGAGAGACTCCTTGACGAGAAAAAACCCAGCGACAGTCTGTTGACCCAGTTTGAAGCCCACACTTTCATGAAACAGATGTAAGATTTGCTCTTTTAAACACTAAAGTGTACAGTGTTTGGATGCCTCTGGCAACACTGGGTTTTTAACCTCTTTAGCCCCACGGACCCGCCGAAGGGGCCGAAATCACAACATCTGCAAGCAAAAGTGTCTGAGGGCTTCTTAAGATTTAATAAACTATGAATGTTTCATATCTATGTAATGGGAAGAAACTCAGCTAACTGATCTTTTTTTTTCTTTTTTTTTTTAAAAACCTCAAAGCTAACGCTGAGCCTCTGAATTAGCCACGGGCAAATAAATCTTAAGGCCGTTAGCACAGAACTCTAGCTATACCGATTGATATACTTATTGGATCTGCACAAACAAGCTTAGATAACATCCTGAGATTCCAAAGATTATAGAAATATAAGGATCATCACTGAGCGATCAGAACACGTGACGGGGGAAGCAAATACAGACAACACACGATGTAGCTTTAGGTAGCAAAAAACGGAGATATGCTCACCTTAGCTGTTATTCTGATCAAAAGTTGTGTTCAATGGCATTAAAACGAGAAAAAACGCGGCTGAAGGTTAATCCATAGGTTATAGCAATGTGTCTGTCACTTTGAAAAAATTATTGATAATCCATAATTCCATTTTTATGCAAAAATCGGAGAAGAAAAATTAGCTGATAATGGTAGCCACCAGAGGTTAGCGCAGCTTCCGGTTTTTCTACACGTCACTATCACTCCTTATTTGGTAACCTGTGTGTGTATGTGGAACTTTCCCTCGATTCCATTGGCTCTGACGGTTAAAAAGAGATGTCAATCATCACAATCGACCAAGGGGGGCCAGAGATATGGAAAATCCACCCAAATGACCCCAGAAGTGTTTTTTTTTTGCTAAATCTCTCTAAAAAGGTCAAATTTCACTTGTTTTGCATCAATCTTGATACAGGGTACTTATTATATGTTGTACTTTGGATTCCTAAAGCTTTTAGTCTACTAACCCATCATCCAAGGGTAGTTTTCACTATAAGTAAAACATTATTTTTGGACGGACACTATAATTTACAGTTTTTTACCATGTTCAATCTGAATTGTCTTTCAAATAAAAAACATCTATATTGATTCTGACTTTTCTACATCCAACTCACACGTTTATCATTACTTTGAGAAAAAATATTATTAATTTTCCCCTTTTAGAAGTGTAGTTATGGTCATTTGTTCTGGAAATGTCATTTTCGAGCCTGAGACCTGAAAAACAGGCTTGGGGCTTAACAGTTAAGGAACATGCAGATTTGCGATTCATTACCCTGGTCGAGGAAAAAGTTTCTTCTAAAGAGTCATTCATTAACACCTTTACATTCAGTGCAGTCAGTCTGGTTGTATATGCATAGAGGAGGTCTCTTAATGTCCCCACAGTGACAGATGTCTTTTTTTTCTTTTTTCGTTTGGACTGCCTTGATACAGAGTGAAATCTTAGACCGTTTTTCGGCAGTGACCCACCAAGCAAGAGTGTGTGAAAATCGAAAAATGGTGGGGTGCCTTGAAAAGAGAGATGTTGGTGTGTGTGTGTGTGTGTTTGTGTGTAGCTAGCCTATATGCCCTTGAATTGGCCGGGGACCACCAACGCTTGACTCGTTTAACTGCTCATTTATAACAGGTGGCCAACATTAAAACACTGCAGGTCCAAAGTCTGATCTCCCATTCGGTATTCATGCCTTAATCATGGCCGACTAAAAACCTAATCTGTCTCCAGATCAGTGGCCAGGGACCTATTTTATCTAGCCCCGCTAAACATATTGTACAGAAGCCCATTTGCTGCAAATTGCAGCTATTAATCGTCAACTCAAACAGGCACCTGCGTTGTATTTGGGCAAAGGAATCCATGGGAAGTTAACTGGGTATTGTTATGAAGCCCTCATTAGGCGCTTTCACACCGGAGTACTTTTCCCAACGGAGAGAGACTAACTTATGGCAACACAAAATAAAACATAGGAGCGGTGGAGTGATGAGGAGGTGTCGGCGCTTCTGGCGATTTACTCGGAAGTATATTTACTCCCCCAACACCGGGGACTTCCGGCCGGGGACTTCGAGTGGCAGTATACGCAAGCCCCCAGGAAGTGCGCCGGACTCTGTGCCCAAAATTCGTAGTGTCCAAATGGCGGTACTACAAGTCTGTGACGTCACCATTGACTAACATGGGGAAAGAGACGTCTGTAAATCAGCGGATTTTTTTTAACTAAATAAACTACCCAGTATGAACACTTTTATAGCCCTTATTAGAATCATTAAGTCCTTAAAGTTGTAAAATGCACTAAAAGCCGAATTTAGATTTATTTTCTCTCTCCATTCATTCTAGTGAGCCGAGAGTGGGCTCTCGGGGGGCGGGGCTTGAGGGGCGCATGCTCTGTGACTGCACATACAGGTTCTTCTGCTCTGAAAAGTTGGGCCATTTTGCCTTCATGCGCCAATGAGCAGCTCTCATAGGAAAGAACGAGACCCCGCCTCCGACGCTGTATCCAATTCTTATTATACATCCATGAGTATAAGCCGTGAAGTTGTTTGCGGCCTGCCAGTAAACCCAAAGCAGAAGAAGAAGAAGAAGAAGTGACGTCAGCGGCTCCCTAAGGGACTTATTCCGGTGTGAACGCGATTTACTAGATAGTTCCAGGAAATAAAAGTTCCGGGAACTATTCCTGGGAAAAGTACTTGGTGTGAAAGCGCCTATTGATAAAGGAGCCGGTGCAGTACGTTTAAAAAAAAAAAAATGGTAATGATTTTTCATAAGGTGGCGATAAACAATTAATCACACAATTTGGGTTCTGTGTATAACCAGAGGCCAAACATTTCCCCAGCTAGTGCAGGCTTTTATTTTAAGCATATATCCTTTCTGCCTCTCCCCCATATTCTAAAACACAATATATTTCATTCAAGGACTTAAGTCACTCCGACAAATGAACTCTGACAAGTTAAAATAAGTATAGATGAATCCCTATTCACCTTTAATGCACAATTTACCTGCAGGCACAACACATTACGTCTTTTCCATCAAAGTTATCAGCAGAAGAAAACTGTTCTTGGACACCTTTATTTAAAATCCAGCCATAATAGTTGTCAAACTCATAATTCATTCTGTGTTAGATATTGTGCCAAATCTCATTTTACACTGACTGATAGAGCACTTGGGGATTTGAATATCATCTCTCCTCTCTGTTCTGGCACTACCTATGCTTCCTCCAAAGGCACCAATGTGGATTTTCATCTGCAGTCTTTGCCCTAAATAGACTGGGTTTGCTTGCTTTGTTGTTTTCTTTTAGTTCCCTATATCATAGTGTAACCACTATAACTCTTGATAACAGCTTGAGAATAAAGATCTTTCTATCTTATCTCCTTCTGTGTGGAAAGTTAATGGTTGAATTAGACACATCATTATCTCTACCTTTGAAAGCTTTTGCATTAAAGTTTAATTGGATAAGGGAGAGTTTGGGAAAACTTGGTAGTAGACTCTTTTCATGAACTGCATCATTAAAGTGAAGATTTACCCAATATAACTTATAGCAATCATCATTTCTCAGTTGTCTCTTCTAAATTGAAAAGAGCACAGATTCCCAACTTAAAGATTTCTAGGCCATACCCATTTCACTGTAAAAGTTACCTCCATAAAAAAGCTCATTTAGTACCATTAAGCGCCACTTATAAAGTAAAGGTTTAGCGTATGTCAAGTACACCAACAACCGACTTTAAAAAATGGTGCCCACTTGGCTCCGTAAGTAATACAAATCGTACATTTAAAGTGAACTCAGTTACTGAATGTCTTGTGCCCAAGTGTACTTTAAACACATGTATTACTTATTTGCCAAAGGACACTCGTTACACATTAGCTTTTCTAAAATATTTAAACTGTCTCATTATTATACAGCCATAAAGTTAGAATGACTGAGTCTGTGTTGTCCTAGAAATGGCAAATAGTTTTCCTTCCTTGGGTAGAGCTGCTCTTCATGTTTCTTGCAATGCTTTTCACTCAGGCTTTTGACAAAATGGCACCCCTTGTGACCTAGTTTCAAAAGACCTCCTCATCAGACTCTGTTCACTTCTCTCGCATCAAAACACCTCAACAATTTCTCCTCTGAAAGAACACCCACAGTCTGCTGTCTGGGATTTTTTTTTTTTGCATTTCCAGGGTACACAATTGCGAGCATGATTTCAATCGTGTCTCCCCAGAAATAACCCCATATGTCCGATGCATTGTTTGAATCGCCAAGGTGGCATTTGGACCCCCCTTATTTTGGCTCTGTTCAGTTAATTTACTTGAGCCAGATTTCAGAGAATGGTCTGTATATAACCCTCTATCAGTTTGGCAGAGGTGCATTTTGATGCCTCACCGTCCATATGGGGATACGATGCTGTATTTGGTGCGGCCCCACTGTATAATTTATCGGGAGCGGTCTCGTGCCATACATCACCACATGTATTATTCATGGCTAATATGTTCCCCCCTAAATATACTGGTGGGTGTGGAGAATGGTTTGGCAAACTGCCTGTTCGTCACCATCACACACACACACTGGGTAGATGCTGTTCTGTGGCAGACAGCTGGACAATCCCTGGATTTTCCGTCACTCAACAGACGTCTCAGTGTTTTTCTGCCCAAAGCGCATTAACCCTAGCACGACTTCTCTTTCTCTCCCCTTCTATTCTTTCTAACAGTGACTGCAGCATCAGAATGCATGCGCTGCACTCTCACATTACAATTGACTCAGGCGTGAGCAAGCTGAGGTTTTTTTCTTTTTGGTATCCAGCACAAAGGCTTTGTGCCACCTTCGCCCTGAATGTTTCCTGTGTCTGTGAGCACATGTGCACATGCTGCATCCAGTTTCAGAGGATCCTTGACAGTATCACGCAGCCAATAAAAGACCACCTGTTCCAGTGTGCTAATCTAATCTGGCCTTGCACAGACTTGACGGCATTTCTTCCAGTGTCACGTTCCATCGGGGGCCCCCCCTCCGCCACTCCACGGCAAAAGCCAGGCCGAGTTGTTAACAGAGCACCCCTGACACACAATGTGACAATTTCACGCCCAGCCCCTAATCCAGCTGACACGGATATTGACGCTCCTTTAATTGCCCTGTACATTTCTGCTTTTTTGAACATGTTGAGGAATAGAAAGCGCTATCAAACCTGTTCCCATTCCTCTGCTTGTCTGTCAGGATGGCTGTCACCTTGTTATGATTAATGTATTCCCAGGCATGCACATTTTTATTCTGGGAAAACACACCTTTATCCAGATGAAATGCTGCTGTGAAGTCCCACCAAGTTTTTCTCTTGCCCTGTAGCCCGATATTGCACATGGCAAATACATATTTCAGAAACAACTACTTAAATTCATCTTTCAGGGTGTTGAATCAGCTTGCCTCAGTTTAATTCAGTTTTCTCTCAGGGCACTTTTGGAGTGGAGTTGAAGTGTACCAAATTGAGATATGGATTTTTCTGTCTCTTTGAGCCAGAAATAAGATCACTTGAAGAGTTTGTGAGAGGCGGGTTAGGGATCATATGTGTTAAGTTGGAGATTGTATTCTGTCCACCCTTTGCACAGTCAAACAAGCACATACTGTAGTACTTCCTGAATACACAACATTAATAATACATGAAAACACGAAGAGGCTCCAATCCTGATATCTCCCCCCTGTAATATATCTTGTATCTTATGACGTAATGTTAAATACATTCGTTAAAGGACATGCACATCCACATTTAAAAAAAATCATTATACATATGATAATGATAAATTGTGGTGTCTCAAACGTGTTTTTATGCCTTGCCCCAAAAGCACATTTCTGTATAGCAACCATGAGCCCCATTGTTACAGGTAAATATGATCACAGGATGGAAAATATTGTATGTGTCGGGCCATTTCAGAGGCATTCATTTCACATCCGCTCAGGGAAAAAAACACCCATTTGAAATGAATCCTGTATGGAGCGAAACAAGAAACAGAACCTCAGATGGCTTCACCAATCTCTTTCTCACTGGGGGTCTTACAGGGGCGACTAGCTACTCCTCCCACAGCCTGCTGGCAGATCAATACCAGGAATCAGGCCATTACGCTCCTTTTGTAAGCGCTATGTTCACAATCGATATGTTATTATTTTTCATCTGCTGGCTGTATTTAATACCCTCATTATTATTTCCCCTCACTGAATAGGGAGGAAGCTATTCCCGTCCCAACTTGAATCATTTTTTTTGGCTGTCTTGGATTGGTCCTATTTACATGGTTGTGGAGGAATGTGTGTTGTTGTGAGTTTTGTTTGGAGTCCTTGTTCGCGGTGGTGTGTGGTCTCTTTTTGTTTTAAAGGTCCCCTATTATACTGTTTTTCATCAATATATTATAGGTGTCAGATATATACGAAACATGTCTCTGAAGTGTTTGGCTCCAAATACCAAACAATTGTGGGGGGGGGGGGGTTTACCTTGGTTGATTATCGGCTAATGGTTACACAAGCCAAAAAAAACATTATGACATCACAAAGTGGCCAAAATCTGATCAGCTCATTTTCAGACAGGTTTTTATATAAATGGATCAGGACAAAAAGTGAGCAAATCTTTTTTCCTGAAACTTTCAGAATGTCTTTGCACAGAGGGGACACATGTTGATGTATAAAAGACATGAAAAAGAGAACTTTTCACAATAGGTGACCTTTACAGTATGTGAATATTTTGCCTTGAAGCCCCCTGCGAAGAGCAAGTTCACTTATTTCCATGTAGTTCGTTTGTGATATGCATTATTGGTTTTATCGTTTTCTTTAAGCAAAACATGGAGATCGTCCTTGACTGGTGCAGATGACTGACGGCTATGAGCAGAGGTCAACGGAGAAAATTAGATTCATCATAAATGGCCCTTAACTGTTCGATGTTTAATTCAGGGCATAATGTTTAATGTCCTTTTAGACTTATCATGTTTGCAAGGGCAATATTGAATAATGATATATGAGTTACGCTCCATGTTTTTCTTTTAATCTTTATGGCAAATCGCAGCAAGATCAAACGTGCATTAACTCTCCTGCAATAAAGCACTTGATGTATGCCGGGGCCACCACGAAGCAGGTGTGATCTGAAGCTCATGCATGACACATGCTGTGTCCGAAATGTATGCCGTGAATTAATTGGTAATACTCATTTTAATATGAATGAGCTCTCTCATATTGACGTGAAGGTTCCCCTCAACGCAGCGGGAGAGTGGCGTGGGGAGCGAGAACGGAAGGGCCCAGTTAGCAAGCGACAGTTTGGTCATAAATCATCTGTAATTAAACGCTTTGGAAATATACGGACCACAGCAGAGAGTGGGGGTGGCGGGGGGGGGGGGGGGTGTGTGACAGTAGGTGGGTGGCATGGTTGCCCATCCTGGTGATCTGTTAATAAATGAAGGAGAAGGAGATGATTGGAAGAGTTTGCTGTTTGAATCTTTCTGATCAGATAGCCTGGAGCTAAGCCTCGGTGTTCATTAATCAGAGGCTCCTTCTGATAGATCCCTCCCGTTTCACCTATTAAAATCTTTTTTTTCTATATGTTTAAAATGTACCGTGTTTCTCACTCCTGGTGAAAGATTAATTGCTCTTGATCAAAGTCGTCAAGCAGGAGCCACACCGGGCTTAATAGCCTCAGAGGAGAATGGCTTTCTTTATATGGGTGGGGGTGGGGGGGGGGGGGGGGGGGGGGGGGGAGGGAGCTGCAGACTCCTATTATCTTGTCTTTCTTGTTCCTGCTGCAGGAAATGTAATTCTTTACCATGCTTTTTTTTACTTTCTGCTGGTTTGGAGAACAAGCCTTCAATGTCAAGCAGGCATGCGGACGAAGGCTGAACATGGAGCGCTATCACAAAGTAGCAATTGAAGTGGAGGCCATAGACTGGCTCATTGGGAAGGAGTATAAATCAGAGAGGAGAAGTGACAAAGATTAATGCCAGCCAAGCCCACAAAATAACCCTTCCATCCCACACCAGCCTCGCCCTACAACAACTTCCTGATAAAGCCACCAAAGTGACACTACACAAGGTACAATAATAGAAATGCATTACTCAAAAGCCCTTTGGGACATGTAGATAGGAGAAGGGTGCCAGAGGAGAGATGTAGAAGACTACCTGGGCAAAATAATATTTTGATGTCCTTCACAGGACAAATGGTGTTCCTTCAGACAGTATGAATGAGTTTAGAGGGTTTATGGCCCCTATCACAGTCACTCTCTGAGCGGATGTTCATTATGTGGTCATATTTATGATGTCCCTTAGTACAGGCCAATTTATGTGATATATTTTTAAGTATCTGAGGTAGTTAGGCTTTCACTGAATTAATGATTGGAAAGCTGTATTCTTAAAAAAAAAAAAAGGATAGCCAGGCTGTAAAACTTTTGCTCATTTTATTCATTTTTTTTACATGATCTTTTGTATTCATTTAGACTTTTTTAATTGGGCATATATCATGCTGTTCTTTTGCACTCTTAAATAGTAAGTATTTGATATATTTTAGCTCAGAATTCCGTCCCTTATGTGCACACGTGCCATTTTGTTACATGGCATTGCAGCCTTTAAAATCTCTTTTTGAGCATTAGACTGACTCCACAGCAACCTGCCTCTAATATTCCTGCGAGATATTTTCTGTCATTTACATATTTCCCTCCTTCTTGTGCTGGATTTAGACAAATGCCCTGAGAAAGCCTGCACAATTGTTTACTGCCTAGTAAAATGTAACGTGTAGGCAAGCTTCTCTCTCTCCTCTCTCGTCTATTGCTTTTGGGGTTTCGCTTCAAAGTCCCCTCAGCTCTGTATTTTTTTTTTTTATCATTCCCATGAATCTCTCCTGATCGTAATCTGATTTTGCGGCTGATTTATTTTCAGCCGAAAAGGAGAGGAAGTGAGCGGAGGCTTTTCACTGAGTAGCCTGGCAGCGGGTGCCGCCACTGGGCAGCGTGCAATCAGCTCGAAAATGAAGTGAAGTGCTCTCCCCGTGCTCAATACACACAAACACACACACACACACACACCAACTCCAATGAAAAAAGACAATACTGCAATTTGATCCAGCAAAGCTCTCCGCTTACCTCCACTCTCAACTCTTCTCTTTTATTTACTGGGGCTTTCTTGCCCCCCTGACAATCCAGATCAATCCATTATGTTCTTCCACTCTTTAATTTAGTGGGCAAATGTAATTTCCAAATGAATACCGTGCCGTTTTAATGCAAGCCACAGAAGGTAAATGCTTCTGGGCTGCACATGTTTGATTGCTGACTTTGAAGAAGCACCTTCTTTGTTTTTGAGAGACTGACCCAGCATTGAGATGTGAGGGATCATGGGTGTGTATTATAGGTGTTACTGCTCAAACTTTAGCAGCGTCCATATGTGTGTGTTGGAGTAGAATTTGTTGTTTTTCTGTTCCTGCAGAGCCGTCCGATGAATAGAAATGGCAAATAGAGGTCAGGCAGTGTATCTCTGGTGCTGATTGTAAATGAGTTGAAAAGCTGAATGCAATGCAAAGTGAATCACATCTGCACATCATCTTTCCATCCAAGTAGTGACTAGCAACAAAGCCTAAACGTGTACATATATCTAGTCGACGCTTCAATGGATCCATCTGCATTGTTTTATTTTCATTTTTGGACTCACATTAATCTTGCCAGGATAGTTTTATTACATTTCAGGAATTGGTCCTTCTGTGACCCAAAGTACTCAATCCTGTAGAAGCAGTTATTGCAAAATTCAATACAAATGCCTTTTTTTGGGGGGGTGTAAGATAATATAAGATAAGATAGTACTTTATTGATCCCAATTTGGGAAATGTTTGCATTGCAGCAGCATAAAAAGACATGGCATTGTACAATACAAATTCAAGACAAGAAATAAACAAGAAAATAGAAAATATACATGTTGAATTGAACAAGGTATTATATATACATACTTATAAAACGGACAAGTAAAATCAAGCAATCTGATTGGTTCTTAGCCGTGGTATACTGAGCGTATACCACGCATATACTTAATGTAAATAAATAGCCAAATAATGGATCAACGCTCTCTGTCTAATATGTTCGCTAGCTGTTGTTAGTGTTGTTGCATAGCAACCACCTCGCACTATGTTTTGTGCACAAGGTAACGGACGGACTATTTTATTTTGAACATCATTATTTAATAACAACTATTTAAATTAGAGTGTGTATTTTTCATTCATATTGCCACACTTGGTAACCGTTTTATAAAAGCAATAGCTCACTTCAGGCCGTGATATATGCTCATTATATCACAGCTAAGGGGGTTGTCGACCCTCCGCTTCGCGTCGGGCCGAACCACGCCCCTTAGCTGTGATATAATGAGCATATACCACGGCCTGTCGTGAGCTATTGCTTAATTATAAAACGGACAAGTAAAATCAAGCAATCTGATTGGTTCTTAGCCGTGGTATACTGAGCGTATACCACGGGTAGAATTGTAAGTTACTTTTCACAACAACTCAGTATCCCTCCGCGTCTGAGATAAACAGTATACAGTGCAGTTTGCTTTTCAAACTGGAACAAGAAAGCAGCGGAGAAGTAACCGGGCAGAAACCCTCCTTTTGACGCAACGGTCCAGACATAGACATCAAACGGCAAAAACATATTCAGTGTGCAGTTCCTTTGGCATTAGGGCAGGGATATTTAGATACTTTCCAAGGTTTGACATAATGAATTGTGCTACTATTAAAGCGAGCAACGATGTTTTCAAATCTGTAATCAAAAAGGTCCGCAAAAACATTTAAGATTAACTTCGACCTCCGGGGGGGGGGGGGAGGTGTCTTACTATGGAGGAGTGGATTGAGGAGTGCCTATCTCCAGAACAAAAAGCACCTAAACGACGACATGTAGAGCGACGTGAAGAGCAGGTCGACCAACTGGAAAAGTATCACCATTCAAAAGCTTTCTGATGCGGGTCTTGAAACAAAGCAGAGAAATTATGACCGTTAGTGGCCACAGGTGCAAAAGCTCTCTCCAGAGCTACTGGAAGCCGAATCTCGGGGACCGGAGAAAGTGGAGCAATATTCTCGCCACACCAAGCAACAGCCTAGAACAACCTCAGCCTATACAAGTAACCACGTAAGCCATGCTACTGATGCTGGACAGTTTTTCAGTGGGTGCACAATAAACGGCAACATACACATTAATGTAAATAAATAGCCAAATAATGGATCAACGCTCTCTGTCTAATATGTTCGCTAGCTGTTGTTATGGCGCATTTCCATTGCAGCGCGTAGCTCGCTTTAAGCGTGCCGTGTCGTGCCGTCCCCTTTTTTGGTTGTGCTTCCACTAGGCCTCGTTCCGGCGCGGCACGGCGCGGGGCCACTTTTTCCCCTCTTTTCTGGCCCTAGAAAATTGTGGTTCTATCGGGGCCAACAAACAGGGCTGAGTCGGGCTGAGTATGCTAAACTAGAGAGAGGAGCGCTGGCAAGAGGGCTAGAACTACAACAAGATGGACATATTTGACCGTGATTTAATTGTAATACACGTTTCAAAATGATGCCGAAGTAACAACATACTGATACCGGTTAGTAAAAACCATGAATTAATGCTTTGTCAAGTCTGCAGACAGACGGCAGGCGAAAAACCTTTTAAAATTCGTGTTTTTCTAGATGGAGATTGGCTAAGCTAACGCAGTATATGCCCCGACCGTCCACACTCACAACAACGGCCTATACAGACATAAATAAAGCAGCGACTGTATTCACCATGACACAGGCAGTCTGTGGTGTGTACTTGTTTAACTTTTGTCGAGTTTCTGAACATATATAAGGAGCTGTGAGCTCTGAGTGCTCACAGCTAACGGCTGTGTTGTGTTTCTGGATTTCTCATTGAAGATGACGTCACGGCTCCGCCTACACTGCGTTACTATAGTAACTACCCCAGTTCCTAAACTGTAATGGAAGCGCAGCATGAAGTGAGTCGGCCCTGTTAAGGCCCAACGAGTGTGGCCGAGGCCGACCGTGTAGTGGAAATGCGCCATTAGTGTTGTTGCATAGCAACCACCTCGCACTATGTTTTGTGCAGAAGGTAACGGACGGACTATTTTATTTTGAACATCATTATTTAATAATAACAACTATTTAAATTAGAGTGTGTATTTTTCATTCATATTGCCACACTTGGTAACCGTTTTATAAAGCAATAGCTCACTTCAGGCCGTGATATATGCTCATTATATCACAGCTAAGGGGGTTGTCGACCCTCCGCTTCGCGTCGGGCCGAACCACGCCCCTTAGCTGTGATATAATGAGCATATACCACGGCCTGTCGTGAGCTATTGCTTAAATATATGACAGATGGAATATTAAATATTGAACAGTGTACATAAAATCTGTAACATTTTCATCATCTGTAGTTGTATATTATTGTGTATCTTCCTATTTGAGAGGCTGGATCAACATGTGTGCACCAAGAATGACTTTTTTAGCATTTAAGCAGTTATCTACATTTGTTGCTGATTTATGTCAATCAACTGATCGTCTCTTTAGACTACATTTAATTTGAAAGGCCTTTCCACCTCAAAACAAATTAAAAATGATAAAAAAGAAACATAAAACATGTAACGAGATAGAAAATACTGCATCAGAAGTTCTGTCTTGTATTTGACTTTGGATTATTTGAATATTTTGGCTCCTGATGTACACATTGTTTTTCATGCCCTTATAACTAATTAAACAGAATTGGTCCCTGAAACCTCACCTTGAGCTGACGGTCATCATTATTTAAATTATGTATCAGATGTGTTATTTCGACATTTATAGAATGACTTGTCAAAGATCACAGAAGTACCTTTATGCGGTTACTCGTTCAGACGGGATTCTTTGAGTTATCTGGGCTCGTTGCCAGGGTGCCAGAGAGATTAATTCATCGTGTTTGATGAACCGCAATTGTTGATAGAGTTGAGAGTGAAAATGGTTTAAAAAAATCTCCAAGGTGTAACTTTCTAAGAGTGTTCTAACAAAGCGAGACGAACAGAGACATGTGGGAGGCCCAGCGCGCTCTGATCATGTCGGCGTCTGCAGGATTGTGAAAAGGCATTAATTGGGGAGCATCAGGTTATCAGGCTGAGGAAAATATCTTCACAGAAGTAATCAAACCTTGATGAATTAAAGCAACGCGCTAAGCCCTCGTGTCCGGCGGTGATAGAACTGACCCTCAAGCTTAGCGGATAGCTTTATTCTGATAAAGAATTCAACAAAAAACACAACACAAATCCAGGCTTTACCGGCATCAGCATATATTAGGCATCAACCAGAGAGGATACAAAATGCAGATGGCTCCAAAAATGGAGCAAGAAACTCAAGTGGAATGAAAATGTAATCACTCAGGCACTGAAAAGGTTTGGAGAGGATGCTTATGTAGCCCACATGCTGATCTTCTTTGCTAAATTACGTTTGTCAGACTTTAAACATCTTAGTGGTTGATTTGATGGCTTGATTGACTCGATGAAAACAGTGCAATCTGGGATAATGGGAATCGACAATATCTTTTATCCCGCCAGTGCAGAAAAAAGGTTTGCATCCAATTTGTGTTGATGCTGATTGATGCACACTTTAAATGTAACACGGCGTACTTTATACAGCTGGCTTGATGGACGTTCTAATCTCAAGCGAAATGAAATTGCAGTAAAGTTTTCTTTGTTTAGACTTGCCTTCTTTTTGCCAGTTTCCCTGCCTGAAAACACTCCTGTTGGCATAGGGACAGATAGCGTCCTCTGATACCTCTTTTTATTGAATATGTTTCCCTTTTTATCTAAATTGGTCATTCCCAATGTTGACCTAGCAAGGGTTAATTCAGCCGCGTGATATTTACCTGAAGTAGATTTTCACTTTTACTAGCATCAGGTCTACAGGATGGTATCATTTTCTCAATGTCACTTGAGTCCGAATCAGTTTGGATTGAAGACTGCTTGTTGAAAAAAAAATCTGGGAAGTGAGCCTAATGATCAAAAGAGAGCACCAAGCAATGGGCTTTTTGGAACAGTCGTGTTGGAAGTAACTGATAAGGATATTATTTAGCTGTTAAGTTTCTGGATTCCTTGGTTTCATAAGGTGATTCGTCATGTTAAAAGTGCACCATT
This sequence comes from Trematomus bernacchii, assembly GCF_902827165.1. Taxonomy (NCBI): domain Eukaryota; kingdom Metazoa; phylum Chordata; class Actinopteri; order Perciformes; family Nototheniidae; genus Trematomus; species Trematomus bernacchii. The sequence continues at coordinate 3,182,279 of NW_022987685.1, forward strand.
AAGGTTTTACCCCCTGTTAACAGAACCCTCACTTCATCTGTCTGTAGAATCTAATTATCAGTGTTCAGAGGTCACATTTTACAAGGAAGAAAGACCGGCTGCTCTACAGTCGGCACACTCGTTTGTGACACTTTAACCTTTTCTTATCGCACATATTCAATTATTCACTCATTCCTTCCCTGTAGTTTTCCTCAAGTGCACACTTCCAGTTGCACAACACAGAAATGCCAACTCAACAACACACCCATATCTCTGTGAGGAAACCTTGGGATTTGCATAGTGTTTTCTATCCATTTCTTTGGCTATAGCATTATGTTGAAGGTGTCTTGATATCATCTTCTCAACACACGTGAAGAAAGGAAGTAAAGGACAGCAGAAATCATCGTCTCTCCATCCAATCGACCTATCAGGACTGCTGCAATCACTTGAGGCAGCATTTAATCAAAAACAAAATGCCTACATTTCATTTCAAGCTGATGTGCCACAGCTATCTTTATCCAATCTCGGTGTGTTTACATTTATCCTGACTGAACTGGATGTGATGTTTTTTCCTTTTTTTTTGCACTTTGAAGCGCTGGGTAAGGCTGGAGGGGAGGAGGTGTATGGTGGGGGGGGGGGGGGGGAAGTGAAGGAGTTAGCGAGTGTGCGCTGGCGTTCTTGCTGCGCCGTGCTGATATCATTAAGGACTCTCCATGCATTCTGCCTTCACCGAGCTCAAAGGGCATGTTAGCCGCGGGTTCATCAGCTTGCTATTGTGCGGCGCTGGCTGGGAAAAGGGCTGTGCGAGTGGCTGGAGGAAGATGATGAGGAGGAAGCTGCGAGGAGGGGGACACGGTGCAGGCTGTGTTTCCCATTTACCAGCAGGGAGGGGGGTACACAAACAATTCAGCCTGCTTTCCCACACTTGTGCATGCAAACCTCTCTCCTGCACTCTCTTTTCTGCTCCGTCTCACACTCTCCTTGCAGTTTAACACTCACTATATTTCTGTCACACACTCTCTTTCTCCCTCCCCCTGTTTTTCCTTTGCCTCTGTTTACCTCTTGGGTACCCACCCCCCTTCCTTCTTTTCTTTCCCCTTCCATTTCTTCGCCGTGTCCCATGCCTCTTGTGCTGTGTCTTCGTCCCCTGATTAGATTTGGCCCCCCGCACTATCTCATTTTGCTCCGTCTGAGGCGGTGTGCTGCCGAGCATCCTGGGAAAGGCTCTTCGTCTGAGTCGCTGCAGCGTAACCACGTTAGCCGTGCTTAGGATGTCACCGATGGTTTGCCTTACAGACGCGCGTCCGCCTGGGACCAATCTCAGTCCCCTAACAGAGTAATGCAACAACAACATAACTGCATACCGACGACACACACTTCCCACTACGCATACACACACACAGAGAAAGTAGTGCCGTGTTCTATTTGTTATTTTGTGTGTGTCAGTGGATATGAGTATAGATAGTAACAAAGTGTGGACTATTCTAGAGAGATCAAATGCATCCATTAGATGTTCAATCCACAAGGTTTGACATTGTTTAATGAAAAGGCGCTTGTTATCAGTATTACCGAATAAAAAACATGTCATATACTGTGCCATCAATTTGCAACCCTTTAAGACAGAAGTGAGGACATTGCACTTTTCTTTATATTTGAACTGCAACCAAACTTTACTTCCATCTTTAAAAACCCTCTTGAATTAGTTTTAAGACCGGTAATTTAGGAATTATCTGACAAATTAAAGTTTAAAAAAATAAAAGAATATTCAATATAATGTATAAAAAAACTAAAAGCAAACTTAAAACTTCAATCAGGGAATCACTTCAAAGTCAATAAATAATCTTGTTGTCAATCAATGTTAATCAATTGATTGTTGTATAATTTCAAACTTTTTGACTTCATGCTGTGTGTGTGAGTGTGTGTGAATTAGCAGAATCATGTTCTGTCAGTAATTAAAACACCACCTGAGGTTACGCCCTGCTGGTTTGACGAAGGGTTGCCAAAGATGAAGAGAATGGGCTTGATTCAGCAAAAAAGGCCATTATATCACCGGCTTATTGCACTATTGTGCATGCCTCCTGTGGGAGCTGGGCTTGTGTTTTTCCCCCTTTATCACACACTATCTCTCCTTCCCTTTCTCTTTCTGTTACACCCCCTTCACAACCTCTCCTCCGGCAATAGAGCCTGTCAGCGCTTTTTACACTCTTTCTTTAGTTGTCCCTTTGTTTTCTCTCACTTAACTGCACTTGCTGTTTCTTTTCTTTTTCCACGGCACAGCTGAAATGTCTGGGACGTACAGCAGCTCGCTGGAGCTCATTTACGTCTCTTTATTCTTGGCAGGAGGACAGTGTGAGGAGTGTTGTTTGTTATTTCTCTTGTCTTATTTAACTACAGCCTGCATTTTATAACACAGGGGTGACAACCCAACATGTTTGAACTTTATTCAATTCATTCATGTTCCCTTATCTGTTAGATTAAATCATCTTTCACCAACATGAATTTGTAGATATTTCAAACCTTTTGTTTTTACTGTATCCAGCGCTCGCCGAGGTCTTTTTACAGTCCCCTATCCCTGATTCTCCATCACTTTTTTCTATCTTCCTCTCGTGCTTTTTTCTCTCTTGCCTCCCCCCCCCCGCCCCCGCCCCCCTTCCCATGTCAACTACACCTCTGCCAAACCCATGATTTCAGCTTCCTCCCTCTCCATTTCCTGCAGCAATGTCTTTCTGATTCTCTTCTCGTGTCCCTCTGTATGTCCGGCCGTCATCCCTCCATCCTTCCATCCCTCCCTCCCTCCGTCTGCCTGGCTCCCCTCCTCTATCTGTGGTGTGGTGTGTATGTCCTGGCTCTGCCTTCTGTGGATATTAAGCTGTAACAGGCAATGCGCTGCGTTGGTCTCTGATGTATGTGTGACCTGCTTTCCGCCAGACCCAATCTCCAGCAGCCAGCCTGCCTGCCTGCCTGCCTGCCTTTTTTTCTGGGTTAGCCCCTGCCAGGAGTAGCAGTAGTCTCATAGTAGCATCCTGCAGCCAGCCTCGTGTTGTCTGTGTGTGGGGGAGAGGAGGGGGGAGGAGGGGGATAACCCTGAACTGGCAGTGTTACACCAACACAGCTTTTATCTAGGCACTTCAACCGGTTTGAACAAGGACAAATCCTGCATCCATTTGTAAATAGCAAGAACATTTGAACACTACTTGTATCATTTGCTGTGTAATAGGACAATCGTGCAGAGAGAAGAGCAAATGATTTGCTTATCAGGAGAGCAAAAGTACATAAGAGTGTTTATCACTTCTCTTTGAAGTGCTCTCTTTCTTCACTCTGTAATTGCCTCTGTTTCCCTCCCCCCCCCCCCCCTCTCTTCCTTTGTTATATATCCTCTAATCTTTTATTTGCTTTTAAAAGAGGAAAAGTGTCTTTCACTGTCACCAGCACTTTTCTGTTGTTGCTGACATGCATCTGTTCAAATGAGCAGCCTCCATGCAGTCCTCATAGCACACAATGGGATGGGGACCAAAACTCACACATTGGTTCATTATTTTGCGCTGATCCGCAGATACAAACGGGTCTTTTCCTTACGATGATATGCTCAAAGCGAGATGATGCTGAGGGAGGTTTCGTTCCTTTTTACCAGAAGGGGGCGTTCTATAAGGACCCCCTACAGAGGGTCATCTGCTGTACCATAAATCCCCGCGGGATCTTCTTCCTCGCCGTCTTTCTGTCAGGACGGCTAGAACTTGCCCATGATTTCACCTCCTTGTGTTTCATTGTGTTACAGAAAACAACGCAAATCACCCTGGGCAATGCACAGCTTTGTTGATCAATGAGGCACACGAGACTTTTCACAAGAGGAATAAACTCAAAAGCATGCTGTGTTGGGAATTGGGTTCTGTGGGTCATTATCTTTTTTGAGGGTTCCACAAAAGCCTATAGAGTGCAGACTGTCTTAAAGTCAGAGATGGTGCATTCAATTTGGTTAGCAGAAGTAACGTTGCCAATGCACAATAATTATTGTATTTTTACCAATACATGACTTTAATTATGTCCTTTTGTGAGTCTACTCTATAATTCGTTTTTTCCTTTTAATGCAGAATATGAAAAGGCTACCAGTTGTGCATTAAATTGAAGCTTTTACAAACAGTCTCAGAATGACGGACTAATACACACATGCATTTCCAAGTAACATAGCTACAGTACATCAGCTTTTTTTAAGGAGTACTACTGTAAGACTTTACGGAGTATCTATTTGCTCTCACCGTTAGGACTCATGTCGATCATTTTCCTCAAAATATGATAATTATAAGCCTCTGGTATGAGTGTAGCACGAGTTGTAGTGTATAGTGAATAAACCTGCAGAGAGCAGATGATGTCCCAGCATCTTAATTTGGTTTCCTGTAATCCTGGGATGTGTAATGTAGGGAGATTCTCAAGCTGTGCTCTCCATTAACCCCGCACCTACAGATACAGCTGTCCCCTTCTCTAACCCCGCCCCCTGTAGGCGTCAACAGCGATCATCTTTCATCACATGCCAATGAACATCTCCAACTGCAAGACGTGTTTATTCTCCTTTTTCGATAATCCAGCAACCAGCCGCCCACTTGATGCAAACTGAGATGGAAACAAAGTGGGAGATCCACATGAAGGTCCCTGTGGTCCCTCTCTCCACTGGGAGCCAACGCATATGTTTCTCATGCTGCGTATAAAGCACATTTCTTACCTATGACACTAACACAGAAATAGATGCGTAGGAATTCCCTCCAATACATTTGTAGCAGAAATGTACACATTGCTTCCCAATGGTGGTTGATCACAAGACATTTTCGATTTTTGTTCACGGTAACTAATAGAGATGGACCGATCTGTTAACTGGAATGAGTTGATGTTTCGTCTTGCAAAGTTTTTACTTAGATTCAGTGACTTTCAAACCTTCCAAGCGATTACTTTTCCGAATTAGCAACTATCAACAAACTTCTTCTGGTCAGGTCGCCCAATGGCTGTTGGGGCACTTTGATGACATCTCAACCCGTCTTCACACATCCCGAACTTCCGCCAGTACCACCTTTTTATGTCCTTTGGTCCTTTTATCCCTCGCTTTCCCGCACCTCTTCTTTCCTCAGCTGCACCGTGCATTATGGTATTTGTTAGCCACCCATTTGTTCTTGTTATGTCTCCGAAAAGCTGTAACTTACGGCGTCTAGCAGTTTCCGTCCGTGGTCCGACAATCCCTGCCAGTGCCTGTGTTTCACAGAGATGTTTGTACGGTGCATTTTCCATGTCACCCCAAGGATCCTCTTGGAGCAACACATTTTAAAGGTGTGCACTCTCTTTTCAATATGTGTGTTGTATGTCCAGGTTCCACATCCGTAGAGCGCAATGGATGTACAGTATTCAGTGGGTTTCATTTTTATGGTAGGGAAATGTTCTTGCTGTTCCATATCTTATTTAGTCTTGCAAGCTGAGTTGTAGCAACTTCTCCTCTCTTCCAAGTCCGAGGTACACTGCTTATAACTGCTTACTTAATCAGAGTATTAAGAAGAAGGAAAAAAGATAATTATATCTTGAAAGGCTGTTCATATAATATTATACCAATACCTTTACATTCTTGTGTATAAATACTATTACATAAAGTTTTGTATAAAAAAAATACGTATTGTTAGATTTCACATGAATTACTCTCAAAGTCAAAGTCAACGTTATTGTCAATCTTCCAGTTTGTGTGTACAGACAGAGAGATTGAAATACCGTTTCCCACAATCCCGAATATAAAAACAAATATATATAAAAATATGTGTGCAAATATGTATATACCTATATATACACAATCAAAGAAACATTTTTACATCAATATATACAAAATAACTGTCACTTCAATATCTTGAGAATGTGCATTTGTGCAAGATTGTCCATAGAATCTGCATTATTGCAAGATTGATCTCTATAACTAGATACACATTATATGATATAAAGTCTTAGAAAAAGTCAGAGTACTTTTATTGGTGCATCTTTACTGTCACGTCCTATTTTGTTTACAGTTGCAGTTTACAAATCAAAACCAATGTACTGCTATAGAAGTCCTTCTTTCTTTGAAAATCATGCCACTTAGTCAGGAACGCTGTCCATCGGGAAACTGAAAGTGACGGTCTCTTTGCAACTTGAGCTCCTGGCACGCAGATCCTGCAATCAGCAGCTGGCAGCAGCAGCATCAACGTGCCTCTCAGATGCTCATCTGGCAGTCACAACACACCCCCGCTGTGTTTTTTTCTCCATATGACAGTTGTGACTCATAGCTCCAGTGACCTCTCTCCCCGGGGGGTAGCTAACATGATCTGTTCATCCCGACGCAGCCCTGATGGATTTCTTGCAAAGTTTCTCAGCGGCACCGGTTGGTGGTGGGAATGAGGGGGTGGTCCAAAGGGACGCTCCCGGGGGCCTCGCCTGCGCTGGGCGTGGGGGGGGGGGGGGGGGGTGGTGGGGGGGGCCTCGCTGCTTCATAACAAACGTAGAGAAGCAACACATCAGCGTTATTTATGGTGTACAGGAAGATCATTACGGCCGCTTCAATCTCAGCCTGATGGATGTCTCTAAGTGCCTCCTCTCTTGATCTTTAATGGTACCTTGTAATCAATGGAATACCTGACCCCCAGTGGCCCCCTCAACTTAATCCTCCTGCCATCTTATTTTTTTTTAAAGAGGGGTCCACGTGGATTGTGTTTTAAAAGGAGGTAATTAAACCAGTGGCAGCTGAGAACTTATTATGCCGGTGAAAGAGGAGCTGCCTATATGTTGGCCCGCTGATCGTTCACAAGTTATCTGTAATCCCCATAACATTAAAAGCCGGCCATTCATCAAGTCACAGGGCAGCTTTGTGCACTGAAAGGCTCCTGTCGCTGCCTTTTTCTCTTGGAAAATAATTGAAATCCCCCCCCCCCACCCCCCCACCATCGTCCCTCTTTCAGCAACACTCTCCGGAGCACTTCACCTCAAATCGAAAAACAAACTGGTATCAATAAATTAGGGCAACATCTCAGGATACAGTGAATTAACTATCGCTTCGGGGCCCTATTTCAAACTCTGTCCGCTGCCCTCGCAAAAATAAAATTGCGAATATGAAAGCACATTGTTTTTGGGTGAGTTGTAGCCCCGGCAGACACAGTTACCGAACTCATTGTAATTATCATTTTGTAATTAATACAGCGGTCAAGTAGGGGGATCACGCAGAGGTTGCTGCTGTTGTTTAGCTGTATTTCTGCTGGCACACAAATAGCCGTACAGCCAACAGCCATTAAAAGGATGTTTTCATGCTTTAAATTAGAATATTCATAAGATGTGCAAACGGGTGGGATTGAACAGCATTGTGCTCTCTAATATGAGGATAAAGGGCGGCATTTATTGCTCTGTTTTTCTGTGAAGCTTGAACAAAACAGCACGCCGTATATGATAACTATTACAATTGTTTGTTTGGAGACCTCGATGACTAAAAAGTGCCAGCTTTGGCCTTGATTGTATTTCTTTGCACAAGTTTGAAAATGTGTCTTCCAGCTTTTGTTTATTGAATATACTTTTTTTCAGGGTTGTTGTTATTTCCTGACCTAGCAGCCCACCATCTCCCATTAAGCATGCAGAGAGAGAGAAGTGTCACCATTATCGCTGTTATTTATTCACATGAGGATGCTTATGTGGGAGACGGATCTGGTTCAGGCGAGGTCTGATAGAGCATGACTACCCCGAAGCTATCTGCAGTCAGGAGGGGATTGGGACTAGGGAGTTCTGCCATGTTCCCTTTGTAGTGAGTAACAAATGTTTTTCTGCTGCTGATGTGGTAAAAGCTTTTCCTCCTTTGTCACCTTCGCTCTTGGTTGAGCCATGGCATCCCAGCGCTCCATCACGATACAGTTTGGCCTGGGAACCAGTGACCCATGTTATTGGCTGGCAAGGCTTCTTCTCTCGAATGGGGACGCGCTCTTTTCCAGCCTCCTCCTCCTCCTCCTCGTGCTCTAATCCGGCAGCCTCTTCTGTGTTTATCAGTGACTCACGATGAAAGAGACCCACAGGTATCGGCAAACTGTAGGTGTTGTTGAAGAGAGAGCTTGATGTATTGTGAAAGCTGCCTCTTCCTCTCAGTCTTTTGTGTATCCTCACCCCCTTTGCCAGAAAGTTTTTAGACAACATGCTCTTTCACTCTTCATCAAAGTACAGTTGGGCCAAAGAGGCGGAGAGTGAATGAGGGAGAGAGACGGGGTGTAAGTGAGAAGTTTGGCGGCTGAACAACCATGAAATACGGCCCTCCGACGGTTATTGCCGCAGTAAAGGCAGATACATAAAATACATAACAGACACTGGCGTATCTATTTATGGACCAGATTATCGGTGCATTAATCAGGCCTGCGATTTGGCACTCGCTGTACCAACCCCCTGAAGCCTGGCTTCCCAAAGTGTGGCGCTGCTTTATGGGCTGCATCAGATCGATGGCTGACACGCACACACACACACACACACACGCACACGCACACGCACACTCACACTCACACTCACTCACACTCAACTACATTTGTCCGACAGCTTTTAAAGATTCAGATTATTAGCTAATACTAGTCATATAAACGTATAAATAAACATTAGCATTCACCTTTAGGTTTCAATAATTAGCTCCATCTTTACCAGCTGTTATAGTCACAACAATACAGTCAAAATCTATGCAGAAATTATTTAATATATTGTTCTAAAATGGGCCAAAATGCACTTTTACTTTTGGTAGTTAAGTACATTTTGATGCCAATACTTTTGTAGTTACGTAAGATATTCAATGGAGGACTAAAATTGCTACTTTTACCTTTTTTTTATTTAGCTAAAGGATATTTCTGGTTCCCTTTTTTGGAGTTTCGTCCATCTTCTCTGTCTGTTTTTGACATACAAAGTGATTTGTTGCAGATAATAAGAGGTGTGAGTTAATGGGCCTGAAGAATTGAACGGGTTAATTTCCTTTCCAATAGCAATTCCGAGGCCTTCTCCATTATGTGCCATTGTTCTCCTTCTTCTGCTCTCTTCCAGCCTCTATAATATTATCTCTCTCAGTGAGGCTTTAGGCTCTATCTCTACTAATTAGAATTTAATGGACCAAAAGTGATTGGTGTACTTCCAGAAATAAAGTGGGCTATTCATATGTAAAGCAAACAAACAGTACTTGGTATAGAAGTATTGTTTGGGTGCATCTCTTGCCTGAGTCACAATGACGCAGAGACTAGGGATTATACTAGGCTAAGAAGCGTATTTAAATGCATGAGTTTTTTTCCCTCTTCTTTTAGGAGCAAACACATAATTTCTGCAATTGAATGTGCTGTAATTTTTCTTCAGCATATATTTTACTTCCTGACGTGTTTGCTTGATTTTGCCCCTTTCTTTCTTCTTTCTCCTTTTTTTTTTTTTTTTTTTTGAATAGCCCCTAAGTGGGTGCCCATTCCATAGACCCTGAGTAATCATCATTATAAAATGATAAGAACCGTACGCTGACTGCTCCCTGTGGAATTAAGCATTAGAGACATTTGTTCTCAAGGTCTGCCCACACAGTGGTCTCAGTGTCTCACACACTCATTAACACTGTCTTTCTCACCCTCATTTCTATTTTCTCCCCTCTTTTCTCTCTGCAGTTTGTCTAATGTTCTCCCCGCGGTTCTCTCAGCAACACTGCTTCCCTTTTTCTTGTTTCACACACCAGCATAACTGATGGCTCTAATTTGTGTACTTTAAAGGGGCCAATTCATAGAAGGTACTTAGGCTCGATAAGGAAATTGAAATGAATGACGGCAGCCTTATCAAAACTCTCTCCCTCCCTCCTCTCACCCCTGGGCAAGGGAGAGGTTTCATTGCTTTAGAAGAACACCATCGCAGCGAGAATATAAATGCAAATCTAAATGCCTTGACGCTATTGAAGGGGCCCCTCTTTATAGAATCAATAATCATATGCAGACACGGGGCAGAGAGACTAAGAATTACTGCGGGAATTGATATACACGAGGTTGTTTACATGATGCTATAAAGGGGCTGCACGCACGGGGACTGGAGAACAACACTGCTTACACACCGTGGCACCCAAAGATGAGCATGAACACCATTTGGTTAAAGGGTTTGCAGAAAATATAGATTGTCACTTGCTTTAATTCAACCATTAACAAGATACAGCTGGGTTGTTCTCGTTGTGTAAATGATGCTGTCCAATTTTCCATTAGCTTGAGTACATGAAGCAAATACACGTACTGTAAAGTGTCATGCATATGATGCAGGCAACACACTCAACACTGCAAAAAGTGCCCTTTTATCTCTCTTATGTACAAAGTTTTATATTGAAGACCATACAAGTGTGTTTTAAAGGATAGGCACATGTGGAAATGCCTTGCACCTGTATTGTTTCTAGTGAAAAGTTCCAGTTGCATAGAAATATATGAAATAATTGCTCTTCTTCTCACTTGATTTATTCCGCTAGTGAACGTTTCCTGATGGCTCTTTGGACTTAATCTCTAGTTTCAAGTCTTCTTTAATACACCATGATGTTTACTTTGTTAATAGTGGTCCTTTCAGTAGTTGTTTCCTACATTTTTAACCCTTTCCCAGTGTGTGTCCTTTGATTCAATAAGGTTAATTGTGATAAATTGGTCAGCTAAAAATGTCTTTTCAGCATTGGCTTATCCTTGTGTCCCTTCTAGTTCCAAAAAAGCAAGATGGCTATGGCCAAAATACCGAACTCTTCAAAACCATAGTACACAAACCAATGGGTTGAATCAGACTGTAAACTATACTTTCTGAGTTTAAATTATTGCTAACCAGATGTCTTTTGTTTTTTTATTCTGTTTGGAGTTTGCATTTTCCCCCTATGACTACATGGGTTTCCTCCCACAGTCTTGACTTGCAGGTTAGGTTAACTGGAGACTATAAATTGCCCTCGGGTGTAAATGTAATCTGGGATCAGCTCCATTCCCCAAGATACCTTCAAAAGATAAGCGGGAATGCTAGAACTGTACTAATTAAACACAAAATACTTTTGGCATGATTCTTGAAAGGCATCTAGTTTTCTCTTAATGAACGTTTGTGTTTGACAGCCATGTTATCCCAGACACAGATCTCATCAGCTCGAAATCAAACATAGATTATCTTAGAATTGCATACAAACACAGATCAAGATAAGTCACCTCAAAGTTTAATAACCTGATGCAAATGACCCGTGATGTCAAAATAAAGCCTAAAAGTAGATCTTATTGCTCTTTTTAATATCCCGATGTTTCCGTTTCTTGTGTATGTATAAGAGGCTAATAACCCCTTAATGTCATGTGATCTCTTTATATTTAGCACAGCATTGTCAGAGCATATAGGTCTCGGCACACGTCTTTATACAGCGCTGTCTAGTGAAGTGCAACGGCATGTTTTGACGCCCCAGCCCGGCTCAGCACGGCCCAGTGCCCAGTAATCACTCCGCTATTGGAGGGCTGGCATCAGCGGCTGCGCCCCCTCCTCACCCCCACCCACAGTCCAGACAACAGTCAGAGAGCTCTTGACAAATTGGAGCGAGTTAGCCACTGCTCAGTTCATTGCACAGCCCTCAACGCTAGCGAAACAACAACAAAATATAAAGGCACATAAAAGGAAAAGAGAGCATAGTCAGTTTCTGTCTCTGCCCCCCTCTCCCTCCCTCCTTCATTTTCTTCCACTCTCTTGTTCTTGATCCCCCCCTAACCCTCACCCTCTGTCTCGTTTTCTCCACCTCACACACACACACAGTCTTCAGAAGAGGTGTTTGCGCTCGGCTCTCTCACTGTGTCATCCTCAGAAATCAATCAGGGGTTGAGCTCACACCTTCTAACGAGCTCTTCTCAGAGCTCCTCCTCAACCATGTGCTCGGGGCGGCCTCAGCCAAAGGTACAAACGCCCGGGAACTAGACTAGCACTGAAGAAAGAGAGCGGATTGGAGAAGTGAGAGGGCACGCTGACGTCTGATGGATATGAAACCAGAGAGGGTTTGTTCAGGCAGAAACAAAAGGAAGGAGGGATGCAGACAGATGGAAAAGAGGGAGACAGAGGTGAGGGCATTAGTCAAGGTGCTGGGCCTCCCGCCTCTTCCCCTCAGCACACAGGTGTGTGGTTCACCAGCCCCTCATTAGCTATGCACCTGGGCCCTAATGGGGAAAGGTGTCACCATGAACTGGGGCAGCATGGGTGCGGAGAACACCTTGGGAAGACAAATACATTCCCCGACGTGTCCTCGCGCAGAACCAAAGCCATCAAAAGAAAGGGGCAAACAAGTAGAAGCCATTTTGTTTTCAACACACACACAAACCCCACCCAAAGAAAATCAGGAGAGTTGCTTCTCTTACCCCGGGTTTATTTCCTTGTAATTCGTTTTATCGTTGTTGTTCTGCACCTCAGCCCAGCTGTTCTCATCGAGACTGGCAATTAATGTAATTTATTCTTTTGTGAGTTTAATGGCCTTAGGTGAGACCGAGACACAACAACAGCAGAATGAAAAATGCTGGCTGTTTGACAAAGGGTTTTTCCAGCCCGTGCAGTAGTTATTTGACAAATACCAAGCCCTGGGAGCCATCGTCTCACAGTCACGGAGAAATTCTCCCAGCCTTGTTCTTCCACCAAAATAAGATGGGGATTAAAGGTGAAACACAGGGAACATTTGAGACACACTCTCTCCTGATTGGCCCTCTCTTCTCACTTCCACTTTACTCTCTCTCCTTGCTTGCTTCCTGTCTCTTTTATTTTTATTTTTATCCATGGATGAGTGACTGAAGCTGTCAGCGTTCAGACCGGGTTAAAACTTTGAATTGACAGACAAAGAAAATCCCTGCCTCCATGCTCCCTTATCCCTCCAACCTTTTATTACTTGTCACCCTCTATTTCAAAAGGTTATTTATTCTACTATTGCGTGCTTTGTACCACAGGTGTCAACTAAACAATATTGACAGTCTGATATTGCGTAAAGCATGCTAAACTGTATAATTATTGACAGTGATGATTATCAAATCACTGTCACGCTCTTCAGGCTGTTGTGTAACAGTAATTGCTGCCTGAATGATCGCAGCACCGTCACCCTGAAAGAGACCCGTCCTATCACCGGCGAAATGCATCATGGGATGAAAGTGATTGCTCTGAATTGTAAGTGATTAGAGTTTGTCTAGACGTCTCGGGAGTGATTGGATTGATTCGATGCCAGGGAGAAAATCGGACACTGGCACAGAATCACCTTTAACTCTTTGTGCTGGCAGGATTTGAAACCTCTGAGATTGTTTTTCTTTCTCTGCTTGAGAGTTCTTCTGCAGCTGCAAAAAGCCACACTAACCGAAACAGAATGACAGTTGAACATTTTCCCATACTCTATTTTTTATTCTCAAATGTAACACTGCTGAGGTTTTGAGCATTGAGGATGTCAATCTAAATATCCAGTTAATATTTATGTCCTAGATTTGGGATAATAGCTTACTTCACTACAGTTGCAGGAAATTGCCGCTGTTTGTGTGACTGTGTTTTTTGTTGGAGACGGAATTTGTTAATACATATTTTAAAGGAGAACAAAATGAAGAGATGATGTAGGATAAGATATCGGCCAAAATGGGTAAGTGTCCTGGTTAGGTGTCCAAAACCATCATATTTTTTCTCAACATAACCACATAGTTTTGCCGCTTAACTGAAAGTAACATCTTCCGTATATGCGATTTTTCATAACGCTGGATATGCACCCTCTGCCCGATGGACGAGTACAGCTTGAAGTGTTGGAGTATTTATTGAAAACAACTAATAACGGCTATTTAGTAGCCTGATCACATTGGAAACCGGATTGCTAAATAATGATGTCAAACGGTTTAAAACTGTTTTCATGACTGGCAAATGTTAAAATAACGAAAACATTAAGGAAAGCATTATAGATGATTATAAACAGGAAGCATACAAAATATGAGGTTATATCTATTATGTTGGCTTCCAAGAGGTTCCTAGTAAATGGCTAGATTATTGTTGTTTATTAATGGTCCTCGACCCCGTGCTGCAGACTTGACAGAGTGCCCTTGGCATGTCCATACTATAACGGTTCTATAAGATTGTGTCTGGAAAGCAGGAGAGGAATCTGCCAAGTGGCTCACGTCCAGCGGCTCCAAGACGTTGGGTGTCATAAAGTGTACTATACTAAGTTGAAGCACCTCAAAACAGGTCGTTTAACTATTGCAATTAACATTAAAATGATCCGGTCCCACTTCTGACACCGTATTCAGGGATAAAATAGAATGTAGCTGACACCCTTTTTATAGGTTAAAAGGGATAATTCACCTGATGCACGCACCGCAGGACTCCATCAAGCTACTTTGAAAGACATTCATCTGTTTGGGGATGACTCATTTCCCTCCATACCTGCCAACCGAGCATATGTTGCACTTTAATAGATGTGTGGCTCACATTTAGTCATATATCACTCCTCGCTTCATCCAGAGAACCGTTGCCGTTTGATTCTTTCAAATGTTCTAATCGGGTTTAGTCAAATTGCTTTTTAACGTAAGGGAGTGATTACAGAAAAATCTCTAAAACAAGACAGGATCTGCACTGGGAGAGACAAAGGATGTTTTCTTCCACTTGTGCTCATTTGTCATGCATAGAACAAAAGCGGAGAGGGGTTTCAAGGACGGGGTTTTAGACACGTCTGCTCTATTGATTGGTTAACGAGCCTGCATTCAGACCACTTCCACATCGAAGGGTGAGCGCCACACAGACACAATGGAGCATATTTCCCCGGCTCACAATGCGGGCATGCAGCGGTCGACTGCCTGCAGAGGAACCAGGCCCACTCTCAGGCCCTCTGCCAGGCGGGGGGTGCACTGCCAGGGGAGAGGAGGGAGAAAGGGAACACAGAGAGAGGGAAAGGATGGATGCCTGCAAAGCAAAGAGAGCGGAGTGAGGAGGAGAATTGAAGGGAGAGGGATGCTGGGAGTGCAGTGGGGAGAAATGGTTATAAAAAAAGGATGTGTGTTGAATGGATGGAATTATTTTTAAATCGAGAGGTCCGTGAGGTAGAATCAGAAGTCCTTTATTCCTCCGCCAGCGGGGAAATGTAGTGTTACAGCAAAGGGACAGTACAGATAAAGGCTAAATGAAATAGTTAGACTAACACATTAATATAATATAACAACATTTCTTTAGCAACTCTCACTGCAGTAAAATATAGACACAAATAAATGAATAAGAGTGGCACAAGCAGAGGGGGTAGCGATGACAGTGCAACGAGATAACATTCAATGTCAATGTGCATATTTACACTTAGTCTAAAAACGTTAAATGTACAAAACTGTATACATGTAGTGTATTTCTAACTGTGTGTTAATAAAGTTTTATTAAAGTGGACCTATCATGCTATATTTAAATGATATATTGTAGGGCCATACCTATATAAGGCATATTTATACGTTTCTGTTTTCAAAATACCAAACAGATCATGCATTTTAGCCATGCCTCATTTCGCTCTATTTGCGGTTTGCTGTCTACGGGTCTGATTCTGTGAGCTGCAGCTGACCACGCCCCCCTGCAGGAGAGGGGAGCCGTGCTCTGATGAAGTCAGAAGAGTGGGAGAAAAATAGATCTCCATCCTCCGTGTTATTATAGGCCTATAGAGTCGTTATTCATTTGTTTTAAGGCTCAATAAATAACAAAGAAGACCTTTGACCGGCACTTTAAACTTTAACGGACATCTTGACCGGCGAAAGAAAACTGAAACTGAAACTCTGCCGCACGGTCCCCTCGTTCCTTGGAAGAGGCGGAGAGGTGGGTGTTTGTCATCTGCTGGTGGACTAACCGGAGATAATTACAGTGCTTGCCTCGACGGGGAGGGATTGCATTGAATTAAAGCAGCGGGAGCAAACGCTTGCCTCGGGGAGGGAGAAAAAAAGCCACAGCGGAGAATAAACAGAAGGGTAACCATGGTTACCATATGCGCGGGAAGTCTTCTTCGCTGCTTTCGTGGCAGACTACAGAGCCACTTACAGGCCTGGCATATGTACTACAGCGTCTCTAGCGCTTTCGAGCGGCAATGGCCGGCCGTGGCCCAACCCCACATTCCCCTGATAGGTGGAGAGTTGGCCCAATAGCTGTAGCGCCACCGTCCTGACGTCAGTAACGTGTTCAAATCTGGATCAGTTTTCATCAGATCCGTTGCAGCCCCTTTTTTAGAGATTTGGGTATGGAGGAAAATAGAGAGGGTTGTGTTTTCTGACACTTGGTGAGTTCCCTGGAACACCGGGGACACATATTCATGTATAAAAGACGTACAAAAGTGCATTTTGCATGATAGGTCCCCTTTAAATAAAGATGCAAGCACACATTAAGTACACACAGGTAAAATAATAAGTACAAAAAGAAAGAGAAATATGCAGAAGTGTTATTGCGCAATAGTGGTCGGACAACTCGAGGAATGGGAGGAAGAATTAATGAGTGGCTTTGGAGGAAATGGTTCAAACTAGGGATGTCCCGATCACCTTTTTTTGCTCCCGATCCGATTCCGATCATTTGATTTTGACAATCTGCCGATACCGATTTTTCCCGATCCGATCTTTATGCAATGCATTAAGAGGAAAAAAAAGGTAACAGATAACGGCTGGTCATCCAACGCGATGAATTCAGCTATCTTGGCTGTTATTTTTTTGGCCTTTTCACTGTTCTGGGGTAGTTTCTCTTTCCTTTTAAAAGTCTCTGAAAGTGTCGGTTGTTTCAGTGCCGTTACCTGAGTGGCCGCTGTGTACTCGTCGTGTTGTTGTTGGTGTGTTTGTATTAGATTGGTCGTGTTGAACGTAGCTCTGTTCTTTCCACCACGCGGAACCTCCGCCTTGCAAACATTGCATCTGGCTGTTACACTGCCTTCGCTTTCAATTTTATAATACTTCCAAACTCCTGACATTTTCTCTGTCCCGACTCCCGAGTCACCAGCTGAACGTAGCCTCTTGTTAGCTTACTGCTACTATTAGACACTGCGCCCACTCTGTTGCCAGATTTGAGAGAAATAAGCAACCAGGTCTATGAAAACAAGCCCAAAAGAAGCAACACATACATGATGTTGTGTAATTTTAACCCAAAACTAAGGCCTCAGGATGACTTTAAGACGTGAACATGGTCATTTTTGTTTTGTAACATTAAATAAAATGTATAAAAATATTTTATAAAAAAAAAAAAAAAAAAAAAAAAATTCCGATCCCCGATTTTTTTCTCCCGATCCCCGATCACGTGAAAATCACGTGATCGGCTCCGATCCCCGATCACGTGATCGGATCGGGACATCCCTAGTTCAAACTAGTTTTGATGAAGAGGAATTGAGACAAAACCAAGGATAGAGAGCTTAAATATTTAGGTTCAAAGTTTGTTAGGGGAATCTGAGGATCATTTGTTATCTCTGAAGGAATGACTTCATAGTTAGGGAACAACAGTGAAGGGTTAGAGAGGAGGAGGCTGAAGGTAGAGAGGGGCTTCAGTAAATGATGCATGAGGGGAACATGAACAAAGGCATGTACCTGAGAAGATGGAGGACTCAGAGGGGAGTTTATTCTAATGGAGTTCTCACCGAGATAACATGTGTGTTATTAGGTAGTCATGTTTTGTATATAACATTAAATGAAGATAGCTTAGTAGCTTTCATTTTAAAATAGACGAGCAAATGATATACCTCTTGTAAAGTAGACACATTAGTCACATCAAAGGAAAGCCCTTCAACTATCCACTAGTAAAATAGAAATGTTTCATACGTGGCACGACTTCTCCAGCTCTCTGCCTCTTCACCCTGAACACGTCTTACCTCAGACTACTGTCCTCGCCGAGTCTTTCAAAATACAATCCGTCTTGTGTGCTAGCTCTTATTGCATGTGACACACTCCTGTTTGTATCTCTCGCTGGTTTAGCCTCACCGTGTCCTCGCTAGGCTTTTCTGAATAGTCTGTCTCTCCGCCTGTCTGTCTGCGTCTCAACTCATCTTGTTCAAGTCAGTCTTGTCTGTCGACTTGTTTTGCACTCTTATTTGAGGTGAAAAGTGTCAAAAGTCTTTATTTTACCACCCTGAACTATGCATGGGCAGCTTGAAAAAGGCACTCTAATCAAGCAGTTCACTGTTTAAAAAAAAAAAACTTAAACCCTAAAAGAATCTGTTTTGTAAATGGAACAAAGTTGGACTCAGAGGAAAACAAATCTACAAACGCATTTGGGACAGAGAGAGTGGGGGGTGAAGCAGATAAAACGTAGCTACATTTGATTTGTTGTCCCCTCGCTGTGTTCTTTCGTCCTGGTGCGGGGGTCATGAGCTCAACTCAACACTCGGCGGCTGACCTATTTTTTTCGTGTGTGTCTGGCGGTTTTGTGCAGAAGTGTGCGGACCACACAGCGAGCTCTCAGCGCCACCACCTCGCTCCTGTACTCGGATCTCATTTTCCTGGGCCCGTAAAACATTGAGTTGTTAAATTTCTTTATGCGTCCAGCTCCCCTCGTGCCCCCAAGGGCTCCCGGCGCGTTTTAAATTGAATGATTGCCTGCAGCTCTCGGATTGTTTAACCTCTGCAGTGGCACCGGCTCCTCTGTAGGACTGTATTTTTAGAAGTTTGCTCACATTTCCCCCTCCTTTCTCTCCACCTGAGGTAACACCATGAAATAAAATGAACGATGGGCCGTTCCTGGGGAGGTCCTCGGCTGCAGCGAGGAAAGATGGGGGAAAAAAGCGCCCGGAGCTGTGCATGCATGAGAAAACTGCGCGAGTGTGTGTACATGCAAGATTGTGCATGTGACAGTGACTACCGTTTTCCTTATTTATGACCCTCACCTCCGTCCAGGCTGCCGATTTGTCGGAGGAACAGAGGGAGGAGAAAAGGAGAAAAAAAATAAAGCAATCGGGCGATTCCGATGTGAGCGCTGTTCCGGGCCCGTTAGCTTTTATGGCCCACTAAAGAAGAAGAGGGGAAGAATGAACATCCTTCCTGTCTTGATTGACTTCTCCTCCTCCGCTTTTCTTCAAGCTCTTCTTCTCCTCTCTCTTAAGGAGCAATAAGGGACACTCTGGTATCTACCGTGGACGCATTTCTCCAGGCTTACGGGGAAAACCAGCAAAAAATAAGTACGACAAATGACCTCCCATAATCATACCTGCGCTGTGAGGTTATTATTGTAGATTTAAACCGCTCCACTTTGATGTCACACATGGGGGGGACACGTCCTCTTGGGCCTTATCGGATAAGCCAGATATGTAATAAAGAGCAAGTAAGTGGTAATTGCACACTGATAACTTTGGAGAGGACACAAAGAGGTTTTGATGTGACGTTGTAAATGTGACATGGCGGTCGTGTCCTGCAGTCTGCGGGCTTATAAACCCCCGCAACCCCTGCTCTGTTTGCTCACACTTTTACTCTCCTCCTCATTAAGTCTTATTATAGTTTCCTATGATGTGAAGAAGATCGTTAAAGAAGAACATGTGGCTGTTTTTGAGTTCCTGTCCCGCTCCGGCTGTGTTATCGTGTTTTGTTTTTATGCCATGTATGCACATCTCTCAGCCGCTGTTTATTTGTATTTGTCGGCAGTTTTTTGACAGCATCTTGTGGGGTTGTGGCTTATATGAGTATACCATGGCCTCCACTCCTACAGCATGCAATATATGAGAGTGCAGGGGAACGAGCCCGGGCCACGCTTGTGATTCAATACGCACACCCCCACGGACCGAGGCTTAGGGGAGTCCATGTGCTGATGAAAAAGTAATGTACTGTGTCTGCAAGGTACTGCTTGCTTTTCCCTCTCGCTTCCTCGACTCCAAAACCTCGTCTCTCATACCAACCTGGGAGCTCTTTTGCTAAAAACAGCTTCCCCAAATGCTTTCCTGTCGGTTTGTCTTTGTCTCTTTGTCTTTCTCAATATATTTCCGAGGGAAAAGCCTGGTTAAGATCTCATCATGTCTATAAAAAAAAAAAAGACTTGTCAGCGTAAGCGCAATGTTTCAACAACTACAGCAAAACTAATCAACAGTCCTCTGTTCATCCAACATCTACTCCCAAGAAACATGTTCATCTCATGATATCAATGTGTTGGGACCAGTGTGCAAATATTTGAATAAACACATGACAAAATGAGAAAGAAATAACCTTTTTTTTTTTACAACTTACATCCTTCTCAAGGGTTGGTTTTTGCTTCAGGTTGTTGGTTTGTCTGTCAGTAGGATTACAGGAATACTACAGGCCCATTTTTCTTGATGGAAGCATGTAGCATGGGCCAAGGAAGAACACGCTAATGTTGACGCATATCCGAATCATGCGGCAAATACATACATTATTTGTCCCTTTTTATTAAACAGCCTTGACAGAGTTTGTGTTTACATGTTTACTTCCATTTGACTTTTGCTGGGTTAGACATACAAACCAAACCAAATCAGAAATCCTTTATTTGTCCCACAGCAGGAACATTAACACATTCACAGCAAAGTGGAGAGTAAGGATAAAAGGCAAATCAAATGAGTAGACTAACATATTAAATAAAGAAGCACAAGGTAATCAAATACAAATCATAAAAGCACACATCCAAGGTATTAAAACAAGTACTAGCATTATAAAAGTTAGTGAACATATAAACAGTTGTGAACTAGCAGCCAGTATAACATTATTAAATAGTAATATTAGATAATGCACAGTGTTATTCACATTGACAGTGAAGTAGCATGCAGTAAATAACAATATTAAACTATACAAATATTTAAATTGCATATCAGTAGTGCAAACACCACTGCTGAAAACATTATAATAAGTAATTATATGTCTGTTGCAAATGTAAAATTAGTTAATAAATATGTTTTGTTACCAGTTTCCACAACCTGGCAACCCAAAAGTTCTCCTGATGGTGTTGGCATTAGTATATCTGTAATGAAACACGTTTCTCACAGTCATTTATCACATGCTGGAACTAATCGGCGGCTCTAATGTGTGTGCTTTTAAGGGGTCAATTCATAGGAAGCACTTCTGGCTAAATTGAAAAAGTGAAATGAATGGCGCCAACCTCATCAGCACTGTTTGTCTTTGACTTCCACCGTCTCACACACACACACTTCCTCTCAGAGAAACAGTAGCCGGTGTCACAAGTGAGTCACTTAAAGTAACAGCAGCCGTGTGATGGATGTCCTCTGTGTGTTTGTGTGTGTTGGAGGCGTGGGGGGGGGAGGGGGTTGTAGAGGGATTGATATCACACAAGAGAGTGGTGGGCCAGGTGAAAGAGGAGAGGAGGAGTGGGAGGTAGCAAGGGACTTGTCCTGCAGCAAGTTAGATCTATCTTCCTCACTTCTTCTCCGGCCACGGCCCTCTGTCCTTGGGCGCTGAGTGCTGACTCGGCAGGGTTTGTCTTTGTCCCCCTCCAAAAAGTACCAAGAACTGCAACCTTATTACAAAAGTTTACCAAAGGACTTCACAAGAAACTTTTTTTTTTTATGTCCACTTGAGCAATGTTGAGAAAATTAAAATGCAGCCATCCAATTCTGTGTGACACCCTTTAATACAAGTTTTACACTTCTTCTTGGAATTGACGGTCAATAAACCTAATTTACACAAAATAAAATGAGGCAAAAATGTTGAATATTTGTTACTACAGTTATGATCATAGGGGGAAAAAAAGACAACAGATGCTATAGAAATGTATGAAAACACCCATAATTAATTGAACGTAGTAATCATTTTTCTTGGGAAGATTATAGCATGAACCCATCAATGTTCTTTTTTGGGCAATTAGATGAAATAACTCCTTATTTGCCATACAAAACATTAAGAAACAGGTCAAATTTGTCCCAGAACAACAGGGGGGTTAAACAGATGAGCGTGCATACAAATCAAAATAAACTATCTTTTATATTTTGATGGAAAAATACATTGAGAAGCAACCCTGAGTTGTTGTAATAAACACAAGTTGTGCCTAAAGCCGCTGCTTGCTTTTATGTTTCAGTTTTCTCCATTTTAATTTCACCATCAGTTAATCTGCATTGTTCTGTAAACATGATCCTTTCCCAACATTCATCCAACAAATCATTTCAATTCACTTCCCCGAGTCGCTTGCCAATTTCCTTAAGCATACAGCAGTGTGGAGCTCTGTTGAATTCATATGCGGCGCGATGTATATTCAGCGTAGCTCTCTCTCCGCGGGGAGCCCCAACCCATTTTGCTGGCCGGGCTCGTTTGGCACTCATGGCTCCGACACATACAGAACAGCACATTAACATAAAATCAGGCACATGCGTGTGGCGAAAGGCAGCCAAAAATGACATAATTGCTATTGACAGAATTAACAAACACATTAAATCCCCACATTAATTAGAAAGTCAAATGTAAAAACTGTCAAGAGTGGCAGACAGCTGTCATCCATCATCCCTCTCATTGGACTTTCATGGTAATTCATTTTTCCCTTAATTTGCTTCATTTTGCAGTGGACAAAAGCACAGCGTGTTTTAATTATGCTTGCCCCGTGCAAAGTGGTCACTCTCATAAACATGGCCGCCGGGGAGCACGTCTTGTGGCGCGGTGAGGTCCGGTGATGACCGACCAAATTAACTTGTCATGGCCGTTTAGCCCGCAGACAGCTGATTGATCGATTATTTCGCCATTTAATTGAACAATTGGTTGAATAATTAGAGATAAAACCGACATTACCAAAACAAATACATGTCCATTTGAATCAATGGTAATGATGAAATGGAATTAACACAGGATCAAGTCATTTATCACTTAAGCAGGAACCATTGTTCTTTTTTGAGCGGCGTTTAGTCTTTTAATTAACAAATGTCAAATGTGTTTTTCCAGATCTCTTCCTTAATGCTTCCTGTTAAATGCCCGTTATTGATTTGTTTTTTTCCCCTTTCTCTCTTTTCCATGTTCCTATTTGGCACTGGTGGACATCGAAACATCTTCCATAGGTATTTACATATTTGAATGTCTCTATATATTTGCATTGCAACTGTATTTGGTGTTTTATCTTTCTTTCTTTCTTTTTCAATGGTGTGAAGGTACAATAAAAGCAGACACACATTTAACCAATGTTAAGAGAATGCAAAATAAGGTGCAAACTGTCCCTTTTTCACGTTTTGATGGAAAATGTATAGTTTAATTGATGAATTCATATGGGTAAAATATTGGTAAAAAGTCATTGGTTGAAATGGGTAAAAGAAAAACATTGATGCAGTTGAAAAAACTGCTAGATAACAACATCAAGGCTTGGTTAAACAAACTCTTTCCAATGATTTCCCTTGTTCTAAACACACATTGTATGATAAGCTTGGCCTACTAGTTGATTGTGCACCCCCCCCCCCCCCCCTTTAAGTCCTTGGTCCTCTTCCCAACAATGGGCTGTAGTGCAGAAGTGAAGTGCTGATCATTATCCACTCTTGACCCTCGACCCCCAAGCAAACAGAGCCCATTCAGAGGCAGCATCACAAGGTGAGTGAGAGTGACTTTTGGATTCAGTATCCATTATGGTAAGTGTGTGTTACAGTGTGGGTGTAGGGGTCGGTGTGACGTCAAGGACACCTGGTCACACACACAATTGATCTTCTACCTCTGTCCTTCTGTCCCTCACCTTACACTCTGTCCCCTCGTCTCCGCGTAGTCTGGGGAATGAACGGCAGTCAGCACATTGATCCCTTTGCACACAGCGACACGCATCATCTTCCCGAGGAGGTTAAGATCACATGTTTGGTGGGTCTGACTCCATAAATGAACTGACCAAAGTCATGCGTTGCTCCACTAATGTAGAATTATTTTATACAAACACTTGAAAACCTGCTTAAAGTAGGCAATACACTTAATTCCCATTGCTGGTAAACACATGCCTTTGTGTCACTAACCCTAAAACAGGGTCAGTAAACACAAAAAGCGGCTTGATGTTGCTCATTCAAGTTTCTTTTGCAGCTGTTAAACCAGAGTTGGCGATTGTTGCATCAGTGGAAAGACTAAACAAAGAATGCTTTTGATGAGTTTAACTTTGTTTCTGTTGAGTCTGAATGAAGTCTGTTTAAAGATAGTTTGGTGGCTTTTAAGAGGTATGTTGTTTTGTTATGATACTTGTCATATTACCTGTCGATTTTATTTACAATATATTCACTTAAACAAGCATCCCATAGCTGTAGCATTGTCCAAGAAAAAGGGTGAAAAAGGATCATATCTACCTGTGACTGCAGCCATTTTTGGCCAACGGCTACCTTTCCAAAGACAAAAGCCAGATGTTTTCGGCTTTACTCGCTTTTACATTTGTCTGTTGATCTTTTTTCTTTTTCTGCCTATGATTTTCCTACAAAGCTGTTTCCACACACTACATGGTAATATCAGCAGAGAACCAGATCCATATTATCGATGCAATAGCTGTTGAATTGTCAAAAAAAGATGCTAATGCGATACAATGGTTTAGACATGATGAGTATTTGAGTTACTAATCAAACTATAGTGACCAAATGGACAGGATGTAGAAAGGGTGTTATTACATTGTGCAAATATCCCTCTGCCACCCCCCCCCCCCCCCCCCCAACCCCTTTCATATTAAACACTAGCGTGATTGATTCAGGCCTGTGTAAAATTCCTATTGGCCGCTGCCAATGATAAAGTGACTGTATTTCTCATTTGAAGACTCCCCAGACATTCGCCCTTTGAGAGAAAAGGTGAACAAAATCTCAATCTCCGGCTCCCCCTGCCTTTTCATCCGGGCGCTCTCTTTACATGTCCAATCGTTTAACTATCCGCAGCCAAATTCATTTCAATTAGAGCGCGTGCCGGCCCGCTCCCTCTCCTTATCGATCGCTGCCCCCGGCTACTAGGGGCACAAGCGCTTCAAGACCACCGCTGCTATCTCCACACACACACACACACACACACATTTCATGAACGTGTGTGTTTCACCCCGGCCTCACACACAGCGGGCACCTTCGACACTGCGATCAACAATAAATATGAGCAGTGGCAAACAATTACCCCCTTAACGAGGGATTAATTGTGACAAGATGGAGTGAGGTCAACACAGAGGTCGTCCAACGCCGTACATTCCTAATGTGTTTATTTTCATTAGTTAAGAACATCAGTCTTTCCTTTAGTAGCACCGCTGCCCATTGTTTCCCCTCCTTGTGTTTTTTGAGACGATGCAAATGCACACATCTCAAAGTAATATTATGAGTGCCTGAGCATAGCGCTGGCTATTGACTCTCGCCAGATCAATATTATAAATGCCTTTAACGGTGGCAGTTAAACTCATTTGTCATTTATTGGTGCTGGTGGCGGAACGGGGGGTGTGAGAGTCCTCCGAGAAGCGACAAATGTACCAATCTATCGCGGCGCTAACTTCCATCGGCAGGCTTCTAAGTGTGTCATCATCCAGGAGTCATAACTGGAGGCAGAGCTCTGTCATGTTCGCAGTGATTAGGAGGGACAGTGTTGTGGCGGGTGGAGGAAATGAAAGCACTGGTCATTTGTTTCTGGGTGTTAAAGTGAGGCGGTGCACACAGAGCTGTCCCCTGAGGCTGATGGAGACGCCGCCTGCATGTTTACATTTGATTTGTGTACATGTGTGTTAGTGAGAGTCTGCAGGCTCGCTGCGAGGAGAGTAAAGCAGCTCTTAAATTGAATCACTCTCTGGTTGCTGCAGTTGACATTGTTTAGGCGGTGTCACTGACAGCCCGTTGCAAAGCTACAGTGAGGTAGGATGGATGCTCGCCCTGCAGGCCTGCGCTGGGTTGCATGCTGGGTAAATCGCTGCCATTGTTCGATGTGACAGAAACAGAGGCGATGCAGGATAAATCTCAGGTTTGTTTCGATCATACTTTGAACACATTTACCTCTCGAAATAGATTTTCAGGGGCAGTAAAAGCTTTTCATTCAGTCAAATGGAAAAACATTACCATTTCTAGTCCCAAGAGCAGTCATAAAACATGTTTTTACAGCTAGGAAGTTGCATTCAAGTCCCCATCTACAGTAGCTCTCTGCATATTTTCTTTCTGACATCTTGTTGCATCTTGTGTTAGTTATTACACCAACCATGTCTCCTCATTAATAAAACTCCCGTACAACTTAACTCCAATTTCAGTTGCATTTCAATGGAAGAACTCATATAGCTGCCTTGTAAGGAAAAAGGCTGATATTACAGTCAGACACTTTCTCATCATAGTTTTCAAAAGCTACCTGTACTGTAGGTACCATCCAAACTCAACCTGTAAACACATGATGGAACGATTGTGCATAATTGCCTAGAGTATCATAGAAACAGTAATAGGGTTAACCAATAATGAATAAATCAGCCCAAAGCATGGATTGGCTGCTGGCAGAACACTAGCTGCAGCAACGCAGTTAGCATTAGCATAGCCTCAACTGAGCAACATGACTTAAAGTGGTGCTTCCTGTTTTGGTTATCATCATGGTTTGGTTAGCCTGGAAGCATAGCGCAAGAATATGATGGTTTTTGAAAGTTATTTTAAATTTGAATGTCAAAGAATTATGCCAGTAACACAGGGTTGCCAACTTTGGGTACCTGGCTGGAGTGAGATTTTGATATCATGGGTTTAATTCGGTTTAATTACACATATGCGCACGAAATGACTGGTATCGTGTCAGCAGGGGGACCTTAGCATATATATAGGATATATATACAATATATACAAATACACAATAATGGACACAGACTATAAAGGGCACACAGTTTCATTCACTAATGAAAGTCAAACATGTTTGGTTCCACTGTTTTATTGTGTGCCTGTTGCGATAAGCAATTAATTGACTTATCGTACGATAAATAAAAATGAACTCGATAACTTTTCTGACCTCGATAAATTGCCATTTACATGAGGATGTGACTAGCAGTTTGAAAGGATGTACTTGAATTATTATTATATATTATCATTATGTCAGTGGTCTAAAATGGTCATACAACGGTGCCAACAATATTATCATTTATCGCAATAATTTCCGGGAAAATGTATCCAACAAAATTAATTATCGTGAGAGGCCTATACATGAAACACACACACACACAAACAAATCTACAGACTTACTCCAAACTGCCAAATATATTAATTAACACACTCTCACTCTCATATACTCTTTGACTCTATTTTGGCCTAGTAGAACAATAAGCAGCAGACTTTTACTTTTTTATCATTTCTACTGGATCTTAGATCTGCGCATGCGCAATACGGGTCGGCAGTTGCGACTCCCGAGTATTTTTGTTGCGTAATCTATGTTAGGGCTAACCCATACAGTGGTGGGGCTCAAGTCAGTATTTGCAATGTAATTACATACACGCTCCCCCCGACAGTGAAACGCCACGCGTGAGGTTTAGATTATTTCCCTGTCTCAATCCAAATTGAACTGTATGAAATAAAAAGGCACATTTGTCTTGTAGTAAATAAAAAGGGCGACCTGGAGCCAATCCTGCAATTTCCCCACAGGTGAAAGAGTTGACATGCTGAAAACCCAACCCCTGCAGGGGGTCTGGGGGGATTCTTCCCCAGGAGATTTTTTTAAATACTAACATAAAATACACATTCTGGTACTCTCTTGAGAAGAACAATAAATAAATCTATTACTACACGACATGTTTAAAAAAATGAATGGCATTTTAGTTTTTTGTTACTTTGTTCTGAAAGCTGAACCTGCTGCTCCTCACAGAGAGAAGAGGGAAGAGGCTGTGTGAATGACTTTACATTGTGGATAAGGGTGGATAGCCCCCATTGTTCTGAGTGTCAAAATGAAAGACAGCCCACACACCTATCAATCATCAAACCGTGGGGTCTTATTTCATTACGTGTTGATTTCTATCAACACGTAATGTTGTATCGATGTATAGAGATGTACTACAGCAAAAGTATTCTCCGTCGGGACTTCCTGCAACAACACCACGCCGTTATCGTGATTCTGATTGGTCAGAAGACATTATCAAAGATGTTCTATTGAGAAGACGATCACTATGTGACAAAAGTTTTCAAAACCGTTTCTAGTCTTCGGTATTCTTGTTTTTGGCGTGAGAATAGTTTGGGCAGCGTGAGAGCGTGAGATTGAGAGTGAAAGCGTGTGTCACACGCCAGATGCGTGAGAGTTGGCAACCCTGCAGTAACAATACCAGTACCATAGTATTTCATTGATACCTTCATTTTTCTACTACATTTGATCAGCTGAATGAAAGCTGCATGAAATGTCCCCTATCATTTGTATCAGATGCTACAGGTGTGTAGTATAGCTTTCCAACTGTGTGGTGGTATATCTGCATACTCTGTCAAATACACCGCACTTGCACGTTGTATTTTATTGAAGGATGCATTGTTGTGAACATAGAAAGTGTTTTTTTTCTAGGTACAAAGAGGATTGAATGCAGGTATCGCTCAATTGGAGAAATGTCAATACCACATCTACCTGGAATGCAGGAAACTGATTTGAAATCCTAGCTCATGCTTATGAAAATGGCTGGTATGTGAGGCAGACTGTCCACAGTTTGAGGTTAATGGGCTAAACATCTGAAACCACGAGCATGGCCCTTCTTAAGGAGGTGAGAAATCGTAGCCCATCACATGCTATCACGTCGATACACTCAGCGCATGTTGATGAATATAGCATGTACTAGTGTTGTTTCTCACTTTGCCTTCCATTCACACTCTTGTTGCTCCTATACAGCTATAAGCACCCTGACCTCTCCAGTGTGCAACATGCCTCAGGCTCCCAAACCTCTCTACATCCACACCCGTGTGTGTGTGTGTGTGTGTGTGTGTGTGTGTGTGTGTGTGTGTGTGTGTGTGTGTGTGTGTGTGTGTGTGTGTGTGTGTGTGTGTGTGGTGTGTGGTGTGTGTGTGTGTGTGTTGTGTGTGTGTGTGTGTGTGTGTGTGTGGTGTGTGTGTGTGTGTGTGTGTGTGTGTGTGGTGTGTGTGTGTGTGTGGGTGTGTGTGTGTGTGTGTGTGTGTGTGTGTGTGTGTGTGTGTGTGTGTGTGTGTGTGTGGGTTGTGTGTGTGTGTGTGTGTGTGTGTGTGTGTGTGTGTGTGTGTGTGTGTGTGTGTGGTTACTTTGTCAGAATGTATACATTTCCATGTCTTTGTCTGAGGTTTGGCACTCAAACTTTTTTTTCTTTCATGTCAGATTGTTGTATTTGCACGTGTGTGTGTGTAGCACGAAACGTTATCTCCTGGGATCTCTTTTCCTCCCTTCCTCCTCCTCTTGGCTCTCTCTTAGTTTTCCCCCTAAAGCCGTAGATAGCTATTTATAGTGAGAAGAAGGGAGAGACCATCAAAGCTGGTTCCATATATCAAAGCCGTTCCCATCGTCTCCACTCCTCGCGCTGCTCCATGTCCTCCTTCTGAGCTCTGCCTGTTCTAAAACGGGAAGCCAGGGAAAGCCCCAGAAGGAATCCTGCTCCCTCTGCCCACCAGAGACTTACCGGTGGGGAAAAGAGAGGAGTGTGAGGGGCGGAGGAGGGTGGGAAGAATGTGGGAATGTGTGAGCGAGAGTGCGAAAAGTGAGTGAGTGGGTTTCCGTGTTTATGCATTGCATGTGCACAAATGCAAGTCTTTCTGTTGTTGTTTATGTGCATGCGTGTGCCGGCCCGGGGGTTTGAAGTGTTGATGCGACGCGATGCTCATTGTCGCCGCGGCAGCTAATGAAATGACAATGAGGTCTGGGAGGCCCGCAGTGGGCAGGCCCGCCAGGCACCAGCGCCTGAATCCATATTAAGCAAACTGTTTCACCTCCAGCATGCAGCGCCGCTTCTGTCCTCAGCCTCCAACAAACACAGAGAGCGGGGGGGAAACAAGACTCCGCAGAGACACGTCTGATGTGCAGAATCTGATGTGGCTTTAATAAGAGTGCAGGCCCAGTTCACTCACAGATGTTCCTGAGGGGACTGCTTTTTGTTTATTATGTGTTGTTCTTACAATACATTTCAATGGCAGCTAACAGTGTTAACCAATTTTCTCTCTCCAATTTAAGAATGCTTTAAATATGAAGTGAACAACGAGAGGTCATGCTTGTTCCTTTCTTTGGCAGATGGTGGAAAAAGTCAACTTTTATATTTGGTCAGTGGTTCATCTTTGGAAATACCAAGGTGTTTGTAACATCCTGCACATATTATACATTTCTCAAAGTAAGATGTCTGCAAGTCATACATTAAATTCTAGATATCTTCAGTGAAAATCCCGTTTGTTTGATCCATCCACCCAAACTACCTCGGTACGCAGACTTTGATAAGAAACATATCTTTGATAATACAAAACAAAGAACATATGTTTGCTCTGAAACATAAAGGAAAATACATTGTTGTCAATATTTCTTGGAGCCCTGGCTGTCGAAGCATAAGGATGAATTGATTATCGGTTTTCAATTTAGAAAACAATTCTCTCAATCCTAATCCCTCTATTGATCAAGGATCATGTTCAACAAAGGAGGGTGACAGGTGCTGCATACCGATGTGTGTGAGCTCATGGTACAATATTTGGTCAACGGAAGCTTTTGAGACCAACAACAAGAAAAACATTTTAAAATGAGCTCCAGATTGGCCAAATGCAATTACAGTAGGAGTTAGTTTGTTATTATTCGTACGGCTCTGTGTCATAATCACACTGTCATTATTATTATTATTCCTCATTTTGAAACCAATATGCACCTCTGTTTGCAAGTTATTAAATGACTAGCCGGCAAGAGAGCGATGCTAACAGTTAGGTTATTTTAGGGTTAGCTGAATCCCATATACAAAAACAACATTTTCCATTCTCATGGTAAGCACAAAGAATATAGTTTGTGGTACAGTATGTGTGTGAATATGAATGTATGTGCCTACAGTAATTACTCTGTCTGTTTATCTCACACTGTAGCTGTACCTGTCTTTGTTACAGCGCCGCTTCACGCACATGCCAGAAATGCCATGATGGCTTTCCCTGTGTTCAATCCTGCCTGCACTGACAGAAACAGATATATTCCAGCACAACATGCGTGTATGTTTAGTCGATGGCATTGTTATTGTTGAGTATGCAAATGTCCTGGCTGAATATCTTTAGACTCCCGTTTAAGATCTTCATGAAAGGAAAAACCCCAACTCATACAGAATAATTACAAAAGACCAAACTTGAAAAATAATTCTAGATTCAGTTTCCACTCGGAGATCACATCTAGAGTGTATATTTGCTTTTTTAAGCTTGTCTCTAAAGATCGATTGATAGCGGCCGAAATGTGCACACATGCAAAAAGAAATGCAATGTGATGAGATTGTCTGATGTCGACATTTGTGAACTGTTGTAGAGAAAAAGCTCTGAAATTAGATTTTCTACCAGACTCAAAGGGGGTGATAACAAGGAAACACAGCATGGAAAGAGTTAAAATGAGGGAACAGAGAAACACACACACACACACACACAGAAAAAAACCTTTAGTTTAGCCGATATAGCCTGAGCCTTCAGTTAGAGGTTTTCTTGTGTCTATCTTTTTCTGTCTGTATAGTGCTGTGTGTTTTTGAGAGTATGACACTATTGTGCCTGAGATCATATTGGTTATGCAGTGCCAATTAGTGTTATTGTTAGGGTTAATGAACAGGTGTGTGTGTGTGTGTGTGTGTGTGTGTGTGTGTGTGTGTGTGTGTGTGTGTGTGTGTGTGTGTGTGTGTGTGTGTGTGTGTGTGTGTGTGTGTGTGTGTGTGTGTGTGTGTGTGTGTGTGTGTGTGTGTGTGTGTGTGTGTGTGTGTGTGTGTGTGTGTGTGTGTGTGTGTGTGTGTGTGTGTGTGTGTGTGTGTGTGTGTGTGTGTGGAAACATGGACCCTGGATGCAATTAAGAGCCTGTCAAGCTAGTGTCAAAGGTGCACACAAACCCACCCATGCAGCCCCCCCCCCACCCCCCAACACACATGCACAAACAAACACAAATGCACCTGCAGACTGTTGACAGTGTGCTCCCTCTGAATTGTGTGTGTGTGCACGTACAGCCTCACACATGTTGAAATATGGCTGCCATATTTCACCGCACCCACAGCATTTGTAAATGCCAACTGCTTTCCTGCATCCCCCCCCCCCCCCCACCCCATCCCTCTCCTGCGATTGGACCATCCCACGGAGGCTTTTAACAAATTGAAGGAATAATCCACCAGGAATGGGGGGGCTGGCAGGCGGAGATGGGGGCGTTGTGGAAGGGAGAAGCCCCCCCCCCCGCCTCCAAATATCAGGGAGATATTGTAAAAAGAGACAGATGCTCCAGTAAACGACACACAACAGAGGTCATTTTTTCCGTGCAGACCTTTTTTTTCTTTTCAGAGGCAGCAAGAAGCACTGAATCGCCCAAATTGAGACAGCAGCCATTTGTAGGTCTTTGAAGGTTTGATGTGGTGTGCGCGAGGAGGGGGTTTGTGTCTGTTGGTGGCACCCATAAAAGCATCACAAAGGATGATGGGAGACAAAGATCAGACTGTGAGCCCTCCCTGAGATAGCCCTCTACCTTCATCTTCCTCTCTCTCTCTCTATCCGCCGTCCCCCATCCCCCGGACCCTCACAGTAAACGGCTCTGCTGGAGTAAATTTATAACTGCCACTTCAGCTGACAATCAAACGCTATCACTAGATTTTCACTGTCTATCACAGAGGGAGTGGCGGGGAGGAGGGGGAGGGCGTGATCGGGGGGGGGGGCTGAGAGGAGGTGAGGTCGCCGGTAGCCAATCGAAGTGTACGGATCGATGGGAGGTCGTAAGGAGCGCTCCTCCTCCTATCCACCTGCCCCACCTCATTATTCCACACACTCCTTCTTCTTACAGTATCTCCATCCTTCCCCCTTGTCTTTTCTTTACAGCCCCATCCCCTCCCTGTGTGGGCTGGTCCATGTCAAGGCCTCTGTCTCTCGCCCTGGTTTGACATGCCGCTCATAATGGTCAGATGGGGGGGGGGGGGGGGGAAATACCGCTCTCTGCATGTCTCCCTCCATCTTCTCCCCCCTGCTCACCCATTCCCCTGTCAGATTGTCATGCTGTGGCAAAATGGAGAAAATCAATTGAACGTGAGCTCTGTCTGTACCTCTGATTTCTCAAGCATAGATGGGTGTATACGTTGTGTGTTTTGCGTGTGAGGGACGAGGAGTGCAGAGGACAACAAGGCGGGGGGGGGGGGCGGGGTTTACTGACAGACTCAAGCTGGGGACGTTTGTCGCCCGCTCGTCACTTTACCCGTCAGCCAGCGGACATGACAGCCAATGCGGGTTGAGAGGCGAGTGGCGGGCTCTCAGGACGGAGCAGGAAGCAGCGCAGAATGACAGATGGCTCCTTCATGCTCAGGCCATCATGATGGGAGTGGGAGAGAGCGGCGAGGAGAGAGATGGACAGAGAAGAATGGAGGGGAAAAGGAGAAGGGAGAGATGTGACAGTATCAAAAACCCACCAGACGATGTAGACACTCAGCAGTCTGTCCCTCGGCTTTTCTTTAACAGGGCTCGCCGCTGTCATGGCTTACTGCTGGCAGGAGAAGCTAGATGTTAACACAGGAGGAGAAAGGGTGTGTTCATGATGGTGTACTAACAGAGCTGATGCATCTTCCTGCATGTGAATCCTTAATATAAGGTGTTTTTCAAAACAACGGCTCATTTGTGTGATCGCCAATTCCTTTGAAGTGGAAAATGTAATGTTTCTGATCCTAATTTGACATTTTGGAATGTTAACAAATGATTGAATATGTGGTGTAGGATTCATGAATGATTTAAGAAAGAAGGCATTGGATTTTGTAAGAGTTGGTGATATTGTCTTAGGGTCAGTGTCTCTTTCTTTTCCAATTGTTGTTTCCTGAAGTCACTACCCCTAAGTTGCGCCTCACCCCAAATCTATCCTTTGAAATATTAAACATTCAGCACCTGTAGGCTTAAACGATAGCGGTCATGGCCACTGAGGTCAGAGTTTCATGCTTTGTATGCCTAACCATCCACCTCAACGCCTCTGTCTTTTTCAACAATGTCATACAACTCTCACCGCTTGCTGCCAAGAGCTGACTCGCACATTTTGCACATCTGTAAAAGGTTGCACAAACGGTTGTTAATGAATGACTAATGCTGTTGTTTTTTTCTGGTCTGGCCGGGAAAGAACCAGAGCATAAAAAGAAACACAGAATTTCACAGTGTTTATTTAGTAATTTTACTGCTAAGGTCCCTCACAATGGCGTTGGACCTGATTGAGAGATTAACAATAGTTGAGACAAAGATAATAAAGTGGACAGTGACAGTTGCCTTTGCGGATCACTCACCCCTCCATCACTCCCAATTATGAGGGGAGGAGGACGAAAGGAAAGGACATGTTCTTAAACTGGGCGTCGTGCCAGATGTTTGAGCGTTTGGCAGGAAGGAAAGCTGTTGGCCGCGTTGCAAACTGAACATACTTTATACCTCCGTCCCATGATCCTGCTGCTGATAGGCCGTGAGAGAATATGTTGAATGGGTTCTGTAAATAAGTCAATGATTCATCCAAGAATCTGTTTCTCTTTAGAGGTGGAGAAGTAGATAGGATGCAGTGTGGACATATTTAACAGATAATAAAAGCAGACTAAAATAACCATGGAGTCAAGTTAAAAACTGGCTCACTAATACAAATAAAGTTAATTTGACTGATAACAGGTGGCTATCAGGATCAAATAAATTATCACACCATTAGAGAAGCTTGAAAAAAAGGCAAGAAGTTAAAATAAAAGACACCATGAAAGCCTCTTTTCTATTTTGATCCAGGTCACTGAAGGCGAAGCCGAAGCAAAACAGACACACACAACCTTGTAAGACAAATAGGTTTTGTCATCCCTGCAGAAGGCTCCCTTTTCGTCAAAGACCCGGAGGCTGCGGCTACGATGAATTGTGACATAGCCTAATTCCTTTGGAATTGCAGTACAGTCGATAAAGGAGCAAACGGTCTGGCAATGACCTCCAGGATAGTGTTATTGACCTATTTTGCATACACACTGGGTGCGAGAATGGACAGGCGCTTTATTTGTGCCGTTATTTATTGGCCCGCAACATGACTGTAATGCCTGTCCAGGGACTCTGCTGGAGTGCAGTTATAGATTATCATGATTGCTAGTTATTAGTGTGGCACACACACACGCGCACACACGCACACACACGCACACGCACTCTCAGAGCTCTGTTGGAATAGAGAAGACAGAGGCAGTCTTGTGCGAATTGTTATTGAAATAGTTTAACGCCAGCCCAACTCTAATTCAAGGACAAAGCTGGCACTGCAGTAGTCGACTGCTAAAATGTAAATATTATGTGTATGTATGCCCTGTGTCGACACTGTCTCAAGACATAATTACAGAGTGAGAAGTGGCAAACATTTACCTTGACATTCAGTTCTTAGTGTGAATCAATATTTTGAAAGAGGACTGAAATGTAGTCACACAGCTCCTTTCTTTTTCTCGCTCCGTGTCCCAAAGAGAGAAACAAGACGAGCGATGGAGAACCATTTCTTCAGCTACATGTCACACTGCCAGACACTTAAGCCATGCACTTGTTGTATGTGGCTCTGCGATGAACCCTTTCCACTCACATTGCAAAGAGAGCAAAAAGACAAGGGCCACCCTTTTCCGTCTCTGCCCTTTTTCATCGCCTTCCCTCAGCTCTGTATCAGCATCAGTTTCGCACTTAACAACATTTCTTGGCACCGGCTCAAGGTCCTTTTCGCCTCCCTCGTCCGTGGAAAGTCGTCTCTATAGTGGGCCGTGTAATTTACATTGACAGTGGTATTGACTATATTTAACAGACTGATGAATGGCAAAAATAAATAAGACTTTCAGGGGAGCCCTGCGGCGCTCCACAACAATACATTACAATTAGGCCTTCAGACAATGAAAAGGCTAAAGTCGTCCACAAGCAATTAGCTGGAACCTTCAAAGGGAAAATGGCAAAATGTAACTCAAGAATCTAACAAATGCTGTCCAAACATAAGTGCAGATTGTTGAATTTCTCTCAGTTGGAAATTTCATAAAAATCAAGAAAATCTAAATGTTTGGAAACTAATGCAACATTAAGGAAAATGAAATTGTTAATTTGCTCCCTTTTTCGACTCGGTTATTTTCCCTTTTCTTCCATCTAAGTTGTGTGCAGGTACATGGTATCTCTGTGGGATTAATTGCTCATTTAGCAACTCTTTTCCATATTTCACGGTTGAGAGAATATCCAAATTAGCTTTGCCATCAGAGTTCACTTCTTCCACTGGGGCCTGAATGACCACACTGCAGGACAGCACAATGGGCCAATCGGACAGTCGTAACCCATCAGGTGGGCGGGGCAACAGCTGAAGACAATGTCCACTTCTTGGCTCTCTGTTAGTGAGTTGCATTGGAACCAAGTAATGTGGGAGGATGAGGCAGATTCATTGAGATTAGGACATTCAGGCCCTTGTTATTATGGAGGCCATTTATTTCTCTGTAAATTAGAGTTTGGCTGAAAGCGTCACAGGGTACCAAATGGACCCGTCTATGCTGGTCTGGTGGACTGAGGGGAGAGCAGCAGGGTGGTTGGGTTGCGAGTGAGCGGCAGTTATTATTCAGATCTGGACGGCACAGTGGTGGGTGCTGGAGTCGACCTAATGGGGTGGGAAGGCGCAGTCGATGGCTTTCTCTGACGCTCGGCTGCGCTGATATCTCTCCCGCTCTCCACTTCTTTCAAGCCCACCCCCCGACTGGCTATCCATCCACACCGACGTATTCTGATGACTCGTGTCATTAAAGCTAACGTCCGCTGAGGAGGTAATTAGCCAAAGTATGGCATTAATCAGCGGCTAGAGCCCCTCGTGCCTGCCGGGGTGTCTGGGACGTGCTTTTTGCAGCCATGCCGGCCTCCTGCGGCCCCCTGTTTCACACATGGTGGGCATTAACCTTCGGAGGCTTGGTCGTTTGTCTATGACGGGCTCATACTCTCTTCTTCACAAGCTTCCCGTCTGTATTCCTGCCACTGGATGGATCCTGTAAATGCCAGAGTGTAGTAGAGCAGAGGGAGTGATGGAGCATGGAGAAAGGACACAGTCAATGTTTTATTTAACAGCTATTTCACACAAAGTGCCCAAAAATATTCACTGGTTTGAGGCGAAAATATCTCCCATCACCTGTTGCAGTTTTAAGTTGAATAAATCTTGTACACAGAGTGGCGCGTGTGTTCAAGAAACAAATGTCTTTTCTGACAGTGCAATTTTGAAGCCCTCCGTTAGAGCAGTTAAATGAAGTCTGTTTAGTGTTGACCGATGGGTCATTTCTCTGTCCTCCTGCTCATCAGTGTCCTCCCAGACAAACAAATCACCGCTGCTTTGCCAAAACAAAATGGTCTCCATCAGTGCGCGCACAGTGACATCTCCATCTGCTGTCAGACAAACCATTAAAAGTGCAGGGCAAAATTTCAGCCCTGTCAGTGCATATAAAGTCTCTCATTTCTCTCCATCAGCACACTCTAGCAGTTCCGCACAGCAGAGATAGACTCAATCTAAAAACGGACTCCCATACTGAACATTTTGATTTCATTACCACCCGCCACTGAATATTCATATCCTTTTTTTTAACTGCTGTGTCAAGTCACACCTGGAACCAGCAGGGCGTCATACATTATTCATTAGTGAAAGGCAATGGGGTGTGGTCTAATAGAGTTTACTGGGGAGCCGACAAGCTCAGTCTCCACTTCCTGATTCATTAATGAAGCCTCTTCTCCCACCAGTGGAGTTGAGCTAACCTCCCGCCCATGCGACAAGGCCCGAGGGTCCTGGAGGAACCGCTCGGCTCTCCTCATTTAATTGTTCTTGCGCTGACCCGACCAGGAGATTAGCGCAAAGAACACGAGGCGGGGAGGGAATACTGCCAACCGCGGATTTCACTTTTCTAACCTCAGCCAGTCCAAATCCACCGCTCGCTGGGGAGCCCTGACGGCGATGTCTACCCAGATAAAACGAGCCATCTGCACAGTCTGAGATCAGATTCGACTGACAATACGTGAAAAAGAAAATTGAAAATAAGGCAGAAATGGAAACAGGCAGGGCTGAGGACTTTACTTTGAACAGTTCTCTGCTGACATGCAGAGACTTTCATACATATCTAATCCAAGATTGTTATAGTCAGGGAACAAGATGCAAAAATGAATTTAGCCTCGAGAAATTACATCAGCACACTAAATCAATGAAAGTCATAAAAGTACTGTAACTGACGGTTTAATCATTTAAATCTGACTGAGCATGAGATGATCTGTCACTTGATTGGATGAAATAAATAATCTTGTTGTCAACAAAGGACAGTATGGAGGTAAATAACAGGTGATCATCCAGCTGTTTGAACACTCATCACCTGTAAAAATGCTACGCCTGTTCACCATATTCAGAGCAGTTGATTTGATTTGTGCTCCTCCAAACTTTATCACTGAGTTTCCACCTTCTATTTCTTTTCTTTTATGTCTGCTAGGCAGTGATCTTAAACTTTGCTACTCATTATGGTTAACTATGCTATAATTCTGCTTTAGGTGCAGACACTTTAATGGGCTGAGGCATGTGAGGCATGACACATTTTTCTCTGAAAATGCCTCAGCTCAGATTCTGTCACCTATTTGCCCATTGTGGTGAAATAATTATTCAGATTTGAACTAAAAGTCTTAATGTCAAACTGTAAAAAGACTCAAACCCCTGCTTATACTGTCTTAAGAAACAATACAAAAGTGAAAGTACTGATTACATACTTTGGCCCTTTTCTGTAATAAAAATGCAAATATTTTCACTGGAATAGATTTGATTGGTATCACTTTAATATTGCAACTCCATAAATTCTTAAAAGAAAATGTAAGAATTCATCAAAAAAGAATGCCCTTATTGTAATTTAAAATTCCATTATGCTTAGATATTGAAGTGGAGTTATAAACTGTTTCTTCAGATGTAGCATTATTCAAACTCAAAATGATTGGTAAATTTTTTCGAATGCAAATCCCTCTTGCATTTACAACACAATCAAGTAGTGGAAAAATGTGCACATACAATTTTACATACATTTTCATTCTGAGTCTCTTAAAAAGTCTTAATTCTGACTTCCCTTACACTAAAGCAAGTCTGTATTTTATTTTTTGAACATATGTTGTATTAATACTTTATGCAAAGTAACTACTGTAATCAAAGACATGTAGTGGAGTAAGTATTTCACAGGGAATTATATTGGACTAGAAGTATAAAATAACATAAAATGGAAATACTGTGGGAAACTTCCTCAAATGTCTTATTAAATACAGAACTTATACTCAATATACTTCAATCAATTCCCACCACTGGTGTTGAGTTGACACTGGGAGGGTGATTCCTCCATTGCACTTGACCTTTTTGTCCCAGGTTGACACAGGTTACAGGTTGAGGTAATCATAGGGGTATTAAAAGCTTTGTTCAGGGTCTCCTACTCATGTCTGAACTCAACACCACAGCTGAGGCTGAAGTGCATTCATCAGCATTTCCTATGTCAGGTGTTTGAGACCGATTTATCCCAACCTGTCCGTCAAACGTTAGGATGCATGATAAACTTTTCACATGTGTTTAGATGGATTATGTTGGAGAACCGTTGCTCAATTAGAGTAAAAAAGTGACCCAGCCAAAAAATGCATTGAAATAGAATAAAGAATGCACAATATAAAAAGTTCTATAATAGATCAAACTACTACTAAAACAATATAAACATATACACATTATAGAAGTGTGCAAAGTAGTTGCCGTCTCCAACAATAACATTTCAATCAGGAGAGACATGTTTTAATGTATCAATATATATTTATTGCCAAGAATACACAGATTAATGTAATGGTGTTTGGCGATTAGACCCCGTTGTGCGGGAGCATCATCCGGGAGCGGAATGACGAGTCGATAAACCCCTCCCCCCCGGGGTCTATACACTGGTGGTGGTGAAGGCATGAAGGGATTGATAGGGGTCGGTTTGAAGAGGACTGTTTTTAGCTTGACGTGTACCCTGGTTTCGGAGAATTGGGAGGTGGAACGTGTGGAAGAGGGCTGCGTAGAGTCACCTGCAATGACATCTGTCAGGAGGGGGGAGAGAGAGAGAGGGCAGATTTTAAAGGTTTGACAATGTTCTATGATTGGCTTGTGGGAATAGACAAGAAAGTGATAGGTTAGCTGGGGAGTGAACGCCCCCGTTCGCTGATTGGAGGGTTGAGCATAGTAAGAAGGAAATATGTGATTGACAGATATAAAGACGGTCTTCCTGGTTGAACTTGCGCTGAGCTTAATTTAAATGCTGTGAGGTAGTGAGTACAACATGTGCACATTGTTCAGGCTGATTGGAAGGTATAACAAATGGGAGTCTGGTTAAAAATGAATAAAAGAGAAACTAAAGAAACTTCGAAGAGTTCTCTGCTAGCCAGATGTTGAACAGGTTGTTGTTAGGAATTATTTCCTTTTTCACTTCCTGCATTTTGCATTAACCTGAGCTGGTGGTCACTGTCCACAGTGATTGTCCTCTCCTCTTCCCTCTGCCCTCAGTCCCCGCCGCCCTATCTGAGATGGACATGTGTTGGCACCTGGGGGAGCGAGACGCTAACTTTGTGTCTGTCCTCTGCACCCTCTGAGACTGTGTGAGCAGCGGCCGGCTACTCAATCAAATCCTGACCTTTTCTTTTCCTCGGACATCTAACGTCAGGACCATCACCCGCTCTCTTAGCCACAGTGTTTGTATTGTACGTCACATCACATATTCACTCATTTTCAGAACAGAACCGTTGTCTATGTGGAAGAAGCAGTGTAAAAAAAATGGCGTTCAATTATAGTGCTAGGGAGGACTGTCTTTTGACAGCGGGCTTTTTTCAGTCCAAGTGAAAGAAATGAATAGAGGGGGGAGGGGGCAATATTGATCATGTTTTATGAGCTCGGCAGTGTGACTGGTGAGGCGACGGCGAGGAGCTGCCACTTGTGTTTTTTGTCCCGAGATCCTCCATCATCACAACGCTCATGTCCAAGGTAACAATCAATCTGTCAATAAAAACCAAAACAAACACAAGGCAGAAAATGATGCATCACCCCCCACCCCAAAACAATGACAAACAAATAGATTTGAGTGGGAACATGCAACTCGTCTCTGTAAACTGGGGTTGAGGGGGGGCTAAACACAATTCAGCCTTATCGCTTCTCGTAGGCTTACCCTCCCTGAAATGATTGTTTCACTCAAATAAACAGATTGAATATATCATGCATCCTTGGTGTGTAGATAGAAATAAATCTTTCAAATCTGCCCTCTTTTTTTTTCAACAAAGCAATTTCTTAGCAGGCGTCTCTCTGACTGAGGAGGCCGTCTCTCATAAATTCACTCCGGCAAGTGCATAAATCTCCCTTAGAGATACCATCATGTGTGGATTGAGGAGAGAGGGGGGGGGCATGCTGCATGTTTGCACTGAGGGCATGAGTCTTTCCGGGTGTGTACACATTTGCCAAGCACCTGAGACTATTTACTGTGCGTGCGCATTTAGTTGCAAGGTTTTATAGGTGCATCTGCTGTCTGTCATTTAGTTTCTACATTATACACGTGTTTGCGGGGCTGTGCGGATGATTTATGCGATTGATTTTAACGGGTGATTATCCACCTGCCTCCATGCAAATGATCTGTCCTCATTTCTGAGTGGACAGCTCATCTGCACCGTTTCTAGCTAGCTGGATGAAAGTCCGTTTGTCCCCGATATTAAATTGGACTATATTCATCTTTGTCCAACCATTGTCCTGCCCCATTTCTCTTTTAATCCCCATCATCTCTCCCACACTCTCAATCCTTTTGTCTCTCCCCCTCCAGCTTTCTTGTCCTTCCCCGCCTCCCTTCCCCTTGTCCCTTTTCCCCCCCTCTCTCTCCCACCATGCAGCCCTGCGGTTACTTTCTGACTTGTGTGCAGTTTAATAATCATTAGGACAGAGCCCCTAATGAATAGAGTCACTTGGACTAATTGCTCGCAGTGTTTCAAGATACGAGAGAGCGTGGACGGGGAATGAGAAAAAATGAGAATGTGGACGTTTAATAGCTTGTTTGCGGAATTTTAAAGAGGTAATTAGACGCACTTACAGTACGTTGACCACACACCGCGTGTTTGTTTTTTCGCAGGAGATGATCAATCTTTTGGTTGATGGAGCGCGACGGAGCTAAGCCTCGTAAAAAAAGACTGTGGTTGGAAAGATGCAGAAAGAGTTGCATGATTATTCTGCTTGAAAATTAGACCACTAGGGAGGAGGGGGGGGGGATCCATTTATTGCTATCATACAAGCATTTGCTTTAGTTAAGCATGACAGCCCCTTGTAAATATATATTTAACAAGTCAGACCGCAAAACAAACACACAAATGTGTTTTAGAAAAGTGAATTCTAAAAGTCTCCATTACTGTTATTGAGGCATTTAATTCCAACCACTAACCACATCAGTGTTGTCTGCTCCGCTTGAGTGTGATTCCTCCATAAGACCTAATATCTTTTATTTTTTTAACAAAAGCATTATATGACCTGGTCCAGCATACACACACACACACACACATACACACACAAACACACTCACACACACACAGCACTGAGTAAAACCAAGAATTGAAAATTGTAAGCGTTGTGAGGTGAGGACCCTGTCACTCTGGATCAAACATATTAGCAGGCACCTCAGTGCTGGTGGACAGGTGTAGCTTAGCCCTGGGGCGACACCGTGTCCTGGGGAGACTGCTAGCAGAGCAGTGTGTGTATATAATTGTGTGTTTGTGTCGTTTCGCTCCAAACACTCTCACAGGAGAACACAGGTGTATTGATTTTCAGCAGCAGCCATAGAAGGGAACCACATATTGGCATTAAACCCTTTTGACATGTCGCTCCCAATGAACACCATATTGTACACTTGATGTGACACACCGGCAAAGGACTTGTGTGTATCACATAGCATGTGCAGGAAAAGGCACATTTAGTGTGTATGAGCAGAATCCCTGCAGGGATTTCTCTCTGAGCCCAAACACCTCTGCTGCTCACATTCAGCCAAAGACAATAATCTCCTAGACTTAAATAAACATATTGACGCGGAAACCTTTTTTATTTATCACACC
Organism: Trematomus bernacchii; assembly: GCF_902827165.1. Classification (NCBI taxonomy): domain Eukaryota; kingdom Metazoa; phylum Chordata; class Actinopteri; order Perciformes; family Nototheniidae; genus Trematomus; species Trematomus bernacchii. Next base: position 3,225,291 of record NW_022987685.1, read on the forward strand.
TGCACATTGTGAACAGGCAAACCTCCACACCTGATAAGCCAGGCATGCAAAGCAGGCTGAATCTTCTCGCTGAAACATGGCCCAGAGCGATCTCTCGTACTCTCACTTCACTCATCTTTTTCCACCATCACAGCGTTACCAATTGCCATGAACTGATGTTTCCACTTACTCCACATCCTGGCTACATTTTTTCACCGTTTGATGTTTTTTTTTCCTTGAGTGGCGAACTGTATCTCTTTGCTACGACGGGCCATGATGACAAATACACTCGATTTCACTTTGTTACCTAGCAACGTTATTGTCCCCCCGCCATGTCTGCGCAAGCGTCTTCGGTCTTCGATGGGAGTAATGCGGCCGTCGTGGAGATTGCTTCGGAGCCTGAGGTGGGGGTGGGATTACCGCTGGGTTTGGATGTCCATCAGGGAGATGATGGCATGGGATGATGGAGCGAGGGGGTCGGGGGTTATGGGTAATAGTTGATGGCCGTTTGGCTTTCACTTAAGTAACCAGTTATGTCAAGAGATGTGCAATTCACCTCCAATGTATTAGGCCTGCAACATTTGGACAAAAAATAAAAATTCCAATTACTTTAACCGTTTTTGCAATTGTAATATTATCGACGATCCTAGAGTGAATGACCATTGTAGAAACATTATTCACATTAACATTTAAATGAGCAAACCATGATCAATTTATAATGTTTTTTAAAGTAACTACAAACTAAATAATTTTGTCAAGTCTTCAGATTATGATTTGTACGACGGGATATCTCTGCTGCTCCATAATGCTTGATGATATTTTTAACACATATTCAGCCTTAACAAATAGTGCATTTTAATTCATTGTACACTTTCGCAAAATCAGCCAGATACGTTTATTTGCATTATCTCTTTTATTCTGACTCTTATTTAGCCCTTCCTGCCCTAGACAAAAAAAGCAGAATGCCATTATGTATGTGCATCAGGTAAAGTGTTGTTATTTGCTCAACCCCCATTGTGGACTCAATTGAAGGAGACTCCCTGGAATGGATAGCTGCCATATCTTAGCCCCAGGAGCAAAAGTGTGGAACATATCGAGAGAACAGGCGAACCATTCCATCGCTGTTTTCCAACCTGTGCATTTCAGAGCTTTGGTCCCCTGCTGGGGGGCCAATGTAATTCAGAAAGAGCCAGATGTCAACCTCAAATACAGATGGGTGTTTGTGTTTCAGATTATCTGGGTGTAATTACAGATTAAGGATTTGTTTAACGGTATTGATCCAGTAAATGTGGGCTGTGTAGGTTTAGCAGATGAGGAGGGGGTTACATGTACACGTGTCACTAAGGATGTGTACACTTACATGAACCGAGAAGCAGGTGGTGACATGACAACCCCCTTAAATAAAGGAATGATCCCTCCTATGGATCAGAGTTGTCTCCTGTCACACTGTTTTTGGTCATGTGGGTGTACCAACATGAACAGGGTGCTATACATGCACAAAGATCAAGGCCAGAGGAGCGAGTTTGCCCTGTCAAGTATTCCAGAACCTCGGTGTCCTCTTTCCAGTAAAGCACTCATTCAATCTCCATCGTAAGCTACCTGTCATTTCAAACAGAAACACTTTTAACTCAATCTGTTGTGCTACTCTGAGGAATGATGTGACGTGGTAGAACAGTTAGCAGGGATAAAGAGCTTTAATGTATGTGAATCAAAAAGAACATCAGACAATAAATGTCTAGGGAAAAACTCCTAAGAGGTAGAAGCAGTTAACTTAGTTTCCTTCACATTGGTATTGAAGGGAGGTCAGCCAAAGGGTGAAACAGCTCGTGATTGGTTGCAACAACTGGAGGCCATAAAACGGGATCTTGTTTGAGCAGTTGTATGGCTTTAATTCTATTGCCCTGAACACCAGTTGATGAATTGAGCTGGTTGCCTTAGAGACAAGTGCACGGCGGTTAAAAAAAAGAAAGAACATTTCTTATGTTTTCATGGCAAAAGGAGACCCTGCCCGATATCAATTACCAGGTGACTGTTAATCAATCGCAGCGGCGGCATAATGATTTGTTGTCACATCTTTGAGGAATGTGCAATGGCGGCTTGAGTTGGTTTTCTCCCTTTCTTTCTTTCTTCCTTTTGGGTTCTGGTTGACATTTTCCCTCTCAAGACAAAGACAAAGTGAGGTAAACAGTCTTTTGGGTCGGTTTCATCTCCATTCGGACCCCCCCTGTTGTTGAGCTTTCTTTTTAAGTAACAGAGGAGAAACTGATTGTTCTTTTTTGCTCTGTAATTTTCCGCTGATGGGCTCTGCCTGCTCCGTCTGCGGTTACAAAAGCTCGCTTGACAACTCGACAATTACCGCCACTCAATCGGCATAGAAAGGCTGCTGCTGCTTGTTGTTACATTGCTTTTCACACAACATTTTTAAATGCTTCTTAGCGTATGGAGAATCCAGATGCATTTCAGCATACCTTTTCATAAAGAATGCCTTATGCTGCTGTGATTGGCTGGGTCATCAAAGGAAAAATAATCACCTGGATAAAAACGGCGTTGAATTTTATTGTAGACCGTAACAAAGACATGAAGTTGGGAAAATCTCCTGTTGCTCAAAAGTTTGCTGAGTGGTTTTTCTTAATTTCCTGTTTCCTGATACACAGATAAAGACTCTTATTTTATGGTTAGTTAGTTTTGATTAAAACGAGTGGGGCTTATGCATATACACATGATAAGGTAAACACATTTAATCACATATTAAATTCACCAGAAATAAGTTCTGAAACCTTTGATCCAACAATTTGAATTGTTCCCCACCAGAAGGCGCTTTAGACTACAATGAAGCACCACATTATCTACAAGCAGTCATTAATCGCGATGCAGAAAAAGTATTAAGTACACAGTTAATCGTACAGGGTCAGCCAATCGGCACACTCCTCAGAATACGCACATTTGAAGAAGAAGAAGAAGAAGTACTTTACTGATCCCAATTTAGGAAATGTTTGCATTGCAGCAGCATAAAAAGACAAGGCATTGTTCATTAGAGAAATTAAAAGACTATAAATAAACAATCCAAAATGTAAACATCTCAAATAGAAATAAAATAGCATTTAAAAAAAGTAGAAAATACACATGTTGAAGTACAGATTTACAGTAACAAAATATAAAGCAGGATATTATATATACATTAAGTGTGTAAGGAATGGAATATTAAATATGAAATAGAATATAAATGTAACATGTACAGTGTGATTTGTGCTGTGTTTGCACATGGTACTTTTGTAATAGGCCTACTGAAATACACTTGATTGCTTAAGACTGAATTCCAAGCTCTCGCAATAATTTAGAATTTTTTTTTAAAGTTTTGTACTATTGCCTTAATGTAATCCAGTTTGATTGTAGTGAAGCCAAAGACCATTTTCCACATCGTAGACAATAACTTCTCAAAACCAACCTAAGACCTCAGCTTCTGTCACTGCTAAAACGAGCGTAACAATGTGGCTGCCATCATTGTTCCTAAACGGTCATGTATTACTTTTGAAAGTGCTGTAGCAGTGGTTTCCCTTCAAGTTCGACTGGTCCTCCTCCCTCACTCTCTTCCATTATGCTGCTGTCTCCGGAGCAGGAGCATACAGTAGTTCTATTTGGAGCCCAGCAAAGCTCTCAGCTAATGCCCCCAGGGATGCAGCATCATATCTGGCCAGGAGCGATGCAGAGACGTCTAGTGGTGGAGGCTTTGTGGCTTGCCTTTTACCAGCACATCTGGCTCCAGAAGATTAGTGTGCTACTGGACCCTAGGAAAATACACATCACGTGGACTTAAAGGAACACAAAAACAACGAGAAATGCTTTCCGGAGCGGTTTGCCGGGGAAGAAATAAAGCACTGCCATAAACAGATTTGTGTATGTCAGAAAATGAATACGAGTATAAATGTAAATATGCAGAAATGAGATTATCCAAAGGAGAGGGAGTTAATCAAGTGGAAGTTGCTTTTAAAACACGCCATCAGTCGGCCTCGGTTCCTTTATCGTCTCACTTGCCCTCTAATGTCTCTCACCACTTTAGGCTTTTAATGTGCGTCTTTGAGAAATGTTCCTCTGACCGGCACATCCATTTTTCCTTTCCTCCTTAATGACAATTGTGTATTTATCTGTCCCTGGTTTGCTGCGGGGTTGGTAAATAATACACTCTAGGATGATGAACAATCCATCGTTGGACATGTTACGGCAGCCTCGTAATGAACTGAAGTCGTTTGTGTGGCAGTAATTACACACTCCTCTGATTAAAGATGGCTGTGCTGGATAGTATTTGGGTAATTATTCCCTTTTGCGCGATGTGATAAGCTCATAATGTCCAGTCAGAGGGGGGGGGGGGGGGGGAAGTTAATGACATGCTAAGGCTGGTTGGAGTGAATATCCAGTCGCTTTTCCTCAATCACTCACTCCCTTGGCCTCTGTCGCCCCTGCAGCACGACTGACTATCTTTATGTGTAGATTCCCAGCATGTCGGCACTAGCAAGGCTAAAGTAATTGCTGCCGAAATGGCCTGGTTGCACTCAGCCCTCGTTATGTGAATGCTAATGGCAGCTAGCCTTAGCTCTTTAACACTAACACGTGACTGCCCCACCAACAATGCTAATTAAAGTCATCTTTTTTTTCTCCCTCCTCTTCTTCCTCTAATTCCATGCTCCATGGATGACCTAATCCCTCTCCTTATCCCTACTTGCTGTTTGTAATTAAGACTTGCCTCCCTCATCTCTCTATTTAGCCACTCTGTCAGCTCTATGCCCCCCCCCCCTCGACCAAGAGCCCATCTTTCTTGAAGCAGAGCATACCTTGATCTAACCTCCAGAGTGGCATCCTCTCATCTCACCAGAGGTTATATTTTCCTCAGCCCAGCCACACCCCCTGCAACTACCTTCATCCATCACACACACACACGCACACGCGCACGCGCACGCACACGTGCGCCTTCGGTACAGCAGCATGACCCCAAAGACACGGTGCAGGCTCAGGGGAGTGTAGAGCTAGCGATGTTAGTGATCAGTCAGCTTCATTTTGCATTTCTCTGGCATTAAGGACTCTAAGGGGCTGAGTGGAGCCGTCATGTTTCCTGTCATACATGCTTCTATGTTCACCTCAGCATCCGAATGTACCAGGAAGCCCCCCCCCCCCTCCCTATAGAGGTCATTGTATTGTATGTTTGCTGGTGTGTCAAGCACATGTTTGTCATCTCCATGTTCTGTATGGGGGTTGAGCTATGGGTTAGCATGTTGACAATGAAGAATCTTAGTCAGCCAGGCGCGAAATGAGAGGAAAGAGGCAACCTCTGTTCCCCAACTGCCCCACAACGTCCACGCAAAAAAAAACCCAGACCCAACATATCCAATGCCACAGGGGGGGGGGAGAGAAGCTGTAGGACAATTCACTCCCCTCAGGGCAACATTTCCAACTAATAATGAGTCGAATAGAATAAGAACGAGGTTAATATGAGGTGCTTGACCCCTCAGATATTCCACTAGAAAACCTAACTGTATGGGCTGCAGTTGGAATATCCACGTCCAGACCCCCATATGACCAAACCTTCAACATAGATAGATGGATGGATGGATAGATGGATCTTCAATTAAATTGTCCCCAAGGGAAATAATTTTTTTCTCAGGTCAGTTCCATACTGTCATACAATGCAATAACTAAAAGAGAAAAAATAAGGAAAAAACACGTATTGGCAGTTGAAGCAAAAATAATCTGGTGTTTTTCAAGGATAGTGCAAGACATATAAAGTTACAAACCCTATTAGGACATACATAAGCATTATGTTTGGTCTTTTGGGTGATTTTTGTCTGACTGCAAACAAGTCCAAATAGCTTTAACCAAGAGTTAGTTGTACAGTTATAGTTTTCTACCAGAATTTAGAATAACTTTGTACTGTAATGTACATTTTTATTAATTTCCTAACATTATAACTCAATGCTTTGTGTTTATAAGATGTAAAATGCAGTTTGTTTGAGTATTGCAATGTAAAACTGAACAAATTGTTGTTGTGCTTCTGGCTCATGAAGCTGTGCCCAGTAGTTTACCTGCACAGTGGAGGCCTGTAGCAAAGCCACTGAAACACACAAACAGTTTCAAACACTGTTTCATATGGTTGCCCTTTAAGACTTGGACCGCTGACAACCGGCACTGTTTTAACTAAAAGAAATAAACAAACAAAAAAAAAAAAGGCCAGAGACAGAATGCTGCCAACAGACCCGAGCCCAGTGCCCACAGAGGGGTGCTGTGGGGCGCCATCTCAGACAGAGAGTGGCGCATGGAGAGGCAGAAGACAGCAAAGCGAATGGGCAGTGAGAGGTGGCCCCGGTTTATCGGCTGTGGCAGGCCTGGCGCGGCCTCCCAGCGCTCAGGGGGAGCCCAGTGCTACCGTTTTAATGAATGTAAACGAGGACGGAGGGGACTTCCGTTAATGCTTAGCAGCGCTTCGAAAGATGCCAGGAACAGGGTCTCCACAAGCCATGGCAGCGGCCGTGGCACTTGCCCAGACGAGGGGAGCGCCAGGAGCCGTTTGTTTGACAAGGCCCAGAGATGGAGCTCATGCTAAGAACAGAGGGGCTTTGTAGTCGGGGCCAGATATGCCGGAGCACAGGCCCTCACTCATATGGCGGGAAACACAAACACACATTTGTTACACACATCGGATGGACTTACACGCTTAACACAGGGCAGATAAAACACTTTCTCTCACAAGTACGTATACTTTTATATATAAAAGTTGCATGGACAAGTCATGTTCAAGAGAAGACTCTGTGCACATGCTGTTGATCCTGCTCTGTGCACAAACACACACAAAAAGAGGCTGTCCAGGCTGTGGACATTTTGCTGTCATGATTTAAACAGTTGTTCCAAGGCCTCTTCCAGCCACCCATCCACCAGCCCACCCCCCAGCCGCCTCCCCCGTTCTTCTTCTTCTTCTTCTTCTTCTTCTTCTCTCTCATCTCAGCCAGAATGAAAGTGACATTTTTGAGCCTGCATCCCTCAACTCGCACTCCGCCGCGCTCCGGCTTGACAGCGGCACATTCAAGGCAGTGTCAGGCTGAAATTATACTGTCTGTGAAGCTCAATAACGAGGCAAGGGATACAGACGCGCCAAAGAACAAGCACACCCCGGAGCTGTGAGAGTCAACCTTCGCCTTTGAAGAGTGATGAGGAGTAGTAGGAAGAATCAAGTGGATGAAATGAAAAGGAGTGTTTGTTTTTTATGCCGCAGTTTATGGAGTCTGTTTCATCTGATATTTGAAGATTGCAGCTTCAATACAAAGTGCGTGCAGTCTTTTAATTTACTACAAGTGCAATTTCCCTTAACACTTTGATTAAACCAAAAGGCGGGGATGTGATTTAGATAGTGTGTCACGTAACATATCTTACTTTCAAAGGAAAATAAACTGAAAACATGTGTACTAAGTGCTCAATGGGTGCTTGTGACACACAGTCTCCCTGAGAACAGCTCATTTAGCTATGTAAATGAGCCAGAGGATGACATCACAGTTAGCAAAAGGTCAAAAATACTGCACTGAGCTTCCAGCTTCACATCACTGACAGCTGACACCGAGTCCACTCCAACAGCAGGGTCCCTGGCTGTATAATGCCCACTGTCGTTGGGTAAGCAGTGCTTATGCTATAACAGGGATATGTTCTCAAAGGTTGTCCATAACTGGAACCCACCTCGTTAACTTCATTATACTCTTTATTACCATAATGACCAATGAGTTGTTTTGCAAGTCGCAAGTTGGACTCGAGTCCTTTTCTTTGAGTTTGAATTCCTAAACAAGTCATATGACACTCCTTGCTATATTTAAATTGGAATTCCAGCATTGTTAGCATAATGCAATATGTTTTTTTATTGACCTTTGTATGCAAACTAAATTATTATTAGTAATGTAACGTTATATCTTCACGGTTTTGCAACCTTATTGGATGCTCAACACAATGGATTTGGGGAATATGGAGAATCATTAGTATTAATGTTATTTGATTCGGGAAACACATTGATTTGTTGCACACTTTTGAAATAAAATGGTAGCATCTTTGGTCTTGGGGAAGATACCAAGTATGTTGAACTCTAGGGCTCTATTTGAATTGAATTCCCAAGGCATCAGTTTTAAAAGTTGCAAGTCTTTTTTCAAGTTGAGTCATCAAAATGTGGGACTCGAATATGACTCTGCTATAATGTATGACAGCTGCTTTTGCAAGTAAAACAAAAACACTCTTTGAGAGATCGAGAAGGAACAGAAAAAATGAAAGTAGAACTTCTCTCTCTCATGGCAGGGGAGCAGTATCATCCTTAGGAGGTGTTGCGTATGCGTCTCTTTTTTAATCTGGCAGTGAATGCGCTGGTGAGTCATTCCCATCTACTCTGACTCAAATCATGTGCTCCATACTGCAGGCCAACCTTAATGGAAGATTCATACAATCCTCTGCCCATGACGAGCGCTCTCCCCGGCCCAACTGCAACCGCTGCCGACACAACTCGTGACACAGCCCGAGAGGAAGCCAAATGTAGGCACAGGGAGGGAGGGAGGGAGGGAGGGAGGAGGGGGCCACTGGATGCCATGTCTTTAGCCGGCTAAAAAAAACTAATCAGTGGCGTATTTCTGCCGCCATGGAAACATACCTTGTGACAGCACCTGCCCCCTGGATACGCTGCCCCAGCCGTGACCTGCGGCATTCCTCGCCTAGCCTGAAGCATCGGGGGGAACAAGTTAGATTAGACGAGGACGGAGAGAGACAGAAACATGAGAGAGATTACGCACCCTGGGATGAAGCTAGAGTTACAGTCAGATGGCTGGGGGTGAGGGGGGGGCTGGGGGTGAGGGGGCTGCTGATGGTGGTGAGCTTGGGAAAGTGGGCCACGCTCGGACTTCTACAGATAAAGTCTCGTGAGAGGGAGGTGAGGGACACTTGAGTCTAAAGTTTCCATGGATGAGTCAGTCAGCTGGTGCAAAGGACATGTTAATGTTCAACGCTAAAACATGCACAAACTGTTAGCAGGGCCGTTATTCAGGGGAATAAATCATTTTACTGTACGGGTTTAAACATAACCGTGGTGGCAGGAGGCAGCCAGCTGTGCAGGTTCTTACTGTACCTGCTGTAACACACCCACAGACAGAAAAAAGCTTTAATAAAACTTCACTATTGCCACATTAATGGGATTATTTATCCATTGCAAGTAGGGATAAATCTGCCAGGATTGTTTTTCTATGACTGGAAAATAAAAAATCAGAAACATAAAAATCCCAGTAAGTTCTCTAAATCCAAAAATGTGGTGTATTCACCTAAATATGATATATAACTAGAAATCACCATATTTGAGATCTGAGAACAGGAATTTCTGAAATATGTTGCATCTAACATTAAAGCTTGGCGTCAAATTACACTTACATGAGCTTTTTCTGCAAACATATATTTTATTTTGAGTGGTATGAAGTGTTTGCAATTGTCTAAAGACTCATAAACTGGCTAAATGAGGTTGACTTTATATCTCCCCCTCCCCAGAACCCTGTCTGGCAACAGATTGTGCAGCTCGCTTTTCTTTCCAGAGCGCGGATGGAGTTTCAGTCCCATGACTGAAGTGTGGAATTGGAAAGCCAGCTAACACTGTGAGGCTCTCCTCACTGACACCCCTTTACTTTCTGGCACAGTTTCCTTTGTGGGGGGTAACAGTTGCTACCCTGCTCTACATGTTGGCACGCAACATTGCCCCCCCCCCCATCCTCCTCCCACTGCGCACACAAACACACAGGCACACGTCACCCCTGTCTGCTTTCTAATGATATGTCCTACTCTGCCCCTGCAAAGCGAGACCATGAATGGGCTGGAAAAGTGGGGCCCCCAGAAGTGTGCTGCCTCATGACGTATTTGGCAAGGAGGAAGCTTGAATGGGAGTGTTGCATGCATGAGTCTTAGGGAAGTTGAACAAGAATATAAATTAAAGAAGACATATTCTGCTTATTTTCATGTTCATATCAGTATGTAGTGTCTCTACTGTGACATGTCTCCATGCTTTAATGTTCAAAAAGGTCTTCTTTTCTCTCATACTGCCTGTATCTTTTCACCCTCTGTCTAAAACCAGAGCCCAGTCTGCTCTGATTGGTTAGCTGGCCTGCTCTGTTATGATTAGTCAACCGCTTATAGATGTCCCACCCCTTAGCCTATCACGTACAATGTGTTGGAGCGCTAGCCAATAGAAGCGCGATTATAGCATAGTGATAGATAGAAGAAGAAGATGGCGTGTGGTGCAGTGGGTTGTGCGTTGCTCCTGTGGGGATTGTAAGTCGCATTGGATAAAAGCGTCTAACAAGTAACATGTAATGATGGACCTTTATTCATACGTTCTGGAAGTAAACACAGGAGTCCAAAGGAGGCGTTTGAGGCAGGGGGGAATTTTGCCTTTGCACACCATTTACATGCACAACAACCTATAGAACACACTACAGGAAAGGGAAACCCCAAGGAGCATTACAGGGCCCCTTTAAGTTACCAGGTTTCTTGAATAAAACCTTGAATCATTTCAGTTTAATCGAACCAAGAGATAGTCTAGTGCTTTGAATTATTCAGCATAACCCTACTTAGCATTCTGTGTGTTTCTGACAGTGCTTTAATTGATTGCAACTTTCAAGTGCTCATAAGTTAGCGTCAAACCGATGCCCAATGGGAAAGGCAGCCAACAGTGCGTCTCTGGGATCGACATCGTGATGCGGCGCACTCCTTTGTTTTTCAACGCAGCGTTCCCAGTAGATGCCCCCAAGTCAACAGAGTTGGCGCCGGAGAGGCTTCGGTGTGAGCGTTGCCGATCTGCCCTTGCCCTTGGTGGACGTGTGTTTAAGACAGGCGGGCAGCTGTTGGTGCCGGCTGGAGGAGCTGCTTTAGAGGCGGGGGTCCGTCCCGTAAATGGAGCCGTGCGGTTCTGATGGATAAGCACATCAGTTCCCCTCCTGCAGGGTCAAACAAATGGAGGGTAGCACAGAGCTCGTATCACTCATGGTGAAGGGAGCAGGGGAGCGAAGGTTGAGGAGAAAAATCGTTTTGTTTCGTCTTTTATTTTAGAGGACATGTATCATTCACGGAAATGTCGATTTGACAAATTCGATAAATTCAAAGACACAAAGGCTATATAAACCCTAATGCACCACTAAAGTCATTAAATAAACCTACATGATTATCAAAAAGTATCTGAACCCCCATTTGTCAAACAGCAGTTTTGGAACTCAATGCGATTCTCATTTACTTAACACATTAAAATCCTGACTATTGCACTGTTAAGATTCTCAGTGAAAGCGGCTGAATTCAGATCTTCTCTTGTCAATGATTGTTGTTCGGATTATGTCAGTGAATCATTGTCACGAACTTTGCATCCTGTGAATACACACTGTAGATGTACAGCATACACCCGTGAAATAGTATAGCGTATGAAAGCAGGATTTTGCTCCTCAAATATTATTTCACTGTTGTTAAATATTATCTTACATTTGATGTCTGGTAAACTTTAATCCAGGGAGGTGATGGAAAACTAGATGGAAACACAGAATCTAATGTTGGAGAGTCATACTGTCACGAACAAATATATCCAAACCAGACATGGGACCACCATCAGAAAGACACTGTCCCCTCCACAGAAATCATGAACAGTTTTGTTATTAAAGTATGTGTAGATAGCTGCAAGGTATTGGGGGACAACCTGTTGTAATGTGTGTTGGATGTAGGAGGAATATGATCTGTCTCTACAGTGTATATATATATGTGCTACCAACAACTTCTCTTGATCTCGAAAGTTCCACCCTTTCTTGAAAGAAAAATCATAAAGTAACACCTTTTTGGTTTATCAATATAAATCATATGTGTGGAAGGAACAAAAAAAAAAAGCGACGCACAATAATTTTAGGGGGAAAAGCAGATACTTTATGACATTAACCATATGTTTGTAAGTAGATAAATATAATTTATATAACTATGTGATGGCACTGGCAAATTCAAAACACATTTGATCAAATAAGAGTTGGCATTAACCTTTCCTCTACCTCATCAACTCAACTTCATTTGATACACTTTATCCAATGTGACTTACAATAAGTGCATTAAACTATATATATAAAGAAACAAACAAAAGAGAGATAATCCCTTTGCTATCAATTACCAAACCATTGTAAGTGCTACTGCGTTTACCTCAAGTTTTTAGATTTGTAACTCGCATAGTTTTGTTTCTATATCACTTTCCTATATGATTTTAGCATGCTAGTTTAGCAGGTAGTGCTCTCTGCGATAACAGTGAGATGCTGATGAAGAGACCACATCCCTCCCCCACTCTACTGCTTCATTTATCCGTCCATTTTGTCCATCCCTGTATCCTAACCAGCCAGTAATTCATGTTGCATCATTGGGCAGCTGTCTATATAAATCAAGAGCTCCATCTAGGAAACATATATTTTTGATAAATGATGCCCGTTCATCAAAGCTTTTTGACGCTCCGTTTCTAACCATATTGATTCATCCTCAGATTATTTTCGGCCACATGGGCGTTTCCCTTCCTTTCTTCTTTTTTTTTTTTGAAGTGCCACAGAAATGGATCTATGGTAATCATATTCCATCTGTGACACTGCGCCCTGTCCATTACTACACTGTCCTCACTTACACCTGAGGATTTATCTCCCTCTCTTTCCGATGGTACCTTAATTTCTCTGTTAGGGATGCAGAATCTAATTCCGAAAAAAGCTACATCTACTGTACACGCTCCCTACTATCCCTCCTTTTCCATTCTCCAGCCTCGCAGCACACGCACACACACACACGCACACACACACGCACACACACACACACACACACACACACACACACACACACACACACACACACACACACACACACACACACACACACACACACACACACACACACACACACACACACAAAGTTCGGTCGACTCCTAGAAAGCAAACAGGCCTTTGGCTGGAGGAGCCAGATAGGAGCTGGTTGGCTCCCACCAATCCTTTATCTGAGCCAGCGCTGCACATCAATAACACAAACCCCACCGTCCTCTTCCCTCCCTCCATCCTCTGTCACCAAACACCCCCCCTTCCCCACTTCCTCCTCCTCCTCCCTTCCCTCCGGCTTGTACTCCTCCACTTTTAATCTTTCAAAACAAAACGGCAGAGCCCCCTAAGAGAAACCGCATCAAGCTGAGAAAGTGATAAAGCAGTTTTGTGTTCTTCTTATTTGTAAGAGGCGCGGTTGGGCTGATGGAATTATTTCCACATTTCAATGTACATCCCTTCCTAGGCTTATGCTAATAACCTGTTGATCTGAGCTTCCTGTGTGTCAACTCCACGGCACAGACCTGCAGACAGAATGAACAGCAGCCTGAACATCAGTAAAGCAAATACTTTTTTTGAATGCCATTGTGTTACTCGGAGAGTGCTTTTGTTGTGGTGTGTGATTCTCACTGTGATTGTACTCTATTGTGTCTGCCTTTTATTATTATGAAGAGAGTTGCTCCTCTTCAAAATAGAGGAGTGGCAACAGCACATACTCTCGCCTGAAATCATATGGATGCAGCTCTAAATGCATTCAGGTGGTTTGATCTCTGTATCCAGTGAAACTCTACTTCTAGACAGTAGCAATGTGACGTTTGTTCAGATACAGTTACTCTCTGCTGCTTCATCTTCCCTTATTGTGCTCCAGTGAAGAGTTTTATTTAACAAATCTGGTGTCTTGCTGACCCTTTTAAGAGCAATACGGCAATTTCCCACTACCTTAAACTCCCCAACACACATTTGTAATCTTTTTGTTGGCTCGGCTAAAGCGATGTTTCCTAAAAATGGCATGTGACTGTGCGTTTTCTCGTAGCTTTGGGGTGTTTGCCTTCCAGGGGATAAACACTATTAGACTTCCTGCAGACTCTTAGAAATAGTCCCAGCCAAATGTGCAGCGTTACTCCCAGACAGCCTCTGAGCAAAAAAAGCGTGGAATTTCTTTCAGAACTGCATTGCATAAATGGAGAATAAATTAAATGTCTGTGCACTTTATTCCCAACCTCAAAAACCTTGCAACAAGCCACTTAAGGGCACAAGGTCTCGCTCTAACTCTACTGAATCAATAGTGCAGACAAAATGGCACGCTAATCAACACTCCAATATTGCTATTTGCATTTTTGATCCAGGATTTGTTCAATGGATTATACATATTACCTGCATGATGTTTAATTGCCTTTTTAATAGACTCTGTGATTAAACAAGGAAGCGGAGGTAGCTGGTGGAAGAGACGAAATGGAAAGAGAGAAAAAAACAACAGGAGGAAAATCTTATTAGAACAATTTGCGTGCATCCTCTGGAAAAAAAGCGTCTGAAGGTGCTGGGATGAAATAAAGCAGAGATCCGTCTTAGATAGAAGCAGCAGTGGCTGTTCAAAATTCATTCATTTGCCTTGTATTTGTTTAAGCAGATTGAAGAGGAGGCTGCTTGTTCCCGTCACCGTGGAGTTTTCTTTCTTATCATGTTTTGACAGATGAAGGGCGTGTGGCACGAGAATGCACTCACGCAGAGTATTGTTGCATTGCGGATGAATCGGAGTCTTAAATGCAAAGTTTTCTTGAACTTTTGTGGTGAAAGCACATAGTTCTAGGGGGTTATCCTATAAAAACACATCAATAGAATAATAATAATAATAATAATAATATAATAAAGCTTTATTTATATAGCACTTTTCATACAACACATGCAGCTCAAAGTGCTTTACAAAATGTCACATCACAAGTTACAAATAAACAACAAGAAATGCCCCTCAGATTATTTGTTAAGAACTTTACAGGTACATGCAGCAAAATATTACATTTTAAAGTTATTTTTAGGTTAATAGACACAAGGAGGTAAAAGGTATGACAATACAAATAAAATAAAATATAATAAATAATTATTTCTCTCCGACAGATAAGACACAAGACAACTGAATCGATGCAACAATATAAAACCCCATAAAACAAAGTGAACATATAGGTAAAACAGAAATACAAATAAAAAGATAATAGTAATAAAAATGCCATAATTCTAATAAAGGTTAAATGATTGAAATATAAAAAAAAACAATGTAAAAATAAATATTGCTATTGAATCATGTTAGATTAATAAAATAAGATTAAATTCCTATAGTCCTATAAAATAAATAAAAGACGGACATAAACACAATCAGCAGTGTGCAAATCATCACGAAAATGCACACTCATGCAAATGTACTTTATTAGCTGTCAGAAATGCTTACCTGATATGGCATTGGACTGCTAACAGCGAGCATTAAGAGAGAAGCACGAGGCTAAGCACTGACAATGACACACAAACAATCTTCGCTAGCATGGGCGCCAAGCTGTTGGTAACCCAAGTGAAGCACTGCATAGTTGTAGTGTCCTATATGCCGGGGCCACAGTGCATTTGAGGTTGTCCGTGTATTTTTGATCGCCTTTCTCAATATAGTGTTTGGTGTCAGGCCAAATGACTAAGATTCAGTCTTCTTGTCCATGAACGATATACAGTATGCTGTTAATGGCTTAGTCAAAAGGCCATAGATGCTCACATTATATCACAGCACATTTGTACATTTCGATCGCGCTTTAACATTTCACATGGCATTTACTAACAAGGGAAAGTATAAAAAAAGTCTCGGTGAGGTCACCCTCTCCTACAGTTAGCGGCCAGTCACCTGCTCTCATTAATAAGGAAATTAATGTTGCATTCTGTTTCAATTAACCTTCCCCGTCTACAAGAGCGAGACCAGGGAGGGAGGCCCAGGCACCCGCCGAGGTCAAGGTAATTGAATCAGAGGTACAACCATGACAAGGCCAAGGAGTTGTTGCCGTGTCGTCGGGGGCAACTGTTAGCCCTCAGGTTAGGCCGCTGTGTTTCTCAGAGATGTGACAGTCAACAACGGCCAAGTCAACGGGCAAATTAGGCGATTGTCAGGCAGTAGGGGAAATGTTTAGCATCATAACGGCATAAGCTTTGGTTTGAATGGTGCAAATATGAACTATGCACATCAGAAATTAAACGTTTTGTAAATCACATAAATGTATCCAATTTATTTTCTGAATTAAGAAAATTGCAGATTTAATGGCATTCCAGTTTTTGACACATATTGCACGATTAACTTCTTAATCTTGGACATGTACATCTACTGCTCTCTGTAAAGATAAACCATTGCATTAAAGGGCCCATATCATGGCCATTTCTACTGATCATAATTCCATTGTTGAGGTATACCAAAATAGATTTATACTGTGCAATTTTCCAAACTCACATCGGTTTCTCATACAGCATCTCTGTATAGTATGTGTATTCACTCTCTGTCCTAAACGGCTTGTTGGAGCTCCTGCCCCCCCCCTCCCTGTGAGCCCAGTGTGCTCTGATTGGTCGGGACGTTGCGAGGCTCGTTGCTGCGATCTGCTGCGAGGAGCGGACAGGCTTCCGGGTCGGCGATACAGCGAGAACAAGCGAAACTCATCCTGAGCACACACAAACACTCACAGCCGAAGTAAAAACAATAAGTGTGGCTTGATATTGAGTAAGAAAAAGGTTTATAACGCTGTGAGCATGGGTCTGCGGAGAGCATTTCTCCGCGATCCCAACTTAGCAGCCCGAAAAACGTTTACCCATTTAAACAGTCGTGGTAGATACCTTGTTTGTTTTAAACATCATAAATACACAAACAACAATGAATACTTACAGGTTGTGTACCCGAATCTCCCGCTGGTCCAAACAAAGTAGGAACAGCATCGTTCTTCAGTGCCCTACGCTGTGCATATCCGGCATGAATCGCTGAAAGGTTTGTGAAGCTTTGTTTCGTGAAATGCTGGCAGAGGGTGTGGCCTCTGGGTATTCACACGTCACAGTACCCAGGAAGTAAACAATGGAAAATGAGAAATCTCCGACGAAGCGTTTTGGGGCAGCATAGACTGTGTTAGAGTTTTACTCGCTACAGGGTGTACTTTGAGGGTTTTTGACTCTGCAGACCGTTTACATGCATAAAAACCTTCATAACACACAAGGGGACGGGTAATAACCGGAAAAGCATGACATGGGCCCTTTAATATACAAATAATTTTCTTAATGCTACCAAGACTACGTTCTTTATCGACATCAACAAGGAAATATCCACTATCCACTATTTTAACATATCTGCGAAACATTCACAAACAGTATATCTGATTTTCCTCCACTTATTTTGGCAATTCAATTATGATAAAAATGGTGTGCCTTCAGCTGAAAGCACTTCAGAGGAAGACTGAATGTGAAGGATGTGGTCTAAGGCTAAGACAAAACATAATTTTTAACAAAATAAAAGAAATTCACCTCAACTGTTTACTTTCTATGAATATTACATGTGGGACGAGAGATCTTGCTCCGTAATTGTTTGTAGTTCTTAAATATGGTTTTTGTAGGCTCACTTCCAATTTGTTACTTTAGATTCCCCCTCCTTTTTTCCTCCCCTCTGTTTCTCCCTGCGTGTCTGAGATGATGGTTGTCTGCTCCTCGAATGCGCTGCTGAGCATTGGCCAACAGTAAAACACACCTGGGTGTGTCCAACGATCTGATGAATGACCCTGCGGCTGGCAGTCGGATCGATACTGTGTGTGTGTGTGTGTGTGTGTGTGTGTGTGTGTGTGTGTGTGTGTGTGTGTGTGTGTGTGTGTGTGTGTGTGTGTGTGTGTGTGTGTGTGTGTGTGTTGTGTGTGTGTGTTGTGTGTGTGTGTGTGTGTGTGTGTGTGTGGTGTGTGTGTGTGTGTGTGTGTGTGTGTGTGTGTGTGTGTGTGTGTGTGTGTGTGTGTGTGTGTGTGTGTGTGTGTGTGTGTGTGTGTGTGTGTGTGTGTGTGTGTGTGTGTGTGTGTGTGTGTGTGTGTGTGTGTTGGGGAGTGTGAAACGAGCGGGCGCTTTCTGCTGAGCTGGAAATCCCATTAAATCCCAGCTACCACACACACACACACACACACATGTGCTTTAACACACTACATCCTCCGCTAACACACATTAGTAAACACACCCACCAGCTATCTATGTCTTTACTGACACACACCAGCCCACACGGAGCACATTTCACAACAGTGTACTTACACACACAACACGGGCTCTACCTTTGTTGTAAGAGGCCGGCTATAACTCATTGCTCCTGTACTGTACCAACCAGAGCGATGCAAAGCTGCGCTCACTCCTCCAACACGAGCAAACACCACCTCAGATCTTCTCCTTTTTGTCAGGGAAATGTCAAAACGCCTGTAACGGCAAGCAGCACAATATGTTTGTTTAAATGTGTTGTGGCGTAGTGATATGGATACTGTGACTCATAACTCTGCAGGCGCCCAGCAGGTCTTTTTGGCAACATGTAGCTGTGTGTGTGTGTGTGTGTTTGTGTGTAAGCAGCCACCTTGCCGCCCTTATGCCTGCACTGAGAATGTGCAGCATTGGCCTTCAGAATAATCTCTTTCTATCTGTCTCCGTGTGCTTATCCCCCCCCCCCCCTCCCTTGATCCCTCCTTTCCATCCTTGTCTCTCTTTCTGCCTAACACTTTCAATCCACCTGTTTCCCTCCGTCCTCCTTTTGTGTAACTCGCGCTTTTGTCCTCCGCGCTTCATCTGTCATCTCAACCCCTTCTTTTCCTCCCTCTCTCCGTCCAGGGGCCTCTAGCGTGACATTCTATCTCTGACACATCATGCATGTCCTGCTCCGACGTTGCCAGCGCACTGACAGATCAGCCACAATGTGTGTCATCTGGCTAGAGGAGGGGAAGGAAGGGAGGGAGGGAGGGGGACAGATAGATGGGGATGATCGCTTGCGACTGCCCGCTCCTACCAGAGGTTGTTTTTTACTTACCAGAGCCAGAGCATATTCTGGTAAACACGCTATAAAGTGAAAATCAAATGGGTGAGTTATGAGGTGAATTCACCTCCATCACCACCACTGTTTTATCTCGACACTATTTGAGTTGGACATAAAAGACGACAGCAGTTTGGATAATGGGTCCAAATATTTAGCTTTCTTTTGTTTATTACTGGCTCTCCATTGCTGTGGTGATCTCCCTTGTCACTCTATCAGTGTGATAGCAGAACGCACAACAAAGTTATGTTTTATTATTCCTGGAGGTTGCACGGCTCTTCCTGTGTGTGTGTGTGTAAAAAATATTTAACCTATGATCTAGAAAAATAGTTCTGTGATCACCAGAAACATAGGGATACAGTATTATGACTATCCATAGCAAACTTGATAAGATAATCTGTCCATTATGGAATACTACCTTGGCATGGTCCCAAATGTTGCTCAAGGGGAAATGTTTGGCCTGAGGGTGGCTTTTTATGAAATGTCAGGGATCATCAAATTCAAATCCTGGGGTCATACAGTAGATATTAACAAATGTCACGCTTACCTGATCTGTAATACATGAATTTAAGTTGTTGCTGCTAATGGTGCAAAACCTCATTGTTAAATACTATAGTAGGAGGAGAGTTAAGTGTACTGAACTTCTAATTGAGAAAATAAAGTAACAAAATGTATCATTTGACCTCCAACTATACAAAATAAAAGATGGAGCCTGTCTAATACGATGACTGAGGCAGTTTGATCACCTCCCTGTCCCCAGACAGCACTTGAAATTGTCCCGGCTCTGCTTCCTCTCACTATTCCTCCATGTTCTGCCAGTATGTATTTATGTATATGGAATACTTAGAGTAACCTAATCAATGAATGCATGCATGCACACGCTAACTCTATACCGCATGCACACATGCATTTCACAGTACATGTTTTCAGACAAGCAATTATACATAATGTTTATGTGGAATGACGGAGCTTATTTATCCTGTCATTGGCTCAGCCTCATGTCTGACCTCTCAATCCTGCCACTGGGTCACAGCAGCACTTAAATGCCCGTTAGTCAAAGCAATCCTATCAGTTATGTCACGCAAGGATGAGGGGCTTAAAGACCCCTGCCCCCCCCCCCGCCCTGAGCCACGTAGCCTAGCGTAGTCTGGAGAATCCCCGACAGTATTCCCAACACATCCGAGACACTTCCCCACAGCCATCCTGGATCTGCTTTGACATGCAGTGTTACTGCTGTTACTGCACCTGTGGAGCCTGGCAGGAAGTCTTCATTTCTGCTCTGCTTCCCACCCTGTTTCTCGCCCTTAGATATACGAAATGTTGTATGGCCTAAATTAGCTTAGTGGAGCTTCCACAGTTACAGCAGAAACGCTATTTGTGACATTGCCAGGAATACAATCAAGCAAAGTCAGGTTTAAGCTGAGCATAAAGGTGCTAGGATATGGCATAATTATGTCCTGTAATATTGCAGGCATATTTATTTGACATCTTTTTATCCGTGATATTTCTACCATTGTGGGTGTGGCCAAGTTTTTATTCGAGTAATGTTACCAAATTACGTTCAACTACTAAAAGCACAGGTGATATATGTCTTCAGAGAAACTTGGACCCCTAAAATGAAATTGTTCAGGCTCTTCGGAAAGACTGTTCAGGTTTTCTCGTCGTGAGTTATCAATTAGTTTGTAACCCTATCGAGAGCCAGGTGGAGTAGTATGAAGAGAATTTGATGAGATCGGGTTTGATGGATGGCTCAAAAACCCCAGACTTTCTCTCAGGAGCATCTCATCGTGTCCTTATTTGCAACATAACTTCGGTCATTACAGATGCCACTTCTGTAGTAAATTCACCCCAAACCATGATCTTTTCACAAAGAACTAATGACTGTGCGAATGTCAGAGAAAACAAACACATATTTCTACCTCAGATTCTCCCCCCACCATCCTCTTTTAAACTACACAGAGCATAACTTTGCATTTAGCCTTATGTCTGCAAAAGTAGATCCAAAAATCCCTTTTCTTTAATACTTCACTTTGACCGTTGCCTAAAGTGACTTCTTCTTTTTCTGTCCTCCTCCTGTCCTCTCTCTCTATCTATGTCTCACTCTCTCTATCCCTGGAGGTGGTTCAGTAGTAGCCCGGACCCCTTTCCCTCTTTTTTTAACTGACTGGATTTGTGGCTCCATAATGAACTCAGTCAGTGCTAGAGAATGAGCAGGATTAATCCAGCCAACGGCAACGAAGGGATTTGATGATGTCATCCGTATGAATGAACCAGTTAGCGGATTATTCCCCTCCGAGGTGGAAGAGATCCAAATAAATAAATGTGAACGCCAGGGCAGAGGGCGGAAGAGTTTGGAGAAGGAATATTAAATAGGAAGATCTGGAAACTGAAAGAAAAAGATAGTAGGGCAGGACAGAGGAGAAGATAGAGACACAGGGTGAGTAAGTGAGGATGAAAATGATTGATGGATGAGCCAAGGGAGACAAAAGAAAGGCGGAATCAGTGGAAGAAGATATAGGTTGGTTTCAAACCTCTGTCTTTCCATCTGTCAGGACAAATGGCATCGTGAGAGGTTGGTCTGGGCAGACAGTGCTTAGTGGGAGGTGTCAGCTTTGAGCTATGGGAGCGCCGGAGGAATCTGTACCGGAGGCCCCAGCTGTGGCAATCACTGCTCAGTGGGCCGCTGGGCCAGAGCAATCAGGCCACCAGCAAGCCATCAGCTGAGCTCTGCCTTCAGTGAGCGGCCGCCTCCTCTCCCATCACCCTCAGCACACATGTAGTCCTGCCACGGTGCAACAGGGCAGGTGACTTACACACCTGGCATCGTAATGTCCCAGGTAAACACTGATAAAAACATGTTTATTTAACCCTACAGATCATCTCCTAAATAGAATGTATGTTCAGTCAATTGAAAATGTCCCTGCAATATGCACTCAAATATCACAAAGGGTGAAGCAGGGCTGTCATAGTACTACATGTACATACAGTATGTATACCAACACGCTAACAAGAAGCCAAAGGTTTGCTAACACACACAAAAGAGACACAAGCAATATGTTTTTATTCCCAAAGTATCATACCATTTATCACAGGATGGTGCAGTAATGGGCCCTCCTGAGACCGAGCCCACCTTCTAAACCACCGCAGTGTCTGATGTGCTCCACCTCCAACCTGAGCTAAACGCAGCAAGCATAGGTAGCAAGCTATCTATTAACTATATATGTCCAGAGCTGCATCGTACTACAGTATGTATTAGGATAATCCAATGCAGTAGGCACAAAGGGTTTTTCATCCAAATAAGGAAGATCACCAGATAGATAAAGGGGAACACATGTAACATTGATTGCACAGGCACTCCATCAAACACAAATGCTGCTTTTGAACCATTATGTTCCTATTGCTGTACTGGTAACTGTTCAAGGTTGTCTTCAAGGGTGGTATTGACCTGCGCATTGAAATTGGAAAATTGGTTGGTGACCCAGGCGCTATAGCGTGATCTTAGTCATGGATACGGTATTGAAGTACATGTAGGTGGCTTTTGATCAAAGTGACAATTGAATGATTTGTAATACCCTCTGTTTGTATTGGAGAAGCTCCTGGTCACCTTTGGACTAAAGCACTTGCCATCTTCCTGTGTATTGGAAGGAGCTCTGTACATGCTCCCCATTAGAACAAGCTTTTCCTGTACATTATTTTAAAATTCAGAGAGAAAAGCTGCACTTAAACCCACCAGTGGGTATTCCATTTAAACTTTTGCTAAAAGTCTAAAAGAAAAACGGATCTGCAAATGCATATTAAGAATGCTTTCGTGCTCTTTTCCTCTCCTCTCCACTCCCCCCCTTTCATAAAGGTCCTAATGAGTTGTCGGCGGAGCTGAGGCAAGACATCCGTAATGTGCCATGAAATATGTAAGCTAGGCCTTTTGGAAAGTGTCTGCTTCATGCCCCCTTCCTCTATCTCTCTCTCATAGGAGAAGGGGTGGAGGTTCCTCTCCTCTGATTAATGTGCAGTGCGATGGCAGCAGGGGCAGGTAAGGGGGCGCGGCACAGCCCAACGTATGAATCCATCCCGACACTCTTCCTTTCCCCCTAATTAGATTATTGGACTGATGAGGTAGCACCAGAGATTAAGTCCTTCATCAGTTCTGAGGAGCGAGTGAGGCAGGGCGACGATACCGGGGGGAGGTGCACCATCCACTCTTCCTCCTAACTCCATCCATCCGCCTACTCATTCCCCCGGTGCCTCTCAGCCGCTGTAAATCTGCAAAGTAGCCAATGAGAGAGTGCAAGTTTCTAATCACGAGTGTGGTCTTTATTCACAGAGCATACCAAGAGTGTGGAATGCAAACACATAGAAAATGCTACTACTGCCATAATCTGTGTCTCTATAGTATGTTTGATTTATATTTCACCTTCTCCCGTACGGGTAAAGACAATGGGCGGAACAAGAGACTTAACAATGAGGGGTCATCCAACACCTCGCACAAAAGGGTCCCACTCTTTTATGCGCTTGCCACGCGTCCACCCCTTAATTTACGGCTAGACCTTTCTGCTTCTTTTAATATATGCCCCATATTCATTCACCTTCTGCAAACGGACATAAATCTCACCCCCCCCCCCCACACTCCCCCCTTAGGGCTGTGGTATTTTAAGGCCTTGTTTTCAAAGTGGGAATGGCGAGCTCAGAGCCAGGCCAGGCAGCCAGCTCCTGCACTTTCATGTTTTACGACTGTAGGCTATTTCTTTTCCTGTGTCTCAGCAACTGCTCAAAGCATTTGATAAATACGATTAGTGTCCGTATCATCGGACGAAATGTGCGCCAGCTTGAAATTATACATCCAGACATCTAGCTAGTGCTGTGTTTATGGATGGATAACATGTATCAGTGGTGTTTTATGCATTGTGCAGCATCCAGCTCATGTCACCACCTCCTGTCCTCAGCCTCAACTTCTCCAGTTACCAATCAAGACTATAAATGATACCGCTGGATGCGTGGTGGAATTTTGGCCTTGCTTCTCAGAGTGGCTGGCAGCCTCCATATTGCAGCATGCATAAACTTACATGTACAAATCTGTGTGCCAACGCAAGACTCTGATCAATCTGTTGAATGCAGGCCCAGCTGCTGTGGCTGGGGGAATTGGTTTGGGGATTGGAGTGTTTGCAACTTCAGTGCATTTCAGAGGTTTCAAAGGCTCCTGCATGCATATAAATGTTGTCATGAGCCCATATATTCTTGTGGCGGTATGCTTTATTTAGGGTATGTGTGTAAGAATGAGTCTATTGGTTTGCCCTCTTGCCTGTGGCCATGCACCCCTTTTCCCAAAATGTTCTGAGAATTATGACTCGCGATGTGTCCTCTGAAAATAAGCCCCTTCATGTGTTGTCACACCTCTCCCCTTGATTGCGGTGTGTCACCGTTTTATGAGAGTCTCTATTTTCATAGAATGCAGTTGGTGTGCAGTTGCCAGATGACAAGTCAGGCAATGTCCTTGGCTGACATAGTTAAAACAAAAAAGGTCTCACTGCTCGAGACAAAAGTCGTATTTTACCTTGTCGGTTTAACTCCCATTAAAAGGTATCCTGCAATATATCGTAGATACTGTAGTCCCAATTTTGCAATTGTAGATCATTCAACAACAGTTTTATTTTGTTTATTTCATAGCATAGCTTGGGTGGTCTTCTGTTTCAAGGTTTTTCAGCAAATAACTTGATAACCAGCAGACATCTTTTGTGTTACAGTTATTAAAGCTCTTTCAGTTAGGTTGCTTTTGAATCCAGCATTGCCAAGTTATTAAATCTGTCTCCATGAAGCCGTAACTTATTTATGACAACTGTGAGCCATGATAGCGGGTGTCTGTTTGTGTGTGGTTGTACGTTTGGCATTATGACAACTGTGAGCCATGATAGCGGGTGTCTGTTTGTGTGTGGTTGTACGTTTGGAAGAGAGGTTTTAAATGAACTTCCTGGGAGATTTCCATGTCTCTTTATTTACCGTCTGCAAGTGCACGTGTGTGAATGTGTCTTCTTTTATTAGGTCAATATCTGTTTTTTTGGTACAGATCTTACGTACAGTATGCACTAGCTCAAGGGCAATGTACTTTAATAGAAAAATGATGGGAATTTCTATAATAGATCTACTTTATAATAGATCCCAGCCCACAATATTCATTTTGTAGGGTTTTTCTCCCAGAGACTGGCTTTGTGCCAGCAATCGATTGGCTTAGTGGTCTGCTAATTTGTCTCCCCCATCTTTAATGCTTGTTTCCAAGACACGTGCCTGGCACCTCTGAGAAAACCTACTATTGTATCAGTTCATAAGTTAAACCAAAGTTTCTCTTTCCCACTATGTCCTTCCAGAATAATGTCAGCCCGTTTCAAAAGTTCTCCGAGTTTAAAAACAGCAAATGTTAGCAAATGCGTCAGTGGAAAAGCAGCTTACATAAAAAGCAAGTGTATGAAAAATGTAATTTAAAGTATGGTAAAACAGTTTGGAAATTGTTTGGGGAAGTAAGCATTAGCATTGTTATCAACTTCCAGTATTTGCTCATTCACGTCACTTGCTGCAGCCTCTGCAAATGTAATGTCTTTGTTGGTGAGTGTGTCTCTGCGTGTGTGTCTAACTATTTATGTAGGCTATTAGGCCAGAGGGGATGGCAGTCTTGTAACAACTGGAGTGTGTGTGTGTGTGTGTGTGTGTGTGTGTGTGTGTGTGTGTGTGTGTGTGTGTGTGTGTGTGTGTGTGTGTGTGTGTGGTGTGTGTGTGTGTGTGTGTGTGTGTGTGTGTTGTGTGTGTGTGTGTGTGTGTGTGTGTGTGTGTGTGTGTGTGTGTGTGTGTGTGTGTGTGTGTGTGTGTGTGTGTGTGTGTGTGTGTGTGTGTGTGTGTGAGCTTGCCTGTGCTATCGGTTGCTTAAACTGTAGAGTAATCACATACACGTGTGTCAGTGAAGTCTCTTTGATGTCATTGCACAAGGTCAGGATTTACTAGGTGGTGACAATGTTATAACACCTCTCTGTCCCCTAAAGCATGCGGCCCAGTGTCCAGATATGGCCAGGGTCAAGTAAACTCCCGTTTGTGGCTCATCACCGTCAGGCTGAAATAGCACATAGACACCATTTCTTTTAAGGGAAAGAACGTGCTGCACATAAAAAATAAAAGTTTGAAAGGTCAAGAGAGTCCACTAAGGGGTCAAGTAAAAGGCAAGGCAAGTTTATTTATATAGCACCTTTCAACACAAGGCAATTCAAAGTGCTTTACAAAAATGGAAGACATTAAGAAAATGGCATTTAAAAACAGTCATTGAAAATAAAAGATAATAAAATAAACATTAAAAGAAAAAATACATGGATAAAAGTTACAGTGCAGTTTAAGATGTGAATAGTTCAATTAAAAGCAGCGGCAAAAAGAAAAGTCTTCAGCCTGGATTTAAAAGTAGTAAGAGTTGCAGCGGACCTGCAGGTTTCTGGGAGTTTGTTCCAGATATTTGGAGCATAATAACTGAATGCTGCTTCTCCATGTTTAGTTCTGACTCTGGGGACAGAAAGCTGACCAGTCCCTGAAGACCTGAGAGTTCTGGATGGTTCATAATTTAGCAGTAGGTCAGACATGTATTTTGGGCCTAAACCATTCAAAGCTTTATAAACCAGCAACAATATTTTGAAATCTATTCTTTGACACACAGGAAGCCAGTGTAAGGACTTCAGAACAGGAGTGATGTGATCCACTTTCTTAGTGTTAGTGAGGACTCGAGCAGCGGCGTTCTGAATTAGCTGCAGCTTTCTAATAGATTTTTTAGTGAGACCTGTAAAGACACCATTACAGTAGTCGAGTCTACTGAAGATAAAAGCATGGACAAGTTTTTCCAAATCCTGCTGTGACATTAGTCTTTTAATCCTGGATATATTCTTTAGGTGATAGTAGGCTGATTTAGTAACTGTTTTAATGTGACTGTTGAAGCTCAGGTCAGAGTCCATGACTACACCTAGATTTCTGGCTTTATCTGTTGTTTTGAACATTGCAGACTGAAGCTCAGCGCTAACTTTTACAAAAGGGTGTAGGAACTACTGTTATTCACTAAAGCTCGAAAACAAATACTTTAAATGTAAGTGTGATTGTGTATGAGTAATGGCCAACACTTCTGATTATTTAGTTTCGGAAATCAGGGATTTTTTCATCAGTTTGTTATGGTGAACAGCTCTAAATAACTATAATGTGCAAAACTTAGCCATCATTGCATTTGAATGGAGGTAAAGCCATTTAGAGGCGAAAATCAGGCAAATTCATGAACCTCTATTGATACCAAACTACCAACTATAGCAGCTGATTCAATCCAATATTCGACCAAAAAAGGAACTTATCTGAAAAGAAATACAATGCATTATTGTTTTTATCTAAACATGATTTATCGTTGGATATGTGTAGTATGGTATATTAGATTTAAAGTTAGTTGTATTCAGGCTTGTCACTCGTAAAAGATATCCCAAAAAAATGCTATATAATAAAAAATGTGTACAATTCAACAAGTAGAAGTAGTTTTTTCACGTATCATTTATATTACAGCTTGCGCAATCAACAGTTTTATTATTATTTTCCACTATAAATTCACAACCAGAACAAAAAAGAGACAAAGACTTTCTTGCTTATGCTAACCTAGAAAGTGCCAGTTTTGTAAGTTTTGCTAAATTGACTAAACTTTTGACTCTAATAAAGGCTATCATGTCTTCATATCCATGTTTTCACCACACAGTCAGTATGCTCCACATGTCACTTGAGATCCATGCCACCCAGTAGAGAGATTAAATGGCAGATGGTTGATGGACAGAAACCATGTTGTTTTAAAGCAAAAGAACCCCAACATTTGTAGTGTCATGCTAATCCTAACCAGGCTCTTCCTGTGGTTAGTTCACAGGTCCTGACTGTGTGTTTTGTCATTACCGCACCAACATGAAAGGTGTGAAAGAGGCAGAGAAACAGAGCACTCTCCCCTCCGGTTCCGTCTCTTGGGGGAACATGCAGCCTGGATCCACGGTGGAAATACACAGTACAGGGAGTGTAGGGAGCTAACCCCCCCCCCCCTTCAACTTCCGTCTCCCTTTCTCCCTAGGGTTTCAATTACTGTCTCCCTTCACCTCTCATTAGCACTAGCAGGCCGCTCATTCTTAATGCTCACACACATGCACAAATACACACAGAGTGAAACACACATGTGAACTCAAATGGAGCAAGTCGCACACACAGCCCACTAACTCTCATATGTTCCATGCTGAGCTCTGTAAACACGCCGCCGCTGTAACCTGTTAAAGTTGCCGCTGATAAACACCAGTTCCCCTCCATCATTCACTTTCATAATTTTCTATCAAATTCAGAGCATAATACCTGGAACCACGGAGCATCCTGCATGATTGATGGAGTTAATTATCGCAGGATGATGTTTCACTCTCTTTCTCAAGGCAGATAAAGTTTCAGCAATATGGCGAAAGGCGGCAGTGACGACGTGCTTTATGTTGTTGCCATCAAACTTAGAATAAGTTTATCATCACTTTATGCCTTTTCTCAAAATCGTATTGTTGTCACTTTTCTAGCCCATTTTTCCAATGTAACAGACATTCATTCCAATGAGATATCGTCAATGCGTAGAGAACCAAAGTTACTGTTTTGATGACAAATAAACAATGATGAATTGAACCATTTAAACTTGATTCAACACGTTTTTTTAACTTAAAGTGGACCTATCATGCTATATTTGAATAATATAGTGTAGGACCATACCTATATAAGGCATATTTATACTTTTTTTTTTTCAAAATACCAAACAGATCATGCATTTTAGCCATGCCTCATTTCGCTCAATTTGAAAAATGTTAGCTCTGTTTTTGCAAGGGCAGATTCTGTGAGAACAGCACCATCTACAGGCCTGGCATATGTACTACAGCGTCTCCAGCGCTTTCGAACGGCAATGGCCGCGGCTGTCTCCTCCTGATTGGTGGAGTTGGCCCAATAGCCGTAGCGCCACTGTCCTGACGTGAGGACAGTGTTCAAATCTGGATCAGTTTTTATCAGATCCGTTGCAGCCCCTTTTTTAGAGATTTGGGTATGGAGGAAAATAGAGAGGGTTGTGTTTTCTGACACTTGGTGAGTTCCCTGGAACACCGGGGACACATATTCATGTATAAAAGACGTACAAAAGTGCATTTTGCATGATAGGTCCCCTTTAACATAGCTCCTATTTACCCCCGCTTTAGATTTACCCGTGCTGCCTTCCTGAGCCCGAGTGTTACATCGACATTCCCTGTACTCCAGATTTTATCCAAGGATGCTTCTAGCTCAATATTTTCATTAACACTTCAGGAGTTTTCCTTCCCAAAAATATGTCAGATTCCACATGACTCAGAAGTAGCAACTTCTTGTTAGCCATGTTAGCTTCTGTGTCTTAGGATGACTTTTTCAGACTTAGCAGACTTTGCTTTGAAGTGAATTGTTCTTTGGACCTAGCGTTCTCCATCTCCAAACAACTGTAGTAAGCTGCAGAGCCCAAGTGATGATCAGCTACATCGACATTGTGTCACGTGAGCCAGAATACTTTGTTGATGCGCTAACAAAGCCCTGAGGATGATAACAAAATGGAATTCAACATCATGCGTATACATTGTTATTTACCTACACGTACAGTAGACAGGCCTTCACTTCCAACATCACTCTGGAGGACAAGCGGCCTTCTGGTTGAGACATCCGAGTTCGCCAGCAGGCTAATTCTGCTAATACAGATTAGGTCCCAGGGGAACTGCTGTATTGATTGGACAACAAAGGCTCGGAGAAAAACGCTCCAACATTCAATTATCCACACCGATAGACATAATGCCATTCTACTCCTCCCTCCACTTCCCCCCTCTCCTTTCTCCTGTCTTCTTATCCCTATTTCTTTACTGGAAGAATCGGTGAGGTCGGAGGAGGGGAGCAGACAAACAAACATGTGTGTGTGTGTGTGTTATCTTATTGTGATCCTATCTTTGAGTGAGATTCCGGGAGTGTTTGGGGAGTCCTCAGCTTCTCTCTCTGTTTCCATCGCTCACTTTTTATTTAGATTCCCATTGTTTGTTTATTTCCACATTTACAGATGTCACTTATAATGTTCAGGGGACATTGTGTTAATTCCACTCCTGTGCATCGAGTAATGATAAAGATATAATGTCAACATGTGACATATGCCTCAGAATGGCCTGATTTCCCTGGAGGATGACGTTGTAATGGACTGTCTGTGCATGTATGCGCATACAGACGAATGAGGGATGATGAGGAAATAATAAATTGTTGCATGTTGGTTGCATTTTAATCATGAAAGGGAGTGGCCAACATATGAAATTTAAGATCATTTTGAAGACATTTCACCTCAGTGGGAACAGTGCCCATGCTATTTTTAAGAGTGCTTGAGGTATTTTAATAACCACTTCTATGGCCGCGCATAGTCTTTACCTAACTCAATGCCAAAACAATCCAAATAGCCGTTTCCAGAGTGTATGTGCAATGCGTCAAAATCAACTGAGCGTGTTTGCATTAGCCGTGGTTTCGCACCCTCTTTAAACAGCCACAGCGTTAGCCCTCTCTCATTAGCTCCCACCGTTAAAGCTAACTCTGATTGCCTCCTGTGCGACCGTTAGCCGTTAGCTGCTCCTTTCTTTGCGATGGGAGGCTGAGAGGCGAAGGCTTCTCATTTCCTGCAGCCAATGACACGTGAAGGCAGCGCAGGTAACAGATGCATCCGCAGAGTATGTATAAATGCACAAACGCTAACACACACACATGCACGTTTTCTGTAACGCGCACACCTGGGTCATCACCATTAGATGAGCGTGGCCGTGCTTGAGTGAGTGAAGTAAACGACTCATGATCTGAGAGAATTATTAGCTAATGGCTGGAGCATGTGGACAGAGCGTGATCTCTCTGAGGGTGAGATGAAAAGGGGGGGGAAAAGAGGGAGAGTTGGGGAGTGAAACAGCAAGCATCATCAAAAGAATACTTACACAGTTGGATCAGCATCATTGGGTTACATTCACGTCTGTCATCTAATGTGAGAGTTGATTGGTGAGCTAAAGGTCTCTCTCTTTTCAAATGTCAAAGCTTATGAACAGGTGAGAGGATATTCTTATAACGGAGGTTGCCATATTGCTTGTGCCTAATTTATTTCCCATTACACAAAATGTTAACAAAGCATTAATGAGCTGCTGACTACATCAGCCTAACTTTAAATAACTATGTCAAGGGAACATCCAGTCCCACTTTGTATGCCATTGTAGTTTTCTGAGCAGTTCTCTGCTACGCAGCAACATTTCCCTGTAAAATCAATTTCACTCAACACCTGATATGTTTGCGTCTGCTACAGAGCAAGCCAAGTTTTATGGACTTCCATGGTTTGTACACAGCTTAATTGCTTGGCAATATAGATTACACAGATTCTTCCAAAAAGTGTCTGAGGAAGCACAAAAACTGAAACATGTTTTCTTTTTTGACAAGGGGTAGGGGCTTTGCTGTCTCTCTTTTGGTGAATGAGATCCAGACTGAAGTATCTAATCAACTATTAATAGATTGTTCAGACAATCATGTTCCCTTACGGATGAAGCCTACTGACTTTAGTGAACCCCTCACATTTAATTTGTGCCACCATAGGTCAACATTTCCGTTTATCTAGCAAATATTTCAATACCATTTGTTTGGCCTAAAAAACATTAATGGTGCACAGACCATATCATAATGGCTTCAGTTTACCTTCAATCCCATCCTACGCTACGGTAGTGTTGACATTATTTGTTTTGAATTGACATTTGTATTATTTGTGACGGAAGAAACTCCACTTTGTAACAGCGTTATCCCTTAGTTACACCGCCTCCAATGAGTTTATAAATGTAAGCGTTTTGAACAGGAAGTAGTTTGGATCAAGGTGTCCTTTTTGAACTAGCTAACCAATATAATAACCTATGAGAAATGCATACACATTTTGTAAATGACGTCATGTAATAGTAATAGCTTGATACGTTACTCAGCAGTCTGTTTGCTAACAAGCCGGAACACTACCACCAGAAGTTACCTCTTTGCTAATAGCCTTTTCATAATCAGTCTTGTGGCTCTTCACTCTTGGCTTGAGCCAAACAAAACCTTTGTCAGTGGACAGAGGTGTGAGTCCAGCATGAATAGACGGCAGCGTATCACGCTAACGCATCAGCCCTTTCACAACCACCTCAAAGTAATTTCAGGGTTAGGGCAAAGGAGCCAAGTTGTCCAAATGAAAAGGCCCTCGATGAAGAGAGGAGGCCATTTTCCCCGAGAAGCCGAATTGACTGTTTCAAACAAGAGGCATGACCGAGATGAAATTGGCTCACCTGAATCAATTTCTAAAAAAGGAGGGGGGGGGAAATGGAGAGATGGGAAGAGGGTGAAAGCGTGACAGAGACTGGCAGAGAAAGACAAATGAGACCATGAAAGAGGAAAAAGGGACAGGTTTGAGTGCCGGTTCATGGCCGGCAGAGAGGATAGGGATGATGGGCGATGAAGAGGTGATATTATAAAGGTAGAGAATCTCATTCATGGTCTTCTCTTAATCACACGAGTTGTTATAACACCTTCACTGAGAGTAAATCCATTTTTACCATAATCTCTACGCAAGAGAAGGCCCGCACCCCCTTCGTCATTAATAATGAAACCTCATCCCAGAAATCAAAATGAAATATTTACAACTCATCTGCTGTGTAAATTCTGTCTCTGGGTGAAATCTTTTCAAATACACTTAGATAGTAATATTGCTCAGATCAATTAAATGGTTTATGAAAAGGAAGAGTGTTATTGAGATTTGTTTAAGTGATGGTTTTACATGATAGCTCTGTGAAACCAAACCCCAAATTAATTGTGGATGCAGCCATTGTGTCTTGTCTCCGTTCAGAAAACCGCATATTTAAACAGATATTAGCCCTGATATGACCAGAGATAAAAAAAGCTGCTGCAAACGTGATGCAACTTCTTCCCCCCATCTCAAAATCATAATTACACATCATATTTCTCAAATTAATTTCTCCTCAGCAACTTGGAAACTCAGTCAAAAGTTTTCTGCTCGGCCAGTATCAGACTTTTTATAGCAGAGCATAATTGGGACTATAAACCTGGTCTGAGCCTCGTTCAATAATGATTCCCTGCTCCAAATACCTGCTGGCCTTTAGAAGAATATTACTGATTAAGCACTCGAGAATCCGGCGGAAGTATCATTCGTAAGGTCAAGCGTGGAGTATCTCTGGGAGAGGAAGGGCTTTATGAGCTTCTCTTACGTCTCCATGCTTTGCAGGTGGCATGCTAATTGACACAGCTGCCATTTGTATGCTGTTTGTCCCCTTCAAGATGCTGCTAATATAAGGCTATATAAGGGCGGTATGTCTTTTTTAAATTCACTTGTTCCCTGAATTTCATTTTATACCTTGTTTTAAAGTGTAATTATTTCTTAATTACACAAGATCCAATTTGTTTTCTAACCTCAATCTTCAGAGTCATTTTCTCCACTACTGCGAAGAAATTGTTCCAACATCTCTAGTACATCACATTTACACAATGATTATTCAAATCCAAGATGCAAGTTATTAAATCTTCCCAATTATAGAGAAATGGAACGTAAGCAGACTTAACTCTGATGTATTTGTTATCTTGGAATAGCAGAGGTCTTGGCTTTAAAGTTAAATCATGTGGATTGTCTCGATATCATGTTGTCACAATGATGGACCAAACGGCTTGAGGAGCCTCAAAGAAGAACAAATGGACAATGGAGCTTACAGGACAGAGGCACTAAAGGGCAATCCACGCGTTAAGTGTTTATTTAAGCTTCTGTCACTCCGACGTTCTGCAGAACAGATAGATTTCCATTTTAATAAATGTTACAATGAATGAAGCACGTCACTTCAGCCCCCCTCACGTTTCTTTATGCATTATCCTTATGTTGTCAATCAAGGCCCCTCGTTTCACCATGGGTTTTCTGGTGTCATTATATTCACCCAGCCCGCTGTTACAGCATTATTTCTTTATTAACTTATCCATTTTATTTGTGTTTCTTCTTGAATACTTCAAATCCCTTCTTGAAAACAGTCATTTTGTTGATCACCTTCACCAAGAAAGCTGATTTGAGGTCAGTGGCGGTTGAATGGAAGTGAAATGGGTTTGAATTGCACATATGCTTTGCTTGTGGACTACCATTTAGATTTAAAGACTGTGTTGGCTTGTACTTTTAA
Source organism: Trematomus bernacchii (assembly GCF_902827165.1). Taxonomy (NCBI): domain Eukaryota; kingdom Metazoa; phylum Chordata; class Actinopteri; order Perciformes; family Nototheniidae; genus Trematomus; species Trematomus bernacchii. The sequence continues at coordinate 3,259,412 of NW_022987685.1, forward strand.
AAAGCATCAACCCTTAAGTGTCTTTTAGCAATGCACAGCATCCCGTAACAGCTCCAGGAATACCGTTTTATAGCAAACACTAACTTTTGACTTTAGAAGCAAAGTCTCTTTGAGGATCTGAAGGCAGTGAGAGAAAACTGGTACTCGCTTCCATAAAACACCTTCATAAATGAGCAAGTGTTCTCCTTGTGTTAATGAAATTCCTTTCAGTTTGTTTAATATCCTTGATGTGTTTTATTTGTTTGATTCAGGAGTACAGACACACTCTCGGTTCCAATTCACTCAAGAATTGTTTGAGATAAATCATCCTGGGTGTGGAAAGGTTTCATGTTCAGAGAGTAATGCATGTTGGTCTGCCTTGTAACTGCTATACTATTTCCCTGATTGCCTCATGCTCCAAACATAGTCATTTGACATTGTTGTGTCGTATCCCCATCTCAAGTGCACGGGCGGTGGATTTGCTTGATTTCTTTAAGACAAGAGTTCAATCATCCCTGCAATCCCACGGTGTCACATCAGATTTTATCACACGGGATATTCAAGGGTATGCTTTGTGATTATCCCCTGACAATACTGATAAAAGCTCCCTCTCTCTCTGTTTCCCAAACACATGGCTCAAAGACACACACACCCCCATGATACACTGTCTTGAAGGCTCCCACGTGCTTCTTGTGTACACACACACGTCACCCACACACGCACAATGAAAGCCAAACCTTTAACGGTGTACTAACCATCCCCCCCTGGGTCAACAGAGAATACAGGGAGCCTGTGGAGGAGCAATTGTTTCAATGTGGGACCCGTCGTGTACCCATTGTGAGTCGAGGCCACCGCCATCAGAAGGAATCATCCCTGAAAGAATGCCACAGATCGCTTCCCCTCCCTCAGCGTATTCTCCTGGGAGACCGGCGAAGAACAAGGCGAATCCATCCGATCGAATGTCACGCAAACACACAGCCCCCACGTCCAGCAGTCCTGTGATTGCTGTTGGTATACCCTGGTTATTGACCCGTGCTGTGTGTGATGTGTGAGTCTTTGAGACTGTGTATGCTTCCGTGGCGTGTGTGTGTGTATGTGCGTGTGTTGTTTGTATCAGAGACGGATTGGAAGGCCATCATTCGCTGAGCTGACCCTATCTCCAAGGCTCGGAGGCTGCATGGAGAGATCAGAGCGAATGCCAAGCCCACTGTCTCCTACTGTGATGGAGGAAGGATCTGTGTGTGTGTGTGTGTGTGTGTGTGTGTAGAGAGGGAGAGGCAAGATGACATAGCCCAGAGCCCCTCTGCAGCCCAGTCCAAAAGATAAGAGAGAAAGAGAGATGGGCAGCTCCACAGATGGCGGAGAGCGCTGCTGTAACTGTTGCTGTGTTTTTTACGTGTGAGCGATGACACTTGGTCACATGTATATGCATATTAAAGAACACACATTTTGACAGAAACTTAAAGTCAAATGCAAAATAGGACATCTCGTCTGACAGGCTGACTTTACTGCAAGGTGATTTTACTTGAAATAGTTTAAGGTTTCTCATTTCAAACTTCAAAGAACTCATTTAGCAGCAAACAACCATTTGTTATGTGAACATAAAGTGGAGTAATGTCTACCTGAGCAGAGAATGACGTCATACTGTGTGTCTCTGTTTATTGTTGACATAGCTGGTGCTGCTACACATGCATGTTAGTGCATGTGACAACTTCTTTGTGTGCCTAGATGGATGCTACCATGTGGAGGGAGTCCTTTCTTTAAAGGCTGATCGTTTTTGTCATCAAATTCAATTAATAGACCAACACCAGCAATGCATTTATCCGTCTTCCGATAACTTCTTAATTGGTAACTTTCCTACTGATGACTTACATCCTTAAAAAATGAGAGAGTGGTTGTAGTTTTAAACAAATGGGAGCAAGCATTTATTGGGTAGCTTTTTCAGCCATGGACTGTTGAAAAGGTGTGGCTGTGCTTATATGTTATAAATATATATATTCAAACTAGAGCGTTTATATCAGCAGGATTCTAGACCACAGAACTGCCGCAGATAACTCAGATTAGCCGACAATTGTGCCGACTGTTTCGCAAAAGGTGGACTTTGCTTCAACCGTCAACCATTTGTGTCAACCTCTGCATAAAAAGATGTGATACGTCACTTAATGCTGACTGGTAAGGCAACAAAAAACGAAATATCCCAAATCCTAAGAAGAAATTGCCATCATGGACAGTTTTGTTGATTAAATAAAGAAATAGCAATTGAATACATACCTTATTTTTCATGAAATGTGTTGACATTTTTTACATTACATTTCACTTGGATGACGTATTGATCCAAAGTAAATTACAAGACACAAGCCAGAACAGCAAGAAACCTGCAGGTAGTTTATCCTAAAAGCATAATGTAAATAGAAAAAGGTTTGAAAGTACACAAATACTTACTTCCAAATCCTCCTTACTTGTTTGATACCCTTTACAACCACCACACACACACTGTATTTTAACTGTTGACCAACACACAAACACCTTGCAGTGCAGTGACGGCACCCTGGGCACCAGCTGCTGTACGCCCGAGGCTCCCCTCACAGCGCTGTCTAATCCTTATGCAGGTTAATCCAACTCTGACCTCCTCTAGTCCTCACTGACCGATCATATCTCCCCCTCTTCCTCTCTCTCCCCCATACCGTCACTTTCAGCCGCCCTCGCCTCCCATCACTCGCAATCTCTTTCTCACCATCCTCCCTCTATCCCTTATCTCTCCCTCTCGTTCTCTCTGCTACGTTTGACCCCACCTTGCTGTCTCTCTTTCCTCTCCCCACCTCAGAGTTGCCTTAAGGAGATTTCAAAGCCCATTCGGCAGCAGTTCTAACTGCCAAACTGATGGTCAGATAAAGTCTCCATTTACCTTGTCCTCAGTTTCCCATTAAAGCCCATTTTTGGGGGCCGTAAGTTTAGAGGAAATGGGAAGGAGCGTGGAGGAAAAAAAAAGAAATCAGCCACTCGGTCACCCTTAAGCTCTTTTTGCTGTTTATTTGCAGCAGCATGAAGGAGGACGGGAAGTTTTTAGAGGAGGAGAGGGAGGGGGAAAAGTAGAAATAGGCCTGGAAAAGGTGACTTGAAGTGTCAGTGGCCCTGTCCCCATAGGAAGGCATTGTGGTGCGGAGCTACACCCTCGGGCAAGGTAGCTTCATTGGTAGCAGAGATGGATGATCCGGAACACTGTACATGGCGCGTATAGAAGTTACAGTCATTTGGCCTACACAAGGGCATAAGGTACTCTAAGTAGCTCAATTAAAATGTATATTTTCCTCATTTACTCCCCTCCTGGGTGAGCTGAAGAGATGTCACTAAGGTTTTTTTTTTAAACGTTGCACGGGCCGTTGTGCATGAGGGCATTTTGGCAGGTGAGCGTATTTAAAGGGGCATATTTTAGGGCAAAGGCAGGGGGCGGGGTTGCTCATTGGCACGGAGATATATAACGGTGCAATGGTGCATGCCACATGTGGTCCCCAGAGAGGCTGGGCACAGCGCCAGCACGAGTTCACACAGCCACCTTCAATGACTTGGGCATCAATGGCACCACGGGGGGTCTTTTTCACTTTTTTTCTGGCACATATGTACTGTACTGTATTACTTTTGCCCTGTAAGAATTGGGATATACATTTACCCTGATAACCCAAAAGCATTGCTGATTTTATTAACTCTGGCTCAATGTTAATAATGAATCATTGTTATTAACCCATGCAGGCCAACTTTCTTGTATGTTATACACCATAAAAAAACGTTATATAATTTGAATAACAGAGGTGGGAAGTAGTGGAGTACAAATACTTTGTTACTTTACTTAAGTACATTTTTCTGGTATCAGTACTTTACTCCACTACTTATTTTTCTGCCAACTTTTTACTTTTACTTCTTAAATGTTTAACACAAATACCTGTACTTTCTACTTCTTACATTTTCAAACAGGTTACTTTAGTTTGAATGTGTGTTTGGTGGCGTGATCATTATTATTTAGAGTCAATGCGTGCCTATTGATTTGAACACGATCCGTGTATCCATCATTTCCTAGTCTTCTCTAAAGAAGAGGGACCAATGAGAACGTTGTCATGTTGCCGTTGTTCAGCATCGAAACATTCATTAGCAAACAATGACATTATTGTTCTATTAATATAAAGGGAGGTCAGGTACTCTTTAAAACAGCTGGTAGTTATGGGTACTTTTTACTTAAGTACATCTCGAAGCCCATACTTATTTACTTTTATTTGAGTAAAGAAATGTAGTCAGTACTTCTACTTTTACCAGAGTATGTTTAAACACGAGTATCTGTACTTCTACTTGAGTAAAGGATGTGCGTACTTTTGCCATCTCTGTTGAATAATGACATTGCCTTAAGCAAGCGAGCCTTCCAGATGAATTCTTTGTTGAAAACATCTCTCTCCGTCCTAAACGTTTACATGAGCCGAAGCTCACAACTAATCTAGACCTCTAACCTGTTGATGTCAGTCCTGCAGGACAAAGAGCATGTATGTGTTCTCCTCAACACTGTGTCTTTATAAAAAGACAGACACATGCCATTGTAGCTGTCGAGGAGTTCACAGGTCAAGCAGCTGAGGGGGGTCATAAATGTTTAAATTGAAGCCATAACGTGTCATGCTGACTTTGACTTTGAAGCTTGTGTGTTCCGTAAGTTGTCATGTTCAAATCTCCTTTGAGGCTTGTGTGTTTTCCAGGGATTTTGGAAATGAAAGGCTGGATATGGGAACTTACTTTTTTTTTATATTGGTGAATTTAAAGCCTACTCCCTCTGTCTGCTTAATGTGCTTACACACTATTATTCGTGTGAGATTGTTATTCATTTGTTTGAGCCAACACACAATACCTACAAATAATAAAATCAACCTTTCTCTCACACCCTTCGCTTACCTCATGCATGCACATGTGGTCAAACTCGCAAATATATATCTTAGCTGGGTCCCTTCATATCAAAGGAGGACTACATTTGGCCCCTCAGGCTGTTTTTCCGTGCTGCGCAGCAATCAGGGGCCAGAGAACTGGCTGTTAGTCCAGGATTAAAGCTCGCCCTCTCCACATCCATCAGTGGATAAGGGTCCACGCAGCCCTGCTACTCAGGACAAGACTGACTCCAGCTCTGTCTTCGGACCCAGATTGATCCTCACCAGCAATTTTAAAGATTGCAGAAGTGAAGAACTGGCTTTTTGAAGGAATGCTACTTCTGCTTCTCCAATAGTCAGAGAACAGTGACGGATTCTCTTCAAGAAGTGCAGGACATTTGCAAGTCTGAAGGTGTTAAAAAAGAACGATGTCTGAGATTTGAAAACGACAGTATCGCGTGAATAAAAGATTAATTATTTCTAGCTAAACAAGAGTTTCTGCCGATTATATATTCGTCAAGAAGACTGAGATGAATTTGACCTTTTTTCCTCATTAAGTTTGTGCTTAAATGCATCCGCTTAACTAATTCACTAGGAACATATTCCCTGCACCTTGTCAGCCCATATATCTGCTGCTATCTTTCTTTGGCAGGCTTTTTTCTTCTCTTCCCGTCTTTCTCCACACTATCGCTCTGTCCCCTCTAGGTCTGGGAAGTAAGGATTACCACTTGTTGTCACTGAGCGCCCTTCGCTAACCTGAAACAAGCTTGCTATATGATAGACCTCCTCTTTCTCCGTCCTTCTCTGCATACTGCCACATTGCCTATTTGAGATGGAGGGCAAACCAAGCAGATAGCCTGGCCTTATCTTATACTCAGTCCCTCCCTCTCTTTGACACAAGGAAGGAAGAACAAGGGCTTGAAGTGGGGGATGGAGAGGAGTGTCTGATGCCTTAACACCGTCCTATAGTATAGCCGAGGCTGGATGCGTGCACTGGTTGCGTGTAAGCACTGCTAATTGCACACTGAGTTGAACGTTCGATGCATTATGCATTGTGTGCTTAGATAGCTGGGGCCTTCAAATGTAGGAACCTCACACACAAACATGAACGTGCGTGGTGCATCATGACCACTCCATGTACCATCTCCCCCACATGAAAGAACCTGCACCGGTTGAGGGATCTAAGCCTCAGGGTGCTAAAAGCCGAGAAGGCCGCTTTCCCCCCCCCTCCCATGTACTCCTTTTTCTGTTATCCCACTCTTACCTTGACTTTCTTGTGATACATGATTGATCTGTGTGCTGCTGGACTCTCAGGTGGGCTGTTTTTACCAGATGCATTTTTCTCAGAGAAGGCTTTAAATGATATATGGGTGCGTGCTCTCTGAGTGTGGGCATCTCTGTGTTCATGTGTGTTTCTTGGCATGGCCGTACAGTATGCGTGTTAACTGGAAGGTTTGCAGCACTTTTGCATCATGACACATATGAAATATATAACGCAGATCAACACGAACACAGCCTGGCTTGTGGATCAAAGAGTGCTCGAGGAAACAAAAATGCAAAGAAATGTGGACAGAGGTAACATAATTGATATTGGTCAAGATTCTGGGTGTATTACAAGAATAAAAGGGCCATAGCTCTAGTGGAAGGAGAACAACTATATATGGAGTTCCCCAAGGCTCAATTGTAGGCCCAATCGCAAACCACTGGAATCCAATCTCAGAATAATAATAGACATTTCCTTCAGCTTGACAGGCAATGTCTGCATAGCTGAGGGTTCAGAGAGCTGCTAGGAGAACGTGCAAAGGTCCTGATCCACATAGCTTACTCGTATCCATTAAAAGCCTTGTCAAAAGACCACTTGGTTCCCAACAGAGCTAGCCAAACTAGGGCATGATTCTCACTTATACTGACCACCCGCTTTTTGACAATCTGCCAGGGAGAGAGTGTGAGACCCTTTTAATGTAGCCCCCCAAGCCTTGTGAATGAGGTCAATCCATTTCCTAGGTGTGTGTATACTCTGTGTGTGTGCTAGTAAGGGGTGATGGAGGGAGGGTTTACCCAGAAGTGCCAATTAGTGCTAAAGGTATAAGCATCAGTCACAGGAGAACAGGTGGAGTGCTTTTAAATGCCTGGGTTACATTTGCGATTCAAATCTTCGGCATTTCAGTGAATTCTGAACTTACGAGAGTCCATCATTATTTGATTGCAGCCTTATTTGGCAGTAGCGTGAAGCGACCTGGTTTTTCTTTACCGCATGATGCTTCCTCACTGTGATTATGTTTTCCTTGAGCCCCCACCCCCTCTATGCTTTTTTTAAACATCATTATCTTGTAGTGTCCCTTCCTTTTCTTTCTGTCCCAAGTCTGTACATGCTATGTGGAACATGGAGTCTCACTGAGCATTCAATCTTTCATGACACCGCTACACTTTAGTCCTGTTTTGACACTTCACTCACTCAACATGAGAGAATTGCCACTCACTCTCACTCTGTCATTCTTCCTTTCTTCATTCTTTTCTTTCCTCTTCTCCCCCTATCTCTCCCCGTCACTGTGAATCTAAGGTGTGCAAACACAGGCAGCCGAAAATGCACCACAAATCGGTGTGTGTTGGTACAGTATGTGAAAAAGGGAGAGGCCGAAACAGGGAGGGAAAAGTAGAGAACATTATGATCAAGTAGACACTAAAGACACACACAAACACACACACACACAACTACATTCCAAGTAAATGTCAGCCTCTTTGATATTCTGATGGTTCACCCTGATTTCTCTAAGCAGATGATGCGTGGCCACTGCCAATGAGAGTATGTAGCGAACAGGTTCTCTCGTAAGTCCTGCTGATTTGGCTATGAGGTAACACCGATCAGACCTGTGGTTCCAGCAGCACTACGTCATGTACAAATCTAAGGATTCAAGAACAGGTGCAGGTGTGAGGTGTGCATGCTAAAATGTGCATTTGCATGTTGACCACAGCTGGATGATGGTGGCTGTAGTAATATCTAGCTCCATAAGCCAGTTGCTTAATATTGTTCTTTACTTTACACATTCAGAATTTCACAGTGCACATACATCATTAAAACAGTGGCATGATTGGTTGTAGCATTATGACGCTGCATGCTTTCTCATTTGAATGCACTCATTAATAGTTTATATTCTGAAGTCATCAGTTTTTTGTATTTAAAAGAAAATAGCTTATGTTAGCGGTTGGTTGCAGCCTTTCACTAAGAGGAAATTATGCAGGGTTTTTTTGTCTAAGAAAGTAGATAAAAAAACTGCTCGCTTTATTCGCATGTTTGTTTGACTGTGCTTTAAAGAGCCTGCCTAACACACACTTCTGTCATCGCCAGAAGAAAATGTTGAATAATAAGTGCCACATAAATAGGCATCATTTTGGTTTGTTTTTTTTTGGTTTGTTTTTTCACTTTTGCATTGAGTACAATGTTTCTTCAAATAAAGAATCACGTTTGACTGACGTTACTTTATATTCTTAGTGTATTTTCTTTAAACCCAATGTGCATCTTCAGAAAAGACTAGTGTATAATTTGAGAGAACAAGAGCAGCTGATGTGCTTCCCTTTGCCCTGGTAGACTGTGCCAGACTGCTCTCTGTGTCCCCCATATCTCCGTCCCCTGCCCGATTGTCCCATCACTCACTTCGTATGTGTTCGTACAAATATTTGGTGCGCCAGTGAGTGCAGGGGTGGTTGGTGGGGGGGGGGGGGTTTGGGGGTATTTATTCCACCACTGTGAGTCAGTCCTTTTGCTGCCTTCTTCTTTCTCAACCTCTCATGTCTGTCTCTGCTGAGCTCAAGTGAGCCAAAGTTCATGTGAAGGGCGCTCTGACTTTACAGTAGTAGGCAACAGAGTCACGTGTCTCTCCGGTGCTACCCTCTTAATTGACCCCCCCCCTCTTGCACCCACACACACACACACACACACTCAGTGATTTTTTTATTTTTTTTTATCTGATTCCATTCCACCAAAGCTGGTGTTGACAGCACAGAGCGGTTTATGGGAACAGCACGTCCATTCTTTCTAACGCCTCCTAATCACTGGCACTCCTCCTCCCTGCCGAACCTGAGAGGGGAGAAATGAGGAGAGACAGAGGGGGGAGAATCAAGGAGAGTGGAATTAGATTTTAAAGAAAGGGAGAAAGTGATGGCTGAGTGGCAGGGAATACCTGCGAAAGGAGAGACGGGAGATTGAAAGAGACAGAAGAGATAAAACGGAAAGGAAATGTCCTATTTGTTTTTCGGGGGTTGGGGGCGCTTTACATTTGTGGGGTAATATTTAGGTGGTGGATAGCATTGGTGATCAAGCCCCTGTCTGTTTCTGTTATCTGCCACCTTCTCTGCTACCCACTCCCCATCCTGAAGCCAGGAGGTAGAGCCAAAGCTCCAGTCAATCTAACAGATACAATAGCTGCAGGCCAAAACAATGCACAGAGGGGGGAGAAAAGAGCAGTGTAAGTAGGCAGAGATTGGGACAATGCGCGAGGGAGGCTGCTGTGAATTGCAAATGTGCTTTGGATGCTGATATGCACGTGGATCGCTCAAACACACAAAGACACACACATCATGATAAAAGAGCTACACATATTGGAGAACATACCATCAGGCTGTCTGTCACCCAACACAAAGCAAGACTCATATTTTCCATTTGTCAGCTAATTGAGTAAACATCTAAAAGGAACAGTTTCATGTTAAACATGATTATTTGCTTTCTTGCAGGGAGGGAGTTAGATGTCCGTAGCTAAATATGAAGCGAAAGCCAACATCCAATTAGCTTAGAAGAAACTCTGGGAGCAAGCTAAGTACTCTGTCCAAAAGCTGCCTTCCAGCACCTGTAAAGCTCTCTAGTTATGTCTCATTTGTTTAGTCAACAACAAACACAAGTGTTAAACCACAAATGGTCATATTATCACAGCTGTTTTTGTAGGGATTTAACAAAGATGATAAACCCAATTAGAGAGCTTTAGAGGTGCAGCTAGGTAGATGTCTTCTTACCTCTGACCTTTACCTGCTTTTAGTCTTTATCCTAACTATAGCCCTTTTTATACATAAACTACAAACCTGAAATTCTCTATTATATCATCAATCTCCTATAACCATAACCCAATCAATTCTCAACAAGAACCATTTCAAGACTTCATCTCAGATTCTGGGAATTTAATTGTTAACCAATTCTTCTGTTGAAGAAAACATTCATTTAAAAACAATCATTAGTTGCAGCACTCATTGTATTGCACTTGATAACCAAATGTATCTAGAAATGAGTGTTGCACACGAGGTGGAAACACAAAGATTGAAGAACTCATTATTCCTGAATCAGTGCCTGTGGGGTTAGATATTCCTGTGAGGGAATACTGTTTGCAGCTTGTCGTGTTTCCAGGAGTTTGAAAACTTGATTCAAACATTTGACCAACTTCTTCTAAAGAATATATCATCATATATTCAAAAATCTAGACTTCTGGCTTTTAGATAAACAGAAAGACAGTTGTACCATGCAGTCATCCCATATTGTATTTGTGATTGAAGAAATGCACAGAATGCTTCAAAGTAATGTAAAGAGGCCTAAAACACTTATGATTTCATTTCCAACACATTTCCAACCACCACAAACTCATTAGCTGTATACATGCACACTGGCCTCTTGCTGATGCCATGGCACGTAATACAATGGGTAGCCATCGCTAATCTGGCATTAGAAGCCAGGCAGCATATTTTGCAATCCTGCAACGCAGCTTATGTTCTCTCAACAGGGAGTCGCAGGGTTCTGGCTGTGCTTCCTCTCTGTTTCTGTCTCTCCCTCTCTCTGAAACAAAACCAAGGCCAGAAATACTGCAGTCTTGCATTGTTTCTCCAACTAATTACAAGGCAATGCATGCCCAACCTTCATTTATTAGCGACACAAATAACACCAAGATAGAGAATCACAGCACTCATTTAGAAAACATAGTGAGACAAAAGAGAGATAATTAGGACAGGAGAAGGGGGAAAAAAGGAATAGAGGAAAAGTGTGTGAAACCAAAGGCACTCATCAAAACTATCCCTGCTCTTGACTGCAGCATGAAAAGGGCATGTCAACCGATGATGGGTTGTGACTGATTCCGAGATTTTTGACAGTTTTGACTGGCGGATCATTCTTCACCAAATAGGAAAGTTGTTATATATTTTTTTAAAGTCGGCTCATGATGTTCAAGGAGTGACAATCTGAAAAGTGAGCGTGTCATTAATGAAGCCTGTGTTAACGAGAAAACACAGACAAGCATCTCATTGTCCCCTCCCTAACAAGCGGCAGTTAATTTGACTAGCTATCTCCTCAATTTAATCTCCATTTGCTTGTATCTTCACTCATTTCTATACGTCTCATAATTGATTAGTTGGACTAATGGTACATGGGTGTGTGTTTTTCGATGTTAATCAGAATCATGAATACATAATTCAAACATCACATGAAATTGCACATGAGAATGATGTGCTTTGAAAACGGGTGAAACGCCTGCATGCAAATGTGGGTAAAAGTGCCAGTGTGTTTGCGAGTGTGACCGCTCCCCGTATCAATTATTCAAACTGACAAATGGCCACAGGCCGCCTGGTGTTTTGGCCAATTACAAACGGGCATACTGCGGGGCTAAACAGGGCCAGTTTCTGCCTCAGGCGTTTCTCCTGACGCCTCTCACACAGTGTGACAAGTCAGGACCCAAAACAGAGTCATCGCCACAGGTGGTGCTGCCGGAGTCCACCAAAACAAACAATCCCCAAATGTGTGTGTTTGTCTCTGTGCTACTCATATGAAGAAATATTCTGCGGTGCTAAGGACACTATTTCCAGTTGATTTAGTTTGTGTGTGCGCCATGCTGCTGTTATGCAAACACAACTATTGCTTTCTTTCTTTCCTAACTGAGGCTTGCGCCATACCGTGACATTTTCATGAGCATACCTCAAGGCCTGTATTTATGTTACAGAGCCGCTGCTTTGTATGGGTAACAAGACATAGGCTCATTGACATTCTAATACACAATAACAAAACACAAGTGGGCAAAGAGCTCAGGTTTCACTCCGTAGAAGAAGGAAAATTTGCCTTTTTCCTGCGCACACAGCCACGGTCTAATCTGATTGGCTGGTCACGTTTGAAGCTGTTGTAAAATGTGCAATAAACGGACACCTTTGACCGCATAATAGTCGATTTAAATATTAATGCAAAAATCACCTCTCATGCCAGTACTATAACTATATTGCTCTGCGGGACGATAACGGCTCGTACAAATATTTCTGATCAAAAATAAAAGATTATGTTCTTTTTATACTACATCGCATTACCTTTGTTACTTTTCTTTTATGGAAGCCGTAAACCACAAGAGGCCACGCATGAAATGTATTTAAGGACTGCTTCTGCTTCTCGACTTTGATAACTCTTTACCAGGCGCTAAAAAGGAATGGCTTATTCTCTTCTGCATAAAGCACTTCTTTCCAGCCCACCAGCTCCCGTCAGGTTTTTTGCAGTATTACCATAACGCATGGATTTGCAAATGAGCGGGGGGGGGGAGGGGAGGAGGAGTTGGGGTGTGTCGGGATCACTGATCTCATTTGCATAAGGACTCCTTCTCTGCAGTGTCATACTCATCACCTCGGACCCTGCTAGAGGAAGAGAGGTGTGTGTGTGTGTGTGTGTGTGGGGGGGGGGGGGGGGGGGACAGTGAATGACGAATGGAGAGATGTGAGGAAAAAAAGAGAGGAATCCATCAGTGGGTCTGTGAGGCGTGGGAGTGGGAGAGCGTGGCCTGTCATGAATCACCTCACATTCGGCATCACAATGGAGTGATAGGCCCAAAACAGCTGGCACTATGATCAGTATTGATTTTTCTGTCCTCCGCACTGTGTGTGTGTGTGTGTGTGTGTGTGTGTGTGTGTGTGTGTGTGTGTGTGTGTGTGTGTGTGTGTGTGTGTGTGTGTGTGTGTGTGTGTGTGTGTGTGTGTGTGTGTGTGTGTGTGTGTGTGTGTGTGTGTGTGTGTGTGTGTGTGTGTGTGTGTGTGTGTGTGTGTGTGTGTGTGTGTGTGTGTGTGTGTGTGTGTGTGTGTGTGTGTGTGTGTGTGTGTGTGTGTGTGTGTGTGTGTGTGTGTGTGTGTGTGTGTGTGTGTGTGTGTGTGTGTGTGTGTGTGTGTGTGTGTGTGTGTGTGTGTGTCAAGGTTTGTGCAAGATGAAGTTCCTTTGAATGTGTGTGTGGTGGGAGATAAGTGAGAAAGTGGGCGGGGAGTGTGAATGATTTTCATCCCTCTCACGTCTAGTGCTGTGTGATTGTGTAATTGGCTAGTATTACTCCACCTCCGTGTATGAGTGCACTGTACATACGTGCGCTCATCACTGTTTGTATAAGCCTCTGTAGTGACGTCTGTGGGGGTTAGCTTTCTGTTAGCCAGTAACTCAGACCGGACCCAGGCCGCTGTGGACTTTTATCTCGGAACCCTCAACCCCTGACCACCCACCAGCTCCACACATGACTGTGCATAAATGAACCTCTACTGCATGTTCTACTTACTGCTTCTCACCCCCACCATGTGTCTGTTTTATTTTAAATTGGACTGTGGAGATATGTCTTGGGATTTTAAAACAAAATAAATACAAACACCTATTCTGGGTGTATGAATATTTAAGCCCTTTTATGTCCTGCAGTGCCTCAAACTGATACAAACTCTCACAAATTAGCCATACTTGTCTTTTTCTTTGCTGAAGTTAGTATCATTTTGTAACACTTTTGAGCAAGATTGCATATATAGGGAATTATGAGGGGTTTCATGGGGACCACGTGTGCAAATTAGCTTTAAAGCTAACTCTTGCTTAACGGTTGTGTTGTGCATGGCTAAATAAACTAAACTAATTATAATGGGGCATGACCACACTCATAAAAACACATAATGCGTTCTGATGCACAATATCAACAGTCATGAAAACATAATAGATGTGACTTATGGAGGCTCTTGACTATTTAAAATGAGAGACTGACTGATGGGAATTATAATATCCGACTGTTACAATGTCGATGGCAAGTATATTTCAAATAAATAAAATAAGAGTCCTTACCGCTTGGTGGCATATGTATAGCTTAGATTATTTAGTTGTTACTTTTATAAACCCCTTCAGTCAACCTCAACTTTTGAACTAGTGTAAATGCATTAGATTCTTATAATTCATAACAAAATCACATTTATACCTTGTGATAAAGTCTATGAAAAAAAAGTATTTTTATTGATAAGTCTTCTCATGATTGACATTATAAATCCGCATACCAGACTTTATATATATAATTTTCATAGGAAGTGAGTTTACGGCATGGTTGCACTATCTGCACTGTAAAGATAAATGACTGATGCTAATTCCCCTCTCTGTCCACTCAATGGAGTCTATTGACTCGACTAGTCTCAGTCTGTTGACTGGTAGAAAGACAATCCCTTCTCTCACACACACACACACACACACACACACACACACACACACACACACACACACACACACACACACACACACACACACACACACACACACACACACACACACACACACACACACACACTCGGGAGCTAATGAGTAACCTCTGGTGGTCAAGGGGTCAAGAACCATGTGTGTGTGGAAGTGGACTCAACATGAGTGTTAATGACTGTTAGAAAGACAGAAGAGGAAAGAGAGAAGTGCATAAACCACTGTCTGACAGGAGAACACAGAATGCTTTTATTATGGCCCTGCGTGTGTTCGAGGTGTCTAAATGATTGCCTTCACAGCTGGTTAAGAAAACAACCTTGCTTTGCTTGTCTTTGTGGTCATGATAAATTAATAAAACAGAGTCATTCATCATGATCTTCTGCGAGGGAGACCAGCACAAAATAGAGTTTAGTCTATATTTTTCTGTAAGACACACACTTGCGCACACAAACAAACCTTTTGTCAGGTGTGTGGACTTGGTTTGAGGAAAAAGCCTCTTAAATATGCCAAAAATGTGTGTGTTTTGGCCAGAAGTGATCTGCTGTTTTTACCAGGATGCACAGACTGGGGAGTGGGGGGGGGGGGGGGGCAGGTGAAGTGAGCATCAAAACAGAGCCCAGAAATACAGCTGAGACCACCTGCCCTCCCTCCGGCGACAGATGAACCAACTCTGAGAGGAAATGTCTCTCCTGTGCTCGGAAAACACTCCCAGAATCCTCTGCAGACTGATCAGAGATGCTGATGGGAAATTCTGCCCTTAAAAGTTCAAGCATATATAACAGGATTACACTGTGTAGGTTCTTAAATCATTCTCCATGCCCAGGCAGGAGGGTATACTGTACATTCCCTTAATACATCAAACAGAGGAATATGTATTCTTTGGGACTACAAAGAGAACAATGCTATCGCTGCCATATCTAATAATAGCTCAATTACCATATCCTTCAGGGCTGTAACTATGGGGAGATGTGTGCTGGCGTGTGCACTGAGATATAGCATGGAGCATTGCTTAGCGCCATTTGAAAAGCAGTCATCTAAATAACACCAGTCACAAACAGACCTATGGTACTTAAGCAGTCCCGGCACATTCCCTCCCCGGCCTCCTCACAGCGATTGTCTGCACTTTTTCGTGACAATGGATGCGCTGTTAACTGGAGCGCCTGACTAAAGAGGTTGAAGCCAACGCAGTCGAGGCTAAAAAAATCCTTTGATGTGACCACCACCATGGCTCGAGACCAGACGCTGTTTTTTTTTGTGAGTCTTGTCAACTTGGATTTGATGAGTTTGTCTTTGTTTTGCTCTCACGGAGCAAACTGTGCAGCATTTATCGGATAAAATGGGCTCAATCTGAGCTTATCTCCACGGCCGCTGAACAACTTTGTCACATTTCAAGATGCCCCGTCCTGATGGAGTACTTTTCTCACCCGCTCCTCCATTTTTCCCCCCCTTCTTCAAACAAATCAATACCCCCATAGTTTAGCCTTTCATAGGAAAGATTACAGAGAAATGGCTATTAAGGGCTTAGCCTCTATCACTTTGCCCATCTCAAAGCCACTTAAAAACTCTGGCAGTCCTGGGTTGGGACTCGGGACCCGGTGCCCCGTTACACTGCAGAGGCTGTGGGAGGATCACACTCAGAGATGCTCTTCAGTCCAAGTGTGCAGCTTCACCTTTGGTGAACGTATAACAATAGGGACAGAAAAGAGAAGAACAACAGAATGTCTTTATTTACCCTTTTTATTCCATTAAGTCTGACCACTCCTTCAAAATGGCTTCCTCCTCCTCTGTCAGAGTGTGTGACTGGAATGAGCAGCAGGTTGTCTGACCTAAGCAACGGGGGAATCAAAATAGCCCCCACAATCAGTGCAAATATGAAAGGCAGGCCACTGTGGCTGCTGGCCTTTAAAAGGAAGCACCCCAGGTGATTGAAACAAACAGGCATACAGCTACTGAAGTGCTACAACTGCTATAAAGAGCTGCAGTAGCACTAATGCTAAATGTGGCCTCTCAATCCCCATGCTGACTTATATATTATTTTTCAACACACACAGCCATAGTCTGTAAGAGTTACTCATGCATTGGCAGCGTACACTGTTGCTCACACAATTAGCTGTCCGCAAAACGGCTACATCAGCTCCGGTTTACTTGCAAAGTGATGAGAGGGAACATGAATAGCATATAATTAGGGATGTTGGCATTGCTTCCTTGTTTTCCAACTGCGTTTGTTCTATAGTCGTCTTTCTCTCACGCCTGGAAACCACAACGCTCATTTGAACAAAAAGAACAAGATTTGTGTTGTTGTGGAATAAATTACTGTGGCTTATTTGCTCAGTATTTCTGGCACTTGATTGGAATGGGATTGTGCTCTGTCTCTTCGTCTCTCACTCACTTACACACTTAATCCACATTATTTAAAGTGCAGCAAATAATTTTTTTAGCCCTCTTTTTCTCATTTTGCAAAATGTGTTGTCAGAAGCATAAATGATCACCAGCAGAAAGCAGTGAGGGGTCAAATGAAGCTGCTGAACCTCACTCATGGGCGGGATTAGCATGCAGTCAATCATTCACTGATGTAGTCCAATGAACAGTCCTCAATCAATAAATGGCCTTGCTCCCTGCAGGTGGAATTGTGTAGGCCTACTACCTTCAGTGAACTCAGTGCCAAACATTTAAACCACTAACCTTCCCTGAAAGCATCACTTATGTCATCTGAGGAGACGGCTACAGCGCTTTTATTTTGAAATATCAGGAAATAAATACACAGATATTTCATTACATGACAATTACACTCCCATTAAACTGCATTGTCAATTACACTTTGAGGGAAACATATGACTACATTTCTATCTATATGACAAGAAATGAGTTATTTTAAGCCAAAATATGATCGTCTACTCTTAAATAGTTGTGTTTTTATTATGTTTTGTTTAAATTTACAATGTCATCCAGGTGTTTAGAACTGCGACCATAATCATATGTGAGTCAAATGTGTCTCCTTTAATTGCGAGCGCAGTTTAGCTCTGTGAGAATGTCATTTTACAGGTGACATGGTAGGTTTAAACTACGTATAAAAGTATGGGATTTTATGAGTATATATGCCCATTGCATGTATCTGGAAACTGTAATGTAAGGCAGCAAAGAGCAACCAAAAGATCTGTCATATCAATGTGTAAATATTCTGCGGTGGCTTCATGGACGGATTGATTTAAAGGATTTTGGGGGGAAATTAGCATATTCATTATTTGTGTTTAAGAGGACTATGCCATGATTATAAAGACAAATTACCCAGTAATCTTGAAGGATATGCATTTTGAAAACGACACTCCTGCATGCAGCACGGTATCTCAATTGAAATAACACTTTGCTTTGCGACCTTTTTAAGGTGGTCGCATGCTAATCAGCTCATTGTCTTCCCTAACTTGTCATTGGCATTTTTACGTATAGGAAACACTTGGCAGCTTTGTGCAGATGTGTGAGATTTTACAGGTGTAAATGTACCGCCACTGTGACATGAATACAAAAGCCGGCTGTAGCCAAACCCCTGCTATGATTATTTCGACAATATTATTCCGACTCCCCATCTGAAACCATGCCATTTTGATCCAGCTCTCTCGGATGGCAATATAGAGCAAATCTATGGAAAATGGTGCCCTAGAGCAGTACACCACACTAGTGTTATGGCACTCGCATTTAAGATTGGTGTATGGGCGCGGGTGGGGGAGAGCTTTATGGGCACTTTCACAGAGAAGTGAAAGGATATCTTACTTTGGACACTTTCTTGAGTGAGGGCAATGTCACAGACTGGGTGAAAGCTGGGCCGAGGTTGTTGTGATCCATGATATTGCCAGATTTAACGCTTACCCCAGGATGCTTAGGTCACTGTTTTTTCTGGCATTTTGCAGGCCTTGCTCATCTCAACCTCTCAAGTGTGTGAGTGTGTGAGGAAGAGACCAAGCAAAAGGAGTTTTTATGACTCAATGAGGCGGCTGTGAATCTCCACACGCGCATACTCTATGTATAGGCTGGAAATATCCACTCACTTTCAAAGAGGTTTTGTTCTAGCAGGCACAATCCAGTTGGGTAGCTCTTTGCATTCTCTCCCCCCTTTCTCTCCCCCCCCCCCCCCCCTCCGTCTCCGTCTCCCCCCTCGTTGGCTGCCTGTGGCTCTCTCTGGCCAGGGGTAGCCAGGAACACGGGTGCTGTGATATGGACAGCTGGTCGCTCCATCTCTCAGGGCCCCAGGAAGTGTGAAATCTGGGATACCTTTCATAGCACATTACCCTCATTTTGGCAAAGAAAAAAAGAGTAGACGGCACAAAGCCAGGAGAGCAAAAACAGAAGGGCGGCAGTTATTTATACCAGAGTGAAATCTCCCACTTCTTCAAAGCACCCTGGATCTTGGGTGCTGTCATCAATAGCCCCTCATTGACTAGTTGTCTTAATTGATTGCAGGAAAGGAGAGCTCATATTTGTCATTTTGACACGTCCATTATGGCCGTGGAGCCTTGTCCCACTGAAGCTTCAGATGTGTCGATAGATGAGAATGAATTGCAAGAGAGCTTCTGCTGACAACCATCTGAGGACCCAGCATCTGCTATTAAGGCCTTTTTGGAATCTATTCCCGGCTCATTTGCAAATGACAGCTTAATATCAGCTGCAAAGACAAATCATTGTTACCACTTCGTGTCCAAGATGACACAAAGGTGAAGGTATTTATTGTTCAACTGCTATGTGAAGGCTGTTTGAGAATGGTATGAGTTCATGAGAACATCTTCTATTTTAAATGCCCTTAATTCAAACTGTGCTTAATCACATTGGTTGTTAAAGTTAAAGACACATCTGAACACCGTTAGATGCAGATCCATTTGAGCTAACATGCTATCTCTTTTGTATGTGTTCACACTTTTTTTATCATGAAAGATTTTCCTGTGTGTGTTTTGAGATCAAATCCTTATTTCAACACATTTGTGTCCCTGCTGAGAGGCAGATATCTACAGTCTCATACAGCATCACCAGTAGAGAGGGGAGAATGCAATCCCATAGTGAGCAAATAGATGAAGATGACTTATTTCTTCCCCCCCTGTAGCCCTCAGAGCTCGCTCATTACAAAAAGATATCAGAGACAACATTGGTGGCAGCCGAAAGAAAAAAGAACCAAAGTTTGCTGATGTGTGAAAGCAGATAAAGTGTTGCAACTTTCTCTTATCTGATGGCGGACCTTTCTAAATGTATCGGGAGCTCCTCGGCTCAGCGGCTGTCCGGCTCGAGAGAAACTGCAAAGATTCTCCCGTCGATACGGTCAGTCCTCATTCGATTAGCGCAGCCCTCATCCTCCTCCGGTATTTTGGATTAGTGGCCTGGGCCGGAGCGGGTCGTTCGTAAATGTTCCAGGGCTGCTGCGTGTCCCGTCCGCAGCTTGTCAGTATGCGCGGAACAGTGCGGATCAGTGTTTATTGAATCATTTTCCAAATAGGGGAAACGATAATTACAAGAAGTGGCGCCTCTGCACATTATGCAAGTGCTGTGCCATGACTTTGGAGCCAAACGGGCCTTCTTATTAAAGGCGGCCGGGGCCAGCGAAGCTCCTAATCTATTTCCAGGATTTCCGAAGCTTCAGCAATCCAGGGATTAGACGTTTTCTCACAGATTTAGACCCCTCTCCTCCACCCCCACCCCCACCTCTTCCTCCTCTCCTCTCCTCCACCCTATCTGCTCACCCTCCCTCTCTCTCGTAGTGTTGGCGTCTGCAGTTTGTCAACTTGAACCCTTTTCTATTCTAACACATTCACACAGGCACACACAGACATATCCTTTTAAATATAAAACACACACACACTCAAACACACACAGAGCCAGATGCCTGTGTCGAGTCATGTGGGCAAACGAATATGGACTTTGCGATAGCGGTATCAAAGTTTCCGAATGCTAACCTGCCTCCTGACTATTGCGCATGTTTCCAGTCTCTCTGCACATATAGTCTAACACGGCATGTGTGCTCACTGTGAGACACGCTTCTGAGGCCAATTCTGCTGTGTTGACCCGGCTGACACAGGCACGGTTATCTTTACATAATCCACACATACACACACACACACAACTCAGCACAAACTGTCCACTGAACAGACGTCACTGCACACAGATTTCAGTTTAGTACAGAACAAACGAAGGACATATAGCGCATTATTAGAGACTCCACTGAGCAGATTTTATTACAGTAGCTAGATGCTTCAACATTTCTAGTCTTAATGATAAACTAAGCTAACAATCTGCTGTCATAAATTGCTTAATTACTGTACAAACAGAAGAGCGGTATTGATTTTCTTATTTAACATAGCAAGACTCACAATTAAGCTGTTTTCTTTTACATATTTCAAGACATTTATTTGCACCCCATAACTTCAAGCGACTCTCACTTAGTTTTCCATCGCTATCATTATCAAATCAACAAATTTACTTTTTGAGTTTCCTTTAAAAATGTTGTCATATATCCAAAGCGATCAGCTCACCTCTGTTTAAGGATCACACACTAAAACGTTTTAAAGAGACTACCTGGATCTCCGAAATATATCTGCAAGGAAATAAAAACTTCTCTGCTTTCATGGGGTAATAAAATAAATATTTCAAAAGCAGGGTGCTTTGATCTGGAAACGGAATAGATTATTATGTTATCAAACTATCATTTACGATTCTTTTTATGGTGATATTTGATTGGTCTCAGTGGCCACCATTCTGCTGACTAATCATTGGTGTTCATAATCTCTGCCATGGAATTGTTTCGGTTCGTTTTGTTATCAGGATAACTGAACTGAACATCTGGCCTGATATTCATGAAACTTGGTAAAACATATATGCATGGGCCAAGGAAGAACCCTTTGAAATGTTGAGTGATACATGATTTATTGTTTTGCTTTTATAAACATTGCAGGATAGGGCATTCGCTGTTCTAGTTAAACAATGCGTTTGAAGTCAAATACAAAATATGTTGCAGAAAGGAAGGTTCCACGACGACAACACTGCTGTGGAATGTAGTTTATGAGGCTGACAGCTGTCCTCGGAGCAGAGAGGTCAAACAGTAGGGTCAGGCAATGTGAAACATGAGGGACAACTGGCCTTGTGTTGGTCACTGAGGCGAGAGCGAGGTTTAGCACCGGTTGTAATCAGCTGCACCCAACCTATGGTCCGGATGTCACAGTGAGACAAGTGAATATAAATACAAAGGAAGACATAAATATGAGCACACATGCTACACACACATGCACGCAAGTGTCTGACAAAGATAGATCTACTGTCAGGCATGCATGCTGGGACACATGCTACATGTTTGTCAGAGCTGATGTAAAACAATGCAAATCTGCCTGATTGCTGTCACACACATCAATCGTCACACCGTGGACACATCTCTACTCCCTTTCTCTTTTTAAGGAGCATCACCCCGTCCTATTATCTTTTCATTCATCATATTCCATACTCTCTGTCACTGTGACTCTTGAATACACACAAACAAAACTACGGGCATTTAACACGCTGGGATACAAGCTTTTCAGTGAGGCAACGTTTATTTTTTTCCAACTGGGAGCCTTGAGTCACAGCTGTCAGAAGAGCTCTAACGCCTTACAGGCTTGTAGAACGGGGTTGTAGGGATGGGCATTTGAGCCCCCCCCCCTTCTTCTCTGCATGCTAATCATACTGCTAACTGACAAGGCTTTAACGCTTGAATCAGAGACAGCATCGGTGGAGCTAGAATTACTCCAAGAAATGAGCCAAATAAGAAATATTGGATGCCATAAAGGTTGTGCTTAAGTTCAAATATGCATAGTCTAGGTTATAAAGAAGTACACAGCTTTTAATGGAGAGGGTACACAGTTTATTAAACTGAGATTTTAAATGAAAATGAGGAAATATGCAAATCGGAGGAAAACGGGAAATTGCGCTGCAGCTGTTAGACTTTGGGGTGATAAGCTTATCTTGGTTTCAACCATTTTAATTTAACAGTGGAAGCAAACAAAAAGAATATTTGATGAAATATTGCCGAGGTTAGCTGACCACTTGAAAGGGAAAGGCACAGTCAGACTTCATGTAACAAGCTGCTCTAGGGATGGAAAACTGAATGTGAGCAGATGAGACAGTTCTACACACTGTTCCCATTCGCAGAGTCCGGCCCCCCTGCGTGGCGCTCAGGTGGGACGTGGCCTCTGACGAGACATGTCACGACTCGCCTGATGGGATCCACGGAGCGGAATAACCAGGTCCGACAAACAGTCCCCCACCTCCTCCTGCCAGTTTCCCTGTTCCCCCTGTTCTCCAGCCCAGACTTGACCAGCCATGGGACGCTGGGGAGGGACCGGGGAGGGGGAGACATTTGGATTAGACCTGATCCCTTCAGCTTTCAGCACGAGCTGGAGGAAGGCTGGTAAAAAAGAGGCATTCTATCAGCGAATTAAACTAAGATTCATCCAGGGCTTATGTGATTAAAAGGGGAAGAGGACAGCATCAATTAACAAAATCCCTCCCCAACATGTTCGCCAATATTTGTTTGAGGACGTGCTGTCTGCGATGTAAGCCCCTTTTGATGCCATGCACAAATATTTGGAGTTTATTTTGCTCATCGAAAATGAGCCTGTGGCTTTTAATGGGCATGGGCATTTTTAAAAGAACACATTACTGGTGCATGTTGAGAAGCTGACATGTTTACGCCGAGATTATACCGACTAAAATAGCGACATATTGTGTCACAAAACTTGACAATGTCAACTCAGAAATCCGTCTGTAGCATTTGCTTCAAAGGAGAATCCTGTTTTATATTCTTTAGGAGGCAGCGTATCTCTGAAGATCGTGTCTGTCTGAGTCACCTCAATATGACCCCCTGCTGAAATGTCACAGCGAGCATGCTGCGCCGTCACAGAGAAAGGGTTTTACAACACCTTTGTGTACAATGTGTCGCCATCTCATTAGCCCTACAATATGGTGATCTGACATCCCCGAGGGCTCCGCGAGACGTTTGTAATCTCGGTTGACACCGCTCCCCGGCTCATTGTTTCTGGCGCCATTGTTCACCCGCCGCCATCATCGGCTTGATAAACCACGGACATGTCGGTTACAATTGTCTCCCCCCTGATTAGCCGAACACACAAATAACAACAGAGGCTGCACGTACGCATTAATAAAAACACACTCAGAAGTCACACGCAAACAAGTGGCATCTCATAAGCTGTATTGCTGTACAAGTGCATCCTTAAAAGTTGCTTCTTCGACTATTAAGCCTAATTAATGGGCCTGGTGTGGAGGGGCGATAACCGCTAAACAGCGATTATCGGCCAGCGTGACACTCAATAAAGAGCCACTCGGCACACACAATGGCCTTGGCTGCACTCAATGTCTGGTTGCAGAGAGGAAACAAGGAAAAAGAAGAGTAAAGGGGGAGGAAGTGTGGGAGGACGAGCATTAAGGAGAGTTAAAAAAAGAGTGAGTGATGGACACAGGCAGTTGTTAAAACAGAGGTGATGCAGGGAAGGAAAGAGAGCAGTGTTGAGACGAGAAAAAGGGCCCTTTATCCCGGATCCCTGGAGAGAGGACCAGAGTGAGAGCAGCAGGATCAGAGGGGTCTGCCCGCCATCGGGGGGGTTCATGCCGTCTAAGACACACGGAAGTGGCCCCTGGGTGCATGCTGGGAATAAGATGTTACAAACAGGTTTTTAGGTATGGCTGTGAAAGCTTCAGCCACAGTGATGACTTAGTCAATCCGTCTTGCATCCTGACACACCCCCAGCGTCTGTTTCTTCCACTGTGTATTCAAGTACAGACACTTTCTATTTAATGGCTCTGTTTTTATCTCTCTTTGTCTCCGGTGCACACTCGCTCCCTTGTAACTGGGCTACATTTTCCGAGACAAATCCCAACGCGGCTGCAGCAATTCCAAATTCATTTGGGTTCAATCAGACTGTCCATTTGTTGCAGTAGAGGAGATGTCAATATTGTCTGTTTTTAGTAGCGTCCGTGTGGAGGTGTTTGCCGTGATGGAGGTGGATAAAACACAGCAGCGAGAAAACAAAACCCAATCACTGTAGAGATTTGATTTCTACCTATAGTTCAATGTGACTGAATTTGATCCTTCTCTGCTGACTGATGCTTCAGTATTTAGTAAGAATTATTAAATCTGTCAAAGATTATTTAATGAACAGCATGTGTATTTTTCTGGGGTTAGCATGGTTAGCATATTATAGTGTAATAATAGTGAATTCCTACCATCGTGACTGGAAGCATTCCTAAATGATCAGTTGAATATTTGCTGAAGTTCAATGTGATCTAGCCTGGCTCAAACGCCCCCTTTTTATGTTGGTATCTCAGAGCAGCAAACTTTGGTGTGAAAAGTCAGGGCAGGGGGTGGCAGGAGGTGACAACACTTAGGAAGGAGATGACACTACAAATGATGGTCATTAGGGAAAAAATGGGGTTCATTGCTTGCAGGATGTCACACTGCATCAACAAGCTGAAGTGTTGCTGGCCCAGTCATCATTTCACAGGAGCTTCTCAAACCTCATTCACCCCAAGAAGGTGGGACAGATGGACCTTTACTCCCCCTCGTTCCCTCGGCTTCAGAGGGTCTTCCACAGCTCAGTGTGAGATCTGGTTAAGGGAGAAGGAAGCTGCTTTCTATGCTGCTTTAATTCAACAAACAGAGCAGAAACATACATGCTTCTGTGTGTGGGTTCAACCAGAGAATATGGTTGAACCCACACACACAAGCATGCAACCACGTTGGTCAGTGAACTGAGAAGACATTATAATGAATGAATGAAAATGTATGGGAAAGCTATAGCTTATAATGCTAACCATAATGTTAACAAACAGACTTGCTCATGTATTATTTATAAAGAACATCTAGATGACATGTTGTGGTTACTGGGTGCTTTGGGTTGTGGGGGTGATCAAGCCGTATAGTTATAACGATAGTATAGTTCATAGCCCGCCCGAGTCGTATCCTAGTTGTGCGTTCATCCCAGGCCGAAGCGGCGCTAACTCGCACGTGATGCGCATCTCTGACGCCTGGTTGTCCGGACGGAAGACACCTCCAACCTTACTGCGCCCGTTTCCTCAGGCTTCATATTTATTAGCTTTGATGTGTGTGAGCTGGCGTGCAGCATGAGCATCCGAGTGAAAGTGCAGCGGACACAAACCATGCTTGACGTGGCCATCTCATGTGGAAGGCAAGAGTAAATAAGATTCCAGCAGGGAGGAAAAGGCACAATCATTGCCCGAGAACTGGGGCCTCCCACCATGAGATTCATGCAAACCTAAGCAGGCTAAACTCTTCTTCCTCAGTTAACCATTCATTGATGGTTAAGAATTGACTTGAGGAATGTGCCTGGTCTAGATGTAACGTACGTTAGCTTGTAACACCACTGCTGGTTATGCTTCAGAAATCCCCCCCCCCTCCTCCTCCATTTTCTAAATGTCAATCTCCACACTATCCTTCCCTGTACAGAAATGCTGCCCTTCAGCATGACTGAATTCTCTCAGGGAGATATGTGAAAAGAAGACACAAGGAAATGCACTGCTATCAATAGAAAAGTGTCCTGTGTTATTACAACACTGTGTTCACTCAAGTACAGGCTATAACTTAATCTTCGTGAGGAAATGGTGTTCAGGGCCTGGGAAAGAAAGGTAATTTGCAAGTCAGAATAGTCCCTTTAATAGAGGACTTGAAACGAGGTTACTTGATATCGAACAAGTCGGAAAATCTGGCTTCCCAGCTATCTCGTATGAAGACCGCGCATTACTTTAAAAATAGCCAGCAGGAAGGGCCAATCATAATACTTTATTTTGAGAATGTAATTTTCTCATGCCTTGCCAGTAATTAACCTCCACACAATACGGTATTGGAAGCAGCACAGACACAATCCCAGCCCCGCAGTTTGTTTAAAAGACTCGGCTATATGATAGGCTGTGTGTAACAGGGGAATGGAGGAAGAGGGGAAAAAAGGGAGCCAAGATTCGACTTTATCTTCTGCGGGGAGCCTTTTCTTTTGCATTCTCTGCCTGGTTTTATTCAAAACTGCTGTTTCTTCACTTCTGCTGAATTGGGTTTTTGTTCCTGGCTAATTCCAACCCGTCTCAGTCCAGGGCTCGTGGGAACCGCCGCGATCGCTTACAATCACTTCAGTCAAACACCTGGGAGATAATTGACTGGGCTTCGGTCAAACTTGTTTTTTTTCTCCCTCTCTTTCTTTTCTCTCTTTCCCTGAGTCTTGACAATGGAGACAAAGAGCATAGGCACACAAAAAAAGATCAGAATCACTAAATCCATTCCCAGACAAGGCACTGTATAGATGTTCCGGGAGCCAAATTGCCTTGCCCCAGTCTGGGCTGGATGAATGTGAAAATGGTTGAGGAACAGTTGTGGTTTGAGCTTGGCAGTCCCTAAGGAGATGTACTGTTGGAGAACATAACATGAAAAACACATAGACAAATGTATTATCTTTTCATACCTTAACAAATGCTTCCAGACCTCAATTCCCAAACCCAGAACCTCTAACATAACGGAAATGTGGACAATAATTTATATTTTCTGTAGGATTTGTTCGCCTGAATTGCAGACACATTAAAGGCTTGCCCTCTATGAAACCAACAGTGGTTTATTTATTTGTAATATTTGTTTATGTGTAAGTATAAAAAGTAAATGCCAAGATGTTGGTTGTATTATTATGTTGCATTGTTGGAGAAGCCTGTGACATAAGATTTTCAACGACATAATTACTCTGTAGCTATGTTAGTTTGACAATAAAGAACCTTGAACCTTGAACCTTGAAGTTGAAGCACGGAAAGGAAGTTGCAATAAACATTTTAAAGTTATTTTACGCTCTGTATGCCGTTAAATTGACAACTTTTATGTAAGCACTTAAAGAAGTTTAAGAGCTGAAAGCAGATGAAGTGTCAGTTTATGTGTAAGTCATAAAAGTAGTTGAAATGTCAGAGGCTCATCAGAATCTACTTAAATATCTATAACATTGGAAAAAGTTGGCGACTTTGCTCAATGCTCCCATTTTGATGTCACACGTTTCTATTTAGGGAAGAAATCATTTGTGAATTAGTGTGTCTCAGCAGCAGGGGCAGCCATTAAATCACACTGCTATTATACAGTACTGTTTCAATGTTAATCACGCCCTAGTTTCATCATGGGAAGTATTTATTATGAAACAATCCTGCAGTGTGTTCTTATCAGTGAGTGCAATTTAGTGAATTCATGTTATTGACTCGCTAATCTTATTCAAGGTCATGATCCACTATAAATAAAAATCCATAAAAAAGGAACCTTGTAAACAACAGTGGACTCCTTATCTTACACTTGGCAGCGCAGTGGTTCAGATACATATAGGAAATGATTTATCTTCCATACCATGTGGCCACCTCCTGATGAGAAACCACATTTTACCATGGAGGTGTTCTTTTTTTGTGTGTCTTCGGCCTGTTTGCTCCCGCTGACTGTGGGGCAGAGAGGGAAATTGAGGGTAATTATTATTATTACGGTAGGGAAATGTTGACAACCTTACATAGCGGAGCCTGTCGTAGTGGCAAAACGAGTCTCAGGAAGACACCGTAACTCACACCTGTTTATACGGGAGGCACTCCAGCGTCTCACTTCCCCTCATGTTTGGACCGTAGTGCTACTTTGTGTACCATATATCAGTTCATTATGAGCGTGGCCTCATTATCCATTTATGTGGCTAATGCTCGTCTTATCCCTCGTGGCTTGGCATGGACATGAAAATATAATTGCTTATAAGTTATTCTAAATTGACCACTGTTACAACTGCTGTGTTAGTTTATATCCCCACCCCCTCTGAACGACACTTCAGACATGTAGCTATAAAACATACAGTAAGACCAGTAGAAGTACTAATACCACAGTGTAGAAATACACTATAAAAGTGTAAAAGTACTCATTCAACGGCCCAATTCGGAATAATATGTATTGTATTATTTGTATTCTAATTATTGATGCATTAATGTGGTCATCACCTGAATCCTGCAGGTTATATTGTGAATGTTGCCAAGGGATCAATACATTTTAAGCTTTAATAAAACCTAATCAATTATTTTTTGAATACTTTTTGACTGGCGATTTGTATGCCAATTCTTTTTGAAACAATTATTTGGTTGATAAAATGTAAAGAAGTGTGAAAAATGTCCATCCCAGTATGTAAAGCCTAACATCTACCCTAACATACGTCAATGTGTGACGCATGGCCTCCTTCCAAACCCAACTGTTGAAATGACTCCCAAAAATGTCTCCGTCTTGTGTGTCTTGTGTGGAGGGCGTCTGTAGATGATGGCACAGATCCAGCAGCCCTCACGTGAGTGTGTACCAGATTTAAACCTGAGAGGGATCAAGAAGTTGTTGCTATGGGACGATACGATGCAAGCTATTCTGTCCGTCCCTTTGAGCGATCATCAAAGTCTTAAAGAGTGTGCTCATGTGATCGCTGCTCGCTCTAACCTACTCGGGTTGCAGTTGAAAGCATGCTTCCATGGCTTACATCTTAGCACTTCTCCTTGAACCCCCCTCACCACAGCCGTCGTAATGATGTCATGACAGATGCCTTTTATTGCCTTTTGTAGTGCACCAACAAGTACATTAGCAACATAGTACAACACAAATACGCCGAGTAAGCTTCGTTTTATGTCGCATGCATGTTGAATTACAATTTATATCACATTGGTAGTGTTTCGTATTATCCTTATAGCTCATTTTCTAGTCTATATTAGGATGATGGATGCCTTGAAATAGGAATTGATACCTCAGAGATGATTATCTGCAATAGATAGAACATTAACAGATTTTCTTTTCATTATCAGGCGGCAGCCAGATTAAATCTTGTCATCTTCCAATTCCATATCTATCTCAGTGCTATGGACTACATCCTGGATCATATAGGGCTTTGGCTGCCGGAGGAATATTTCACATTTGTGGCCCATTGCGCTCAGATGAAGCCAAAAGTACCTGCTTTAATTGCTGTGTTTTATAGATTGTACACAAGGCTACCCTCGCTAAATACAGCATGTTTAGATTAATGTGAGCGTTCAGCGTTAGTGCATTTTTAATGAGGACTGGAGGCTGACTACTTTTCTATATGATGAGGCACATTTCCTCTCCGTTTGTGACACTGGCACGATACGTGGCGCCCGCCAGCTGGTATCCAGTGTGAAGCCAGGAGAAGGCTGGTAAAGTGCATCCCACCCTGCAATGACAAGCAAACAAACAAGGCTCTCCGCTTCTTTTTCCTTTTTTTTTTTTTTTCCAGGGAGGCAGTGCAGCTTGAAATGCACTGTCTGAGATGTAAATACACACATTCTCTCTCACACACACACACACACAAGCAGAAAGAGCACGGTGCACATGGATGGTTTGGTACTTTTCCACATTCACACACAAGACCCTTTGGCACACACATAAACAGAGCTTATCAAAAAAACAAGAGTTTACAGCCTGATATGTTACAGGATACAGGGTGTGACCCCCACATCTACATTTGCATGTGGAGTGCAGCGGAGTACAGAGAGTCGAAACAGCAGAGAAGATAACCCCAAACATTCACTCTAAATGTATTCCAGGATCCTATTCCATCTCACTGAATTAATGCTTTAATCTCTCCCTCTTTGTTGCATGTGTACTTGGGCTCAGGGTGTGTGTTTGTGTGTGTGCGTTGGGAGAGGTTGGGGGTGGGGGATTATATTCCTCCGCAGCCACTGTTTTACTTTTTGGAATGAAATAATGTACCAACGCGGTCCGGAGGTGGAGAAATTGCACCTTTTGCCATTTTCCTCCTATTCAAAGTCGCAGCAATAGTCTCCATCAGTTCTGCTGTCTATGCATTTCTCCTCCACAAAAGAAATAGCTAGTATTCTTTAATGGAAGATTACCTTCAAATGCAAGCTTAAAAGATTATGCGCTTTCATATATGTCTTTGAGGTCCATTATTCGATGTCATTTCTTGAACATTCTCTGCCTTTACTTTCCCATCGCTCCCTTCTCTTTCGTTTGTATCTTTCATTCACCTCTTATTCAAATAGAACTCACCTGCTCATATTGTGCAGCTTTTCTCTATGTCAGACCTGTGACTCGAGGTACTGCATCTTTGATCCTGCGGCTCGCTCTGCATGCACTCCCACCAACATGTCCGCTGACAGACCCTATTCATAATTTATTCCAGTCTAAAATGAAAAATCAAACGTGTGCCGGGGAATATTCATCTTCCCTCCGCCGTCCTGCCACCCGACTCCCCGCTTTATGAATTATTTTGACTATTGGTAATGATGTCCTGTGTTGGTAGGCCATTACAGGAGCGGGACTTAATTCGCCCATTGTTAATTAATTGCTTCATTCTTAGCGGGAGTAATAAAAATGCTATTAAGTAAAATACCTCAGTCATTAACCTAACTTTGTTAATATGGGTATCAGTGGGGCTCAATAAACAAAAGCTGTAGTGCCTACCGCCACACAGGGGTAATTACAAATGCACAGTCATTAATTATACAGGATGGAAGATTGTCCAATGAGTTGGAGTCTTGTTGACTTCACACAAGTTTTATCCGGACTTCCTGCTGTTTATCTGCAGTGCTCGAGTCTATACGTATAACCAACACATCCTGTAATTACACAAAACTAAGTTCTTTCTGTACTTTCAAGCAGATTTTTTACTGCGCATTTGCTTTTATAATTATTCAACCCATAGTTGGAGAGATTTTCCCGGTTTCACTATGAGTTGATGCTTTGCTGTTGAGTCATAATGCCGCATAGCACACCGCTCGTTGTACATTCTTGCAGATAAGCAGGAAGTACACAAACTGCTATAAAGTTGTGTTTGATGGAGGAACCATAAAGCAATTGACAGGTTAAATATCTCTTATCTCAGCGTGTACAAACAGAGCACAGATGAAACCTGGTGACTGCAACAGCTTTTGGAACATAGTGGACGTTTTCATTGTTCATCGGGTACTTTTCCTTGAAGGCATGACTCATACAGAGACAAGAAAAGGACTACAGCTGTAGTAATAACATTTAAAAACAATAATCGGGACACATGGGAAGCAGCAATAAAATAATAAGTAAAGTAGATTGTTGCTCATTCCAAAGCATTATAACACTTCCAACAAATGACCTAGTTTAAAGAAACACTTCATCCCCAAAATTACTCATTTGTTATTGTCAAGCTAAACCTGCACCCACAGGAATAGTCAACCACAAAATGATTATCAATTACTCAGATTCGTACCCTGACTTATTTCAGAAAACATCCCCTCAGTACACAAAGCATCAAAGAAATGTAGAAAAATCTTGAAGAATTGAAGAAAATAAATGGAGGCCGCATTTAACAACAACAACAATATCAAAACATCTAAATATAAACTCTCACACAACTTGTGCCGTATGATTCCTGTCTCATTTATCCCCACACGTGACTTTGCACTAAACCGTACCATTTACAACACTTCGTCCATGTAGCAATCGCAACAGACTTTTTTTGGCAAATGAATGTTTAGGAAGTATTAAGACTAAAGTTGTCCCGAAGAATTCAAGGTAACACATGGTGAGTAATAATTGGCCATTTTGTGGGTGAAATGTTTCTTCAACTCCCTGCAAACAAACCAGAGAGTCACCTGAGTGGCCTGAACAACTTCTGTGTTAGTCAGTGAAGATATAAACCATGGAGATATTCTCTTATATCTGTTCACGAGACAGCGTTGACAGGAAACACTCGCAGAAGGAGGCCTTGAGTTGAACATGGCCACATTTCTACATCTCCAGCTTCCTTGTTTTCCTCCTTTTCACTATCTCCCCTTTCCCCTACTTTTTCTTTCTCCCTCCGTCTCCACCTTGTCACATTTGTGAAGAACTGGCTGCACAGGCGTGAAATTGATGTGATGAAAAACAACTGGGATATCTCTATGAGCCATTTGTTTTGCCGTTAAGGCCACCCCCTCCCCCCGGATTTCTGTTGCGAATGGGGGCATACTGCAAATTAGCCAGCAGCTATCTGAGGTTACCAGCCAAGTGCATCGCTGACCTCCATCCCTGCCAAGCCCCCCCCCCCCCCCCCCCCCACCTCCACGCCCAGCACCAGCCCAACTTCTATGTCAGTGCTTTAGTTTGTTTGGTGTGTTTGAAATTCTCCTCGAAGCATTCTCAATCTATTATAATCATCTGCTTTGGCAAGCCTTTAATATTCCCCGAGTCCATTGAATTTATAGAGAGGAGGCAGCACAGGTTTCTCATTCCTAATGTTGCTTCTTAATGTTATTTATGGCTGCATATACTCCAAGTAACTTTGAAATCATAATAAATAGGTGCACGCTACGTTTCATTAGAGCTTAGATAATGCATCGTGGTGGTGGATTTCCCTTTTATAACCCTCTTCTTTAACAACCGAGGAAGGGCAAATAGGAAAACTCTCCCCTCAGTTATGTTCATCCCAACATCTCCCACATGAGCCATGAAATCGGGCTCTGACTTATCCCGCAGCTCCACGTTTACAAGGAGAGATAAGGGCAGTTCAGACCTATTGTTGCAGCCCCAATGACCCTAAACATGAGAGGGCATCTCGGCCATCTCCCATTGTGTGCAGCTACCGTATATATTGAGCCGCGCAAACCCATCCTTTTGTGTGAAGTGAAAAGAGAGCGGCCTCTTAATTAAGCAAGCGAGAATAAGTGACTTCCATACGTGCATAAATGAATACGCAAGAAAGTAACTGTGTCATCCTGGATGTGGATAAATGAATAAGTCGCTGAATGCAAGCGGCAGTAAGTGGGTTAGCATGTAAATAAATGAATAAGTTAGCAAATTAGTGTTTAAGTGTGTTAGCATGTAAATAAATGAATAAGCGAGTGAATTACAATGCGAGGGAGTAAAGACATTAAGGAAGCGAGAGTGTCAGCAGAGTAAAGGAAGTTATCTCTGGAGGAAAAAAAAAAGGGCTTCGAGGTTGTTAAAGCGCCGCTTGTTGCCGGGCGGAACGACGAGTACATCTGCCTCGCGCTTGTCATATTTCCTCATGTACAGATGACATGCCAATTACTCCTTAATTACACGCGTCATCTGGACCAAAGTGCCCAATGCCAGCGCTGATTAATCCTGTTTATTGTGGCGGTGATGACAGTCCCGGTGGACACAGAGCAGCACAAAACACACAACCAGGGATTATGAGAGGGCCTGGGAGCAGGGACGGGGGCCGGGCTCCACTGATTGAATGACTGGCTGACAGTTAATCTCACTCTTGATTTCCACCGCTGATGATCAGATATAAAAAGAAATAAGTGATGGAAATCGTCTTATTTCAAGACAGTGGAAATGGCTTCGGGCTCGACAGCGTTTGAGTGGGGGAAAAAACGCCAGTTGCCAAAAACACTGACTCGTGAGGAAAATCAACATTATTGCTCAGCACAATCTGCATTATGCTTACACACAGCTTCCTGTTGATGGAAAGCTGCCAAGTCGTTTAAATATCATATCCAGTTTAAATCTCCATTTTACACACATCAATTACTTTAGTCCTCCTCCATTATTTCCTCCCAACAAGAGAGATTGTAAAAAAAACACAATTTATGTCCAAAGGTCATGAGGGCAATGAGTTCATGTGGAAGAATCTATGCCGGTGGAAATCTAGACCTTCCTGTAAATGAATACGTAGCACATGTGAGCCAGATAGGCATCGTAAGCATGGCAGATCTTAGAGCGTGACCGGAGTATGCGGGGGAGGCAAGGTGGTAACCGTTAGATCGGCTCTGAGATAGTATGGGCCCGGGGTCAGTAAAGGGGACAGCGGAGGGGTTCAGGGAACATCTTCATATCAGGGTGAGGTGTTCGCTCGCCTACCATCGGTCTGACCCTTTGTTAAGTATTCACTTCCTGTCCCCAATCACTCCTCCCTTGTACTTAGCTTCCATCTTCCTTCCCCTCCTTCCATATCTGCCTCCGATTCAAGCCCCTTCTTTGTCCAAATCTTTCTATCACTCACATAGGCTCACTCCCTCTTGCTTTTGTTACTCCCTGTCACACTCTCTTTCACCATTAGCTCCATCTCCATCCATCTGCTCCTTTTGTCTCTTTGCTCTTTTCCACCAAGATGCAAAAATGGGTATTGACTGTGCCTTCTCTTTCCTCTCATCGCGGCTGCGCTTTCCTTTTCTTCTCTCCCATCACTGTGCGCTCCAGCAGCACTGTACATGCTCCTTTTAGGAGGTGATGTGAAGAGTAGTAGAAATGCACCCTGTAAGGGGAAAAAAGGTGATGATACAATCAGTTTTATTGTGCCGTAAGGATTTTTTCAGGCTTGTGGTTATACACCCTGTATGCAGGCTGTATGAAAGAATTGCAATTCGCATGCATTTTTCTCCCTCTCATTCCCCTTCTCCTTCTCTTTTCATTGCTCAAAATAATTAGACTGCTGTCTGGACTCGGGTGTAACATTTCTGCTCACGTTTCCATGATACAAGAGCAAAAAGGGAAAAAAGAAACTGGTTGTGCTGCTCCAGAAATTTCTACCTGTGTGTTACCCAGCACCCCCCCCTCCGCGCCTCCTCTCTCCCCTGATGCTGCTTTAACATGGAGTTCCACGAGGCACAGCGCACTTCAGCTGACCTAATTCTTCCCTGGCGCTCCTCCACTGCTAAGAGTACATAAGGACTGCGCTGTCAAGGTATTCAGCCCTGCCTCTCTATTATTTTAGAAATCAAGCAACATCTGTTGTGCTCTGGGCCCTCCTCGTGACTCACAGCAGGTTTTATGCAGTTTGCAGAAAGATGCACCAAAATGTGCCCGTAGCTACTTATGAGATCTCATTAATGCACTTTCCACATTCTAGAGTTCATGTTGACTCCTGCTGCTGTTTTAGTCAAAACATGGATTTTGTTATATATATTTAACCATGCTTTCCACAATCCAAACATGATTTAGTGAGCATCAGAAGAGAGGTAATTCATGTAATGCCTGTTCATTACAGATTACACTGCAGCACTCATCGTGGCTTCTGACTCACTTAGTTTCTATTAAACTTTTGGAAGAACCTCACTGGATATTCAGCATGACAACATTTCCATGTGCCCTTTCAATAGAGAAATATTCTCCTGCACCTCCTCCACACATCTCATTTCCTCCGTTACATTGCCGGGCATGTGTGGAATTTTATAGCAATTTCAAAGTTTGGGTTTGTAGCATTTCAAGTCTTGTTAATGTATGTGTGTTTGCAACCCGAACCCTTGTGGTCTATACATTTTAATATTCCTGGTGAGTGCTATACCCGAGCAAAAACACAAAGTGCCTCACAAGCCCCTGCCCAGAGCGCTAGTTAAGCACAATTCTCCACCAAGACGTATTACACACCAGGCCTGTGCTCACTCTCACATGCATGTTGCATGACTGACTGGTGGTTTTAAACAAGCCCAACAACAGCCCCAAAACACACACGGCTCCGACGGGAGACTCCGACTCGCCGTGTGACCGTAATATTATTCATCTGTGGCTCTTCTGAAGCCAGAGATGGAGCGGGGGCGGGGAGGGGCGGGGCGCTTCCTGTGTGGCACCCCCAGGCTCCTCTTTGTGTTTACCTGCCCCTGCATGGGACTGATGCTATTTTCAGTTCCAAGGCTAACTGGCCCTAGCCTCTTCATGCCATTTGCCTTAATAATGTGGGCCGGCCTCTCTGCGGGGGAAGTGGCCGGCGTCCTGCGAGCGGCTAAATGACACAGTGGAGTTCATTGATGGAAGGGATTACACGCCTGCACGCAGGGCGGCAAGGCGAAGGGTTTCTCTGAAGGGCACTACAAAGAGAGGCGGTGTAAAACCATCACAGGGGGAGATGCACCACCTTGCTGTATGTCAGAGGGTGACTGTGTGCATCATTTGTGGCGTCACACTGTTTATATTTTTGCCTATAATGCATGAGTTAGGAAACTATGGAGGCCTCGGATATATATGGACCGTGTGAGCGATCTTCTGTAGCAGTGATAGGAATAGATAGAGAAATATCATGGATGTCATATTATATGTGATAAAAGTATATGTACAATATCCACTTATATACTGTATAGACTGGACCTTTACAAACGAGGAGAAATGTGTAATTTTAATGAAGGTATTTGCTCTGGTGTCCTAAGTAGTGTCAGCGTTGTCTGCCAGAAGTTGTCATAAATTAACTATTAATCCAGTTTTCAGCCACTTATTTTACCATACCATTTTTAGATCTTGGTGCTTTTTAACTCTATATTTTAAACAAATGAAGGATTTTAGTCTTGAGATGTCTGGATCTTAAGTTAACAAGCTGAGCAAACGTCAGCAGCAGCTGGGCTTGAAGCACTGCCAGAATGACCGTTTATCAGCAAAACAGCATCAGTGACGCACTGATTTTTAAGTTGAAACTACTTTTTTCATTGTTTTTAACATTTGTAATTAGTGGTTACATTTATTTTGGAGAGTAGGAGACCTATGAGGGTAATTTTGTACGGGCAGCAAACCTCCTCAACGTCTGGATCTTAAGTTCTCCCTGAAACAAACGGAACAAACGTTAGCGGCAGCCGAACAGCATGCAGGAAAAAACTATTTGTGCGACAAATTGCTATTTAAAAAAAATATTTATCTGAAGAGGACAGAGTTAAAAAAACTCGAGACCAAGAAAAGCCAAAGACTACAACTCCCATGATCCAACGCTGCTTTCACGACTTAATTTGTGGGGGATTGGGAGACCATAATGGCAATTAATCACATAATGCGTTAATTCCCTAAATGTTGTTATTTAGTCCTTTTAATTAATAAAGTGGTCTTAAGTGATCATTTGACCCCACATCAGGTATTTATATCTGCACCATGTATCAATTTACATTTCCTGTTGCCAGCTTTGTATGGCATTACATCCAATGATATTGTAGAGCATCTGAGTACGGTGAAATGTGGCCGCTTCTTCCGCTGTCGCCTAATAAGGAGAAAACAATATGACTTGTCGAGGGGAAAAATCATCCAGGCTACAAAGATCTGATAGAACGTCAAATGACAAGCGGGAGAACAAAGCATAAGCTGTCTTCTAACAGTCTTGGACAATAAATGGAGAGATGTAACACTCTGTTTTACCTCTGCCCTCAATTAATTCCTATGAATGCAGCCACCATGTATTAAAATGGCCAGATGCTAGGATAGATTCTGTTGGGAGCAATGACATGCAACAAAGTGATATGAATCATCCCCCCCCCCCACCCCCAACATATCTCCACGCTGTGCTCTCAGAGGGCCGCTGACACAATTTATGGAAAAAGGAAAACAAGACACCGCCACTTGAGTATAGATGGACTGTCAAAAACGACAGAAAGAAACACTGTCAGGCACTATTGGAATTAAACCACACCACAGGATCAGCTCGCGTAACGGAAATGTTAATATTAGATTCAATGCGAGAGCAGAAATGCAAATGACTCTGTACCATGAGTCAGGCCACGTTGAATATTCAAACAAAGCTAATTATCCGTGGATTAGCCCCATTTTAGCTTTGAGAGCTCCACTTGTCAGCTGACTCTTGGGAGGAATTGTTTAATCATGAAGACCCTTTGCTCTCTGAGAAATGCCAGCAGCACAACCCCGACTCGAGCAAGTCTGACTGTCTGCACGTGGAATCTTCTGTGTGCATACAGAAAAGATGTCACATTGCATTATTTGTGAGTTGTGAGTTGCAATTAAACAACAGTCACTTTCAATTAGTTTGGGTTCTAATGGTTCCTTTTGAAGTACATTTGTCTGCAAGGTCTCAATATTCAAAGGGATTTCAAGATGTCAGGTCCAGCATATGCCAACATGGTATGCATCAAATGGGTGTGAACTACTTTTCACACTCATCCTATGGATTCAGCCCCTTGAGACATGATATCTATAAGAGTGGCTAAATGCAAGAGGGGTGTGAAAGAAAGACCCAAGGTCATTTTTCTGAGCAGAATGATGGACACGCAGAGATGTCGGCCCAAATATCTCCTCTGATGTGGATTACTAAACATTGTTTCTCATTCCGCACCAGTCTGTGACAATCTCCCCAAACGTACCCCTTCATTAGCATCACTGCAAGTGAAACAAAAGCCGTGGCATTTCAAAGATTACCTGTTTCTCAGTATGGCTGCAGAATCCTCCCTTTTTTCCTTTTGATATGATTCCGATATCTACAAATCTCTGCCACTGCACACAAAAATATCCTGCCTCCAGCAAGAATGTGTTTGCAGAAAGAAAGAAAGAATCAAAGGCCATTCAAGAAAGGAAATCATAACATTATATCTATATTTAGCCTCCCTTGTCTTAATTGGCATGAAGAGTACAATCAGATAAGCCTTTTGACTGTGACTCGCACGCCGCTTCAGGAGAGGGAGAAATATCGTTTACCAGCACATATCTGCTGCCAAGACTCCCTTCTTTTCTACGTTTGCAAGTCTGTGTTCATAATTGTGCTGCTCTGACCAGTAGCTTCTTTATCTGTAGTTAGCTACATCTGTGGGACACATGAACACCATGTAGAGCTTCTTTTATACACTTTTTCATCTCAGGAAGAAAAGTCCCTCAGTAAAAACGATAGCAAAATAATTTGAGTTCTTGTATTCACCACCATGGCCCTCTTTGCAATCATACTCCCCCACATCTCCTCTTTAAAATAAACATCCCAGGTGATTCAAACTCATTAAAACAATGAGTAATGCAGTTTCATGGCAACAAAAACTGTTTTTTCTGCTGTGCGCTGTTCGGCTGCCGCTAACATTAGCTCAGTTTAGTTCTCTGACAACCTTATATCTAGACATCATATGACTCAAATCTTTCATCTAGGTCAAAAATACAGTTAAAAACCACCCAGATTTGAAAAAGGGAATGGCAGAAAATGTGGCTTAGAACTGGAAAAAGACATTCAAACCAAAAAAGTGGATTTCACAGCATCACTGGGGACCAAATTAACCTATTGGAGACATTTTAATGCATAAATGTGACATATTATACATTTAAAAATCATTTTTTCTCAGTGTTTTATATTTGCCGCAGTCTCAAAGCCGAGCCCCATGTCACTTCCATGTTTCCCCCTATATTATGTCTCAGTGTAACTGGTCCATCTGGGCTCTGTGAGGTCACTGAACACACCACCTGCTCAGATTGGGTCTCGCCGTCGCTTCTGGGTAGCATCTCTGGGCGCGCGAGGAGAGGCAGATGTATAGATTTAGTGGCACAAAGGCCCTCAGATACCCATAAGTATAACACACACACACACACACGCACACGCACACGCACACACACACATAATAATAATGTCTTACTGCACTGGCATGCTCAAACACAATCTGTACATTCCAGTCACACAACCCTTTTACACGTTTCTGTGCAATTTTGTGTTTAATGACACTTACTGTATGCGGTTCACTAATTTAAGGAGACAATTGCTCCTTGCATGCTCAGGTGGACTTAATGGCCTTACAAGACCCAAAATTGGATTGGAGTGTGTTTCTTAACACAGAAATACTTGCTTATTTCCTGAAAATAAAACCAATTAACTGTTGATATCCTTTTAGATGTATTTGTTAAAGCTCTGATTTGACAGTGTAGCTTTAGAACCACATTATTCATGAGTAAATCCCTACCTGGTGATATTTACATGTGTAAGTGTAGAAGATCATAGGAAACAATCGTGCTGCAGTCAGCCCGTCAGTCTACGCAACAGAAAGCTCTCTTTGTTTGAAATGTCCACAAAGCTTTTGTTTTTATTTTACCGGGCTACTGTTGCCTATACACGTCCTGTTGACACTATATACACGCTTCATACTGCCATCTGTCCTTTTTATTGCCTCTGAATGGACACAGAAATACTTTCCAAAAGACTGAATTACGCTCTTTGATACTCTACGGCGTCTACGCCAAACGGGCATTTCAGGTTACTGGCTCTGACGGGAGTTAATCAAAAAATGGAGCAAACAATGAAAACTAATTAGCTTGTAAACGTGCGATAGTTTAATGAAACATAAATTCCTATGTGCTCTATCGTTGATGCGAGAAACATCTTCAATTATAGACTACATCTTTAACCGTGGCACTGTTATAAACCCATTTTAATGATAAAGCTTACCAATTTATTTCTGGAAGGACATCGTGTTTATATTATCTACATTATATTTTCTGATTGCGCATTCCTGCAGGACTCCAGGTGTGCGCTGACACATTTACAGCAACAGCTTTACAGTCACTTTTTTGGGGAGCTTGAAAAGATCCGGGGCTTCATTCACTCCGAGGTGTGCTGCAAAAGCCGCCCCCCCCATATCCAACCCCCCCCATATCCAACCCCCCATATCCAACCCGGAGACATGACTGATGATAGGCCGTCATTTCGAGACAAATTATGGTACGGACCTCGCCAAAAAGAACATTGATTGTGAATGTCCGCATATATTCCTGACATTCTTCTAGTTTAATGATGAAAAACTACAGTACAGGTAGCAGATTTACACTAATTTGGTCCACAGATTGGCTGCAATGTGACATCCACACTGCAAAAAATGCATGATTTTATACATATTTCTTAAACATTTTTACATAAAAAACTGAAATCATGTGCTTGTTTCAACTCAAATCTTGATTCTGAGAGAATTTCATGAAACAAATATCTAATAACTTACTAGAATTAAACAAAAAAGCAGTCTATTTCTTCGTTACATTTCCCGAAAATAATGTCTACGCGCAACATGGTCACTTACTTTATGAATATACATATGTGATGATTGTATGGATAGTTAAAGCATGCTGTGGTTTTAGGTTGGACATTTCTTGCAGTGCACGGAGAGGATTTTACTATGTGCGCAGGCAGACCCCGCCTGCTCTGTGCGCGTCACTGGCGAGTAGTGTGGAGCCGGAGTCACTCCCCTGCCTACTTTTAATAGCTTTGTCATGTGATGGAAAGCAGTTGTAAGACAGGTGCCCTCGGTTCATTCTCGGCGAGGGGCAGCAGTAGCCTGTGTGAGAGCGAGTGGGAAGCGCGTGTGGATTTCTTTTTTACTTGATTTCTTTCTTTTTTCTTTTTTTTCTTCTTTTTTTCTTTTTCGGACCGTCATTCAGTGGCTGGATGGCGTGGGACAGGTGTAACCAGGACTCTGTGTGGAGAGAATTAGAGGTGAGCGCATCTAAAAAAAATCCGACTTGTATCATCTTTTCTAGCCCTGTGGACTTTCTTTTTTCCCGCTGGACCCGTTGGACAGCACTGGCTACAGACACAGTGATCTTCACATATTCTCTCGCTGCTGCTGCTGCTGTTGGCAGTGGCGTGCCGGTGAATTTCGCGTCTGGACACAGTTGAGGATGCGGGGATATACAACACCGGAATATATGACAAGTGTGCGGAGTCTCCCTTTACTCCTCAGTTAAAGGTGTAGTTGTAATGCATGCACAGGCTCGGGACCTGCCTCTCTCGTAGGATCTGTGCTCAGTCGGAGCTGAGAGCTTGAAGCTTGCGGATCTGCTTCCAGCCGCGGACTGTACGCGTTCCGGTGCCGAGAAGCTTTTCATGCCGAAATGACTGAAATGTCTCAAAGTCAGGTATTTCGCTGAGGCATGAAATCCACCGAAGATACGAAACCCCTTTGACGTGCTGTGTCGGGATAGGGCATGTTATTTTGTTCAAAGGCAGGAGCAAAGGTTGTGCACACTGAGGACTATCTGGCATTGCGCAGGAGAATCATAACAGTAACGGAACCGGGCACGTTTGTGTGCCAACATCCCGGCTGGCTGGAGAGCAACATCCAGCCACACTTCATCGTTTTATGTCTGCGTGAATTTCCTTTTACCTGCTGCGTATTTTCTCGTTTCATCCAAGTAATTAGCAGCTGTCGTCTTTTGAATCTTGCTTTACCTTTCCCATGACTTAAGTGCATTCAGAAAAGGCACATCAAACGGATACTTATTCCGTGCAGCTTGTTGTGGACATTCAGGTCTACCTGGCTATAATTGGGTTTAGAAGTCTCCATTAGTGAGGCTTTCTCTGTCACTACACGATGTGACTGCAGCCTGCTTGCATATGTGTTCTATGCTGCGTAATGAAAATATGAAAAACTGCCTTTATTGCATCAAAATAAGGATGTGTTATTCCGGACAGTTTTTTTTGTGATTGCTTTTCATTCAGACTCGCTTCTTTGTACTTTAATCACCGGGGCACTCACTCTGTCACTGTAGCCAGGTAGACTTCAGGAGAGTCTCCCGTGTAGTTAACCCAAATAATGCACTTGTTTCTTGGAGCTTCTTTCTCGACTCATTCTGTGAAATGTGTGCATGTCGACTCTTATTAAAACCCCCGCGAGATGTGTCTTCCAGGTCGTCAGTATGCTTCCTCTAATAATCTTCACCTAGCAGGTGCTCTTATGTGCGATACAGCGTAAATCATGGAGCGCTGTGGTGCGCGCTGTCTGGCGGCGCTGTTTCATTAGTCCGAGCAAGAAGTCCAATAGATAATTGGGCATAGGACGTCCAGCCTCTGAGTATCATCTCATATTTTCCATGCCGTGCCCTGTCACACTGGATCATCACAGGGGGAGCCTAAAACGCAGTGAATCGTTCCCCTCGCTCTGTGCAGCATATCGGATTTGTCTCATCATCGAAGTCATCGTGTATTCGTGTTGGTGCGAATCCGACGACAGATGAACTGTGACTCCGGTGTCTGGCCGCTTTTTCCTGCTTGGCACAGGATCCGATCCTCAGCTCTGCCCTGAGCCGAACCCGGCTCTCAGTCTGCGGCCAAACACCCACCGGCTCTGCCCGGGGATATCTCTCGTGTCTGTCTTAAGGCCATCCTGTAGCGTGCATGACGTCTTGTCAACAACAATTAGGAGTGTGTTTCTTATCATACAGCCTTAAAGATGTTTTCTTAGGCTTGGATTTGCATGTGCACAGTTACAGAGTGTAAACATGCCTGACTTTCTGCCTTTTAATGATCACTGACTAGATATTAAAGTGTGCTGCTCATGGTTTCCTTCCTTGTGGTTGCTTACTTTGTATAATAATGAGTATAAATTGACTGGAAACGGCTGTAACATCCAGAAAAAAGGATGGTAAATATGCCATTTAATCTAGCAAAATTAGCTTAGACTTGTTGCTTGTTCCCCTCCGCTGAAACACCTTGTCACATCACTGTTGATTTCTCATCCCACTTGCAGCCAGAGCTGATGATTAGTGTGGGGGAGATGCAGGAACAGCTGCTACATACAGTACACATTGGCTAGATTACATAAAAGTAGCTGGTGAATAGCAAAATGTCAACAGGCAGCGTTTAGTAGCAGCAGGCCAGCACCAGTGGTGGTGGGGTGGGTGGGGGGGGGGGGGTTGGGTTAATAGGAGCTGAGCGGAAACAGGTTGCTGTGCAAAATGAGTGGACCTGCAGAACTGATCATAATCAATAGAGTTATTGTAATAAAAGTCATCAACTGGCAGACATGAATTACTTAATTTGCTGGTCATGCTTTGTGTTTGAATTTCCTGTTGCTCACTCTAAAAGGCTTTTGACTCCTGTCCAGATTTGGATTCAGCCATTGTTTTCAAACTTGGCACAAATAATTCCGCACGCTGATTTGCATATAAAAGAGATTTCCTTTCTGACGATCATTGTTGCTGTTGTTTTTCCTCCAGTGTGCTGCCTTGGTTGGTGAAGACCAGCCTTTCTGCCCGGACCTCCCCGAGCTGGACCTCTCAGAGCTGGATGTCAGTGACTTGGATGCAGACAGCTTCCTGGGCGGCCTC
This sequence comes from Trematomus bernacchii, assembly GCF_902827165.1. Taxonomy (NCBI): domain Eukaryota; kingdom Metazoa; phylum Chordata; class Actinopteri; order Perciformes; family Nototheniidae; genus Trematomus; species Trematomus bernacchii. The sequence continues at coordinate 3,303,531 of NW_022987685.1, forward strand.
AAATGGTACAGCGACCAATCAGAGATTATTTCCACCCAGTATGGCAACGATGCGTCCAATCTTTTTGAGGTAAGTAAAGCTTACAGTAGTTTTCCTTTCTATATAATTTCTTATTCATCACCTTCATCAGTATGTATGACATGGCGGTGCTGTTTTCCAGGCTATAAGGTGGTATGGAACATCTTTGCATCCACAGTGATTTCATTACATGCTCTCCCAGGGGTCAGCAGTGAGCTGGAATAATAACACGCCTGAGCGAACACATTCTTGAATGCGAGCCAAACAAAATGCACAAGTGTTGCCAGTTTACAAACATGCTTCAACATTGCTCCCAAGTACAAACGGGGGAGATAACAAAAATAACGATACGCCCAGGAGGACCTTTGTCTCCTTGTTTGCATCCTGGCCGCGACTGTAGCCTATCTTATCAAAACTCTGAGCGTTTATTTCAGCCCAGAAACGGCACACATCTGAGAGAGCGCTCCAGTAGTAAACTCTGTACACGGCGGCTGTGTTGCAAAACGCTTCTCAAAGGTTGGAGTGTAAAACTTTAATCTATCTGGCTTTTTTTTCTTTCTCCCTGTCTCCTCCTATCCCTCCCATCTGACTGTCTTTCTGTCCTCACGCGATGACAAACGAAGTCCACAGAGGGTGATGATCTGGCCAGGGCCATAAAGCCATCGGTCTTGGGACTGAGTTGCAGTCCCCATTTCATTATAAACCTTTATCAGTGCCAGAGATAGACAAGAAAGACTGAGATTGGATGCTTTAGCCTCGCCTCTGGAGGAAAAACCCTGTCTGAGAAGTGTGTGTTAGTCGAATGCCCTGACATGTAGTCACGTTTTCAGGGTCTCTTGTCTTGGGTGTGTGTTCCTCCTTAGTGGTCTTGCAGGCAACAGTTGATAACAGTCTAAATTATTTCCACGTTTGACCTCCTCCCACAGCCACATTTTACCAAGTCTCTTTAAATCACCACGCATTGTACCTCTATGGACCACCACACACACACACACACACACACACACACACACACACACACACACACACACACACACACACACACACACACACGGTAAAGGGTGCCTTAAGTACTAGCTGGTGTGACCGAGGCTCCTCTGTCGTCTGAGAGTGATATGAGAGTGGCTCTGGGGATGGATAAAAATACCATTGATAGTGTATGCATGTGATTATGTATGTGTGTGTGATTTGAAAACACACTGGAACTTAGCACACATTGTGGACGCTGATGAGGGGACGAGCTCAGATCAAGAAGCCGTGGGGGAGTTTGTGTTTATGAGCCGGCACGTGCACACTCTCATGCACATTCAGCATCCACAGGAATACTGTACATAGCAGTGAGCGGGTGATGTTTTCACACACTGAACAGGCTAGCAGATATTGTATTATGCTGATGGTTTGGAAAGGCTTCTAATCAAGCTTTTCAAAGCGAGTAACACATTTCCCTGACCGGGGATTTTTTTTTTCTTCCATCTTTGGAAAGTTTCTAGTCACCATATGAAGTGCTCAGTTCATCATACGGCAGGTCCCGGCTAATCCTACTTAATCTGACAGGGGAAAGTTTGCCGCTCTGCAAGGATCAGAAAGCTGGGGCTGCAGCTGTACTTCCTGCGCCCCCCTGATTGGCCTCTCCACAGGGCAGAGAAGCATCCAATCAAAAGTTGAAGATTAGAGAACGTGTTAATAACCAGCCAGATTTAAAAGCCTGCGAGTGCATTCTTTGTTTTCTTGCATTTTCCCTTCAACTCATGCATATACATCCACTTAACAAATCAGCGTGTGAGCGTGTTAAGAAAAAGCAGGTAGCAGATGATCAAGGCTGCCCTGACTTACATGTGGAACAGCTGGGTGCAGCTGTCACGCTGAGGCCTCTCTCTTAACAAAGTCCCCATCAAACAACACGCTCCCTGGAAGTTTGAACCAGCCTTTGTTTGCTGAAGTACGTCAACTGTTGAAATGATTTGCAGCTTAGAAGGAAAGACAAACCGCTTCTGTTTTTCTTGGATTTGGGCTTTTATTCAGGGTAGAGCTCCATGTCACACACGGTAGCAAATGAGTGACTTTTCCTTGGTTATACAGTACAGTAGGGATCAGAAACACCGTTCTCACATCCGAAAAAGTCTGTTTAAAGGTTCAATAAAAACAGTTTACACCGTGTTTGGGCAGTGTACGTGTGTGTATGGGTGCAAACAGGCCCATGTTTCTATCTGTGTATGTGTGTGTTCTGTTCTGTAAGCAACATACGGTCCGGGATCACAAGCTGTCCCCTGGCTGGCCTTTTGCTCCATTCCCTGCCACTGTCCCAACTGTCCCTGACACGAAATTTGGAGAACCATGTGCCCCCTTCCCCCCTTTTGTAACACACACACACGCACACGCACACGCACGCGCACACACACACACACACACACACACACACACACACACACACACACACACACACACATAGCCGCTATCGCTCCTGGCACAGTGCATTTGACACCCCTTCAGAACGGGCCGACCGTGAAAGTCCACAGTCTATTTTGGGCTGCAGTTGTTAAGGGGTGGTTACTGCAATAAGTTCCCAATGTACTGCCAAAGATAACAGCACGGAAGCGTGACCCACGGTCTTTTTAATCGCAGGACTCCTCTCAGCTTTCATGACGCCGTTTGATTGACAGAAATGTGGTTATAGCTTCATGTGTGGCTCTTGCACTGGGATGCACCTAACCTCAAAGGTTTACAGACTACGTGATTATGCAAGACAATTGGCACTCGCTTTACCTACTGACATTTTATCGCAGCTGTACCTGTCCTGTCGTGAGATACGCCGATGACAGACGGACAGGTGGGACAAGGGGACAAGGGCAGATAGAGAAGAGAGAGACAAAGGGAGGCACAGAGATGGACGGAAAAGGCCAACAGATGACAAGACAGACACACAGACACAAGGACAGATGGGTAGTGAAAGAGATAAATGTGGAGACCAGGGAATGCTTGGACTAGTGCCAGCTCAAATCAAAGCTCACGGATTGGAAGTAAAAGGTTGTGGGCTTTGCAGGTAGTAAAATAAGATGCCAAGGCTTAAAGCATTACTCGGATATTACAACGCACGTGAGCGCACATATGTCGGTCATGCAAACTCTTGATATTCCTCCAACGGAATGGGGCGTGTGATGGCATCAGAATTTGTGAAGCGTTATGCCGCTTTGTTTAAGCATTTTCAGACAGATGCTCAGGCGCTTATTGCTAAGTAAAGGCAGATTAGATTGATTGGGTCATCTTTAGCGGGCTTTGATAAAACATGTTGTGATGGAATGCTTTTTCCTCAAGCAGCCCCTCCCTCCCTCAGTCACTTGTTGGCTAAAGCAGAAGTGCGCACAAAGTCACACAGACCCTCTGAGAAGGAGTGTCACGCCCACACACACACACAGCAGAGACCCTTATTGTCCCTGTTTCTACTCCCTGCTGAATGCCGGATGCGTTTATTTTGCAAATTTATGCTGACATTTGAGAGTACACCACCCGCACCAGTTCACCGCTCCAGCAAAGGGTGTATGAATTATCATATTCCACTGTATAATATGATTTTTTTCAAGTGAGTCTTATTAGAATACACCATACTACCCCCTCCTCTCGAGTTCCCTTCAGTTTTCCTGTGCTGATACATTGTTTGCACTGTCTGATAGAAGCAATCCTCCATCACTGTCGAAGTGAAGGCAAAGCGCTCTCAGACCCGCGGCGATGCTGTTTCAAGATACACACAAATGAGAGGCAGCGCAGACGTATAGTACACAGATGCAGACTTAGGCTGTCCGAGCTTGTGTCATCTCGGAGCGTCTGTCAGATCCACTCACACAACAAGAGCTCTCAACCCGCCGCCCTGCAACACCGGGGGGCCTCTGCTCTCCCCCCTCTTCTTTTTCCCCTCCGTTCTCCCTCTGTCTTTTCGCTACCCAAGGCAAAAGCATTTGTTCCCGGCTGATGGGAAGTTGGAGCTGCACTGGCTAAACAAATATATTCTTGCCTCCAACAAAGGGGGGGGTAAAGGGATGGTGAGCAGGGGGGGGTTGGATATGGCCAAAAAAAAATTAAGGCTCCCCTCAGGGAATATTTTGAAAAAGAGAAAGGGAGAATATTTTGGTCTGAAGTGGCTGACATCACTCCTTCTACTCCTTATCTCATCTCCCTCAGCTCAGGATACTGATCTCTCTCTCTCGCTCTCTCTCTCTCTCCTATCATCTCTGCTCTCTCGCTCTCCTCTTCTCTCTGTCTCTGTGTCTGTCTCTCTCTGTCTCTCTCTCTGTCTCTCTCTCTCTCTCTCTCTCTCTCTCTCTCTCTCTCTCTCTCTCTCTCTCTCTCACACACACACTCCCAGTGGGCCGGGGGCCGCTGATTGAGGCATGGTTTGGTGTTCCTGCCCCAGCTGATCCCCGGCCCCCCCCCCCCCCCCCAGTGGATCTCTCTCATCACACTGGAGCCACCGATGTGTGCGTGTGCATGCATGTACGTGTGTGTGTGTGTTTTTTGTGTGTAATAGAGACGCCCGACACCAGGATCAGATAGTGGTCTTTTTCTGGCCAGACACAACACTGTCATCACTTTCGGTTCTGTGTGTGTGTGTTGGGAGGGAATGACTATTTTTAGTACCTGGGGTAATCTCCGCTAAGAGCCTTTCAGGGCTGTTTCACTTAAACCTGGCCAAAACACTAAGCCAATAATCCACCCCCCCCCTCCCATCCCGACTCTCACACACACACGGCAACATGTTGCAGCGATGCCGTGAGATATGACCAACCTGCCTTGTATTATTTAATAGTGTTCACTTTGGAGAAGGGAGGGAGGTACAGAGGATTCCTAGAATGCTTTCATACTCCTCGTGCAACAGAAAGAGGAAGATGGTGTTTGCATAGAGATGAAATAAAATGGATCAAACGGTGACAATGAAAAGGATGAAAGTGATAGCCGGTAGTTAGAGAAAGGTATGAATAACAGACGATAAGGGGATTCCTCGACGGAGAAATACAGCGAGGGCCATGATTCATGCTGAAGTGCTATCAGTCTTGGGCGATAGGCTGCTTCCCCTGTCCAGGAAAGGCCAATCGATCCCAGGTGTGTGTGTGTTTGCGTGAGAGTGTGTGTGTGTGTTCAGTGCCAGCTCGCCCCAGCAGTGGCAGTAAACCTTGCCAGCCCTTCTGCTCTGGTAGTCTGCCATCGTCTGTCAATCTCTCTGTGTTTGTGTCACAGCTTCCAGAGAAATGTGTTGTTGAACAATAATTAAGATGCTAAATGATGTCTTTTTATTATTTATTATTTTTAAAAGTTATTATAAAAGCTGTACATTTTTAAGACTGAACGGAAGGGTTTCACTGCCCTCTCTGGTCAGAGGTGTAGCATTTTTTTTAGGATTTGTTGTGGTTAGAGGTGTGTTTTGTTGCACCTGTAGCTTTACCTGACAGTGACATCATGAAGTGCAGAAAGGTTAAGAAGAAACAGATCACCTGATTTAAACCCACTTATCCAATTAGCTCTGATTAACTGATGACATGTTGGTCAAACACCGCCATGATGCTTCTCTTGGATTATATAATCCATCAACAGTGTTATGAGTGTTATAATTAAGGTCATTTATCAACACATTCTTGGGCCGTGCTCACCGAAGTCTTGTACTGTACATGTGAAGGACTAGTTTTCCCTGGTTGAGAGTCTATTTTTAAGAGCTTTCCCATCCATGCAGAAAGAAAACCCCCTCCCCATTCTAACTAAGCTTTATGATGTGCACTGCATGCTTATAGCTTCAGCTTATTTCCCCCTTGAAGCATTTAAGTCTGCACAGGCCTCAAATAGTTCAAGAGGCTCTGCTGCTGATGCATGAGTGACTGGATGCTTGGATGACTCACTAGCTGCCCAATCAGTAGCTCCTGGGTCTCAACTGAAAGCAGAAGTTTTTACAGACACGTGGTCACTGCAGATAGAAAATATTCCCTCCACTCCAACAGTTGTAAAACAAAAACCTGCATGTATGAAATATATTATTATTGAAATATATAAAAAAAAGTATACCAGAAGGAAATGGCAATGTGGAAGATGGATATGGATGTGGGTTGCTAAAAAATGCTTTGGTTTTATACCCAAATACTTGCTAAACACAATGATTGGCATGTTTTATATCAGGTGAATTGAGAAATATGTGCTTTGTGAAGTGGTGTATCCAGGATAAATCTCCTGCGTTTGTCTGCCATCACAGAGCTGTTGACCCCAGGAAGTCAACAGCTCTAAAATTGTCTGCTTGTTACTCGTTCCAGAAGACAATTTTGTACTGTGGCCAGCCAAACCTCTTTTCACATGGCTGTGCGCGCAGCGTCGTATAATAACTTGATGGGCAAATTGGAAAGGGATTTCAAGTGTTGGATGCTTGTCATCAAGTGGTCAGCGGCCATTGATCATTCTGCGTTTGGCAGACAGTTCACAGTCTGGTAATGTGTGCAGGTGGGGTGGCCATGCTCGGCTAAACGTAAGCTTTGAAAGGAAAGCCTATCTCAACTAAAGGCAACAAGATCAGTATTCCACAGAGAAAAGATCCTAGATTAAGATGAAATACAGCTCAACATTCGATGTTGATGCTACAAAGAGAGATTCGAAGAGCTTTCATGCCCCCTTTATCCTTTTCTCATGGCCTGCCTCACGTCAACAAGTTGAGATTGTATCGACTTAGGTGCACCATTTCTTTGATGTGTTTTCATTTCTTTACTTGTAAAGAGAGGCGCTTCCCCCCCCCCCCCCCATCGTAACCACTCACACACCATGCAAAGGCTTGTGAAGTCCTTCGTGTTTGACCACTGCTACTGCACGTGCGGCCCATACACATATGGCACTTGAAAGTGCGCATGAAAAAAACTGCTCCGATGCTCACAAAGTCATTCATGGATAAGAGGCATGCACACGACAGTGGCAGCCTCCTACCTGGATCCAGGAGCGAAAAGGCACTCGCACAGAAGTCAAGGTAAAAGATAATGCGTTTATTTAGTAATCAGCAAATAGCTTTTATGCAGTGGGTAAGTGGTGAAGCCTGTGAGGCTCTGATAAGATCGTTTGCTTTCAGGTGTTTCCCCGACGCGCCACGTATGGCATTGAGTGCAAATTGAATAGGGTGACCTTTTTTTGCCGCAGAATCAAATTGACTGCATTTCCCCCAAAAGATTCTGCCATTTCAATTACCATAAATTTGTTTTATTGCTTTCCTCCGTCATATGCACATAGACGCAAAAGATGTAGAACGAGACAATGACACAGGAACACACCTTTTGTTTGAATAGATGTAGACCACTATATGTTGTCCACTGTACCTTGGCTCTCTCTGCGCTGGCATCCTTCCTAGGAAGACATTACGGTGACAAATGAAACACTGCAAACCCTCCATGGGCTTGGCAGGGCCTGAAAGGTCAGGAGCTGCATTTGTGTGCAGGTGTGCGCGTGTGTGTGTCTGTGTGCGGTTGTGTTAAAGGTGGTGTCAGCACTGGATAATAACGTTGTGGAAAACAAGAAGTTCTGGTCCATTCTGCTCGCCACGCAAATATATGTAAATGTCAAAACCAAAAGTGACCAGAGTGTGTGTGTGTAATTGTTTTATGGACAGCTACGCTTCACTGCTGCTGGCAGACTTGCATTCCAGCCAGGAAATGTGGCTGTGTCCATTTAACAAGATGGACATTGGAAACAGTCTCCATGCTCCTATTGTGTGTCTCTCTCCCCTCCCTTTGTTCCTCCAGCACATTATCAACAGTGTAACAGTATGTTCAAAGGCCTCTTGCTTAGTGGTGCACATTTAGAGCTGCCGACTTAAGCAAATAGCTATTTGCATGCCATTAGGTGAAAAAAGCAGAGGGTAGCACCATTCCTCATGCCATCGCTGCATCGAGCTGAATATTCTTGAGGACCCAAATCTCTGTTTTCCTCCCCCCCCCTGCTGCGGCCGTCAGAGCAATCACAGCAATCAGAGTTTCCTCGTGCCAAGCCGATTGGGGAGACCCTGCCAAAACAAAAGAGAGAGCGTCCAATCATTATGATAGTGTGTGATTCTGTGGTGTTAGCAAACGCTGCTTGGACCATCTGTTGGACGGCAGTAGAAGGAAAACAACAGCAGCTTGGAGCAGGACTTTACATGGGGGGGGGCTCAAGATCGGTTATTTGGATAGTTGTGTCACAATACATACATGTATATATTTACACATACATTTGTGGCTGGCTTTGGATGCAAATGTAGTCATGACGTCTCAATGGCGATCTGTTGTTAATGAATTGCTTAATACTTATATTGGTTACCAGTCTGATATTGACTTAAACAGCTGGATCAGGTTTTGAGATAATGGGCCAATCTGATATCAGATACCATTGTTTGAATAAGGAAAGTTCAGTACATTAATATCCTTTTTTTGTTTAGTTTTTCTTGTTTAAAGAAGTTAGGAAAGCAATGCTGTCAGGCGTCAAAGTATTTATTCTTACGTACAGTATTTCATTTAATTATGTACATATATTATTGCATTTCCTTGCACAATTATATCACTTAAACTCGTTTTTATTGCACTGTTTTACTACCTTATTTCTCTATGTCTTAACTTTACTGTATGTTAAACTGTAGGCGAGGCCTGGAACTTTAATTTGTATTGCCAATAACAGCTCTGTAGATTTTGTGCACATGGCCAAGAGACCTTTGAATCTCTTAAACTTGAATTGGAAGAACGATCATGGTCTCTTCAGCACAGTGAGGCTTATTATTAATTCAAATGTGGTGTTGGATTGTTAAAAAAAGGCAGATTTCTAGATGTATCTCCAGGTGTTTGATCTCTGGATCCATTGCAAATCTTCTGAGTTGTGTGTGCTTTTACTACGATATCACAACAGAATGATTTTTGACCCAAAGTAAGACAGATAGGGCCGGGTGTGTCTGAATCTGTGCCACTGATCTCTGCAGATGTGTGACAGAGTTCAGGTGGTTAGCTTCACCCCCAGTCAAAGGATTTCTCCACATAGAGCCAGAAAAGAACAGCGCCGCTTACATCCCCTGGGTACGTGTCTCAATCGGATCTGGCCTGTGTCAGGATGTGTAACAACAGTTCTCTTCCTCTCTTTGGCTCAGTGACACACACACACACGCACGGATATCTCCTCTTCTCTCCCCCCCCCATCAGCTCATCTGATAGTGCTCTAACAGTCTCAAATGGTTCCCTGGAGATGCATCATCTCTGCACACACACACGCATCCTGGTCGCCGTTGATGGGTCGAACCGTTTCCTCGCTGATGTATAACTCGCATTGCCTTCCTAACTCAGACAGACATCTGGCATGTAAACAGTCAGCTTCAGCAACAGCACTTCTTCTTCATCCAAAGAGCTGCCATTTTGGTTTAAACGGAGGCACAGAATAGTGAATTCCTGCCAGGGCGAGAGATTACTACATGATGTTATAGCTAACTCGGATTGAGAATCCTGAAATCAGCAGCTTGGTGCTTGAACTGGACTCTTGTGTGCATTTAGAGGCTGCGATTTAGCAATTTACAGCGCAAAACCATCACGATAAGCCACGATATATATGGTGATAAAAGAAGAGTGACAGAGGATCGTGTTGGCATCCATATCTAGATCATTTGCTTGGGAAATTGTTTCAGAATAACAAGATGCTCTATTGACTCTGTAGTCAGATGGAAAACTACAGGACCGTCCATTTGTTTCTGTGTATTATGAGCCAATCACAGGCTGACCAGAATGGAGGTTTAACATTTAGTTTTATGATTTGGAACATCGTCAGAGCGGCCTCACACACACACCACACACACACACGGAGGGAGTTAACAGTGTTATGTATGGCTTCATCGCTCCGTATAGGCCATAATCACCCTCTCTCCATCTCAGTAAGCTCATGCTAAATGACCAGACGTCTCTGGCGGCTGCCATGATTTGTCTCTCTGCCGAGCATCGTGCCGTACCTCACCCTCCCTGCCTCCCCTTCCTCCCTCCTCCTCTGCTGCCATATGTTGTGCCTGTGTGACTGGCCGACGTGTCGGGCCTCACTAACGCCTTAACGGCAAGGCTGACGTTGATTTATTTCCTCTGAAATCTGGGGGCCGGGGGTAATAACACAGAATGACATTATTTGTTTATCAAATCCAAGGCTGCTTTTCTTGGCAAGATGTGACGACTCGATACCGCCCCCACCCCCGCCCTTCTCGCCAAACGCACATATACACCCCACAATTTCTGATTGTGCCATGATTAGACGGTCTAGCTCGTCGCTTAACCTAATCCAAGGGAATGTTTTTTCAATCTGACAAGCAGAGAGCAGAGGGAGAAAGAAATAAAAGATTGAGTTGAAGCAACGCAATTAAATTGTCAAGGCACAGATTTAACCCCGCCACGCAATTTGGGGGCCAATTTATTAAGAATGTTTTCTGTCTGAAGTAACTGGATGCTATTTCTCTATCTGCAGAAAGAGAGAAGGGAAGAGTGAGCAAAAAGGAGACAGTGAGAATAAACAGTACTTTAAATACCAGATGACCCATTTAATGGGAAACATTTTATCTACCCAGAGTGTCTGTCACATGTTCTGCCTCTCATTTGAAGATAACGGCGGGGCTGTTTAGTCTGTTGAAACTTCATCTCGGTGTTATTCAGTGATCGGGTCTATCATTTTGGCAATTTCACAACACATTTGGTTCCTTTTAACATGTAAATGATGCATTGCCCCGAAAAGCTCGTTAAAATGTGATCCTTTGCAAACTTGCTCAGGAGCTTTGAATCCTCAAGAAGCAATTAGCAGATTTAATTTGCCTATTTGCCCCTGTGTTCAGAAGTAGGTGTTTGTTCAAAACAGCACCTTCACCTGCACCGTTATCAGCTGTGTGAATAGTATCTCCTGGAACACAATGCTGTGCTGTGGAACTCAATAAAAGAGTTAAAGGCAAGGACAACCTCAAAGACAGCCTGCCTGATAACAAAAGGGCCTCACCTAATAATGAACAACTGGAGTTGGCTTTCTTTTCTCTGACACGGGAGGCTGGGGTGAAGGAGGGGGGAGAGCAGCTCGGCCAGCACCTGCCAGCATGTTTTACGGCTAATTGAAGCATTTGGAATAAAACAGCCACAAAATGGCACCCTTTAGAATTGAAGCGGGGTTAATATATTGTGATCCCACAATTAGCCCAGGATTGTTAAGATCTCTTTAATTCGGTGAGGTCCATTAAGTGGGATGGGCGAGAAAGTGCTCCCACCGAGACAATTTCTCTCCTCTCCCTTTGTTACTCCTGCCCTCTTTTCCTCTCAGCAGCCGCTGTAGTAATCAATATAAGTGGACATGGCGGTCAGCAGGTTGCCAGGTTATTCCGCCGTCACCCCCCTTTGGGTGCCATCGCTCCTGAATACACCCAGACGGAGATGTTGTGTATAAATATACAAGGTTCAAGTGAGTCATTGGTAGTAGATTGACTGAAACTCTGCTAGGTATGGTCCTTAAGCTGGCGTGGAAAAGCTCGCCCTCCTGGACCGGAGTATTAGATCATGCTCTCTCCATGGCAGAAACCATCACTGAGGTTTGCTCCTTACCCCAGTTTCTCAAATCCCCACTTGGCCGACGAGTGCCTCCACTAGAGCCACAGCAGCGGCTGCAGTATGATCGTCACGACTCAGGGTTTTACAAGTGTCTCTTTCAGAATATGAGAGTCCCTTCTGGGTTATCTCCGGGGATACAGTGTGCCTGTGGGAGCTTGCCAATTGGTGGTGGTTTTAGAAACGTGATTGAAATCGCTACATTTAAGCCTGCCACAGCCTCAGAAATGCCCCAATCCTTTCCAAACCATGACATAATGAAGCTTGCACAGCCCTCTCAACTTTTAATGAAACTAGTGCCTCACTGTGGCACAGACTGCACTTTCTGCACCGTGTTCAGGTTCTGTCCGACTCTAAAGAGGTGAATACAGCCCCACCCTAAAACAGCATTGCTTGGATATTTGGACCAAAACAGATGGCTGGCTCATTAAAGACTCATTTGTGATAATCTGAAATGAACCTGCTTTCAATTTCCCATGGAAGGATATATGTTTGGGCTAAGAAAAGGCTGCGGCTTTATCAGCGGTAATACCTACCCGCTTAGTGCTCAGGTAATAACTCTGGATGCTGAAAATGGGAAGCATTTCAGGAGCATAGGGTTCCAGCACAGTGGATTTGAAGCTTCTTGCAAGTAATTAAACAGCATGCCACCTCATACAGAGCAATTTCCTGCAAGGCATTTGCCTGCCAATGCGCTATGGCCCCAGTCAACGTCGTGTTATCTCTGTGAAATATGTCCCCTTTATCATTTTTTAATAATGACTGAGTGCTCATGTTGTTAGGAGAAAATCTACTCAATGAACATCAGATTAGCGTTTTCCTCACTGTTAGCTAGCTAACTGAACGTCTTATATCTGTGTCATCTATAAATGAAAATTAGAGGGGAGGGGGGGCATTTAAATGTCCACTATCTCATTGGTAAATCCAGACCTGCTCCTGAATTGCCATCCGTGGTGGGTGTGTAATTATGTTGAATCAGTGTGGTAGACAGACACAAGTGGGTGGGTTATTGTTGTGCATGTGGGGCTCAGGGTCTTCTGGGATTTTGTGCTGGTATCTGAGGGGTTGGTGGCCCCTTCGGCATAATGAAGGCCACACGCCGTCTCAGAGCGATGATAATCCCGCCGTGTGCATAAAGGGATTTGTTCTTGTTGGGCTGGCCACAGAACCTCCCGAGGTGACGACGCTGTTTATCTTTCCGCTGTCTTAAAGTCCCCCGGGCTTTTATGGCCCTGGAACTAACAGTTCCTCTTGTCACTGTGCAAAGGCTAAATCACAATCACACACACTTAAAAAAGCTGCGTTCCTCTCACTTTAAATATCTTTTCTGTCATTTCGTGTTTATTTCTCTACAAACATGCGTAGTTGTTATCCCAAGCAAACCTCCGATGTCAATAGTTGGCAGCTCACATCTCCTTAACTCTCACTTTCCATCTCCTTAAATTCATCTGTCTGTCTCTTCATTTCTCACACTGTTATAATCTCCACCATAAACAGCCAGATGCAGCACACAACTCACAACTCCTCTGGTACATCAAAGAGGAACAGAGTGAACAAGAACAAGCTTTATTTTTCATGAAATGTTGATGGCAACTCCCCGCCCATTGTGAGCATCAGTTGTCATGCCAACATTTGAAATATATCGCATTTATTTAGCGTTAGCGTGTGGTAATACGCCTTATCTGAGGATTGCTCGCAAACATCTTGTCGGCAAGCCGATCGTCCCAATTCTGTGGGGAGAGAGAGGAAGAGGACTTCCGCTCATTGTTTCTTTTACCCCCACACCCCTGCATGCTGCGACGCACCCCGACCCATTCCTGTCTTCCCTAGATACTTGCTACTTGTCAGCCCTGGTAATGGGTTTCTTGCGGGAGATATTATTTTGGTCCAGTAAGCTGCATGCTTAAAATATGAGTGACAGGCTTGACTCAGTTGCACAGGGAGAGAATTTGTTTTTAAAAGGCTGCCAAAATAGCGCCTGCTCTGCTGCTGCAAAAAATCGAGAGAAAAATCTTCCCACTCTATTAACAATGAGAGCCTGCATGCATCCGCCGCCTTAACTTCCCTGCAAGAAGATACAAAAAAAAAAGAGATGCTACTTCTCCTGACTAAAATGTCCTATTTTTCTTGTCTCTCTATTTTTCTGTCTACCCCCTTCCCCTCCCCCTCAAGAAGATAGATGAAGAAAATGAGGCCAACTTGCTGGCAGTGCTTACAGAGACCCTGGACAGCATCCCGGTGGATGAGGACGGATTGCCTTCGTTTGAGGCCCTGGCAGATGGGGACGTGACCAATGCCAGTGACCGGAGCTGTCCCTCCTCCCCCGACGGCTCGCCACGCACCCCAGAGCCCGAGGAGCCTTCCCTGGTAAGACCAGCAGCTCCCCCAGAGACTCCCATCAGCACCACTCCCGGGTCAACTCATAAAAGACATGACCCCCAATCCCGCACAAACTGTTGCTTTTTTGTGCCAGTCCATGGCAGACACCAGATAAGACTCTTTAACAAGCCTGGGCACCAGAAAAATGGCCGTTAGTTAGTCTGTCAGACTTCTGTTTCTGGCTCTGCCCAATCCACACTCGCCACATTTGCCACAGTATGTTCCCTGCATGTGTAGTGAGAGTGTGCAGAGACGCAGATTTGTATTATTTATATCTCCATTAAACAAGGGCCACGCATAAAAATACAATAATCTAAAAGGAAATAGAGATGATTAATGCTACATTTAGCTATTAGCTCATTTCCATTTGCAGTCCCTTGGCAGGAACACACAAAACAAACACTTCAAACAGGAGAACTACATAGTCTCCATCACACTAACAATTATGAAACAGATCAAAGTACACGTGTATGAAATACAAATACCAGCACATTTATCAGCATAACTTTAATATTACAATTAATTTCAACTAACAACTCTAATTACGGTCAAATGGATGTTATGCAGATGCATTGAGGAGGAAAGGAAATGGATCAGTGTGTTTGCCGCTCAGTGATAATTACATAACAGTGCTTTTGTGGTGCCATTTCAATGATATTAACACTGTGGTGGGGCCAACTCCGGTTGACGCAGTGCCACAGGACCTGAAATCAAACAGAATGAAACTAAGAGGCGCAAGAAATCCATCTCATATCGTCTGAGTCGTCTCTTCAGGCATTACAAAGGGCTTCTACATGAGAAGTCGGCTTACCTTTTGTGGTATTTTCTGTACACCATCTGGGCGTTTAAACTGCTTTTGACCTTACATTTTGTGTTATGTTCAGTTATATTCCATGCCGGTCCCTTCCAAAATGACCTTTAGCCACATGCCTGTGTGTGTTTATTCAATCACATTGAGAGGCCTGGCTGTGTGTACATAAAAACACCTGTACAGGGGAAAAAAACAAAACTCCAAAGGCTCAGTCACATGCCACAACACCGCTTAAATATCTCTAATCTTATCTTGTCAGTGATTTTATCTCGCAGTACTGGTCTCTTCTGGTTGTACATTTACAAAGCGCAGGCTGTCTAATTGAAAGAAAATGGTAATTTGCATAACCCACGCTCAATTCCCCCGCCTTCACCACTTTCCCTTGTTCTGTTTGGGTCCGTTCGCAGCTGAAGAAGCTCCTTCTGGCACCCGCAAACTCCCAGCTCAGCTATAATCAATACACAGGTGGCAAGGCACAGAACCATGCAGCCAGCAGCAACCACCGGATCAGACCACCACCTGCCGTCGTCAAGGTAGGGACACACACACACACACACACACACACACACACACACACACACACAAATACACGCACTGCCTTGCTGCTTTTCCACTCCTGTTCTCCCATTTCTTGTTTGTTTATCCCTCTCTCTGTTCTTGCTCTGTCTGGTTTCTTGCTCCATCTCCCACTTTTTCTTGCTTTGGTGGCCGCCTTTAGAAGACGTTAGACTACTGCTCTAGTCTTCCGTCCCAGGGGGGCATCCCGTAATGAAAACAGGCTGATTGCTGTTGGGCTTTCCAGGCGAGGCATCGGCACCGTTGTCTCATTAGCTCCACCACTTATCCGCCTTGGTATGGTGCCTGTTGAAAAAAAACGACAGGCGCTCTTGTGGGAGAGATTGATGCCTTGAGAAGAGAAGATCAAAATATCAGACTTGATGTTCTCATTAGACGGCTCTCAAAGTTATTTTTTTCCAAAGGGGTGGATTTGATTAAAATCAATTTTAGTCGGTGTAAGTTCAATGCATGTGAATACATAATGTATGTGAATCTGTTTCATGTCAGAACGTGACAATCTGTATGTTCACTGTCATATACTTCATTTGCTCGTTTAGGAAGAAAAGCTCTATTTGCTTTATGCTTTCCCTGGTGCTTAGAATTCCTCTGAATGATATAAGCATCTGTATGTGATCACATTGTGTGGCAGACACAGATTTGTGTGTGTTACGCATACTATGTTTGCACATGCAGTGCGTCAACCTTGCTCACATAGTCTATTTTCATACCGTGCCTTTGAGTCATCCATTTCTGGAGCACAGCGAATGAGTACTCCCGGAGGACATGGTGCGCGTACAGAGTGGCGCGGTGGTGCTCGCAGGGCCACGCAATTAAGATGATGGGCGGACAGCACCCCCGACATCTTCTCCTAGACAGTCGGGCATCCACTGTGCTCTGGCTTTAGACCCCCTCTCTGACTCTGTCTCTTTTATTCTTGTGCCAAATAAAAAACAACATAAACAAGCTAACTTTTTATTAAAGGTCTCCTTAATACTGTCTTTCACCAATATATTATAGGTCTCAGATATATACAAACGTGTCTCTGAAGTGTTTGGCTCGAAATACCAAACAGATCATGCATTGCAGCATCCCATAATCCCCTCTGTTTCAGCCCTGTTTCAAAAGTGCTGATTCTGGGTCTGTTACTTTAGATGAAAATAAGGAGCCACTCCCCACGCCCCTCTGAGAGATATTTGGTTAAAAAGAACACAATGGTGCTCTAGGAGGAGATTCAGGTGATAAGGTGGTGGGGGGGGGGGGTTACCTTGGTTGGTGATTGGCTAATGGTTTCTCAAGCTAAAAAATCGTTATGACATCATAAAGTGGCCAAAATCTGATCAGCTCATTTTCAGACAGGTTTTTTATATAAATGGATCAGGGCAAAAAGAGAGGGAATCTTTTTTCCTGAAACTTCCAGAATCTCTTTACACAGAGGGGACACATGTTGATGTATAAAAGGCATGAAAAAGTGGATTTTGCACAATAAATGACCTTTAAGCAAAGTAAATAATTGTCCATCTCTGTCTGCAGACGGAGAGCCCCTGGAATGGCAAAGCGAGGGGGGGCTCCAGCCAACAGAACCGCCCGGTGAGGCGGCCCTGCACGGAGCTGCTGAAGTACCTGACCGCCACCGATGACATCCTGCTCCACACCAAAGCCAGCGACGCCAAGAGCACCTGGGGCGGTGCGGGCAGCAGGGAGAAGGGTGGCCTGGGTCTCGGTGCCTCTTCCTCTTCCTCTTCGCCGTCCTCGTCATCCACCTCCTCGTTCTCCTCCCTCTCCTCCGTCTCTTCCACCTCTTCCTCCACCACCTCCAAGAAGAAGTCGGCCGTACCGTCTCCGCAGCAGCAGCAGCAGCCGCCGCCGCAGCGAGGTGAGAGCCGGGCTGCAGGCAGGTGTAGTGTGCCTGGTGTTGGGGCTGGGAAGTGGCAGCGTTGCTCTCACGATGACGGGGTTAAGGAGTCGGAGGGTGCTTCTATCCCTGTCAGCTCCGCCTGCTGCCAGGAGCACGCTGAAGAAGGAAGGCCGCCAGGCGATGTGGGCCGCCTGGCTAGGTTTATTAGGTATATGCATTCTTATTCCCTCCCTCCCCGAGAGGCGAGTCACAGCTGTGAGCATTGCCGAGAGGCTGCGGGCGCCACTCAGGCTAGAGGCCGTAGAAACAGTAGCGTGGCCGGCCATAGGCACATCACAGTGACTATTAAGAAAAGAGATGAGAAGCCGGGGCACCCTTTGCTTAGCCAGCTGCTCACCTCCAAACACAGGCCTGCTCAGTATAAAATCCACATACCCCCACCTCAGATCACCCCTTTACCCAGCATTCAGAGCAGGTCAGCAGGTAGGACCCCAGTGCAGGCTCCCTCAAAGGTGCAGGAGGAGGAGGAGTTGGGAGGAGCCGCTGATAGTAGAAAGCGGGAAGTAAGTCAGCTTGAAGAGCCTGACTCAGGGTCCCAGGTTGGACCCCCGCCCTTAGGTTTAGAGAGCTGGGTTTACCAGCCAGACTCGGGGCTAGACTTTGGACTAGAGCTCGGGTGGCTAAACCAGGGGCCCTATGGGGAGGATGTTGACCATGATGATGATGATGATGTTGATGATGATGATGTCATGGGCAGCACTGCTACCATCCCAAATAATAGAATTGCAGTGCCAGCCCTCCCCTGCCTCTCACATGGGCAAGTGCCCCCACACAGGCAGGCACTCAGCGAGCACCCCGACGACCAGGGCCTCCCGTTGTTAGGTAATCATGACTGCATCCCCCCCACTGGCCTTATCTCTGCTCTCTCTTCTCCCTCTCCTGCTTTAACCACTTCCCAGTTTGACTTCACAACTAACCCCTACTCTAATTCGAATCTAACAGTCATTCTGGGGGCGTGAACAGTGACGACAAACAGCCTGCTAGCCACTGCTTCCTGCTAGTCCCGAAGGCATTTACAATTTAAATTTCAAAAAGGAAGGGGTGGGAAAAGGGGCGAGCCATGTCTTGCTACTGTACGTCTTGTATTCATGAAGTGGACCCTTGATCCCTTCTGTGGCTGATTGAGCTGAGTGTGCTGTACATTTAGACTCAGGGTGCTGCTCCTTAGCGTCGTGCTACTAAAGCCACGTTCCCTTAGCCGGAGCACGAGTCGGCCAGAGCCTCGGGCAACTGCACAAGCTTCCTTGACTCTCCTTTCTTCCTTCTTTTTTCCCCTCCTCTGCTGTTGGTGCATGCGATTTATTTTTTGTCCAGAGAGGGGCTCACCCACTGTCATGTGTCTTGTTTGTGGCATCGTCTCTTTATGTCTTTATTCCATTCCGATATGTTTGTTGTCCTGAGTGGGGATACAAAAATGTACCATCACTTCATCCTGCCTCACAGAGTGGACAGTCTATCTTTAGACAATTTATTGTTAAAACGGGGTCAATTATAAAAATATACAATATTTCAAATATACTTTCTAACCAGGTATGGGTGTTTTTCTAGCAATAATTGCATTTATTAAGACATTTTAAAATTAATTGTTGCAGAATGTGGACCTGTTCTCTTCTGCCTTGAGTGTTATACCCAGGTCAATAATTACCCATGCTCCTTTGTGTTCTGCAGCCAAACCAACCACCTTGCCACTTCCTTTGACCCCAGAGTCTCCAAAGTAAGTTTGAGAAGTTTTTCCACATTATTCTAGGGTTAAACAACAACTAACAACAGAGGAAAAAAAGGAAGGAAATTATACAGACTATAATCCAAGTTGAGGCATTTGTGACTCATTTCCATTTCTTAAATCACACAAAAAAAAAAAGTCTCTTTTTTCACCTGAGAAGTAAAATGTGTTGCCATTTTGTTTTTGTCTTGCAGTGACCACAAGGGATCACCGTTTGAGAACAAAACCATTGAACGCACATTAAGTGTGGAGATTGCTGGAACCCCAGGTAAGCACACGTTTCTGATCATCTTAAAACACACGTAGTTATTATTAAATAAAAAAAACTCCCAGTTGTGGCTAGTAATGGATTAACTTGATCTTGATAGTTCCTTCACAGTTCAGAGTTCAAGGTGAAGGCACAGCAGAACATTTTTATGTGCCTGAGTATTGATTAGGCTTTCCAATCTCCTCAGGGTTTATTAGCGAACCCCTCCCCTCCTTTCGCCTGTTACTCAAGAGTTAATACGCTTTACCTCTTCCTCTATCAGATCCTAATGCACTCTGAATGACAGCTTACTTAGCCTACACATCATAGGAACATTGAAATGGCACTGTTATTGTTTTAATTGGTTTTGCGGTGTAATTCAGTTTTGCCCGTATGATCTGCGCCGTCCTTCCCTTCGGTCCCCAGACATGCAGGCAATTAGATCAGCTGACCGGCGAGTCACTTTCCAATTTTAGGACGTATATTCAAAGGGTTTCTGTAAATGTAGTCAGTGTAAGGTTTTCTTCAAAATCATTATTGACATCATCCTTTTGAGGCATTTAGTTATGATTCATCAAAAAGCCATAGGGAAAAGATAATTATGATAAATAAAAGAGGGTGTAATGATTTTCTGTTGTGCTCTTTGCCTTAGCGAATATCTGTTGGTGTTTTTGATGATTTTAGCGCCTAATGTCAGCATTTCAACACATTCAAAACACTTTGCTTGAATGCAAATGCAGAAAATATTCAGTGTTATATTTCCTTACCACATGCTTTGGGGCTTTTATATGCTTAGATTGTCTTTCTTTTTCCTTGTTACTGCATCTCAGGACACTTTAGCTAGCTTATAATGTTCAGTAGCATTTTGATTTAAAAATGTCTGGTTGTGTGAATTCTTGTAATTGTAAATGACCGAAACATGTAACTTTTTATTGAATCTAAACTTGTTGGCATAGTGTTTGAGAATAGCTGATCAAAGGTGCATAGAAACAAAAATGGCTGCCCTTTTGTGTTTAGGTATTCATTTACCAGCAGGGGCAACGTCCCTCATACATACCTCATTTGTGCCCCCTGCACCTTCTACTTATCTCCTGTGTGATATGGACATTGTTGCACATCAGACCCCCTGAGCTCTCCTCTGTCCCTCTGACCTTGGTCCAAGTGCCGTTTAACCCTTTTGTGCAGATAAGCTTTGGGGGTCAAAGGTCAGGCCTGTTGAGACCTGAAGAAGGGGAAGAGTATGGCTGCTTAAGCTCTGGGGCAATCAAGCACGGTTAATATTTCTTTCTGTTGTACTGCACGTGGCTGAGTTTATTGACCTGTGGCCAAGTCTTTGCATCCGTTCTGTTCCACTGGTTTTTACAAGCACGCGCCAACAAAGCACCTTCACCTGACTTTAAGCAAATTTCGGATTGAATATTAGCGGGGGGAAGTTATTAGTCCAGAGCCCCTCTCCTGCTCGGGGATTAGAGTGTGGTGCTGCAGAGACAGATGGATATAGATCCCAGTGAGCTCTGAGGTCTGGAGTTACATGCTCTTTGCAGAATTACAGTATCATACCTACAATATGTAGGGTATTATCTGAATAAAGATTATAGTGGTGTTTCTGATAACCACATGAGAGTTGGGTCACTGTGCCCTCCTCCACCTTCAAGTCAGGTCGGCAACTCACTGAACTTTCCACGAAATGCTGACACGAGCACATTTATTTTATGCCTTTATGAGGAGTTGTAGTAGTAGCTGTTACTACATGGAACATTTGATATGGGGTGAGCCAAATCTAATACTAAACCAACCTTTGGACCTTTCTTGATAGAGTTTGAATCTCTTCCCAATCCGACCAGCCAGGTGTCTGCAATGATTTCTGAATTTATTTCATACAATTTCGTTTTTTTTGTGCCTAAAACAGCTGCCAGGCTTTGGTAGGACAGGATCATAGCTCTGTTTCCTGACACTAGAGGAGTGCAGTGAAGGCTACAACAGGCAGCGGGGCCCCCAGGGATCTGACTGTTGTGGCCTAATCTCTGCCAAGCTAATAGATTTACCCTGTGCTGCCGTGTTGTCTTTAATTACTGTATCTCATGGCACTGGGTGGTCTGTGTGTTGCTATTTGCATGGCTTACCGCCGGATCAACTCTTTAAGCACGCAGTTGTTATTCGCTCCGAGGTCTCCTTGCAATTTACAGCTGGACGAGTAAAAAAAATGACGATATAAAAACCCTCCTCCTTCCTCTCCGTCTCGTTGACTCGCTTCATGTTTTTTTATTTTTTTATCGACATGATTGGTGTTTGTGTCTGCGGCTCATCCATCACCAGCAAGTTTGACTGAGAGGCACATATTTATCTAATTCTGATTTATTTCACCCCCGCCGCTAATGGCTGCTAGTTTATGACCCCACGCGCACATTATTCTGGACAGATGGCGCTTCATTGGTGAAACAGAAGTTCCTCAGGCATTGTGTAGCCTCCCCTTCCTCTCTCCCTGCTCCTTTTCAAAGCTCATTGGCATAATGCATATATACGTGTGTCTATATCACTCGGAGAAAGCGGGGAGAGAGGGGAGCGAGGGCGTTACAGACACATCCGGATAACAAGTAGGATGATAAGCTGTTGGATCAGGCATTCCAAACACAGCAAGTGGCTTCAGAAACTTGCATATTTATGCATCAGGCTCCCCCACTCTCTTTGCCGAGCTGTCGTCCCCGTGCATACTCTAACACTGGATTTGATACTAATAGCTGTCATTTGGTGCAATTCTCCAGCAAGGGGAGAGTGATGTGCATTATAAGAAAGGTAAAGGAGAAGGGAGAGCGTAGGTGTTTCAAAGTGCCTGAGTTTGACTCCAGTGAGAGACTGTTAGTGACGAGATTGTGTGTGTGTGGGCACATTTATTGCGTCTGTGCGCGGCGGAAACAGGATAGGATGCAGAGAGAGAAATAGAGATTGATCCAGGGATGATGGCAGGCAGAAAAAGTGGAGAACACAGGACTGGGGAAGAAGAAGGAAAGAGGGGGAGAGTAATGGCGGCGGCTGTTTGTGCGAGTGCATTAACAATGCTATAAAGTGGGCTCATCTCAGGACTTCCCATATAACTGCCATCTGTCTGGCTGTAAATCTGTAGGATGCTGGGGAAAGATGGAGGGGGGGGGGGGGGGTGGGGGGCACAGGAAGTAGGGGCATGCCATCTGAGAAGAACGACAACCCGCCTCGACATCAGCAGCCATGCTAACATTCAGAGACATGTCTTACATTGTTACACAGAGATGCTTCCGGATAATCTTGACACATGCGAGACATCATGTCAGTGATCGTTTGTTCCGGCAGTTCAAAGAGGTCCTTTGGTTTTATTCAGATGAATTGGCTGCCGTCCATTACAGACATTTATGTGCGGCGGGCAGAGATATGATACATGTGCTTAAATTATTTCCATCAGGTGCATTACGTTTGTCCTCTGCGGGCTTTTGTGTTATTTATTTATTTTCCATGAAAAAGGATCTTTCCAAGGTCAGAGAGGAAGGGGGTGGCAAGTCATCCGTATTACAGCTCCACCGTATTAAGTTACACCAAGCATTACATTAATCTGTCAAGATTGCAATAAAATAGAGATCAGGATTAGGCCAAGTGAAAGTGAATATTTTAATCAGCCATGTTTCTGTGTCCACTGTCCATAAACCGACCTGTGAGTTTATGGATGGGCGAGGGGAAGGAGAGGAGAGGGGGGATATTTGTGGAGGTTTTGCATTATGATCCATTTGCATTTTACTGCCCCCACCCTCAACCAACCTCTGTGTTTCCCCCTCCCCTCTGCAGGTCTGACACCACCTACCACGCCCCCACACAAAGCCAGTCAAGAGAATCCTTTCAAAGCATCGCTCAAAACCAAGTTGTCTTCATGTTCCTCATCGGCCTTGGCGTGCAAAAGAGCCAGGCTGAGCGAATTGGGCCCCGGCGCTCTGGCTCCGGCCCCAGGTGCCTCAAGCGGGGGCCCATCCAGGAAGGGTCCTGAGCAGTCTGAGCTTTATGCCCAGCTGAGCAAAGCGTCCACCGCCCCACCCTACTCAGTCGCCCAACACACTTTGGGGGGCGGCCCTGAGGAACGTCGCAGCATTAAGCGGGCGGCGCCTCGCAGCTACAGCGACCATGACTATTGCCAAGCTAGCGCTAAGAAGGACGGCGGCACAGCCACTGTTGCCGTGACTACAGCAGCGGTCACCTTGGGTGCCCCCACTGCGCCTCCCGTGCTTCCCGCAGGCAGCGTGGAGAACGGGCGTGTCGAATGTAAGGACTCAGCCATGCCTCCATCCTCTTCATCATCTTCACCTCCTCCATCATCAGCTTTATCTGCTTCCCTGGCGAATGTTAAGGAGCAGACCCTCAAACAGACCCCCCAGAGCCCCCCACAGGAGGCCCCCATCGACTGGGACCAACTCCACTGCTCTGCCATCGGCCGGAAGCTCCTGCGAGACCAGGACATCAGAGCAGAACTCAACAAGCATTTTGGCCCCCCCTTAAAAGCCTTTCATATCCCGGGGGGCCAGGAGAGAGAAGCCAAACCAAGTAAGGCTGCGGCCCCTCAGACTCCTAAGGGGGGGGAGTCAGGGTACCCGATCCTGCCTTTCCAGGACGACCTCGATTTGGGGGAGACCCGCGAGAGCCGCTTCCTGTATCCATGGGAGGGCACTCCTCTGGACCTCCTTTTTGACTGCCCCCCCTGCTCCCCCTCCTGCTCCCCACCGTCCAGTTGTTCCCCCTCTCGAGGCTCCGTCTCCCCCCCCTCCTCCCTCCTCCAATCGCCCAGCAGGCGTTTCTGGACCAGCAGCGGGTCCCGCTCCCGTTCCCGCTCCCACAGCTCATCCTCGCACTACCGGAGGCGCTCCCTCTCCAGCTCACCTGACAGACGCCCCTCCTCCTGGTATGTTGTTGCTCACACACAACCCCCCCCCCCCCCACACACACACCACACACACACCACACACACCTCCTGCTTCCTTTGGCTGAGCCACCCAAGCAGTTTATTCAGGCTTGGCCCTGGCGGGGGATCTGGCTCCGGAGTGTAAAACAGGCCTGATCAGTCGTCAGAGCTGGTGTCAGACAGGAGAGACCCCGGAGACTCTCAGCGGGGGCCCCTGACCTCCTGCTAGTCTGTACCTCACCTGAACTAAAGGCAGAATGCATTTGGCTAGTACAAAGATTTAACGGGTGAAATAGCAAACCTGTCTCCTGCAAATTTTCTATTGTGTTTCGAGGAAAGCGTATTTTCTCCCAGATTATAGTGGAAAAACAGATCAGGGTTTGGCCTAAAGTAACTACGCGTGTTAGACTTCTTAAAATAATGATGTAAATACAAAAAAGTCACCATTGACCAGGTGGCACATAAATGTCTCTTAAGTGACGTTCGGGGGAAAAACAATTTATTGACTGTTGCTTTCTCTCTAATCAATGAGCCTACAAATAAGAGACCCAGAGCAGAAAACATGCCAGAGGCACTGGACCTTTGAAAAGTCTGAGTTTGAATCTCTAGGCAGGGAGTTTTTATTTGAGTGTGTTCCTAACACTCACCCCCTACTTTCCCCCCCCTCCTCACACGCTCCTGCTTTTTGTTTGATGCCGGGGCTATTGTTTTAAGCGGCAGCTGTTGTTTTTACTGCGTGGCAAAGCCTCCTCTTTCAAACCCCCAGAGATGAAAGCTGAAGCCAGGCTGTGGGAGTGTAGTCTCAACACCCCTCTCTAAAGACGCTGCTATCATCATAGCGCCGTGTGAGAACTACATTTCCCATGCTTCCTTTTGATCAGAGCTGAGGGGGTTTCTGTCATGTTGGTCTTTTTGATGGAGGAACAGAGGCAAAGTTATTGAAGAGGATGTGAGCAAATGAAGTTTGTCAGTGGAGGTTCGCTGAGTGACTCCACTGCCGTTTGTTTGTCTGATTACTTAAAGGTCAGTTTACTCCAGGGAGCCGGTAGAATCACTTTGCCCCGCACCAACTCACAAATTATACAGTAATAGTCTCAAGACCCCTCCATCAGAATCTGACAAGCTTTCTGAAAAGGCTGTGTAGGTATTGAAGTCTAGAAAGCGACAGAACAAGAAGTGTATTATTATTTCATGCAAGAACAGATTTTCAGCAAAGCATTTCTCCTCCTCTCTGTTTCACTGCCTACCATGCTTGATCTTTCCAAACTTGCGCTCCTTTGCTTCACTGAGATTCCCAAACTCCTCTTCCCCCCCCCCCCCCCCATCAGTCGGCTCTTCCTCCTTCAGCAACACTTCAATAATTAAGCATCAGAAGCTCCACATTCAGGTCACTGGGGCTGATGCTATTGACCATTTCCTCATACAACATAGATAGCAGCTGCACGTATGTGCTAGCTCAGGTGTGTACAAAAGTTCAGCAGAAGTAACTCATGCACACTTAATGTGGCCAGGAGCGATATTAGGAAACTACAGAACGCTTTTTATCTGGAATTAACCCAGTTTCTAACATCCAAATGGCTCTGTGAATATCAAAGAGGTTAATTTAGTTCCCAAAGCCAAGAACAAATTATCCAAGATGTCACTCAGTATGCACAGTGATTCATTCAAAGTCGTTTTTTTTTTTCAAATGTTTTAAATGAACAAGCATTCCTAGGTGTTGCAGAAAATAATATCATCGTATTTAACATTTTCTGTTTTCCCACAGGTCTCGTCACAACACAGATGCAAGCACCTTTCGTTCCAGGACTCAGAAGAGCCCCCACCCTCAGGCTCGCTCCCCTCTCAGCCGCAGGCCAAGGTGAGCCTTTCAAATGAATTATTTAACGAAGGATTTCAACACCAGAAAGATGGTCTCTTCATAATTCTGGGCTGTGCATGCAGTGAAAAAGAGCAAATATTGAAATTGGTGCTAAAATGCTCTTTCTTCCCGAGATATCAGTATAGTTCACAATCCATTATAAAAGACACATGCAGTGAAAGAACCTCTCTACTGTCAGAAATAGTTTGATTTCCCTTTTCACATCAGACTACAGCCTTTTCAAAGCCTCGCTTCCACAGGGGCCTGCAACAAAAATTCAGGGCAAATATGTTTAATTGATAATTGTATTGGTTTAGTGACAAAAAATCCCACATTCATACTTCACTTGTGAGCTCCCAGCTGTATAATGACGCCTATTCAAGTCCTCTGTAGTCTGCAGAGGAGCCTCTCTTATGCAGAGAGAGGTGCTGTCACTGTGCAGAGAGAGACTGACATCATCCCAGCGCTCCGAGCTGATTTGGCACCCGCGGGCCTAATGGCACCCGACAAGCCAAAGAGTCTCTCATCATTTAACGGACACGTCTTGTGCGAGTCTGGCGTGAGGGAGAAGGAGAAAAGTTGTACTCTCCTTCTTGATGAAGCCCTAACTAAGCAGAAAGTAATGGCATGTGAAGTTGTGCTGACAGTTGCAGCTGCCTGCGCAACCCCCCCCCCCCCCCCCTCTCCACAGTGCCGCCCTCCCGCAGGCCTTCTCCTGCGGGCGCCGCAATCATAGCGATGACGATAGGGACGTCTTATGTCCATTTCCTTTTTCTTTGAAACTCTCCACCATCAGTGGTGAGGAGATGGAAAGACTGCTCCTCTGTGAATACTGGCAATTGATCTTCGCAGTCGTCAAACAGGAAGGGTGAATCCAGAGGACGAGTGATGTGATACGTCTGCTTTTTCCTCCCCCAGGTATGACAGCTACGAGGAGTACCAGCACGAGCGGCTGAAGAGGGAGGAGTACCACCGGGACTACGAGAAGCGGGAGTTTGAAAGGGCCGAACAGAGAGAGAGGCAGAAGCAAAAAGCAATAGTGAGTCCACTGACACTAAGATCTCCACTCTGAGACCACTGATATACATATAATGAATTATTTTGAGTATTGATCAGTTCTTAACTCTTGAAAAATGTCCGAAAATGCTGCTTCAGCCCATCAAATATGGAGATCTGCTGCTTTTCTCATCATATCAAAGTCTTTGGGTTATACTGACAAAACAATACATTGAAAGACCTTGAGAAACAAGACAATCATTTGATTCATCAATAATTAAAATGACCGCCGGTAGCACACAAACGACTAAACATTCTCCCTGCTGATACATGCACACAGTGCTGTGGCTCATGCAGAAGCTCCTGCACACACACACACACACACACGCAAAGTGAGTTCCTGAATGATTCAGGCGACAGGCCCTTCCTCATATCTCAGGGTTTTGTATTTTTAACGTCTGGAAACACTGTCGACTCTTATTAATCACACCACAGGGGTGAAATGTTTAAAATAGTGGAAAACAGAAACTGGGAGAGCAAGACGGAGGAAAGAACAAAAAGAAACTAGAAAACGGTCACTGATTCTCTCTTCCTTCTTCTGTATCTATTTCAAAATTCCGCAGTGGATATCACATTTCTAGCCGTATCTCCGCTCTCCGTGTCTCAGTGTGAGATGACTCAGGTTTCCAGCCGGGGACCGCGCCACTACCACCCGTTGATAAAGCACACATTAAATGAAGCAGTAATGCAAACGTTGCTTGGCATGCACACATTTTTTTTCAGAGATGCAAAGACAAACAATTACAAGCGCTGAGGCTCGAGCTGTCAAACCGGGTTTGGTCTCCGTCTGTCTCACTCACTCACACACACACAGCAGCCCTCAGGGTGCCATCAAGAGAAGACCGCCTATTTATCAGCTGTCAGCAACTAAACCACTAATTCAGCAAAAAGCTTTTTTTGTCTCGAACAGTACATGTAAGCATTAAAGTGAGTGGGGAAAAAAGCATAAAAACAGTCATCTGTGGTTAATCTGTATCTTTGCTCTGCTTTATAGAAGTCCAACAGGGCAAAGGTGGACTCAGAGTTTAGCAGCATGTGACTGATTTACATACCTGTTAGCCGCAAGACAGCATTGACAATTTCAACGGGCCTCAATGGACTTGCTCCTTATAAATAAATAATACCATTGCTACACTGTAGCCCCAGGCTTGGCTGCATTATATGATTAGCAAATGCAACTAAACTACTCAAAGGCCATAATTGCAGCCCGGTGCAGTTTGTTCCTAAATTATTCCGCTATGACCCCTACATCCTCTTGAGGTTGGATGAAAATCATGTTCCTTTGCCCCGTGGCTCGCTGCTGCTGCTGCTGCTGCTCTTAGAATATCCCTAAAAATTAACTGACCATGCCCTGTTTGCTGTGCATTGTGAGGAAGAAAACAGACTTGACTGAGTCACCTCACAGCTTTTTATTTTTAGACTTTCGCAAAAGCAGAAGCAGTAACTTTTAAGACATGGCATCATTTGATAAAAATCACTCCCGCCTCTGGTTGATGAGTTGCGGAGAGAAAGAGGAATTGTGGTGCCAAGGCAGACTGAAGGCAGAGTGCAGCTCTATCAGATAACAGGAAGCGAAGGAGAGGGGACACAAAAAGGGCCGAGAGTCAGCGGCCGTATCCACAGGAGTGATCAAGACCAATTCATTAGAGCAGGGGTGAAGAAAGAGAAGGGGAGAGGAAAAACACACCCCCCCCCCCCCCTTTTTTAATCTCCTTCCTCCGTTCTGTCTTCCCTCTTAACGAGCAGGAGGAGAGACGGGTGGTGTACGTGGGGCGACTGAGGTCCGACTGCACCCGCACAGAGTTGAAGCGCCGCTTTGAAGTCTTCGGCGAAATTGAAGAATGTGCAGTGAACCTGAGGGACGATGGGTAAGAGCCCCCGGGACTCTCTCTCTCTCTCTCTGTGTGTGTGTGTGTGTGTGTGTGTGTGTGTGTGTGTGTGTGTGTGTGTGGTGTGTGTGTGTGTGTGTGTGTGTGTGTGTGTGTGTGTGTGTGTGTGTGTGTGTGTGTGTGTGTGTGTGTGTGTGTGTGTGTGTGTGTGTGTGTGTGTGTGTGTGTGTGTGTGTGTGTGTGTGTGTGTGTGTGTGTGACAATTATGTTGCGAAAAGGCAAGTGTAAGACAAAGATCCATCTACTTCTTACCCTATAGAGCCCCAAAGATACCCTTTTATTGATTCTCTTTTGCATATAAATAGCGCCATCGTGATAGAACACAAGGCTCAGTTATTGTTGCCCCACAGCACCGCTCTGACGTTTCATTTTCCCATCTTCTTCTTCACCAGGGACAATTTTGGCTTCATCACCTACCGCTACACTTGTGACGCCTTTGCCGCCCTTGAGAACGGACACACCTTACGCCGGTTAAACGAGCCTCAGTTCGAGCTGTGCTTTGGCGGACAAAAGCAGTTCTGCAAATCACATTACACAGACTTGGGTGAGTGCAGCTCTGTTGTTCTTCTCCATCAGCCCCCTGCGGCCAGGGAAGTGTATTTGCGTAGCTGCGAGGACTGTCAGTGAAAATAGAGGGGGGAAAGCAACAAAAAAAATAGCTTCCATATCAAAGATAGTCATCTCGGCGCTTGTAGCAATTCCTCCAACCCTCAATGTGTCCATCAGGCTTTCGCTGAAAAGGGCAAACAGAGTTCAAGGGTCACTCTGTGAGCATCGTAAGAATAGAGCTCCAAGTCCTCCTGAAAGCAGCTGTAGTATCTTAAATAAAACAACGCAGACTCCATTACTCATGTGGACATGATGCTTGTTTCCACTTTGTAGAAAGGAAACACATTAGAGAACCTAAAAGCATGATGTGTTTTCTCTGGGTCATACTGTGTGTGTGTGTGGGCTTCATTTTTAACAACATGGCAAAGAGGAGAGTCATTTACGAGGAGAAAGGCGCGATAGTAGTGAGAAAGAGGCGAGGAAGAGGAAGGAGGGAGCAAGGTTAAGTCTCTCCTCCCTCTGGAAGGGAGGGTCCATCTGTTGAGGAGCCTTGATGTGCAGATGGGGGCCGAGCATTCACCTGCTCGTGCTTTTTTTGGCAGGCATGCGGCAGAATAAATCTCATCTAAGTAATTCCATAGCGTAACATGCATGTATGATCCCTGACATGTGAACATAGCTCCTATATTGATCAGATGCATACATCTCAGAGAGGAATCTGTGCTCAGCTGAAGGTTGAATGGCACATTTAATCAATTATTCAAGATATCCGTGAAAGCGAGGCCTTTTTTTTTACTGGCATGATGCCCCAAAAGAGTAGAGAGTACTTTCTAGGGCTAATTCTAGTTTTTCAAAATAACTGTTTATTTATCCTGCAGCCCTCTTATCTTCTGTTAGTTGCACAATTAAACCGCTGGTGATAATAATTGAGCAGCTGAAAGTGAGGCAAGTGTTGCAAGAGAAGATAATCTCCTCCATTTGATATAAGATGGGCATTGACCGTGACATGTGTTTACCAGCAAAAATGGCAGGTCAGAAATGTATATTGCACCGCGGCAAGAGGGTCAGCGGGTCAGCGGAGAGAAAAAGAGCCACTTTCCTCAATAAATGAAGCGGTTACTATACATTTTCAAAGCACATGCTTGAAGCTATCGGCTCTTAAAGAGAGGACATGATGAGAAATTGACACACACACAGAAACAGTTGCTAATCCTAAAGCCTTGAGGATAGACATTATGCCGAGATTGACTAATCAGTCTACTGGAATGGAAAGGCCTTCATTCGAGCGCCTCTTTGTCAGGAATGGGGCTATTTTGGTCGTCCCCACACTGATAGCACAGGATAAAGAGACGGAGGGGAGGATCCAAAGCTCTCCCCCCCCCCTCTTCTCAATCTTTAAGGCCTCTTCCCTGTGTGTTCGGAGACACTGTCCATTAGTTTTAAGTAGAGCACCGCGGTATTTTTCATCCCTCAAGGTGCGCAGTGTGACACAATCCAGCCCTCGGCCGCTGCATTAGATCACAACTGGCGTCTTCCAGCTACCATGGTCATTCCCATTTCTCAAAGCTCTCGCGGTGTGCTGCTGGGCCCTTTGGGGGCCCCATTTGTGAAGCTGTCTGTTGGCAGAGATAAGACACTCTTTATGTATTATCAGGTTGATCAGAAAAATATGACATAACGAGAAGATTGACAGAGAGAGGGATACAAATAAGGCACTTTTTCTACCTGCACTGTTAGAATTCTTTGGTTTAAGTTATTAGGGTGCTTTGTAAACATGCAGTTATGGATTTATCTACTATTTATTTATAGCATCTATTTATGGAGGCTGTGGCTCAGTGGGATTGTGCGCTGAATTTAGTGCGCTGAACTTTGAATCACGGGGTAGCAAGTTCGAGTCCCACTGCAGTCAGCATGTCGTTGTGTCCCTGGGCAAGACACTTCACCCCAAATTGCTCCTGTGGGGATTGTCCACAGTACTGAATGTATGTAAGTCTCTTTGGATAAAAGCGTCTAACAAGTGACATGTAATGTAATGTAATGTAATTTATCGTGGTCATTCAGTAAATATTCCTGCATGCAACTCAACGTCTGACTATTCGCAAATCATTCTTTATTTTTTGAAGTTTATCGCATCTTCATGATTTGTGGAAACTCAAACTAGCAATATACACTTTTTTGTACTTTCATAATTAAAAAAAAGGAGATTTGACATGGCTTTGATTGCTGATCTTACCCATGCTCTGTAGTAGGGCAGGCGAAAGGATTCAGGTCAACTCTAGGTCTTCATCGTTGGACCCTGATGGGTGTTCTTTCCCAAAATTATTATTTTTTAATCAAATGCAAAGTAACCAGATCAGATTTAAGACCTAGCTACAAGCAATAATGCTGTATTCTGTGAGCTGGGACCAAAACGTTTTAAAACAGGATCCAGGAGGTCTTGATTAATATTATTGCAGTCAAATGAAATGGAAAAGACCAAGAGACTCAATCTTCAGGTCAAATTATATTATACATTTATTCTTTGAGAATATATGCGATGAAACAGATCAACATCCAAGGTCTTAATTACATTTTGAAGGGAGATGTAGATGTGAAAACTGTGTAGCTCAATAGCAAAGTAACCAAATAACACCGAGCTAAATTAAGCTGCTAAGGCACGATATTCGGTGAAGAAATACTATTTTGATGAAACGCTGCTCTGCTCAACACTGATCACAACCCTTCTTTCTGCTCTCAGACTCCCATTCGGATGACTTTGATCCAGCCTCCACTAAAAGCAAGTACGACTCCATGGATTTTGACAGCTTGCTGAGGGAGGCGCAGCGCAGCCTGAGAAGGTAACCGGTCACAGAGGGACTTCTGATACCTCACTGTGGGGTCTCGCTCCTTTGACGACGAGACCACCAGAAGTTTTACACTCTATGTTATAGAGTATATAAGAATAAGTCTATAGACCTATATCAATATAAATGAATATATCAAAAATAAAGTTTACATGAACATAGCTGCTGAAGAGCTGGGAAGAGACATTGCATTCTAGGAAATCCAGCGAACCCTCAGAGCCTGGTGCACTGCTGTGCTACCGCCAGTGAAAGAAGAAAAAAAAAACTTGTGATTTTTTTCTCAAAGCACTACAATACCCACAATTCTTTGGGGGTGAAAACATGCAGCTTGTTCAGCCAGATTTGTTTTTTTTTGCTGTTGATTTTTTTCTTTCTTTAAACCTGGTGTTTGGATCTAGTGTTACATTACAAACAAGAGTATAAGAAATTGTGTCTTGGAGGTAAAATTCTCAAGGTAACATTGCTGTCTACATTTTGAGGAGAAATGTAGCCGTGTATTTACAAATACTATAAAAAGGAATATTTTTATTTTATGTACATATCTGATAAAGTTCTTTATTTGTTACAGCTATGCACTGTAAAACGCAGCCTTTTTTAAAAATGAGGAGAACATTTCTTAATTCAGAATGTCGATCTGTGGTCATTACAATACTGTAAAACATATTGTACACCTACATGATGTTTAGAAGACATGATATGATTGTAAAAAAGAAAAAAAGATTTGTCTGATTGCTCATTTTGAGGGAGCATGTGAACAAACGTCCTTTTTTAAGTTATTTTGTCGGGGGAAAAAACAGTCAACCATGTATAGTTTTCTCTGTTTATAACGTTTCTCAATCAGTGTTTTTGCTTATGAAACCAGTATAAAATGCATTTTTAACGTGTTTTTCATGATTGTAAAAAAAAAAGATACCCCATTTTTTTATTAATTATTTCTGAAGCAATCAATATATATACAGATATGTATATATGTAACTGGGTTTGATTTCATTGCTTTGTATGGTTCTCCTTTTGATTACCTTCAATGAAAAAGACTACTGCATTCAAATCTGTTCAATCAGTACAAACACATATTTATCTATTTATTTTATTATTTGAATCAAGACTATTTATGGGCTCCATTTCGACATGGCGCACCTCACAAAATCTATTTGCTGTTTTATGTTGTCCTTCGATTTGTGTTATTTAACTTCCAATCACTAGACAGGGTGTACAATAAATGGTTTGGTGGAGATAATATTACCTTCTATGCCTTTCCAAAACAATCAAACTATTCAGCTAATCACTCCGGCAGGCAGCGCTCATCACGCAGAGATTTCTGTCTCCACCATCCGTCACATCTCTTTCTTTTTCCACACACGAGCAGAACATGAAGCAATAAAATGATTTAGCAGGCATTTCTTTGTTGTACCACTGTAAACAGTCGTTGTCATCGCTCCACTCACGCTTGATTATGTGAATGCCAAACAAAAGTTTACAATTTCCTTTTCCTGAATTTTTTTAAAGATCTTGTATTTGATGTACAATATATATATATACTTATATATATATGATTATATTATTCACGATAATTACAAGATGATTCATAATAATAACAATGATAATAATATAAATGAAAGAAAAAACTATATAAAAAGCAATAAATTATTTTTCAGAGTTGTATTTTAGCTTCTATTGTTGTGTGATTTTTGGACTTGACCCATTACCCAGTCGCTGGTTAGCTGCTG
Organism: Trematomus bernacchii; assembly: GCF_902827165.1. Taxonomy (NCBI): domain Eukaryota; kingdom Metazoa; phylum Chordata; class Actinopteri; order Perciformes; family Nototheniidae; genus Trematomus; species Trematomus bernacchii. Next base: position 3,337,592 of record NW_022987685.1, read on the forward strand.
TAGGTTGACTCCATTCCAGTCTCATTTCATCGACATGACCCTGTGCGGTAAACACTTGAATGTCCCCCCCCCCCCCCCCCCCACACCACCACTTCCCACCACCACCACCACCACTTCCCAGTCTTCCCTTTAAGATGTAATTGAGTCTATGTGATTGTAATGCACGCATTACCTTGTGACATCTGTGCAGACGTGACTCTGATCTCCACCTGTGTGTAAATCGTGTTGAACCTGTGTGTTGTGTAGTGCATGGCTATTACAGGATGACAGTCGGCACAGTATTTACCACTTTGGATATCTGCCTCTCAGCTGTCTTCACTGGCAGATTTTAAATGACCTTCTATAAGCCTAGAGAAAAACTACTCGACAATGTATCGCATGCCGCACCTCTTTCCACCCTCCCCTTCCCCGCCCATCCTCCTCCTCCTCTCACAGTCCAGATATCACAGCGCCGTCCACATGACATAAAAGGTAACCTTGCGGTTTTCTGGTTCAATTAATATCCCGTTTCTAGCTCCAGCCAAGTAATGAGAGAAGCAGCTTCCAATCGTAGGAAGGACAAAAATCTTTTGCTGATCACAGACTTCCTTTCATGGAGTTTGACTGTGGAGGCGAGATTTTTTTACGATGCAAAGAGGCAAAAATTGCTCCCAAGGAACGATACAAAAAAAAAAATCCCTTCACCTGTGTTTCAAGACATTGTTTTACTTTTTTGATGTCTGTGTAGCGTTTGGGTAATGGTGTCGTGTCCCATTTGATAGATGTGGCTTTAATCATTGTAATGAAAAAATGCTTTGTAAATTGCCTAGAGTAGCAATATATTATAACACCTTCTGGTTCAAAATTTCAAATGTGGCGGACTTTTTAATAATGTGACCTACTGAGGACTTTGCCAGTGCTTAAACGTTTGTTGGGTAATCATGTTTTCTTTTGGAAGGACAATATGTGTATGAGCAAATGTATGTGTGTGAGTGTGTGTGATTCTAGGCCGGTGTGTGTGTGTGTTTCTGGAAGCGTGTGTGTGTGTGTGTGTGGGGAGGGGGGGAGGGGGGCCGCTATGGGTTGTTACCTGTTTGTGTCCTATCCACGTTGCCTTCTGCCAAGTCCTTACCAATGCCTTTGTGGTTCTACCTATTGTACGACTTTCTTGTGAATTTCATTTTTTATGTGCAATTCTCATCAGCCTCACCATGCCAATAAAGGGAAATGTGTTTGAAACAAAAATCTTTATTTTTTCCCTATTATCTCCCTTTTCTCTGTGATGAATGTCCCGTCATCAAACAGTCAGCGCCGGGGAGCGACGATTTGTTCTCTGTCTGGTTACTATCAAGCAGACATCCTTTTTAAAAAAAGATTGAAAAGTTATGAAAACAATGCATGTTGTAAAAGTGGCCTCTCGATAAATCCATCATGCCTCGCTCCTGCGCTGATATATCAAAGTGTTGAATGAAAGCTGACTGGAACGACACGAGCACATCTGTCTCTCCCTCTGAAGTTTCTCCCCTAATAAAGAAACTCAGCCTAATTCAGAACAACTCCCCTCTTTGATATTCACATCACCTGGGAGAGAACGCTGTAGTCTTTGTGTCCACAACTTGACTCCACACCATGAGTCTGCGAGTTAATTAAAAAGTTAGGGGGAACAATTTCATTAACGCGATGGAGAGCTATAGCGGGTTGATGGTGTGCTTGATATTCATAATGATTATAGCAGCCCCCCTTTTTTTGCTTTAACACAGCCTGGGATCACACCGGGAGCTTTCACCAGGTCTTTTTTTTCTACTCGTGCAAAGAGAAATATGGGAAGAATGTGCATTAAACTTTAAGGTTGGGGGTCTGATTGTGTTTTTTATTAAGGCCGCTGTTTAGCCCCGGAGAAGAGAGCGGCTGGCTTTCATTTCGGCTCGGCTGGCGCATTACAGCGGGAGGTCTCCGTCTGCTTGCCCTTTCCACAGAATGAAACTGTCCCTGGAAATCTCTCTGCTCCCTGTCGGCTTTTTCTCTCCCTCCTCTCTCCTTCCATCACGATAGGATAGCTTTTTTTTTTTTTTTTTTATCTGTTATGTGTCTTTTTTATTATTAACCAGTAGATAAGCAGCTATCTCTACTCCAGTTGGAAGTAAGAGGTAGCCTTGGAGATAATGGGGTTTGATGGGGCCGGGCTCTCTGTGGGACAAACACTGAGATGTGTAGCTGTGTATTTTATTTGGCGTCTAGCTGTGGCTGTTGAAATCCTGAAAATGGCACCGACTATTCAGCCTTTTGTTTCCAGCGATGTGACAAGAATGTCTAAATGGTTAGCGTTTTTGGTGGCCGAGCAGTGGTTGAAAATGAAAACCGTGCACAATCCTGGCTGCTCCGCCCGCGTCAGGACCATGTAAGCAGGCTAATGTGTGGAAAAAGCAGTCTTCGATAATAAGATTAGACTACCTGAGACTAGTTAATTAAAGCCTGTGGGGTGGAACATGAGCAATCTACCAGTAATTTACTATCAAGAACTTTTTTTTTTATATCCTCAGCCGAGCACAAGATGTATCAAGAGTACACATTTCCCTTCTGTATCGATAGAGAACAACTGACATTGAAGCAACAACATTTATCTCCGGGTCTGTCACAATAATTAAAGTTAGGTGACACTGATTATCTCTGACTACAAGGCTGGCAGAGAGAATAAAAACAGGATTATAGATGTGGGATTAGGGAGCTGTTGGCGGCGACAAAATAACATCAAAGAAGCGACGGCAGGATGTGACGCTCACTTCCTGCCTCTGGTGTCCCTTCAAGGTTTCTTTTTGCTCAATCCCCCAAACTCCTCCTCACTTTCTGCCTCCCTGGCCTTTTAGTTTGAGATTATTCATATAGGATGAGTATGTAACATTGTAGTATCTCGTTACCAGGCAGAGTAAGGCGCTCAAGTGACGCAAAACCAACAAGACTTTGCCAGAAGTGGAAGTGAAATCATGAAGCATCATGACTGCGATCGCTGCAGGCACGCCGTTGTTCCTTTCCCATCAGATTGCATGAACAAACTGTGGATGATCTGGAAGTCACATGGCCCTGTCGTGACAGTGTTGTGGTCATGTGACCCTTTGGCTCTTTTCTTTTAATCAAAAGAAGAAACATTTCTTGCAGCGTTGCCGTCATCTGTGAAAGTGGCCTTTGATGAATCACAACAGAATGAACCACTATATTGCTTGGCTTCCATTTCTTCAAACGCTCCTCTGTTAGCGCCATTTTCTTTTTTGTCCTACAAGCCTTTTATCGTATGGCACCTTCTGGGAGAAGATAATGACAGTGCTATTAAAATCACAATCTCCCTGTCCGGCATTCTAGTTTCAGCACTTTCTGCTGTTAAAGAGTAATGAGGAACAGAAGGACAGTATTCTTCTTCCCCCCAAACTATCAACTTTGGGGACTGAATGTATTCTTCGCTAGATAATTAATGGCTACAGACAAATGGTGGTTGATTGAGCGACTCATCCCTCTATTTCCAATCACCATCTGCTGTGTGTTGCTGGCAAAAAACAATGTTAATTACCTCAAGTGTGCCCAAGACGTGGCATATTAATTAGAACAACCACACACAAAAAAAGAGAAAGATTCCAGTGTTTTAGCATCCGTGATGATGTGTTGGTATAGATTTTGTTGATGGATTAGCACAGGAATCAGATCCAGAAGGCAATCATTTGGTGATCTGGTCTTTTGATCATTTACTAACAGATGACGTGCTTACGTTCACCTGCTTCCTGTGCCTCGAGGCCATGAAGGGCCTTTTAAAAATGCCGAGGCTGGCAACTGTGTGCCACACCGAGGGGGACATCAGCAGAAAGATGAATCTGCAGAGTGACCGCAGGGACAGACGGGTGACAGAGAGCGTTAGGACTGCAGATTCAGACGGCTGGGCCCCCTCACCTGACCGGAAAAAGGGAGTAAAGAGACTGAGTCGACGTGACAAGGCTGTGATGGCGCTCTTTGGGTGGAAAGCTCAGGGAGGCTCAGTGAGCAGGTGCTCGGCAGAGATGGCAAAAGTACACACATCCTTTACTTAGGTAGAAGTACGGATACTCGTGTTTAGAAATGCTCTGGTAAAAGTAGAAGTAAGGACTAAACTTCTTTACTCAAGTAAAAGTAAAGAAGTATGGGCTTTGAAATGTACTTAAAGGTCACCTATTGTGCAAAATACACTTTTTCATGTCTTTTATACATAAATATGTGTCCCCAGAGATTCTGAAAGTTTCAGGAAAAAAGATTCTCTCTCTTTTTGTCCTGATCCATTTATATAAAAACCTGTCTGAAAATGAGCTGATCAGATTTTGGCCACTTTATGATGTCATAAAGTTTTTTTGGGTTGTGTAACCAATATCCAATAACCAACCAAGGTAACTTTATATTAATAGAACAATAATGTTATTGTTAGCTAATGAATGTTTCGATGCTGATCAACGGCAAAATGACAAAGTTCTCATTGGTCCCTCTTCTTTAGAGAAGACCAGGAAATGATGGATACATGGATCGTGTTAAAATCAATAGGCACGCAATGACTCTAAATAATAATGATCACACCACCAAACACAGATTAAAACTAAACTTACGAACCTGTTTTGAAAATGTAAGAAATCGAAAGTACAGGTATTTGTGTTAAAAATGTAAGAAGTAAAAGTAAAAAGTCGTCAGAAAAATAAGTACTCCACTACTTCCCACCTCATGTGCTCGGAGGATCCTGATTGGCCCGGCGTCACTAACGAGGAGAGCAACATGTAAATGTGATGATGTGAGCAGCATATCATCGGTTATTATTTGGTAATCACGGAGTGGCATCAATAACAATTACCATCATTTCCACAACTTCAGTACTTAATGACTTCATCCGAGATACTGACAAATCAAATATGCTTATTTCCTCCGTACAAATAGGTCGTTTACAGTCTGTTGCACACTGGATTAAGAACGTTGAGGACTGCAAATAACAAAAAGTAGCACCAGAGCTGAATCATTAAATGACTTAAAGGGATACTTTTACCCTAAAAATAAAAAGGATAAAACTGAAATTGATGAATTAAAGTAAATGGGCAACAACAACAGCAACACTATATAATTGGGCTTGAGTTGTGTGAGAGTTTTAAATGGATATTTTTGATATACTTTTGCTTTTTCACGGCCCTGATTTACCTAAATTCATCTGAATTGTAATCGAGTGTTTTTTACATATTTTATTTTTCAACCATTTTATAGACAAACACATTTTTGTAGCAGAATAATCATTTTTTTGTATTTCCATCCCACAGAAATCATCTCATACTCAGCTTGCGGCCACTCGTCAGGGTCGCAACCCCCAGTTTTGGAACCATTGCTTTAGAAGTATAAAGCAAGCTCTCTAGTTTTTATTCTTGTTATTTAAACTGTCCCATACTGGTTGGATCTAGGCTTCATAATGGCTCCATTCAAGCATTCTTGAGAAAATGGCTTGAAAAGAGAGAAAGCTGAGTGCTCTCTCCCTCTCTGTGCACACCCCCCACCCCTCCCCTGTCTCTCTTATCTGCTCCTTGTATTTTTTGCAGAGTGGTCATGGCGGATCACGCAGTTGTGTCTAAATCCAGTTCCCAGCTACTTAGCCCCCACCAGACCCACTCAGTCCAACACAAGGGCGAAAGAGAGCATCCCCCCCCCCCCCCCTCCCCCCCCGGCCCCCGGCATGAACCCATGTATCACACAGCCAGCCATCACAGTACAGTACAATGGGCACATGGACAGTTATTGTTTGTTTGCACTATTTATGTCAATGTACAGACTGCAGCAAATGGCACCGTAATGCAATCATTCATTCTTGCCATCCCGCGCTCCCGTCCATTAGGCTAATGATATTCTGCAACCGTCCCGGGCTCTCTGGCTGTTGAAATCACGAATGTGAGAAGTAGGAGAGAGTATGGGAGGCCGCTGCTTAATTGGAGCTCCGTGATCAAATTCCAGCGTCTGGAAGCTTCTGCCCTGTAGTGCCCTTGAGCAACAGATAGAAAAAGTCCCAGCAGCTTCCTGTGATCTGACAAACATATGGAGTGTAGAGAGCGGACGGCAACAGGAGATCAATAAAGTATTAAAAAAAGAGGTTTGATGCTGTCGCTGCTCCTTATCGTTTCAAAGCAAAGATGCACCTTCAGTGACATTATCCCTCCATTTAAAGACCTCTGAAAAATCTTCACCAGTCACAACAGAAGCAACACAACGTTGAAATGTAGAGGAAACGGGACAGAGTTGATGTAATTCAACAAGACTACATCCACATTAATATGTTCCATTCTGAAATGCATTGCTTTTGTTACGTTTAAGACTAGCATCCACACTATATTGGCATTCTACTGACTTCATTTTGTAATATAATAAGCAAAATGTACAGATAAAGCTGATGTCTTGCAGGTATGGTCATAAAACAAATAAGTGATGACCAAGATCTTTAGTTTTCATCATCTGAGGACCATGACTGTCCATATCAACTATTGTTAATGAAGTTGTTGACATGCTGGTGGCACTAGAAAAAAATTCAGCAAACATTTGGCTGCAGAGGACTGGATAAAGATGATCAAAATACATTTGTAAGTAAGATTTCCATGGCTGACAAATGCCCACAGTGAGGGGAGTCTCTTTGATTTCGGCTCCTCTGATTCTCTCCTCTGATACACAAATAGCATCAAATTGAGGCGATGTTCTGTCAAATGAATTACTAATTATCACAATACATCCATTTTAATCCTTATTTTGTGGACACCATTACAGTTGAATGCCAATGTTATCCCAAAGCATTACAGATGATTTTGTAATGGAACTCTCCTCGTTGTGGACTGTCAAACATTTCAGCCCAAATCGTCCTGACTAAAGTGCATTAAAATGCACAGACAGTCAAGCTATAATTACTGGGCAAAAATACCCCATGCCTTAATCCACATGGTAATAACGCAATTAAAGTGGTGTTTCTTGGACTTGGTAATCTTCTGTGACAAGGCTTACAATTCAATTAACCCCGTTTTAACACTTTGTTTCAACTTCCTGTGAGGCTAATTTGCTTTAAACTTCCTTCAGTTGCTATAATTATGCCTTCAGAAAGTCCAATTTCTGAATTATCAGTTGTTTATGTCGGGGAACACTAATTTTCAGTGGATGGGATCTTCTCTTATCCAGAGGGATGCCTAAAAGGGAATTTCTTAACATAATGATATCTTTGTCATTTATTATCGTCTGCTGTCTTTATTCATCACCACTGAGCTGTTGTATGATTGCGCTCATACAAACAGTTCCAGAGCTGAATTTGGAAAACACCTTTCAAATTACATCTACATTTTTTGGAACTAGTCTTGTATTTTCTTTGGTTCTCTGAATGCATCACTATAACAGAGTTTCTACCTGATACAATTTCTGATAATCTCATAGTACAACCAGAGCGGCACTCCTCCTGACATCCACAAAGCCAGCCACGGATCCAACCCATTTAATCACGCCTTTCTTGTTCTCTTTCTAAGCTCATGCTGGCTGTGACATATTGAGCCGGCAAACTTTCCATGTTCTCTCAGAGAAGGTCATTGGGCCAGGCCCAATCTAGCCTCTGAAACTGAGCCAAGATTTCCACTGCTGTCGTTCAGATTAGTATTAGACGTGAGCGCCTTTCCTAAGCAAATCAGACAGTGTGAAGGACAGAACCGCTCTTCCATTCAAGCATGCCTGCTTCTTGTTAAACAGAGACAGGGCAATAAGTTGTAGGACAAAGGGAAGTTTGTGGGAAGTCTTCCCACTTTGTGAATACTTTTTCTTTTAAATGTGACAAGCCGGTTCGCCATGTTAGATTAGAGGCAATTGTATTTCACCAACTAGGACTATAAGAGCTGTCTCTGGACATAATGTGTGTCAGTTTGTTGGATGCTCCGATAGTTGTGAGTCATTTGTAATGAAAGCTTTTCAGGTCACATGTTTGTACCAAAAAGTGCATTTTTTGCATTCATACGAGGCTTGCTTACATGTACTTTTAGGAATTACAGGCATGTCATTTTTGCTAGGGGACACTTCTGCACTTTGTTGAATGCAACATGATACAAGGACAGCAGGATCTCACACTCGGTGCCAAAGGACTCTGCAGGACTCAGTGTGCTGCCCAGATATGTCTGCACTGTGAATCTGACACAGTTTGGGTATAAAACGTGACGTACTGTAATGCAAGAGTTTTGTTGCGAGCGTGAACAAATTTGGTGGGTGAATTGGTATTGATTCAGCTCTCTACCACTTGGAAGGACAAACTTGCACCTGGACTCAATCAACGCTGATTGGAGAGTGGCAACGTGCCTGCCTGCACACACGCGCACGTGCACACACACATACACACAGCTGAGAGGACACAGCTCTGCACAGGAGCAGCTAATAATCAAACTTCTAGACTTAAAGCTAATGTAAATCCCTTCAAAATGTCATATTTCACTTTTAAATATCCAGAAGCATGACATGACACAAGTCAAGGGTTGAGCAGGAAGCTTCGCAGTGGTCACCAACCGGTCGATCGCGAGTGTGGTGCGGGTAGATCGCGCACCGTTAAAAAAAGAAAGTAACAAAAGAAAGAAAAGTAAATAAAAAAATAATGTTTTTTTTTAATAAAGTTTTTAGATGTAAGCCTATCATCCACCACCCCGTTAGCAGGTGCCACTTGATTGACGTATTTTCGAGACATTCCTTGTCGCTCCCGAAAATAATAGACTGACTTCAAGTGATGCTGCATATTTTTGAACTCACTGCACTTATGGTAGGCTAGATACAGTACCAACTACAACAAAATGAATATATTTTACCGTTATTTAATTGTAATACACGTTTCAAAAATGATGCCGGAATGACTACATACTGATACCGGTTAGTAAAAACCATGGTTTAATGCTTTGACAAGTGTGCAGACAAGACGGCAGGCGAAAAACCTTTTAAATTGCGTGTTTTCTGAATGGAGATCGGATCCATCAGGCTAAGCTAACGTTGTAGCTGCTCCGTTCGGAATCACAACAACATGATACAGACACAGATACAACAGCTACTGAATTCGCCATGACACAGACAGTCTGTGGTTTGTTAATGTTTAACTTGTGTCCAGTCTCTGAACAGATATGAGGAGTTGTGAGCTCTGAGTGATGATGTTTTGGTTTTCTGATTCACCGTCAGTGACGGCAGGCTGAGATCCTCACCGCTGATTGGCTACCGCGAGAACGCGTCATTCGCATCGCGCCCGGTGTGAACGCACCAATGGTTTATGCACGGATAAAGAATGTTGTTAGAATTTTGAATTTGTAAGAATTGTGTTAAAATAACTAGTTGAAATGTTAATCTTAAATGTTGCACTTGCATGAAGCTTCAGTGGATAAGCCTCACAGTTAAAATGGCCCTTTATGTTATCTGCTCACTGCAAGATGTTATTTTTTTCTTTGTTGTTGTTGCTGTCAACAAAATAATATACTCATTCACTCAAACAAATGGAAAATAAGCTACATACATTTATATTCAGGATTGTAATGAAGGAATGAATGAAACTTAAAATGATAGGTATGATGTAAATATATATATTTATCCTTTTTGACATGTTAGTTATGTTGTGTTCTTGGTTTAATCTAATTGGAAGTTACACCAAATGATTTGATGTAGGCCTACATTAATTCAGATGCAATTAGCCTACATAAAAGGCCTCAAATTGGAAGTACTGTGTCTGGGCTGTCTTTTTCACTCAATTCTGCAATAGGTAGATCTCGCCTTTCACCAAGGCCGAGGTCGGGGATCTTGAGCTTAAAAAGGTTGGTGACCACTGTTCTACAGGATCAAGACCTTTCAGTAAGTTGTGAGTAATTGTTATTATTGTGATTTTCTCACAGTGGGATAGGTTTTGCTGATTTTTGTGGCTTAATCGTGTGTAAATTATTAAAGTCCCTTGTTTGTTTGGTCATGGATTACTGCTTTCCCTGATTTCAATTCAAAGTTAAGGCTGAGCAGTAAATACGAGTAGTTTTAGGTAGCATTATATAAGAGATGTTGCTTTTATTCCTGTTTCAAGGGTCAAGATTTCTATATTGTCATTATACGTAAATAATATACATTAATTTTATTCTAATCTTTTTTCCTGTTTGTTGGGTTTGTTTTATCTTGTCCTCGTATGGATTTTTGAAAGCTCTGAAGAACACTTTATTTGTCTGATAAAAGTTTGTTTGCATTCTGAAGAGGCCACCTTTAACTAACACTGTCTTCATGAACTTTCTTTTCCTAATTTGTCTTGTTGTCTGCAGACTCACATTTGGATCCCTTGTCTGCGGACTTGTTGGCATGCGGACGGCGTGGCTCAGTTTTGGGATTATGTCAACGCCTTCAGCAGATGCTATTGCATTACATAAAGAGAGATGCCACGCTGGAAAGCTTCCTCACTAATGTGTGCATTCTGGCCACGGGCAACAGCTTCACATCCAGTCCTATCACTGACATGGAAAGAAGGATTCTGGGAGCGTTCCCAAAGCTCAACGCAGTGCTTGTCAAAGGTAAATTCTGACTGAGTTACTTGAAGAAAGCTATTTGTGACAACTGGAGGCAGAGACTACTAAACAAACTGAAAGAAACCAGCTTTGATATAAATCTCATTACCAGGTGCTTAGGGCTAACATGTGAGACAATGGCCTGGATGTTCCTATTACATGTCAATTTGTTTTAAAGTTTATATTCTAAGTTAAAACTCTATTATTCAATAGAGTCCTGCTGAGATCCTGACAGTAACCTGACTGCAGCTTTGCAAGCTTTCAGCTCACTGGTCTGATGTGTTGGTATCCCAACAACTCCTAAATAAGTTACAGGAGCCAAACCAGGACAGAATCAGTGAGTGGGTGTATTTAACTCTTGCCTGTTAGAGGATAGGTTTAAAATAGGGGTTGATCTTATCTTTCCCCTTCACCATTCTTTCTTTTGAAGATATCCTAAATAAGTTAGAGATTGGGGTAACAATCTATACCTCTGTCCAAAAAGTCCAAAGTTCAGCTGAAGATAATATGAGGCTTCAGCGGTCTGAATAACAGAAAATAAAGTGTTTTTCATACAACATTCACCATTTTTGCTCTTTTTTTTCTTGCTACTGTATCTGCATATAAGCAGAATATCTCATGGTTTAATTTGTCTAGCTTAGAAGCCTCACATAATATTAATTTTGGATGAACTCTGGATTGCATTTTTTTAGTTTGTCCCTCATCCCCTACCAGCCATGAGGTGTATCTAAATGTTAGGAGTAAAGTTAGGAAAAAAGTTACCTGTGACATTTATAATTTACGAATCATAAATCTATCGATCATAAATCTATCGATTAGATTTATGATTCGAAAATTATAAAAGTAGGGTAGACATGTGGAGATTATCCGACTGAACAAAACGTGCTCCTTCTCTTAAATGTGTGTCAACAACAGACCTTATTTCGAGCTATTTTCCAAAATCCTATGGAGAAATTGTATTGCTTTTTTTTCCGAAGGAACAAGGAACCCATGCGCAGCTTACTTCCGGGTTTTAGGACGCGTCACTGCCTTAAATTGTAAAGAAGAAGAAGAAGTCTATTTTGATTTATATCAACAACAAACAACCGGACAGGTGTGGGAATAGTGGAAGAGTGATACAGGTAACTCGAGTTAACTACTGTACTTTGGTTACTATTAGAACGAATGGTTGAGGTTAGCAAAATCATTAACATTTTCTGGCACAAGAATATATATATTTTAAGAATAACTAACTATGAAAGCTGTCTGCTGACATGTGCAAAGGTCTCTTGGCAGAGATGTTGCGTAAACAATGCTTTATTGTCCCAAAGGGCTCTTTTGTTTACATCCGATACACTGAAACGTACAGCTATAAACATGGCAACAGTTAGATTATACATTTCGCTTCACTTTATTTCTCATACATAAAACACCATAAATATACATATCCTATGCGTGTCACTTAAAACAAATAACATATTATTTGTCAGAATTAATATAAACGTAACCCATTCTGTCTTAATCCCAAATTACATTGTGTTAATTTGCTGTTAGCTACAAGCTAACATTAGCAAAAGCTAAAATTAGCAATAAGCTAATGCTATAAATGGCAGCTGCATTTTATATATTTTAAGAGCCTTTACCTAATTTACTAACATTTAAATGTACCTGCAATGTTATTTCATCAGCAATTTGTCCATGAGGTTTAGTTTGATAAAACAATAACTTGTTCAGCACAATACACTTGCTTTCTCCATTTGTAGTTATTCTTTTAGCTGGTGTAAGGCCTGTCCTGTTGCACTTACACACTGTGATTTTGGAAAATGAACATGTCAATACAAATTGAATTATTAACATTTCTACTACAGAAAACGTTTATTTAAAAAAAAAAGTATCAGGTCCCAATTCACAAGTCTTTTAATGTAGGTGTATTGTCTTTTATGACAAGCCTTTCTCTCAATAAAATCAATGTCTCGCAGGTCTGAAGCCCAGTGGAGGCCCAGCAGGTTCTGGGCAGCGAGAGGAGCAGGATGGAGTGGCTATTTTTACCTGAAGCCCAGGAGTGAGCTGCACACAGAAGGTGAGGTGGAGAGGAGAGGGGAATTTGGACAACGTTTGGGATTGTGAATCGAGTAACGTTAATCATCTAGACAGCAGAGACATTAACTGTGCATGAAGCTGGGTCTCTGGACATTGCATGTACTGTTCTCATACTGACAGAGGGCGTGTGTTTGTGTGAATCAGAAGCAAAGGGAGAGGTGTGTTTGTGGATCTGGGAGTAAGAAAGGACATGTTTGTGTGCCTGTGCTGAGGTGATATACAGTGCCCTGACTTACTCTTGTAGATGAAGTGCACTTTGCTCAAAGCTACACCCCCCCAGAGGAATAGACTGTGTTTTCCAACTCACTTTTCGGGTTGGGAAAACACACTGATGAAAAAGGATGAGGCTACAGCGGCACACTCAGTCTTCGCTGCAGCCCCCGTCACACACTAACATCATTACAATTTCAACTCCAGTGCCTCCTAACAAAACTCTGCATATTTACAATGTGTGTGTGTATTCACTATTGTCTTGTTACAATTTTACAATGGCTGCTGAGCGCCTTCGCATACTGAACGCTATATTGTGCCTTAATATGGCCTAGTATAATGCCTGCAGATTTGGATAGTGCTGATACAGCACATTTCGCAGAGGAAGCATCTGAGTCGAAGGAAAGCGGAGCGTTCACCCCGGAGAGAGCGAGGGGGCTCACCTTTTGTTATTATTTTCGGAGGCGCCGATTCGTGCTGACCTACTTTGGAAGCAGGGATTGGCGAGGCACAGATCACCAATGCAAATGAAATCTGTTGCTTCCTGCCTGTTGGATTTCAAGGCACATGATGCAATTGGGGGAAAAATGACTGGATGTCATAGTCTCACTGCAGTCTCACTGTCATCCTTTTATCTGCTATTTGGAAGCTTATCTGGACTCATCATTATTCCACATATTCTGCGGAGATTATTGAATCAGTAAATTTACATCAGTTTGAATTCTTGACAGCAGCCTGCTTGGTTTATTTACAAAACCTTACATAAACCTGCTCAGCATTGCAAATGACAGTGATCACACTGTGACTGGAGTGCGACACTCCAGCTGCTTGACAGGGAGCTGTCACAAAAAGCTGTCATTCTGTCAGCCGCTCAGCCCAGACACTACCATCCACTCTGTGCACACAGTTGTTCTGCAGCAAAGGAAGACCTGGATACTATTTCTCTTAAAATTATATCAATTTGATGGACAAGTGCCATCAAATAGTGCTGTGAAACTGTGACTATCAAGATGATATTTTATGGTAGTATCACTTCTTATTTAAAGACGGCTACATTCAGTCTAACTGTGGTGCATTTTATGGATTACCATTAAAGTAAACTGTTTTCTGCAAAGGAAATAGTAGGTAAGATTATCTACTTAAAATAAGTGGTAGCAGTCGCCATGAATTCACCCATTGATTATGGTTTTATTGTAATCTTCTCATAGACCTCTATACACATAAGTGGACTCGCTTCCTGTGTTAAGCGCTTCCTTATTGGCTTTACTTTTTAGACCCAGAGGTTTTGCTTGAGTTTATTTCAAAGATTGACTTTAAAACCTCTTTTTTATATTTATGCAAATGCAGCTCCTTTTGAAATATTGTCAAGCTACAAGTACTTTTCCATGTGGGTGCTGTCCCAATCTTTTATTACACACTGTAAATGTAGAAACACGGGGAACAAGTGGCTATTTTTTGTGAAGAAGAAGAATCAGAACTCAGAGTGCAATTGCCATCCCTGCAGGGGGACGGAATGCTCTAAATGTGGCGTGGCCTTTGTCGCCACGTGTGAAATATGATTTGGCGAAGGATGTCATTTGAAGGGGCCCGGTTCTGCAGTTATGACAGCCCCCCAGCACTCTCTTACAGTCTCACTGTCTTTCCTCGGCCTCTGTATCGCCGCATCTCTCCGCTATCTTATCTATCCTTCACACATTCTCACACCTTTTCTCTCGCTCGTCCCTCACCTCCCAGCGGCTCTTTTATTGGGCCGCTTTAAAGCCAGATGTTCCTTCTGCTGCCATGGAGTGAAGGGGGAACGGCAACCAGATGACTTGTAGCTCACTCCCCACACAAAGGACTCACTTTCTCTCAAACCTCTCCCTATTTTGTACTCCATATTCGCCATTTTTACCTCTTACAATCCAAAGATATCGCTTCCATTATAACTAACTTCCTCTACCTTTCTGTCTGCCTGCCATGAAATGTGAGAAGCCTGGTTCTGTGTTGAGCCAAGTATTTGATTTGAATCGGTCTTCAATACCGTCTCGACTCTTGCAGGAGGTAAAAAGTGTGATCTCAGTGGTCTGGCCATGTTTTCAAACCCAGATAATACCCTCTCAAAGTCTAACATTGGCACACTGGCGCCTGTAATCGTCCGCTCTTGAGATGTTGCATTATTTGTCCTGTTGTGAACTTTTGTAAGGGAATGCATAATTGTATTTTTATAACCGAAAACTATCTCAGGCCCACAGTGTTTTTTTATTCACAAGAATAAATCGTAGTTGGAAATGTCAATTTGCCCAGTCCTTTCTCTCCCCTCGACTATAATCTACAACAGCTTCCATTTTTGCAGATTATACAGACATTGGTGTAAAGAGAGGAATACAAATTTCCGCCATGCTGAGTTTACGCCTGACAAACAACATCCACGCGGAGATCTGACACTGCAATTTGCACTTACACACAGAGCCTTATTCAGATACATTTCCAGTACAGGCCTATTTTGCAAATCAATCATGCAGCACAAAATAGTGGCGCAGAGACTTATATTTTCCGACTGCCCAGAGTCGGAAAGCAGCAGCAGCAAAAAAAAAAAGCTGAGATGTGGCAGGGTGTTTATGGAGAATATGAATGAAGGTAGCATGCAGCTTTTATGCCTCCTAATAAGCCCCCAAGGCTGGGGAACATTACGACTCTACAGTTTTACAACCACTGATGGTCTGCTCGGAGATGTACATTGTGCTTCTCGTGTGTGTGTGTTGGGTGGGAGGGGGGGTGTCAGACCCATAGCTGTCTATTAAAACGATCCCCATGAATATCTGGCCGTGAATCAGGCTGCCAGACTTCCTCTCACATGATACTCCTCACAAATGATATGCTTGATAAATACAGAAACTCTGTGTGTGTGTGTGTGTGTGTGTGCATGCTTTTGGGGTTCATCACCGCAAATGGATTGGGATCTGACAGGCATTCCAATGAGCTGCTACGATGGCGTGATGCAATCATTACCTCTCACTAAAATTGTGTTCACATTAAGAAGATGTTTTGCAGTTTGTGTGTGTGTGTGTGTGTGTGTGTGCAGAGGCGAGGTTCCGTGCGAATGTGCACCTTAATCGTGTCACATCCGAGCGTCGCACGCTGTTTTGTTGTGGGTGTGTGTGACTGCGTGCCTGGCATGGTGAGGGCGCAGTCCATCAGCAAGCCAACGAGGGAGAACTGAGGCAAGTGCACCAGAAAAGCTGGAGAAGTTATTTCTCCAACACAGATCTGAGATGACGTTTGCAGGCGGCACTGTAGGACCTAATTCAGAGTTATTGACAAATAGTTGGCCTGTATCTCGTGTTGCATCTTTGTATAAAGTGACCAGAATCCCACATTTTGCAGCTGATTATTTTTTATATCCACACCCTGGATTGCAGCTCAAACTGCTGGGTTTATTTGTATAACAAACCTAAATGAAATCAAACTATTTCAGAGCTTTTTACATGAATGTGTTGTGGATAGCCTATGCTATGACGCTCCACTACACAAACATGTGAACATTGTGAATTCAAACAAAATATATTGGCAAGTTTTGGAACAGATTGTGGTTGGGTTCAAATATAATATGAAATGTTATTTGAAATAAGTCATGTATTTGAGCCAGCCGTCCATCAGTTCTCCTTAGATATCTGTAGGTCTTTGTACCGCATCACCACATGCTATCTGGGCTGAATTTCTTTATTTCGTTTTTCTTGTAAATAGTTATAAGAACGCAAAATCAGCCGCTATATTCTCATTCAGTTGTTGTTCTAGAAATGGGCTTGTTTCACCAAGACGAGGCTAAACAGTCTGCACTGTCAAACATACCATTGTATCGAGTCTAATTTGTTTCTTTTTTTATTCGGACAGAATTGCAAGGACAGCATTGTCTTTGGTATATTGATGAGTGAGTGAGTGAGTAAAAGGAAAAGCAACAAAGCAGGCATTAGAAAAACTTTCCTGGAGAAAATCCTTATCTCTCCAGCTTTGTATAGCTAGCACACTTCAAAGATACTGCATATATTAATTTTAGGGGGTGTTATTCAAATGTGTTGATCCCTTTTGGCCCTTCATAAGCATATTAATAGTATTTTGTCACACAAATGGCTTCTGGTCATTGAGGCATAATCAAACAATGATTTGCAGTGTGGCACCATGAACGGTTTAAAGCCAGGACAAAACATTGTAATATTTATGTGTTGGAGCCATTGTTCTGTATTGCAATACTCTATATGGTTTTTACTGCGTCTAGCTTATAACAGTGACAGCGGTAAATGCTTAAATTGAAAGGTATACAGTCTCAAAATGAAGATATGGTTACGTTTTGTATGAACATGGCCAGATTAGCTTTATATAAAAGTTCCAGTGGCGCTGGGATAAAAATAACTATTGGGTTTTTATTCTTTTTAAAAGTAAATCATTTCAAGTTTGAAAGCTCTTTGAATAGGAAGCACTTTGATTTTAGGTACATAACTCGCCTGCAGTACGATTAGCCATGGCAACGCATATCTCCGAGGATATCTGCTAAATCGGCACCCCGCAATTTTCCAGAAAGATTACACACGGCACACGCTGTGCTATCAGTTAAATCTGCGCAATTAAGACTTGTGCATCTGCCTCTTTGCTACATTCTAGAAGTGAACCCATTACTTATGCATTTTAATGTTGGGTACTGCTCATTTGCAATAGTTTCATTAAAACGGCAACAATAGATTAACCGCACAGAGAGATCAATTTCTTTCGCATTCATTTGCAGCATTTCCATCAAACTGGCGGGTGTTGTTGATGCTCTTTGTGTGTAAGTGTGTTCACACTCATCTGCAGGCTTTCATGAGTACAGAATGATTGTTTAAACCTACTGTCTGTGTTTATTCTGCAGCGGTGTGTAGAAATATGGGCGCAGTGTGTGCTGGCTCTTTGATTTGGCGTGCTGCTGGGACACTATAGCTCCAGTGGGCTGCTTATATTGGAACAAACAGCACTTAGGAGATAACACTGAGCACCACTACACTGCCAATCAGAGGGACTCGTGATGATTCAACCCTGCAAATTACACAGGTACACGTTAAAGGATTGGTCGAGAATGCAGGCACAGGCTATTCTTATAGTCCTCACAGCTTGTTGAGAAAAATGAATGAATGAATGCACATTTAGACTTAACTGACGGTGTTACCTTTTGTTAAAAAGCTCTTTTGATTGAGTAAGGTTGCCAACCCCTGAGCATTTGACGCAGCAACAAAATAATGTTATTGTTACCCCTGTGTGATACACTTATTGTATATTTTCACTAATGTATAAACACTCAGGCACCTTTGCATTTATCGGGCAATGCTTCCCAGAACATAAATCCGATATAATCGATGGCTTTCTAAAAATATTTAGACTAGAAAGGATCGATGTGTGAGAGATCATTCCCATTCTGCTCCGATATGTATACACAAATAGACCATTGATGGTATTGAGTGCCCTCGGGGCTCCATAGTGGTGAAGGTGGTGCGTATAGCCACTGCTACTATATCTGGCTCTCTTTCCCTCGTGCACAGAGCTTTCTACGTCTCATAATGCAAGGTTGAGCTTGTCTCGCCAAATATAAAACCTCGGGCTTAGAATAATGCCGGGGAAAGGCGGCGCGTGCCCTGTCAGAGACACTTTACTCTGCACTGTGATTATTTTGGGAGATTTTTCTTTGCCTAACTTTTATGTGCCAAACTTTCTAACCCCACTGTTGTCACGTTATTTGTGTTAGGCTTTCTTGTGAAACCATTTGATATCTCACTATTGCTGCACTTCGATGTTGAAGCAGTCTGGAAGTGTCTGATTTGCAGAGCTAGTGACCTGATTTCCTCCTGTACATTGGGAAAGGTAGCTCTTTTCTCTTTTCACAAGGCCCTGTTCCAAAATTGAACATTTAAGTCCAGTGTTTCCATTAATGTTTTTAAATTGTATCAAGTTGTTTTGGTCCACAGTATTATATGCCTGGCTGTGGTGTTGGGCTAGAACAGCTGCTCAACCAGACAGCGTAAAAACAGGTTAGCATCATTGTGTCCTCTTAGCATTGAGCACTGTTAAGTAGAGAGGTAGAATTGTTCTGCAGTAAATAGTTTAATATTTTCCTGGGCAGTTGGTCCAGTGAGTTAAAGCTGAAAGGTTAAAACCATTCACTGGAGCCTGCTACTTTAATTCGTTTTATTTTGTTGATTTTTTTGTCTCAATTTGAAGAGGCGACAACTTCAACATAGGTGTTTCCAAATGGTATTCTTTTCGGATGATAACTGGATTGCTTTCAGTTTCCCTCAAGGCCTACTGCTAGTAACACAAAACACAATTAAAATATGTATTAAAATGTAGAAGGAAACAAGCTAAATGTTCAGGGTTTCATTATTCTACCGCCATTTATTGTAATTTTATAATAAGTTGAAGCAAAACTACCTATTGGGTTTAATTTTTGCCTCTGTTTCCTTAATCTTTTCTAAATAAATGCCACCTTACCCTGGCCTATACAACTAATTGTGTCCACCCCTTGAGAAGAGTTGCTTATAGGACCTTTTAAAATAATGGCCTCTTTCCACTCACTATTTGTGTCTCTTTTCTCATACACACCGTAGTGTTTAGTAACTACATGAGTAACATATCCACTATCACTCCAGCATTCCCCCAGGACTCATTACTCCATCAGCGGTATCTTAAATAACTGAGAAAAGAACATTTCTTTGTGAATGTATGTGCTGAACTAGCTACATTCTTTAACAAAGATAAACGGGAGAATATAATTGGTTACATGTTACTCCAGCTCAGGGTGGCCCAGTGGAAACCCTGAGAGATGTGAAGTATCTTCCTGCTTTACATCACAGCTCCTGCTGGCAGTTTATCACTGCAATGGGGGGGCTAAATGACAAGCCATTGCATGTTTGTTGTCATTAAAGGTGTTAAAACTGTCTGCTGAAAAGACATCCTGACATTAATAGTCAGTGGCAGTAATGCAACAGAGTCACTTCTACGGTAAACTGAACTGTGCATTTAACGTTCAAAACTATATTTTTGGAATAGAGGCAACCTTAACTGTAAAGAAATACAGTTTACCAGACGATGCTGAATTTCAGGGTTCAATGCATTTCTAGATGTAATGGTTTTCGAAGGCAAAGCAAGTTTCACATTTCAACACAAGGCAATCTAAAGTGCTTTACAAAGCAACATTTAAGACATTGTGGAACAGAAACTCATTATAAAATGACATAAATTACATTTAAAAACAGTCATTTAAAGTCTGAGAGAATACAAATAAAACAAGATAAAATATAATAAGACGAAATAAAATACAATAGATATTATTATATAGAAGGCAGTGGAAAAATGTTATATCAAGAACTAAGTAATTTGATGTGGTCTCATTTAGTAGTGTAACAAGTCAATTTCCCCGGTGTTGGATCCTCAAGTTGAGTGGAGTCTTTGGACAGGAAGTGCCCTTAACGTGAGTCCTGTAAGACAACTATCATGTATTATCATTCATAATATACGAACACAGACAGAGTTGTACTTCCACTCTGCACTGAACTACCCAGGATGCTCTGCTCCTCTGAATCAAACCTGAGAAAGCCCCCCATAGTTCTTCTTGATGTCACAATCCCCCGCAGCAGCGATACCCAACATTTGAATTAACGCAAACATATACTGTAAATAAACCTTCTAAATTCACATAAATCTGAATACTGATGACGTTTTCTGGTGTGTAGCAGCGAGGGGGGCATGTGTTTGCATATAATTGTTCCAGATGGGTCATGGTCATGTGATTTAACGGTATATGAAACATGGGGACTGGGCTCCATTTGATCTCCTTCATCTTCATCACTCGTATCCGGATTTGTCCAGCGCTACATACTAGTGTTACTCGAATGTGCTCTCATCGGGCAGGTTGGGAACTTAAACATCATGTGTGTGTTGGGGGGGGGGGGGGGGGGGGGGGGGGGGGGGGGGGGGATATATATGGAGGGTATTACAGCCGGGAATTAACCACAGCATTGCCGCCCTTCCTGTGGAGCTCCTTAAGCCAACAGGCACTTTGGGTGGAGGAGCCTTTTTTTATTCCTTGATGCCCCCTGAACCCATTTTTACCTCCTAAAGAGAGAGCTGCAGTTCCTAGGCAACAAGAAAGGGAGGGGCTTGTGCCATTTTAGTGGCCAGTGGTGCCCAGTTATTAATATTCATTTTTATTAAGGCTATGCAAATACGCTTAAATCCATAAAGTTTCCATTATTTCCGTCTCCCATCTGTAATATCCCTTTTGAATATTTTTACAATATCATGTGGAGATAACATTAGTCAACCGTTTCTTTAGTGAAGGGTTATCCCAAAGTGCATGTTATTGTGGAAAAAAGCATTAAACAAAAATTATGTTTTGGCACAGCCCATTGCTCCATTTGCTTCCCCCATTAAATTCACTCAAATTCACTCATGTAGGACAAGATTTCTAATTGCCGTATTTAATGTGTTAATGATTTAATTATTCTTTTAATTAATTTGTTACGACTAAATGATTGACTTAATTCAAGGGCTCTTGGCTTGTCTTTGGGGAGGGGAGGGGGGGGGGCATAGGGCGCTGCAGATGACTTACTGATGCTTTTCCATATCAAATGTCACACACAGACAAACAGGGGGGAGTGATGCAACAAATGCATGCACGACATATTCTCTTATTAATGGGACACATTTTGCTTTGTGAGATGGAGCCTTTCCTAGTAAGTTTGCAAGACTTTTATTACAAGAGAAAGCAACTCCCTCCCCAGTGAGAAATGACTGTGGGCCTAATCTGAAGTAAACAGGCTCTCACGGCCTGAAGGGAGGGGGGCTTCCCAACATCAACCACCCAACCCCCAGCATCAAAGGGATCACCATTTTTAATTGAAACGCCTTTTAATGTATAATGTCGTTCATTTATTTAATTTAGATTCCACGGTCCTGGAAAAGGAATTGAGCCGGAAAGGTCAGACAAAATCTAAGCTTTCCAGAGCACACCGCTCTATTAGTTTTTCAAACAAATCTACCGCCGCAGACTATGAAATTGTGGCGTGAACTTTTTTAGGCGGCTGCAAATTGTCTCAAAGTTGTATTGATGATCGAGTAAAAAGCTCAGTTGATGGATAAAGAGGCTGCTGCTCAGTATGCGGGGGATACAGCGTACTGTTGAAGGGATGCTTTTATCTCTCCTCTTGCAGCCCAGACCTTACATTTTCTTTATGTGTGCATGTGCAGGTTATCAGCACATGTAAATCTTTGTTTTATTGTCCATCCACAACAATTACCTTCCCATCCTGCAGAACAATGCCGCATGTCATTTGCATGATATTGGGTGCTTGTTGATTACCATGATCACAGTGTGGTTAAGAAATGAATGTATCAATGTAGCAGGGTGCTAGTTTATCATGTGGTGCTACCAATTTACAAATCAGTTAGTTTTATGTGCATAATGCCTCCTATAGGGATAATGTTTATTTGATTTATTTCCGAGAGTAAGACGATCAATACGGATCGCATATCATTGTGTTAATGTAGAGAGAGGGTTAATCAGAAATACATTACAGCGCCTGTTTAATCCAAACCCTAACCACACAACAAACTGCGTTAATGAGCAAAAACATCACCATTTGACGATGGAAAGGATTCTAGTTTAGATAGTTTTTTCTCATGTGGTAAAAATAACAAATTAAATAAATGGTTTTAGTTGAATTTACGTGGTGCTGTTGTTGGATTTCTAGGACGTTTTAACAGAGCCATGCTAGCTGATAACCCCTGATTGTAGTCCATATGCTAAGCTAGGCTAATTGCCTTCTAGCCCCACTTTAAACTCAACTCTTGTCAAGAAAACAAGTATGTCCCTGAACAATAATCACAGCTGGAAACTCACACCTCTTCTTTGTGATTAGTTTGTAAAGTATCTGGGGCTCATTTGCCACTCCACAGTTTCTTTTTAGTTGATCTGAAAAGCCTCTTTATTTGAAGATCTCTAACACATCATTACTTGCAATGAAATGACTTGCAAACCCCCCTTGTATTTCTGCATTTCTCACAACCTAGCGATCCTCTCTGCACACTGTAGCTAACTCTCCTGATGGAGAGGCACAGGATGTAATCTGGGATTAATTACTGGAATTCACTGCTCCGCGCCGCTCCTCTCTTCTGCTGGCGGCTCTGAGGCATCTGCTGGTGTCCGGGCTAATCTGGATGACTGTGGATGTGGATGGCAGCTGGAGGGTGCAGGTATCACTTAGCATATGCATTCTGAAAATCAAGCATGTGTGAAGCTTTGTGGGATAATTGTAGCAGGTATTGTGTATTAAAAGAGTGGGCAGGTGAAGTCATCCATGCCTTTTTTGTATGTGGGGTTTAGCATTCACGCTAACTCTTTTTCTGGTCATGTGACAGAGTAAGGGAGTAAGTGGAAAAAGGCTGACAGGAGTCCCACGCAGGCTGTCGAGCCACGGGTGTTTACAGTTAAAATATTTGCCTGTCTAGGGGATCTGAGGAGCGGGAGATAAGGCAGAGACAGCCCTGTCATGAACAGAACTGTCTGTCTCCCTCCCACCCAACTCCTTTTATTAAAAGAACATTGATTTCTCTTAGCATTTGATAATCCCCCCCACCGGAGTCTAATCAAAACACATCACATATTTGCCACCAAGGACAACCACGTCAAATTCCTCGCTCCCCGGCTGCCTTGTTTTTCCAGCGTTGCTTCACTGCAGCGCGTGTCAAACTGATATGAGGAATAGTGCGGGAAGGTGTTTTTGTTTTTTGGAATAGCCTTAAGTGACAGTCAAATCAGCAATCTTGTATTTAAACTCTACTTTCTTTCAAATTTGCATCTCAATAAAAACTTTATGGCTGCCATCATTCCTGCAGAAGTTATAAAACGCTTCTTCCCTTAAGATGAATGTGTTACTCATGCATGTGTACACAACACAGTCTCCCTTCCTACCTCCACAGGTTTTATTATTGCGCTGCATTCCCATGGCGATAGGGGGGTCCACATCAGGCGTGCGGGGCAGGTTAAAGCTAAGCAGGCATCTGGGCTCGTCTCCCAGTCTCCGGGTTGGGCCCCTCCTGGGCCCGCCGATGAGCGAAATTATTTTTAATGGATCTTCATAAAACCATCTGTATGAGCACACCTGCACACTGGAAGGCTATCGACAAAATGATTATGACCGCAGGACCCAGAAATTGCTCTAAAATGTGTAATCATTTTATTTGCAGTATCCACAGCCTCCCTTCTCTTTCATGTATCTGTATTGTTTTGGGCCCGGTTCAACAAAGAAGGTGCTTTTCCTCCGCGTGGGTCTATAACCTGCACGATTTCCATTTAGATTCCAGGCGCTGTTTTGAACGTATAACAGGTCTCTGCATCCCAGGATGCTTTATATTAAATGTCATGCAAATGGGTTGCCTGCCCTGGCCAGAGGTGCATTGTCGGCAATAAATAAAGGTTAATTGTGGATGTTAATTCCCACAGATTGTGGATTTAATGAAGCTGATAATGTGCCACTATCTCTCAAAACGGTGTTGACAGTGGTTGGCAGGCCTTTTGGCAGCATGATAAATACTGCAATGCTAAATTGTTGACCAAAAAATATACTTTTTTGAGTTTATCGTTATCCCGGGATACAGAAAAAAATACATGTGTCAGATTTGCATTCATGCTTTTTGAATATTTTGGTTATCTCATAAATCCTCTTCCTCATAGTCGCTTTATATCATAATTTCATCTGAAGGGACCCAACACAATCTTAGCTGACAGCCTCAACTGTTCCTACCACACATTCCCCTGTTACTTCTCATCAAATTTGATTTGTATGAAGATATAGCTGATGTTTTATTTATTCCTGCCCTGCGAGACAACGTGCAGGTACCCTCTGGGTGTCGTGATTTATACGTGCTGAACAAAAGCAACACCAAAAAAGACTGTCCTTGCACCTGCTGGCATATACTTTAATGAAATTCAATGAGATGAAATTTAGCACAACCTCTATTGGGGTTGGTCATATCATTTTTGAAGTGCTTCATTACAGCAGTGCTGGTGGCCTGTGGGATATCTTCATTTGGGAGGTGGCATGCCTCATTCATCACTGGGAGATAAAGAACCAAAGGCCACAGTGTCTGCGTAACTTTTTGTTTTATTTATTCACACTAGTTGCATTACTCCTTGAGTGCTGCATACCATTTGTTATTGTTTCTTTATTAGTATTACATGCAAATCACTTTACATGGATCATTTTTACATGAAGTATACAAATATAGTATTCCTACTTGTCCACTTATAGTACGACTTATCAATTCCCCTTAAAAAAGGCTCTTATTCACCCCCTCCAGTCTTTAAAATACCCCCATCCTACTCCAAAGACCACCCAGTTGTTTGGCATCCACGACCACTTTTGCATTTCAACAGCTTGTCTTACATTTTTATTATAACCACTGTATTGCACAATAAAACACTTTTTATTAAAGAAATAAAATAAAATAAATATCCCTTCCTTCTTTCCCCCACCCTGGATGACGCACGCATGGGACAACTTAAACATTTGCGAGTAAAATATTGATTTATACCTGTACTCAAATTAATAAAAATAATATATAGTTAAAAATTGCCTTGCCTTGCCTTAAAGTAAATGATAAATTATAATATTCTGTTTTAATGTCACAGGGAAACGATAAAGCCAATAGTATGAAGATTGTCACGGTGCATAAAATGTGAACTGAACTCTAGACAGTGCTTAGATTAACAGTACTGAACAAGATAAAATATTTTTAATGTGTCGTAAACTCATGTAAAACACCATTGCTGATCCAGAATCAGTTACAGCTGTGTGTTCAAATAATACTGGTCCATTACAGCTGTGTGTGCATACTCCCATGGGTCCCTTAGCTCGATGAGGTGTGTGTGTGTGTCAGATCTATGAATGCCCAGCCGTAGCTCTTATTCTTCGGAGCCAGATGTTCGTCTGATTGGAGGATGAGGAGGCACTGATGAAGAGGAGAGACAGGTTTCAGCCGTCTCACTCTCCACAGAGCAGTTTGCCTCTCCAAGAGTTTCTTCTGTTTGTCTAACTCTACTGTGCCTCTTATCTCCTCCCAGATTCGTCCGTTTTCTCTCCCTTTGCTCAATCTCCATCTTCTTCCCCCTCAGTGTGTGTCTTCCCCCCCCCCCCCTCTCTCACTCCCACTGATGTGGAGGCAGATGCTTCGGGCCCCCAGAAGCAGAGTGTCTCTGATATAAAAAGGCCTAATGAATGGGAGCCGCCTGTTTGTGTGCCTGCCGCCAAGTAGTGCAGCTGCACAGGCGCTGCATGGCACAAACAAAAGCCCCCGTGCCCCTTCTGCCAGTCCGCTGCAGAAACCTGGCTGTTGCACGTGTGCGGCCTCAGATTGAAGCAAATGAGTTAATCCATAACAAGACCTAACAGAAAAACAAACAAGTGGGCTTTACTCATTTGTAACTGCGGTCCAAAGGGCTTTGTCCCGACACAAGGTGAAGTTATTGATGAGACCAGGCCAGTAGATTATTTGCACATCCTCGGTGTGCTTTCGCCTCACGCTGGGCAGCAGCTCTGGGCTGAATTCTCTCACTCTTCCCCCGCCTGTGTTTCTGGAGCTATTTTTGGTTAATTACTCCTAATGAATTTGTGTATCCTTATTGTCCTCCAGAGCACTGAAGATCGGTCTCCTGTCAGAGAGGGGAAAAAAAGCTGTTTTGTCAGACTGTAATCAATCTCCAAGGTTTTGATTGATGTCTGTCTGCTCTACTTTTTCTCCTTTTTTGTTTGCGGCAAAGGAAGTATTTTTCACCCCTTTTGTTTATTCCATTATCTTAAAGCTTTGTTGGGGGTGTAATGGAAGCTAGGAGGAACAGGTGATGGGGCTAATTAGTCATTAGCAAAGAGATTAGGGTCCCAAATGACAAGTGCATGCTTTACAAGGTCATAATTTGATTAAAGTCACTGCCAGTTGATGGGAGAAGCTACTCTGAGATGATTAACTTGTCCCCCCATTCCTCTGTCTCTTTCCTCGCCACATGCCACCAAGATGATCTCTAATTTTGTCATACTTATAGAAGCTAGTTCATGTTTGTCAGGCTGATGTGCCATGGACTGGGCTCTGTCTATTTAGCTGGCTAACTACTTACTTATTACTCTGGCACGTTCATTTGAGTTAATGATCTGGACAGTCGACACTATAATCACCAGTTGATCCAAGTCTGTGTTAAATGTACATACTATAAAGTATGCTTTCCAATAATGGATCACTATAGCGACACTAGTTGTTTATCTTGTTTGTTGCCTTTCTTGTAGGTTTGCTCTAGTAACAGATACTCACCAAGAAGTAGGTCCAGGTTTATTGGTTTAACTGATAGAAAAAGTGACGTTACCATCCGTTAAACAACACGGTGTCTTTTTTACACATTTATTTTTCAATAAATTCAACAAATATACAAGCGTTCACTTTAGCCTCCTGTCTACAGTTTTTATGCTAAGCTAGGCTAATCATCTCCAGGCTTTGGCTTGATATTTAACAAACAATTTGAAGTCCTGGTACCTACAGTAGTGTGTTAAGTGGTTGATTTTATGTGGGAAAAGTGCATTCCAAGACTAAATATAGGGAGCTATGGGTTTAAATGGGCATCTACCAATCAGAGGGTCAGTCATTTGATCCCCAGTAAACATGACGAATTATCCTTAGGCAAGATACTTAACCTTGAATCTTTTTCTCATGAACACGTTTCATCACGCGTAATTATTTTTGTTCTGTCTTCCCCCCTTCCTCACAATTTCTGTAATTCTGAATAAGTGCATCAGTGTTGGTAAATAGGACAAGAGAAATGTCATTTTCACGACGACACACGCTTTGATGCTGCCGGTGCATGCGTTCACACTGAAAAACAATAGGGTGCTTTGACACGCGTAATGCGCCTTCTCTCTGTGTGTTGCCCTTCAAAGTCATGCCTGCGATGATGTGTCTTTTTGACATGTGGATGGCTTTTGCATTTGCTCATAAAATAATGTGAGATCATCAATTATACTCGGGTCATGGGGTCAGAGCAGCCTTCAGGCAGCGACTCTCCAGAGAGATGACTTCGATTTGCGTTTTCAAAGCTCGCCAACCACAATCCTCTCTGAAAAGGGCCAAGTGTGACACATAACTGATTGACTAAACAGATGAGTTGGTAAGTACCATTTTCTCTTGTCTTTATTTCATGCCAACCAATACTTTCCTGAGCCCTAAACTCTCAAGGGGTTTTGCTTGAGTTTCTATATGAAACATTTTCCAAGTGTAAGGGTCTTTGGGCATCATACTTGTGCCCTTCACCTTTTCCCACAATCACCCTCTCTCCTATTGTTTACTAGTTGCCATTCTCGGCGATCAAATATTGATAGAGGTCAGCAGCAGAGCTAAAGTCACCCCGTCTCAATTTTTAATGTATAATATAGTACCGCAAATGGTGATCCCTGCACTTTAATGCTTCTGAAGGCAAATACTTCCCTACGAGTCCCATCGGTTCAGGATTCGGTTTATAAATATGTCCCCCTCAGGTCCATTGAACGCCACACAGCAGCTTCATATGTAGTGAACCATGCCACCAGTGAATTAGAAATACACTTAAACCCCTTCAAAAAAAAAATCGAAGGAAGTCAACATGTTTTCTTCTCCGCATCCTAAGTGGCCTTTTGGAAAAAGTAATAACCTTGAATATTCTGAGAGAAGAATGGGAGTGGGGCAAAAATAGACAAAGGAGGCTCCGAAAGAGAAAGGTTGTGGTGTAGAAGAAACTGAGTGTCAAAGAAGCCATGAGTGAGATATTGAGTCCCATCTCATTTATGTTTAATGCACCACATGGATGAAGAGTCGTACGAGAGATGTGGGCTCAGTTTAGGGAGGTCACTGAGCATGAGAAGCATGCACGGATAAATGGTAGTGTGCATGTTCACTGAGTGTTTGCATGCATATTTGAGTAAACAGCTTTATGGGTTCATCCGTCTAGTTTTCCTAGTAAATCTTTGCGTCCATGTTGTCTCCATATGCTTTCTATATACCCTTTTCTCCTACACCAGTGTATGACAGCAGTGTATTTTTAGGAATGCACCAGTGAAGGGTCTATATTTCTGTTTTTCCTTTTTGCTGCTTTTCTCTCTCTTTCCTCTGGCAGGGCCTCGTTTATTTTGCTGCCCCCTCGGCGAGGAAGTGATGGCTCCTTGAGGGCGTCACTTGCCACAGCTTTAACAAATAAACTCACCTGGATTGAGCTGCGGGGCCAGGGCTGCTACGACAGATGTGGCTAAAGTATTGTAATGTGAAGACACACAAGCAGTCATACAAATTCAAAGCTACTTAACCAATACAAGTACATCGATACTGGATGATTTACCTGGATGTCTTCTAGATCAGTGAGAGGTCATTTCTCAATCGTCACCCTTTAAACTCTGTCTTACCTCTCTATGTCAGAGGGTTTCAATGTGAGGGGACACCACAGGGACTCGAGTCTCTTGTGGCTTTGAAGGAAAAACCACCATTTCTTATTTTAGCCTCTTCAGTAAAGGGTGGGGTCACTTTACATGCAGGATCAAGCCATGAAACTCTATCCAGCACTCATGAAATAAGAATGCAGTTAAGTGAATTGACGGTCTCTTCCCTATTTTGCCTGAAAGTGGCCTTTGAAAGGGTTAGTGATCCTGCCCTTGGAGAAAGCACGGTGCACTGTAGAGGGGAAGGCTTGAACACAACATCTCATGCACACTTCGATGCAACATTGACATTGTTATCAGATTTAGATGCACAGGAAGGGCAATATCCAGCAAATAGAGGGTGTTATTGGATCGTGTTTATTGACTTCAGAGTTTCCTTCAAGACACTCAGAACATTATATTTAGGTTGAGAGGGAAGATGTATTGAAACATCGGATAGGAAGCAAGTTGATGCAGCAATTGCCAGTTAAAATGCCATCATGGTTAAGAAGTTACTTAAAGGTGGGGTAGGTCATTTTGGAGAAACCAGCTCGAGTGCGCTAGAATTTGAAAATACACAACCGGAGAAAATCTTCCACTTCCTTACAGAGCCCCTCCTCCAACACACACGAACGCGCACATGACCAATGAGGGCACGAGATAAGTTTGTGCACAGATGGAAGGCTGACAGGCAGGTAGGCCATCCAGTTATTTTAGCCGGGCCGGCTCAGATGATTGGTCGTGCTTTTTACAGTACTACGGCTTCCACAGATTAATTTTTTTTATGGATTTGTTGTCAAAGCACTTAAGATATTCATTGCCATCAGGATGTTAAGAGCATTCCATGGAATATAACAAAAAGTGTATCTCGAGCCGGTTTCTCAAACTTACCTACCCTTAATCTGTTAAATTGACAGTTGATGAGCTCTTTTCTAATCTGCTGCTAAATGCTTCATTAAATTGGAAAGACGGCACAATGCAAAACAAGCTGATGAGCATTTCCAATGAAGTGAGGGAATTTACTTTTTTGTTGTTTGCTATAAAAACAACATCATGCGATAAAAAGGTTTAAGCCAACGGAACAAACCCCCTGGATCTGGAACTGCGGAGAAGTCATGTGATTCTGTCAAATGTGGGTTCTTGTGTTGAGAAATAAACAAAGAGCTGCATTGAAAGATGACAAGAAAAATGAAGAAAGAACAACTGAAATAGTTAGACAATCCCAATTCCAACCTTTTCTCGTGAGAAAATAGAATAGGAAAAAACAACCGCTATTTCTATCTATTGGGCCAGCCAAAGGCACATCAACTATTTTCTCTCCTCTCTCCCCATCGTCACTGAAAGCAATCATTTTAGAATTGATTTTCATGGCTCAGAGAGAAATAATGGGAATTCTTTCTAATGTAGAAATGTATGTGTTCCTTTTGGTTAACCAGAATAGACCATATTTCAAGCTTGTCAGTTAGAGGAGTAAAAGTACCTCTCAGATTTTGCTCAACTTTTTCCTCCCCTTCTTATTCCCACTGTCTAGAGTGACAACTCATCATCTCTAAAAATCAATCATATAATTCTATTCTTCAGCCCTCTGGAATGATGGAAGAAGTTTGGATCTTTTTAACACCCCAGGTCCACATTTGTCTATGTTTTGAGGAGATGAAACGGCACACCAACCAGCAAATCATTCTTCACAGTGGCAAGAGGGAGGTGGGGGGGGGGGGGGGGGGGGGGGGGGGGATGACGACAATTGCCTTAACATGCCCCAGTTAGCACTCAGCCAGTGCTTTCACATTCATCCCCACCCAGATACACTTTCAGATCATTGCTATGGAGCTGAAAGTTAATCTACATGTCCATCCACTGGTGTCCAACTTGAAAAGCTCACTTCCACGTGCCCTCCTCCATTCTGCAGAATCATATGGGCTCTTTTCACCCACTACAGCTTACAAAAACTGAGTCAATCCAAAAGCAGCAGCTCCTCTCCCCTGGATGAGCCCAAATCCATTTACCTAGGGTTTATCCATCAGCAGCTGTCGAGTGTGTAACACCCTGCCCAGGTGCCATTACTGTACCATTACATACCAGATTCCCCCAGTTTATTACCACTATAGGAGCGTGTCAGCTATTATTAATGATAGCTCAACCCCTGCCGATGAAAGAGACTATTGATTGACAGAGGAGGTGAGGAGGTTGAGGATTGCCTAGACATTACCTGTATTTTTTCCCTCGGATTTAAAAAATACTGTAGCTCTTCAACAGCGTTCTGCAAACTGGGACAAAGTGTACTCTCTAACTTACACAGTTGCTGCTATTTCAAAAGTAGTTTTGCAGCTGAGATTCAGGTCAGCAACATCTAACGAGAAGCTTCTTGCATTTCTGAAAAATAAGAGTGTACAGATGTGGAAGTGGATTGGAAACCCGTTCTTGTGGAACGGTAAAAGTAAGTGAATTTGATCAGATAGGAGTAAAACACCACCGAGCAAGCTGCCAGTCCATCATCTGTTGCTGTAACGGTGTACAATCGTCATTTTAAAGGGCCATTCCTGGAATTTAGTATTGATCTCCCTTAAATGTGGCGGACAAACAAGAGAGATTTTTTGTAAAATTGCCAAAAACAAAGCAGAAGACGCTCAGATATACCGACTGTTCGTCTCAAGTCAGGCCATGAACAAGGAACCCTGGATCTCACATATCCCATAATGCAACTCAATTGTGCAGATTTCTCTATAAAGGCTTTCTGCTAATGTGTTTTCTCCAATTCTAATGGAATCCTCATGGTATTTGTGTTTGAAATCATTGGAGTGTCAATATAATTGCCATCCATGGTCCTCACTCAGTTTTCCTGTTAATACGATTGAATATATGTTTAATCTGGAGACACATCGTGATCAATGTTAATCTCAAAGCAAAGGGGGAGATAAAAGGAGTTTGAATTGATACCTAGCCGCCATGACACTTGCACAATAAACAACCAAGATGTTCAAAGCTCTTAGACATGATGTGAGGGGAAGGGAAAAACTCATCCCGCCTCTTTTCAGTGCCATACTGGTTAAATAATCATCAACCAGTGTCGGGAGCAATATGCAAGTGGCCACTGCCCGAATCCTGATGGGGGGTAAAAAGGTCTGTTGGTCCTTATGTTGACCCATGGAATATCAATGAGCACTTAACTAGCCAAAGTGGATCAAAGCGAAGAAAAGAGTCAATTGGGTGCGGAGATGAGCAAAGAAACACCCAGGAGCGTTTAATACAGAGTGAAGAGATGACTCGAAAAAGTAAACAGACTTTGTCTCCATGCAGCAAAAGAAGTTTGGTGACAACCCTAGCCTTTATCTGACAAGCCAACCTTAAAAAAAATGTTATTAAATTGTAAAAAGCAGCAGAGAAACATAGCGCTGAGAACAGCAAAGATGGGAAAGTAGCATTTATCCATTAAAAGGACACGAGATGGAGAATGTGCCGTTTCTATCCAGTTGTCTCCATTTTCCTTATTTGCTGTTGTGGAGGATCAATGATAGTGTACAGCCTTAACCTAGCAAGGTTATTTCCTCAGTATTACTGTCTTATCAAACTGAGTGAAAACGTGTTGCTTCTGTCTGCAGCAGCGGGCTTACGGATGCTGACGTCTGTGATTGCTCGTCTGTCGAGAGGTCATCTGGCAACACAGGGAACATTTGGTCCTTGAATGGAAGACATCTTTTGCAGGCAAAATTGCCACCAGCAACTATAGAAGATGCACAGCCATTTGAAAACAGAAATATGACTCTGTCACACCACCGCTGTTCAAAGTGTCCTTTCAGAAGCAGCTCGTATTTTTAAACCGTCACAAACAGATTACTGAGCAGCGCTTTTAGACCTTTTCAAAATAAAAAGTAACTTCAGGCAAGTTCAAGTTTTAAAGTTAAGGCTAAGATATATTTTCTTAGACACATTGAACATTTACACAACAAATCCATCCAGTAAAAATATAGTCAGTTCTCTATATACTGTATGGCACTTTGATTGAAGTAGATTCTAGGGATCTATAGTAATTTGACCTTAAATAGCACTAAAGTCTATAGAAAACTATACTTTGACCTTTTTATCATTGGATTATATTGAGCTAAAATGTCAGTAACCAGTGAACCAAAACTAAAATCACAACCCCCACACGCCATATTTAGTTTACAAAGGTATAAAGAGAGGCTTTTAATGTGTGCATATTTGTACATGTTGTTATACTGTGGTATGTTTACATGGGAATTCCTGGGGATTTACTGTACTGTATATGTGCATACAGTATGTATATGTAGTCTCAGAGTATACACCGTCTGCATGGATGCATTTTGTGAATTGTTTGACCTTTCTAAACACATTTCGCGGTCTTCAGAAACTTCCATCCTTTACCCCTGTCTGCTAGAAATTAATTTTATACTAATTTGTTTTGCCAATTACATTTTGAGGGGAAACATAATTGCTGCCTAGATTTTGTTCCCTGGCAATAAAGTCACTTCTGTTAAGGTGAGGGAGAGATCGGCCTCTCATTTAAATTCTAATACAGTAAACACGCCGGGATTTATTTTATCCAAACCTAGCGCTGCGAGTACTACCATCCATAACTATGAGAGTGTAAAACAATAAATGCATAGAAGTAAATGTTTTGCATTTACATTCAATGTCATCATTTTGAGACAAAGAGATACGTTACTTACATTTCATATTTGAAACCTACTTGTAATGCGTCAATAATAATCCAGTAGAAAATGAGGGATTGCATGTATGTACATATAGTATAAATGTAAGCTAAAAGAATATATTGCACACAAACAATACATCTTTACACACTGGGTTCTGCAGTCCCGTGGCAGTTTGATCTTTGGGTTTTAGTCTTCAGTGGCGGGGACAGAAAGTCTATTCGGAGCAGCACCTTTTACAGTGGCTGCTCTCTTTGGTTTACAAAGGCTAATCCTGACTGAATGAGCAAGATAAATGTCTGCACTCCATCGAGCTACAATAGAGGGACGCCTGGACAAAGTACAAGATCAGAGTTCTTTAAAAAGCATTTCTCTTTGATTATTGAAAGCGCATGCAGCCTGCCAAGAGTCCGGGGCCTGGCTGCTGCGCTGACATGGAGCTGCTATCGCTCTCCACTGGGCTGTGTTGGGGCTTCCTGTAGTATTACTTCAACATACATCTCTGCCCTGACAGGCTTTTTGTTGTGCCAAGGCCTCCATGCGGGAATACACTGGCGGCCTGATCTGAATTTCAAATCTGAATCAATTATTCATTTATGACTAATGCTGACTAATTGTGGCTTTTTTTTTCTGCCTCATGCCAAGATGGTGTGAAAAGCTTGTACGCTTACGGCCCATCCACACGGCGGCGTGCGTTGAAGCTTCAACGCTTCTTCCCATTCACTTTGAATGGGGTGACGTCACGCTTTGCCGAACTGCATTGTGGTTCCGTCGCTTCGCGTTGCTCGCTTTAAAAGTTGAGAAAAGTTCCACTTTTGAAGCTTAGACGGAAGCGTCAGCCAATCAAATCATATGCCAGTACAAGCTCTAGCCAATCAAACCGCGTGCTTGTGTGTCCGGGGCGGGAGATGTGATTGGTTGTTGGTCGAGTTTCCGACACGCCCACCGGCAATCTAAAACGCACGCCGCCGTGTGGACGCTGCGTTAAAGGTGCCACCTGTGACTTAACTAAGGATGCTAATTCTTATTTATCTCTACTTGCATTACAGAAATATCTTCCTCGCCAACCAACGGGCTTGTGGTCTTTTGTACCTGACAGTCAGCCCTAATTTGAATGTGGTTTCATGTTCATCAGCTGATCTCAAGTCTTGACATTTTGCTCAGAAAGTAGAACAGGTGTTTAACTAATGGCCTGTCATTCAACACTTGGCTCCCATTGAGTTAAATGCCACCCATTAAGCTTTTTATTTACGGGGTCTTAAAATGAAAGAAAGTGTATAGCTACCCTGTTTGCAATTAACAGTGCAACATTCAATTGGTAGCAATTCAGATATTCTCTTCATTGGACATTAGCTTCATGTATGCTAATTGTAGATAAGACTGATTATGGTGTGCTCATATAAATAGATTTGGTTCATTTTGTCTGTGGCCATTAAGTCTCTAAATGTTCCCATGATTCAAATACTTGAGGCTGTTGAGTGGAGTCATTTCATAGTCTGTCATTTGAAATGCTTGAGTCACATTTGAACTGCATGACAGATGTTTGAACGGCATGCTCCTGCCTGAATGGAAGGATTAAAGCAGTTGTTTTTGGAGGAGTGCCATTCAAGACCCAGTTGGGACGCCATAACTGGAGTAAATCTGCAGAAGTGTGTGGATTGAATGCAAGTGGCTGCAGTAAGTTGAAATCATAGTGCTCAGACTTTGAAACTTTTGACTTCTCATTTCACATTTTCCATCACACTTCAAATATCTGGATACTGAGTCTACAATTTGAGATTGCATAAGGTGAGAAAAGTGATGCATTAAAAAAAATGTTTTCAAGGAAGTCCTGATCAAGAAAGCAGTAGTTTCACATAAATAAAATAAAAGAAGGCATATAACAAACAAATTACATCAAACATTTAGAGTTCCGTAACAGGAACTTGAAATACTTAAAACATATATTTCTGTCATGCTCTTTTTCTTTTGCAGACATGGCACTTTGAGCACATTATATAAAGTACAGGACAATGTGTCTGTTAAAGGAAAGAAACCCCCTATCCCCATCCCTACCCTATTAGGTCATGGTCACAGAAATAATAAATAATAATAAAAATACATGAAATAATAAATACAATAAAATAAATAAAATCACAGGTCACAGGAATACAAAAAATTCATATCAGTAATGCTTATAAAATAATGTAGTTTAAGGTGACTGTAGTTTTTCACCAGAATGAGAGTGCAAATCAAAGACAGTTGGGTTTGAGTAATGGCGTACATCATTTGACATAGTCATTGGAGAACATAAATAAGGAGGCACTTATAGTCTGATTTACTACTGCCTTGATTTTATATTTAGAAGTCAGTACGGTGACAGTGTTTAAGCAGATGGCTGAAGGATGTAGAGAGACACGCCTGAGCAGGGAAGAGGGAAGGCATTGGGAAGAGGGGATGGAGGGCACTTCTCTGTGGACCGCAGCCATTATTTGATAGCTAATGAGAAACGAAGCGTCCGTCTCCCTGTGGCATGTGTGCCCCGTGTGGATGGGCCGTGTCAGGTAATGGCGCAGCCGGACTCTGACCTCAGGCTCTTCCCATCGTGCTCATGTGGTCACAGCCCAGGAAGCAAGTGTTTCTCCGAGGAAACATAAAAAGGGAACAAGTTCCTGTCTGCAACCTTTTTCACTGCTGAGTTTCCCCAAGAAATGGATGACTTAGTATCAGGGCACAGCTGACAACCTGGACCTGCCCTTCAGGATGCATGCTGACCGCAGAGTGTGTACACATGCTGTATGTCTGCAGGTGAAGGCGGTGTGTGGCTGCATGCCGCCTGCGTGCGTCAAACAGCTCTATTTGAGGTGGCAGGCACAGGTGCTCTAACGGCATGGCAGGCTCCAGCAGGTTATTGGCCGACAGATGGAGCGGAAGGGGGACAGGGACGACTGTAGGGGGGAGGAGGGGGGAGTTAGAGGAGAGAGTGAGGCGAGGGGGAGGCACGGCCGCTGTTGGGGTGGGGATTTGCCAGGAGACAACTGGCACAGTGAAAGATTTTCAAACAGTCTGCGTGAGCTGAGCTTTGTCCCGCCCAATGAAACCAGTGCTGTCTGTCAGAAGCATGATTACCGGTTATGTAAGCAGAAGCATGGATGCATTTTATTAACCTGACATTTAAAGAAATATACATGAAACGTTTTCATATTGAATGAAATGATTGAATGTATTTATTTCTATAAACGCTACAGCAGCAGCACAGTCAGGAGGACTTACTTCCTTACAATTAGGTTTAAAAAAAAAAAAAGTGTCTGGAACTGGATATTTTTAAATCTAATTACTAAAATATTCTTCTTTGACTAAAACTAGAATAAAATAGTTATGGTTGGTTAAAATGAGACTAAAATGCTCAGACTTTTTATCAAACAAAATGTGACTTATACAAATGTATGTGGTTGAAAATATCTAATAATAAAGAAAAACATTTCCCAAATTGCGATTAATAAAGTACATCTTATCCTATCTTTATTTTATCTTAACAAGTACACACTGGAATATAAAAAAGCTTTTAAAAAAAGCCCTCAAAGTCACACTGAGTCTCACTTTAAGACAACATACCAATGCTGGTGGCACTTTTGGAGTAGCAGGAGGAACACTGCTTTTAAGACTGCATCATGCATCATCACCATTTAAGAATATTAAGTTATGTAATTACCATTTGCCTCTCTGACAACGTTCTGCTTGACTAGCAATGTTAGGTCCCCTGGATGACAATTAATCACATCTTTGCCAATCATGGCAGTGGCAGCTGGGTGACTCACAAAACCCTGCAATGTTGACAGCATTGTGCAGTCAGATGAAAAAAAAAAAAATACCATCATTAATATTAATACAGAAAAGAGTAGGAATAGGGTGTGGGAAAACAGGGATGTCGGAGGTTGGGCAAATCAGCTCTTATCGAGTTTAATACTATGGCCCCTCTGTAGGACTCATATTTTCCATTAATCTGCACCGCATGAATACTAATGGCCCCGGTGGCTTAATGGCCCTGCCCAAATCCCTGTATTTGATTTCCACTTCTCAAAGTGACCTTTTCCCCATGCTAATGGGCTTACCTGTGCTACATCATGTTGGAGCATGAGAAGGGATGGCTCCACTTCGCCATCTCAGCTCATTCTGTTTAAAGGAGACGTCCACATGTTAGCCTGACACTTGAGTGACCAGACACACAAAACACTCACAGGTCTGACACCGACTGCCCCACCCTTTTTATCTCGTTTAGCAGCATATTATGAAAAGCTAGGAAGCAGCCACGCTATAATGACCCGATATATTCCATTCATGGAGAGCTGGAAAGACATTGGGTAGCTTTCATTCCTTTAGTTGGAAAGTATCACCTTGTCAGGAAAGGATTCAGCTCATTTCAAACAAATATTTCAAAAAAACATATCATTATTAACACTTAAGCTCTAGACAGATTTTTGATTGATTTAAATACAATAAAGGGAATAAAAGAAGAACATTATCCAACTTTTCTTCATGGTCTTTTTGCTATAGATTGTTCTGGTATATACTGGCTCGATGCTTCCCACTGGCAGCCCTGATGGACGTTGTTTATCGCCTGTTTTTTTATAAATAGCTCACAATGCGCCCTTCTTTGTTCCTTGTTGTGTTTGTTTGCCGCTGATATACCGCTGTTCTTTGCATATTCAATTAGTTGATTCATTTGTGTTGCATGCAAACAGACATGCGATGCCTTACAAGGTTATGCACAAACAAGCTCTAGATGCACTTTACAATTCTAATGAACTCATCTCTTCCCTCTTTCTCTCTTCTAAAACCTGAACATACATCCAGTTTGCAGATTGCGCTTCTGACCCACATCGTAATTGATACAATATCTATTGCAGTCTTCTGTCAATACATGGATCATGAGCAGAATTTATATTCTTCGTAGTAAAGTATTCGATTTACTTGGCCGTGGATTCCCTCCGAGCTATGTATGGAACCTTTATCCGCTTAGCGTTAAATCACATTTCTATATTAAAAAGTAATGTTTATTGCATTAGTCCTAATGTTTCTCTTCAACAGCACAAACATTGGCACCATCTTCATCCTTCCCAGCAGGAGTAATTGAGCTACTGTCTCAAGAATTAGGTGTCATTACTTTATCTTTTTGTAGTTAAGTGACAGTGTACAGTCAGTCAGCCTCTATCCTCTTAGAAACAATCAAACTGCCTCCCAGACATTACTGGTGTGGGCTAGATGGGATTATCCGCAGATTAAGGTTGGCAGTTAGCGGATGCTGCTGGTGGGGGTGTGGGGGGTGTGGGGGGCAGTTGTGGGGACCCTGAGATGAAGGCAAACAGAGCTCGGGGTCCAGATAAGATTGGACAGGTCAGCTGCAGTTGGGTGCTGGGGTTAAATCCCCCGGGGGGAGAGGCCTGTCCACACTGATAGATGTTTGTTCAGAGACACATGGACTTTAGTGAGGGCTGATGGAAGTACGCACGCACGCACGCACGCACGCACGCACGCACGCACGCACGCACGCACGCACGCACGCACGCACGCACGCACGCACGCACGCACGCACGCACGCACGCACGCACGCACGCACGCACGCACGCACGCACGCACGCACACACACACACACACACACACACACGCCTAATGACTTACGGACATTCCCCTTGCTCTCATGTTTATAAACTTTCATGGAATCCCAATAACCAAAATGGACTCCCCCTAACATGCTATGACCTCAGAGCTAAGTGGCCAGCACCCTGCCTTTTTCATATAGTGATGTCCTATTGAACATTTGCCATGCTTTTGTTTAAGGGTAGGGCCACATTGACGCCTCAGGTTTAATTCCCCAGTTTGGCAGAGGCATGCAGTCTGTTCTTCTTCTCTTTCTTCCGGTTGTTGCCTCTTTTGAATGACGAATACACACTACCGCCGCCTGCTGGTAAGGAGAGTTATTGCCACTCACGCATGCACAGTTCGTATGTGCTCGGCTGAAGTCTTTGCGGTGTGCTCCAGTGGCCAAGACGCAGGAGAACACGGCGACGCAACAGTCGGCGTCGGCGAGTTCTCTGGTGACTGCCTGGTGTGTCAGGGCCTTTACACCTTGGGGGGGGGGGGGGGGGGGGCATGCCTCTTGTTAACCAAATGACACAAATGCATCCCCCCACATCCCTTGTGGTGTGAGTTGAATATGTTAGTCTAGTCTGCCTGACCCATTGATCCGTTATCTGACTGAGGTTTTATGGCGGGTTTTTTTTCCTGACAGAAAGGGCTGTCAGGACACTGGGGAGCGCTTCATTTCAGCACTTCATCAAAAAAAAAAGCCCTCCCACTTTGTTTCCATGACAACTATATTTCGATAACATATCATCATTGTAAACACCGTTGAACGATATAGACTACTCTATTTTCCTTTTATTCTTAGTTTTTTAGTGCTACTATCTGTTTGACCTTATTTCTTTTAAATATTAGATTAACAGGACAATTGCGTTAGAAGTTGGGCGATTTTACAAATAGAAGCTTTCGTCTGTTTTACCATTCACATATTCATATATAGTACCAGTAAGCAGTATTTTAATCCACTGTACAGTATTCATTTATACATTCTGTTTTATATTATTCTATCTTTTTACGTTTTCTTAATCCTGCACCACTTTTCTATTGCACTATTTTGTTGCACTATTTTAATGTATTTTCTTATCTGTTTAGCATATCGGATGTTGCATTGTTGAAGAAGCCTGACACTGATTTCCGTTGCCCAAACAACCCTGTAACTATAGTGACAGGTCTTTGAATCCTTAGCTGTGTATTGATAACTATGCGGCGCTGTCCTTGGTGCTGAAGTGGCTGAGTGATTTGTAATTGCGACTATTTCCCACTTTTCTGTCAGTTTCTACACTAAGTAGATCTTCGTGTTGGGCGGTGGTGTTCTGGTGAGCCAAAAATAAAGTCTGCCCTCCCTGTTGAAAATAAACAAAGCGTTGCTAAGTCACATAAGTGTCTTAAATGGTAATATAAACACATTTTCAGTGTTTACTTCTTACCGAGTGTGTGTAGGAAGTTTCAGAGATGATCTCTACATACCCTGGTCATGTCCCAGCAACTCTTGAATGATTCCAGGAGCATTTCCTTCCCAATGCATGCTATTCTTGACCCCTGTCACCCGGCTTGGAGCTGTGGGACTCTTATAGAGGTGTGTCATCAGGAAACCTACTCTTGGCCTCCTCTGTCTCCGGTTGTCAAACGGCAGGGCTGTGCAGGTGTCAGAACCCCAGGGTCTGTCAGTGACGGAGCTGTGTGAGCCCCTTTAGTCCCCGCAGGCTTCAACCCGGGGTGAAAAGGGTCAAAAAAAGCTCCCCGTGCACCACTCCCCCTCCTCTCTAAATGGATCCCCTTTAGGGACTCTCAAGGGATCCTTCATTTCCTGGCCTGGTAATAGAATGTAAGTAGGAAGTTGGATGGATGGGCTGCGGCATTGACAGGATGGGCTAGGGCGTATTTATGACGGCAGTCGAAAATGCGGTCCTTTACAATGCAGCGATCGTCTCAAGATGCCTGCATTTATGTGTAGGATGTAAAGATATATCGCAGTCAAACAAATTTGCTCACTCAATATTAAAAATCAGATGATATCCTTTATGCCGGCTCTCTCTATTTCTTAAAGGTCCCAAGTCATGGCCATTTCTACTGATCATATTTCCATTGTTGAGGTCTACTAGAATAGATTGTGCAATTTTCCAAACTCACATTGGTTTCTCATACAGCATCTCTGTATAGTATGTGTATTCACCAGGTATTCACTCTCTGTCCTAAACGGCGTGTTGGAGCTCCTGCCCCCCCCTCCCTGTAAGCCCAGTGTGCTCTGATTGGTCGGGACGTTGCGAGGCTCGTTGCGAGGCTCGTTGCGAGGCTCGTTGCTGCTCGCCGCTGCTGCGAGGAGCGGACAGGTTTCCGGGTCGGCGATACAGCGAGAACAAGCGAAACTCATCCTGAGCACACACAAACACTCACAGCCGAAGTAAAAACAATAAGTGTGGCTTGATATTGAGTAAGAAAAAGGTTTATAAACGCTGTGAGAATGGGTCTGCGGAGAGCATTTCTCCGCCATCCCAACTCGTCTATTAGCAGCGTTCAGGGAGCTCTATGCAAGTCAATGGGGACTCCCTGTTAGTTAGCCAAGGGATTTGAGGGTTTTTGACTCTGCAGACCGTTTACATGCATACAAAGCTACATAACACACAAGGGGATGGGTAATAACCGGAAAAGCATGACATGGGCCCTTTAAAGAAGCTGTGCCCGTCAAAGTACAAGTCTGCATATTTGTGCATTTTATTTTGTGCCTTTCTGACTATGATTTTAACATATAGTCTAAAGTTTGATATTTTACTGAGATTCTCAGGTCCGATACAATGTCTTTAGATTTCTAGTTCAATAGCGGTGCATCCAGCATGCTAGTCTGTTAGCACTATTTTGAAAATCAAGAACCATACATTTCGAATAAAATAAAACTACAATAGGAATTCAATATATCTGATTAACTTTTTTAGAAGTTGTAGTTGTGTATAGAAGTGTGTAAATGTTCACAGTACAAAGAAGATAAACACATTCAAAACGCCTTTTTGTATTTTGAAACTAGGTTAGTTAGAGCTGGAGTGTTTTCTTAAAGGCCAACAGGTTGTGGGTTAGATGCCCTTTTATACAATGTCTGGAATTTCAAAACTTGTTATGAAGGTTGTTGTTCCCCACATCAACTTGAAGTGTGCCTTTGGTAAAGAAATACCTGTAGATATATGGAGCTCTGCCTTTGCAGGATGTACAGCCTTCCTACTCTATTTCACCTCATCACCTGGTGTTGGATCTGTTGTCAAGGCACAGCCCTAGGCACATGGCAGGGTCAATAACCCCCCCCTCACCCCCCCAACCTGAACAGCAAAGCCCTCAGGCCTACACCCATCATCATCTTCATCCACTCCCCCTCCACTCATCTGCCTATTTTCTCCTCGTCTTGCTCTCTTTGTCTCCTCCACCTCTAACTGCAGTCTTCCTTTTCTGCATACCCTACTTTCAACTTTCTTTCATGTTGCCCCCCCCCACCCACCGCACACCTCTCACTCTCACTTTCTTCCCCCTCCAAGGCCAGGCTTCATCCGAGCCCCTCTCACAGCCCACTCATCCATAGGCCTCATCCATCACCATCATGCAGAAAGAGTGGGGGAGGGAGGGGAGTAGACATGCGAGAAATGACGAGAGAAGAAGGGGAAGAGACGCACGAAATCCACAAAAGTCAGATGTTGGCCTCAGACACAACGTTTTGAGTGCGGAAACAAACGGAGATATCATGACAGAGAAGGAGTGAAGAATACAGAAAGGGGTACAACTGGGACACTAGGTGGAAAAAGGGAGGCAAACATGGATATAAGAACCATTTGATGCCTTATTCTGGTCTGCTGAATCAGAATAATCATAATAATACTTTTATTTAGTATAGCACCTTTCACAGAAATACAATTCATAAAGTGCCTCACAAGAAAGAACAAAAGTTCAAATGAAGACCACAGAAACATGAATACAATAACAACGTGAGGCAGAAATGAAGGTTCACATAAAAACAAATGAGAATCAGAATCAAGTTTGTTGCCAGGTACCTTTACACATACAAGGAATTTGCTTTGGTATCTGGTGGTGCGAACATAAACAATCTAAAAGATTAAGTTGCAAAGTAGGTAAAAAGATATAAGGATAATACAAAATAAGTATTTTTAAGAAACAATTTAGCATTAAAAAAGTATTTACACCAAATTTAAATGTAACAGTACAAATAACCTTAAAGGTCACCTATTATGCAAAATCCACTTGTTCATGTCTTTTATACATCAACATGTGTCCCCTCTGTGTAAAGAGATTCTGAAAGTTTCAGGAAGAAAGACCCCCTCTCTTTTTGTCCTGATCCATTTATATAAAAACCTGTCTGAAAATGAGCTGATCAGATTTTGGCCACTTTATGATGTCACAACGATTTTTTGGCTTGTGTAACTATTAGCCAATCACCAACCAAGGTACCCCCCCCCCCCCCCCACCTTATCACCTGAATCTCCTCCGAGAGCACCATTGTGTTCTTTTTAACCAAATATCTCACAGAGGGGCGTGGGGAGTGTCTCCTTATTTTCATCTAAAGTAACAGACACAGAATCAGCGCTTTTGAAACAGGGCTGAAACAGAGGGGATTATGGGATGCTACAATGATCTGTTTGGTATTTCGAGGCCAAACACTTCAGAGACATGTTTGTATATATCTGAGAACTATAATTATGTTTATGCAAAACGGTATAATAGGGGACCTTTAAATGTAACTGTACAAATTACCTTAAAAG
The DNA here is from genome assembly GCF_902827165.1 of Trematomus bernacchii. Lineage (NCBI taxonomy): Eukaryota > Metazoa > Chordata > Actinopteri > Perciformes > Nototheniidae > Trematomus > Trematomus bernacchii. Next base: position 3,381,937 of record NW_022987685.1, read on the forward strand.
CTAAACAACTAAAACACTTAGGACAATGAGTATAATGGCAAACTACAGTGTATTATATTTTAAAGTGGAGTCAGGAATCAGGTGATCTAAGATGTGCTTGAGATTTTGGACTTCAGCTTCTTGCTTGGTCTCGGTGTTTTTGCGCTCGGGGGCTGACCTTTTGACAGGGTGCTTTCTCTTTCCTGGAACTGGCCACAGGCAAAGGCTAGCAAAATCGTCCGAGCACCAAGAGTGATAAAGATGTTCCACACAATGGCAGATACTTTCTGAAAGACGTACGATTATTTTAAAGTACTCCTACCTTGAGACACAAATTCAACAAAGTTGGTCGATGGGCGAAAAAACGAAAAGGAAATGTCTGGGAAGAGAGTTTTGTTGAAGGGGAATGAAACGGTTCCCAGCTCCTTCCTGCAGCGATGCCTGGAGGCCTAAATGTCTCGCTGACAATGTCTATATCCGTCAGTCAGAAAATAATGGGCTCTAGAAATCGACCCCCTGCGCCTTGAAACCTCAATCAGTAGAGAAGGAATTTAAACAATCTGATCAGTAATGGAGAGTCAGCCTTGATTTCTGAATCGGAGCATAGTATGTGCACTATACATATCTAAATATACATGTATGACATTATATATAGTGTTTTTTTTGTATATGCATCTGCCTAATGCAGCTCTTGTTGGATTAAGACATGACTTAAATCTTCATTCTCCTATGTTCGTATCGCAGTGGTTATAAAAATACGTCAATAACACAAAGCTATCTTGATCATGTGATGAATTACAGTGTAATCAGTGTGTTTATTAAAAAGCCCAGATGCCTTTTGGTCCACGGCTGCCTCTCTATCGCGTGTACCCCTCTTTTTTTTTTTGTCTCTGTTTTCAATCTCTTCTTTTCAGCGCCACAAATATAATTAATGGCAGAGCGCAAGGAAGCATGTTACTGGTTTATGGATTTTTGATGGTAATCTTCTGGATTAATTATGTGATATATGTGCCTTGTTAAGGTAATCGGGCTCGGGTAAATACAATGCATGAACTTTGATAGCGAACTGGCAGGCGTTTCCCCCCCCCCCTGCCTCCCTAAATCAATTTACGCCGTTCCCCGAGTCATTCCTGCATCGCTTCACACGGAGATACTGCAGGTATGAAGGTTGCACGTTTACTGAAACGGCCACAAAGAGGGTCAAATGATTACAGTGATTACAATGATAATGGCGTGGTGAAACCCGTGCAATCGCTCATCAGTTGTATTATAACAGACAGCTCGCACACCACTGTGTTTAGATGCATTTATACTGTAAATTCACACTTTCATCAACATGGAAATTGGATTCAGGGCTGGGAGAGATATCATGCACGTGTGGAACAGCCAATTCATTTGGATGAAAATGGGCTGGAGTGTGTCGGGTGTGTGTGTGTGTGTGCGTGCGCATGAGCATTTGCATATGTGTATGTAAGCTCACAGATGAGTACACAAACGGCATCTGTGTGTTTTCTGCCTGTGAGGTGAGCTGGTATGTAATGGAGGCTGGCAGAGATAGTAAAGACTGCATCGGGACTGTTGCCCCACCCCCCCCCCCCCCCCCCCCCCCCCCCCCCCCCCCCCCCGCCCAGAGCCGGCACACAGTCAATCTTCCTCGCTGCATCACTGAAAATGCCACTCAGCTACCAAGGTTGTTTAGCAAGTAAACAAGCCTCTGGCCACCATGCATCCAAAGGCGTATATTTCCCAAGGAATAATGGCCAAGCAGAGGAAGGGGGTGGGGGGGGTGAGTCGGGCACAGATCTCCCACATAGCCAGCTGATAGCTTTCACCCATCTTTCCATACATCTCTCACACCTACACACAGATAGATATATGCGCTCACACTGGCTCGGTCTCCACACACAGGTCATGGTGAGGAGGAAAAGCGAGGAGATATTTTTTGATTCTTCCCTTCCTCCAGGGTCCCTGTTGACAGCTTTGATTTGAGTGCTGTGGTGGCAGAGGTACTCCCAGGGCCTCATCTGTTCCAGTAAATCACCAAACCACATGTGTGTGTGTGTGCGGCTGAACATGTGTGTTTATGGTTTAATGTCAGTGGCCTGCTGTCTGCCGGTTTTGACATTATTTTTAAATGAAAAAGAACCACAAAGCTAAGAGAAACTGATCAATGTCTTTTTATATTTGCTCACATTTATGCAGATTTCAAAGAATTTGCCCCAGACCTTGTGATAAAAATGATTTACTCCCTTCCTTTTAACCAAATTAAGCAAGGACAAAAGTGACACAGTAACACCTCTTCACCTAATAGCAACGCACTGATGTAGATACACAAAATGGATTGAACTGACAAAGCCTATTTAGGCCAAAGCAAGCTCTCGCTGAAGCCTGAGCACGGCTGCGTGGTCCCTCAGCTGGGGACGACAGGCCCATAAATAAAACTGATACGCTGTAAAAAACAACATTTGTGGATTGCTTACTGTATAGTGTTGGGTTTTTCGCTATTGTAAGTCAAGAGGAAATCTTGCAAGCCGAAAAAAGAAAGAAAATATCCCTTTTATTGTCCGCCATTCAAGATTTCATGACATTGCTTTGAATTTAGCTGACCCTTTTACCCAAAACAGCTAACAAGTACTGCATTCAACCATGAAGAAACACACTTAAAAAAGCAACAATCCTGCAATGTTGATTTTTATTTTTGTGTTACCTCTAAAGGAATATTTCACCCCCAAAATTGTCATACAATGATTTCAAACAGACTTACCTGATCTGTTTAAGAAATATTCTTTTAAAACATGCCAATTATTGTAAACAATAAACGTATTTACATGCATTGCACCCTTAGACATGTCTGCAGTATAGAAGTGTAAGTCGCTTTTAGAATAGATAGAATTGGGAGGGATGAAACCCTCTTTAATGGTCACACATGCAGAGCACACAGCACACACAGTGAAATTTGGCCTCTGCATTTAACCCATCCTAGTACAAGGAGTCTAGTACTAGGAGCAGTGGGCAGCTATTATACAGCGCCCGGGGAGCAATGGGAGTGAGGGGGGAAGGGGGGTGTCCGGTGCCTTGCTCAAGGGCACCACGGCAGGGCAGGAGGTGAACTGGGACCTCTCCAAGTAGAAGTCCACACTCCATATTTAGGTCTGGTCGGGGACTTGAACCTGCGACCCTACGGCTCCCAGTCCAAGCCCCTACTGACTGAGCCACTGCCGGAAAATATTGTTCCCAAATCTTAAGTTTCAAATGTCTATTCATCCAATAATGTCTGTGAATGGGTGTTTACATGACGGTGTTCCCAAATAAATAGTAGAATTGTTAGCGATGGGCTTCCTTTCCCCATCTTTCTCAATCCCTTTAGTCAGTTTTTAGAACTTTGGGGTTGAAAACAACACACACACACACACACACACACACACACACACACACACACACACACACACACACACACACACACACACACACACACACACACACACACACACACACACACACACACACGAAGCAGCCCCTGCCCCAGTGGAGCTGAAGGCCATTCACACAGCTCTTGGGCTGGGCGTCCTACACACTCCGACATGGCCTAGTGGTGCGAGCCACACGTGGCTAACACCATTGTCCCATATTAATACACTATCGACCCACGCAGACATGCTTTGTCAATGGAAGGTGCCTCCACACCAGATTTTCTCTGCGCCGTATTGATGCGGGGGCACCAGAGGAAAGCAGTAATGGATACATAGTCGGCAATAAGAACCTCAGCCAAGCTTGGAGAACAGACGAAGAGGCTATTTTTATTTTTTTTTTTCCTCATCCAATAATCTTTGAGCAGCTCAGGGGTCCTATAGAAAGCCTCCCTGTTCTCCGGCCAGAAGACACAGCCGGTTGTCCACAGAGGGCTCGGGTTGCTATTACAGTTTCTAGGCATGATGGATTATTTCTTCCTGTCGCCAGCCATGCATCTAAGCCGCCATACCGATTTGGCAAATATGAATGTACATGTTTATATTTATGGGTTCAGATATAAAAAGGGGTGGGGGTGAGGGGAGGTTTATCTCAGCACTTTGCCGTCCCCCTGACGCCTTTTCCATCTGTAAATATCTGCAGACAGCAAAGTCAGGGATTTATGTGAAGGTGACAACGCCAGGACTCGCTGTCCAACTGTTTCTGCGAGGAAATAAATGAAAGGGATAACACACACATTCTGAAAAGACTGCATTTTGTCACGATAGCCAGACATATAGTAGAAACATATTTGGATACTTTGCTGTTTTATATATCATCAGTGTTACCTTACCATCATGATGCCGATGGAGACTATCAAAGCTCCTCTCATCATTATCTTTTATGGGTCAAATGATCTCTTTTATGTAGGAATATAGCATTATTTATCATTTAATATAGATTTTCTATTAATGATCTAAATCTGCTAATTATCGAGAGACAAGAGGTAAGTACAAAAATAAAACAGGAAATGGAAAACGAGGCATGACATGAAACACGGGGACTTGACTAGAGATGAAATGACATAAATAGACAGACATGACATGACGTGAAAGAACATGAAAAGACAGACATAACACATAAACATAACTAACACATTTAACGAGACACAACACTTGCCTCAATGTTTAACAGTAGCGGTGTGTGTGACTTCCTCAGTGACCCATAATGTTGGTTTGGACGTAAAACACAGCAAGAGAGATGAGAACAGCCGGTTAGCAGGTTAGCATGCAGCTCTGAGAGACAAGCAGCCATGTTGCCGCACAGATACAAGAATCGGAAAATAGCTTAATGCATACATAAGCATGTCTGTATGACGGCCGCTCAGCGATACATGCTGACGGGGAGAGGTCAGCGTGCTGCAGGTTAGCACCGAGTCACGGTCTACGGGGACGAGAGGTGAAGCCCCCCGAGCGCTGACCTAAAAGCTTCAGGTGGCTTACGTTTGCACCCTGCTTTTTACTGCTGCTGCAGGACAGATCACTCGAGGGATGGATGGGTGAACAGCGGAAAGAGCCGACAATTTCATTTCCCATCTGCCATGTTAGTGCAGCATCAGCAAGCGTTTCATTCCCTAACCTATTTTGGTCTGTATTCCAACTTCTGCCGGGTCTCTCCCCATATCAGCACGTTTCAATCAGTGTAAACTGAGGTGAGGCGGGGGTTGCGAGATGGGGCAGGTGGCGTTTAGCCCCCATGCGGCGTCACCCATCAGACCTTTCTCTTAATCTGAAAGGCCGAGTGATGAGTCAGCATGAGTGGTGCGAGGCGTTGGGAGTGAGAGGTCCAGCTTATCGGGGTGTCAGCCAGCAGCTGGAGCCTCCATGCTGAGAGAGACCCCTCACAGGCATCATGGGAAAGGATTGGCTTCATTAAAACATCCCAGGATTGGGTAACGTCACTGGTTCAGCCGATAAACCAGCCGAGGCCAACTGTGGAGATGTGATAAATGTTCAACAACTCTACTGTAAAGGAGGGCTATTTTAAAGATGTTATGCTAGGAATGTGACATCTTTCTGCAAACAGGAAGTGTGCAGTTAAGTCCAAAAAGAATGGACTGTCTGGGGTTAGATTTGTCTCAATAATATTTGTGTGAACATACAAATAATTTGTGTGTAAATGTGTGATATATAAATGTAAAACACCTTCCACGAATGCAGTCAAAGGATTTGCAAACTCACAAAAGAAATGTGCAAATGTAAAAACGGATCTGCAAATACGCAACATATTTTAGAGTTCCACAAGCGCATTTTTGTGAGTTTGCAAATCTTTTGAATGCATTTGTGGAAGGTGTTTAACACACATTTACACATAAATTGTTTTTATGTTCACACAAATATTATTGAGACAAATCTAACCCCATAGGACTGTTTGGGTTGTGCAGAAGTATTTAGTAGAAGTTTATGTTTCACAATAAATTCAATCTCCTTAATGCAATAATTTCCAGCACCGGAGCATCATTACCATTGGGGCAAATTGATACACAGTCCAGGCGAATTGGTGCGGATACAAGGGAAATAAAGTCCCGCTAACAGACAGCAGCTTCATTTCCCCCGCCTGCTCGGGCCTAGGAACCTGAGTTTTGCACGTGGCGTGGGGGGAAATGTACTGCTTTGTGAGACTAACCAAGCGCGCTCCTCCTAATTTGTATCGGCTCAGATTTGTTTTTGTTTTGGCGTCATCTTTATTTTTTATTGCAAATTACACAGCGCCCCGAGTAATCTGGTGGGTCCGCTGAATGCTAATGAGCCTCGCGCAGGACTTACTGTTCTGGGAATACGAGCCGGATGTTTATGATTATTGGAACTTTTTCTCTCAGTCAATGTTTTTTCGCCCTCTATCTCTCTTCTGTTTTCCCTGCTCTGATGAGCTTCCTGATCATCATAAATCTCGAGCCAGTAGCTTCCCCTGAGCAAAGCTACTGATCTGCTGTACCTCCCATGCAGACGTTTTTTTATTTGTAAAAGGGGAAAAGCTTCAGAGAGTGTCAGAGAAAGGTCAAGATATTTTCATTCGAAACAAATCTGCCACAAAAAGGAAATTAAATATATTTTGATGCGCACTATGGTTGACTTGAGCTAAATAACAATGCACTGTGTCCCTACAATGTGTCAGGTTGTGATGAAATATAGTTTGAATTTCCTGCTTATTGGAAATGAGTTTGTTGGATAACTTTTTAACTTCCTCGAGCTATATCCTCCTCCATCACAGAGGCAATTCTGTGGCTATGGCTGGGTTTTAAAGAGGAACACTTAATGCCATTAAATCAGTAGACCAATTTTAAATGCTGGGGACTAATCAAATGATTCCAGAAACTTGTCAAGGTTACGTGGACAGATGCAAAGCTAAATTAAATTTCACACAGTGGCTGCTTGAAGGAAGATTGAAAAGCACTAAATAGAGTTCATCTCACATTCAGCTGCTATAATTATCTGTGTTTCTCTTACTACACTCACTCTGATATAGTCTGTCCCTATTTGAAATACAAATCTCCCTTTGGTTTCTTTACATGACACAAGGTTTACCTCTCTGACAACTAGATGTTTGGATATTAAAGGGGACCTATCATGCAAAATGCACTTTTGTACGTCTTTTATACATGAATATGTGTCCCCGGTGTTCCAGGGAACTCACCAAGTGTCAGAAAACACAACCCTCTCTATTTTCCTCCATACCCAAATCCAGAGTTGGGTGTAACGCGTTACTGTAATAATATTACTTTTGTCGGTAACGGAGTAGTGTAACGCGTTACTTTTATAATTCAGTAATCACACTACAGTTACTAACATTGCCCCGACACGCGTTACTTCGTTACTTTTATAAAATCAGTCATAATCACACTGACAGACAAGAGGGGTTTCCGCCGCAGGTTTATATGTACATAATCTGCGCGACTTGCGCGTCCACATCTCCACGTGCAGTGCTGCATAAACATGGCTGAGTCAGCGATAACTTTCGAGGGGTGGAGGTATGCCCATTATTTTGAGTTCGTCCGAAGAATAGACAGGAATGTGACGGTGAGGTGCAAACTGTGTCCAGGCCAGAAGCTGTTATCCACTGCTGCAAACACCACGTCAAACCTCAACAAACACCTGCAAAGAACACATGCTAAGGTGAAGCTAATAGCTAAGGACCGGACCCCCGAACCCAGAGTGAGGATGTTGTGAGTCGCCGCCGCCGACTCCGAAGCGGCACAAATTAGAATTTGGAGGACCGGTAACCAAAGCAGAGATGGACAGGCTTGGAGCATCCTTCATAGTAGAGGTAATGTTGCCCATTTGCACAGTGGAATCACCATCGCATCGTTCAGAGATATATTGCGCAAAATACAGATAGCAGGAGACAGAGGACAGCCATAGTCAGAGCTATCTGGATCAGTCTTATGCGACAATGGAAACTGAACTAAAGAGAACATTTGAAACTTTAGCAGTCTGCGTGATCTGCCTGTAGGGAGGGGCGGGCCGGCCCTGCGAGTAAAGTAACGAGTAAAGTAACGAGTTACTTTATGTAGCAGCGACGTGCAGTCAGTGGAGGCAGGGGAGGCAGAGCCTCACCTGTCATACTCCAATGTAACGGAAAAACAACTAAAGAAAAACGAAATAGTAATAATAATAAAATGTCTCCACTAATCTGTGTTGTAAGTGTGATTTATGTATGATTCTAATCGCTTTTTATAGTCAAAATCAGCAAATTTGCCGAGCTCCGCTACGGGAGCGATGACAAGTGAGGCAGGGGCGTGCTCTGCCTCTCGTAAGCCCACAGTAACTTGCTGGAGCGGGCACTAATGCAGCGCGGGCACTTATTTTGTGAGCGCGCTCAAGCCATTTACTGTGGGCTGAGTTGAGGCACAGATGAGATCTGCCTCACCTCAGAATGCGTCACCCCACAGAAACTGGCTGGAAAGCGGGCCCTAAGCGCATGCCTGTTACCATCTCACTGTAGGTCACCAATGTAATGTTTGTAGATCCCTTTATTACATTTATCCTCGCCATCCATAGTCTCTAAATAACTTATTTCACGTATATATGATATTTAGGCTCGCTGGTATCAACGGCAATGAAAATGCACCAGGGGAGGCAGCCATAACCTCTGCCGCACTGAAGGGGGCGCACGTGAGCCCACAGGTTCTTGTTGCTACTGTAATTCTACGCAGAGACGGTAGACGTAACAACAAACTAGACTTTTGAAACTACAGGAAGATAAGGAGGACTTTTACAAAAAAGTAATAGAGATTGTTGTCCAGAAGGATAGCATGGACTTCATCTTCAAGTCAAGGTAAGACCACATTTGTAATGAAAATGGGATCTTACTAAGAAAGAACAATCCAATATTTAGATTTTGGGTATCCTTTTGTTGAACAGTCTGTTTAAAATGAATCGAAGCATCAGACTAAAAAAGCTTTTGAAAATAACCGAATATTTCGATTAAGGTCAAAATATAATATTTGTAAATCTGACTCAGTGCCTCACCAGCCATGAACCTCACCGCACGTCACTGGTAGAGAGTAACGAAGTAGTGTAATATATTACTTTTTTTTAAAGTAATATGTAATATGTAATATATTACTTTTTTTTTTAGTAACGACCCCATCTCTGCCCAAATCTCTAAAAAAGGGGCTGCAACGGATCTGATACAGACTGATCCAGATTTGAACACTTCTATGACGTCAGGAAAGTGGCGCTACGGCTATTGGGCCAACTCCACCAATCAGGAGGAGACAGCCACGGCCATTGCCGTTCGAAAGCGCTGGAGACGCTGTAGTACATATGCCAGGCCTGTAGGTGGTGCTGTTCTCACAGAATCAGCCCTTGCTAAAAAAGTGCAAATTGAGCGAAATGAGGCATGGCTAAAATGCATAATCTGTTTGGTATTTAAAAAAAAAAGTATAAATATGCCTTATATAGGTATGGTCCTACACTATATTATTATAATATAGCATGATAGGTCCACTTTAAATAACAACAAGATACATTTCTAATGAAACGCTGTAATGCTGTGAGATGGAAACCAGTTTAATATGATTGAATCCAGCTGTGGGCTTGGAATTGAAGTTTATTTTTAGTAAATGCATTTAAAAACCACAAAGGCTCACAGTAAACATTGGCTGTGTAACTGTTTATCTAGTCAAAAAGGAAAATTGATGTTCATTTTTAATTTTTCTGCAGATAAGGTGTTTTTATCTGTTTTGTTTTCCCCAAAGTCATTCCACCAGGTTGCCTAATCAGACCGGAAAATTACGAATATTGCAAATATTAAGGAAATATTGTTCATGCAAAATGCTAAAAGAAGTTCGCTTAGCTTCCACAGACTCCCCCCAAGAAAAGCCTTTTATAACACAGCTTTAAATAATCATCTGCATTTGTCATATCTTATTAGTACACTTGAACAGAAATGAGCCGTTGTTAATGTTTTTAGTAGCACCTGTGCTCTTCTGAATAAGTGAAAATGCATGCTGTAAAAAAGGCCTAGCTTCCCTCTACCTAAGCGTATTACTGCTTGGCTGTTCTCCAATTTGAATCTCACACAGCTGTACAGCTTGTACAGTACTAAAACTTTTCTCACTTATCCTTGACTTTGTTGGTCTTCTCCTATTTCTCCCTGTCTTGACGTATAACAGTAAGGTACAGAGTTCAAATCCTCCCTGAGGCTTGTCATCGCCAATAATACTGTATTTGTTGTGTTCACAAAGTGGAAAGAAAAAGGTATAGCTTATCACACTGGGTGACACCACCAAACGAAGCAGGTGACACAGGTTTCAAATCAGTCTGTGAGATTAGAAGCTTCTGAAATGTTAATCTGTGGAAAAACCAACGGCAGTCGGTCATGTGGGGGGAAGAAATCGCGCTGAAGGTAAGCAGAGTTTGTTTGAATGAGATACAAAAAAGTCCTGCTGCTATTTTACATTGCAGGCATGCATGTGTAAATATGCGTGTGTGTGAGATTATGTGTCATTGCGCTTCCACACGTCATTAGCATGCATAGGAATGTGACTGATGACTTTCATTAACGGCAGTGAGCAAGGATTAGGCCCCCTCCAGTGTTGCCTGCTTTCACCTTTACTTTCCTCTAATGATTTTCTCCCTGCATCCTTTCCTCAAGGTTGACCCTGTCACTCCAACGGCCTCCTCTTCTCCACGTACACACACTCAACTCTCACACACACTGGCACAAACATTATGCAGGGATCCAAATAAGGCATGCTAGTGTGTGTTTGTGTGTGTGTTTTGTTAGGTAAACAAAGCCTGGCTCCTTTTATTATCAATGAAGCATAACCAAATCAATTTATAAACAGCCTTATCTGCTCACAGGAACGCGGGTAGCCCAGGAGCGATTAACTCCCAACAGCCGTTAACTCTTTGCATACAAAACTACCATCGCTAAGCTATTTAAGCGATAGGGAAATGTGGGACGGAGAAGAGGACTGAACTTCATTTGTCCTCTCGTGTGTGTGTGTGTGCAGTTGTTGTAGGTAAATGCAAAGAGGTATACGCAGAGAGAGAGAGAGAGAGAGAGAGGGGAGAGGACGTGTGAGCAAGAGTAGAGGAGTGGTCGGGGTGGTGGGGGTAGGGCGGTGGGAGTGAATTTCAACATGTCATTTCTGAAATTGAGTTTTGATAACTGACAATTTGTTCAGCTAGTGAAATGTCAAGAGTCCAAAAAGATTGATGAAGTGCATAATAGATGTCTCAGATTGACTCTCTGCTGTGGGCTTGAGTCCCACGCACGCATCAGACCACCGAAACGATACAGAAATGAGATTGCACACATGCATAAACACACACACACACACACACACACACACACACACACACGACTGCTGAAGAGCACCTCTGCTATGGAGACTGGTCCACGGCAATTTAGTTGGGGTAGCTGTGATTTCTGCATGAACACCAAAGTGTCATTCAAACCAGGTCGGCCACTTGTACATTTATTAGGAGGCTGACTTGTTGTAATGGTCTATGTCACGATGTGAATGAGAGCACATTAAGGTAAGCTGTATTTTCCTGACTACCACTAATGTGATTTGCATAATATTCATGCTACCAAACACTGATCTCCCACTGGTTATACAGTCGACAACTCGTATTTCCAACACGCATTACAGCGCTCATACAGAGGTGCACCAGTCAGAGCATTGGGATTCTCTCGCTCCTAGATATCTCAGTTTTACAGAACACAGCCATTAGTCGAGTTTCCCGTCCAACAGAACAGTCGTTTGCGGTATCAACACCCACAGACTCTGTGTGTGCAAAGTGTGTCGGTGTACTGTATATGTGACAGCTCCAGCAGACTGATCTCCAAACTTACTGTGGTTTCTCTGCTTTTCTTCCACTTTTCACTCACTTCCTGTCTGTGAAAAGGCTTACCTCTCAGAATAACCCCATTCTTTTTGCTCATGTCGAAACATACACATCGTGCAGGCATAGCTTCACCTCAGTTTCAGTCCCCTATAGACTGAAAGATGTGTGTCTTTCTAAAGACTTTGTATGCTTTTCTGCAGCATTTGCTGTAAACAAGAACTACAGTAGAGTGCATACTGTAGGGGCATAAAGTCTCCAATTCTAGCAAAAGAACGGTGTGTTTACTTGTGGCAGAATTCTGAATAAACTAAATATATAGACTGTTAACTTGTTAATCAAATCTTTAAAGCAAGAGGCTCAAAAAAGCACGTTGTAAGAGGTAATCTGGCTTTTTTTTGTGGCAATAGGCGCTTTCACACCAAGTACTTTGCCGTACTTAGTTCCCAGTACTTAGTTCATCAGAACTTTTTAGTTCCGATGAACTAAAGAGTAGATCGCGTTCACACCGGAATAAGTCCCTGAGGGAGGATTAGACAAATGAAGCCGCTTCTTCTTCTTCTTCTGCTTTGGGTTTACTGGCAGGCCGCAAACAACTTCACGGCGTACACTGCCACCCGAAGTCCCCTGCCGGAAGTCCCCCGGAGTCAGTAGAAGCTGCTAGGACTCCCAGCTGCTTCTACTGAAGCCTTCCGAGTAAATCGCCAGAACGCCGACACCTCCTCATCACTCCACCGCTCCCATGTTTGTTTTTTTGTGTTGCCATAAGTTAGTCTCTCTCCGTTGGTGCACTGGGCTAATGCTAATGCTAATAATGCTAATGCCAGCAAATACAATGGTGGCTTCACAAAACTTTTCCGAGTTGTACGGGGCGTGGTTTGCAATTCGCCCAGCCAATCAGAAATTGGAACCTTTTTCTCCCATGAAAGCACCTGCTCTCTAGCAAGGACTAAAAAGGGGGTGAAAAGGTTGTCATGAACTAAGTTCTAGTTCCGGATTTTTTTGGTGTGAACGCAACATTTCAAGAACTATCGGAACTATACTGGGAAAAGTACTCCGGTGTGAAAGCGTTAAGTCTTCAAGATTAAAGGTGACTGTAAAAGGACTTGCGTTCTGTTTTGGAGAATAGCTGTATGTCATCTGCATAATGTATCTAGCTACTGTATTTATATTAAGGTGATGCATGTTTTTAAGTAGGATGAGTTCCAACAGATCTTCAAAAACACCATTCTGTATTGCATACTCACTGAGATTGCGTTTGACATCCTCATTAAGAAATTACCAGATTGATTTCAGACTTAGATATGTTTCCTGTTCGATCAAAACAAGTCAAACCTAAGAATTGAACTTTATTTATGTGCCATGTATCCTGTAAATGCTGTGATACTTGTAATGGAGCAGGGCATATAACTATAAAACAGATAAAAAGGGACTTCCATTGAGATGAATGGAGTTGTTTTTACACCATTTCCTCAAAAAAAATGGGAGTTTAAGAATCGCCACTAAATCAGCAGACTTGTTTTTTGGCAGTGCTGTTCAGGCTTTGGCAGAAGTATAATTTGTAGCCCTCAGCCACTCATTTGGTCCCCTAAATCCCTTCTCTTTGTTTTTATAGTGACAACCTCACATCCTATTAAAAGGCTCTCATGCTTATGCAGAAACACATTATGATATGTGTTGGAAGCCTTGTAAGTATAATCATAAATGATGCTGCATAGGATAAGTGGCTCCAAAGCTCTCTTAATACATGCATCACTGTCGACACTGCATATGTCACAATTATCCGCTATTGATAATTCATGACACTCAGTAACTCTTAATTTAAACGTTCTGAAATTTCAATGTAGGCGGACTGCAGTAGCTTTACAAATCCTAGCGAGTTATATCAAAAAGTGCTGTAGGAGGTTTTCCAAATCCCTGAGCTCACAGGAATGAGCCAAGACATCTCTCTTTTGTATTTGTCTAGCTCAAGGGTGTGACTTACAAAGGTCATGTGTGTCATTAAAATGAAGCCATCAATAGATGAGATATTTTCACAAAGGTGACACTGCCATCCCTGCGTAATTAGTCTCATTTTTATAGCGAGCAGGTCACTTAAAAGTCAATTCCAATGATCACGACAATGAATCTTTACACCAGGTGAGATAAAGCTGTTATGCTGCGGGTACGAATCCCCCAGTGCACGACACGGCGAGCCGCAGTAATGCCTGCCTTTAGGAAGAGGTCCAACTTTTGCTGTTATCTTTGGGTGTCCTCTGCGAGTCGTGGGGATGCAGCGCACCAATAAGCCTTAAGGATATTGGGAGCCGTCCAGGAAATATATCTGACATAACAAAGGAGTTTTGAAGAGCAAAAGCAAACGGCCTTGAAGACATTTTCTTTATTATTGAGTCATAAACTATATGCATAAGTCACTTTAGCTGTTGGCAAATCAACACACGATGTAAAATTGTACATCAGCATAAGACAAAAAGTAATGTTATTCTCTGTGTTTGGCTTCTCCTCTGTTTGCATCATGTGGGCGCTGCAGCCGCTCTCTGCAATCATTGCAACTGCTTCTAAAATGTGTAACTAAATACTGCTCAGAGCAACATGTTAGCAGCGTTACCCTCATTTACACACATTAACCAGCTCAAACTTAAAAAATATAGTAGCAGGCTGTTTGATTTCACATCTATTTTGCCTACTGTCCTTAAAGAAAAGTTCAATATTTTGAGAAATATATATTACTAGTTGTACACATAACCTTCCATGAAACCACAATGTTTTTATTTTACACTTTAGATTGATCACTTACTAAAAGGAGTGAGATTAAGAGCTGCATTTGGTTAGCTTTTTGGAGCCAGGTTAGCTGTTTTCACCGGTTTCAGTGGTGTGCTAAGGTATTAACAGATCATTTGGCATTACATGCGTATAGATAACATGAGTATTCAACTATTTTAGAGCCATAATTGTACATTATGTGCTTTGTTCCAATGCAGCATTTTACACACTTGGACACTTCATGAGCCCTTGTTTGCAAAACCACTGATTGATGACACCAATTTGTATTATTGTTACTTGAAGGCAACTGAAAAGCAACATAAAATATATATTTTCTATCCGTAAAAGTATAAAAAGCCCTAGAATATACCGCTTCTGTGCGTAGTGGTGGCTGTTTACTCTTTGTTAATTCTTCAGCATTGAATGGAGTTTCCCTTTGATTATAATGTAGGCCAGTGAGAGCTGAGCTTCTCTGTAAGGCCTCGGTGTAGCCCCCTGATTTGTTCTGCTGTATGCAGAGTGTATCTCCTGCGTAAACACACCATTAGAGTTTAGAGCGGAGGGGCTTGTGCAGCTTCTCTTATCTGCCAAGGATGCCTCTGATGGCTCCTGATTGAAATGCCAGCTCTGAAGTTCTGTGCTCAGCCGCACGTGTAAACGCTGCAACAGAATGTAACTTATTCCCTCAAAGCGCTTGTTTTCTCTCCCCAGGCAACTGGAGATTAGTTAGTTCAAATTCTGGACGGATGCTTTTTGAAGAAAGCCGTTTTCGGGAAGATGCGCATGGAAAACTGGCAAGCAAGCATTAATATGTATAATTAATTTGTTATCCACATATTTGAGCAACGGAGGGAGAGGCGCAGGCTGAATTCTGAGCCGGTGCTCGCAGGAACCCAGGGACAGCATGTGGATCATTTCTAACTTTTACATTCCAATTCAATTTGCTCAACTGGAATTATCTGGCTCCCCTTCTTGCTGGAGATTAATTCAGTTTCCTTGTTGTTCATTTCTAAGTTTAATAACATAACCCAAAGGTATTTCTTTTTTCAGTCAACACAGAACATTTTCATGAGCCGTCTCTGAATTCTCTGTTATTTCTGTCTCCTTGTTGATTTCAAATTCTGCATTCCCCATACGTGAATATATTAGAAATTCCCATTCTGCGATCATCACTATGTTCTCGGCCATCAGCCAGAACTATCTGAATCAGCCTCTGGAGCAGGAAACAATGATTTTATCTAAATTCATCATCACTCTTTTTTAAAGGTGTCCTATTATACTATTTTAGGCATATATTATAGGTCTCAGATATATAAAAAAACATGTCTATGAAGTGTTTTGCTCAAAATACCAAACAGATCACCCATTCTAGCCATGCCTCATACCCCTCTATTTCAGCCCTGTTAGAGAAGTGCTGATTCTGGGTCCGTAGCTTTAAAAAAAAAAGGAGGGGGGGTGGGGAGCTTACATGCTCATACAGGAGAATTCTACCGGCAGATACTCAACTAAATGCTGCCGAGATTAAATGGCATATTATGTTCAAAACCACATCAAGGATTATTTCTGAAACACGATGGAGCTCAAATGCTTTCTCTCTTGCGGGTTTACCACAAGGTGAGTTCCTTTTTTATGTCCTGCTTTTTTACACATGTACTCTCTCCAGCACAGCGTTAGCTCTGAGTGTTAGCGATGCTTGCTAATGTAAACACTGACCATATTACTTCCAAAACACGTTGCGCATTGTTTCTGATACAGCAACGTTTCTGATAGGGGCGTGGTCGTAAAGCCAGACCACATTTTTTGTAATGTCGTCATGACCGCAGCAAATCTGGATCAGCTCCGTTGTTCCCCCGTTGTTAGAGATGTGGGTACGGAGGAAAAGAGAGAGGGTTGTATTTTCTGACACTTTGTGAGTTTCCTTACACAACGGGGACTCATATTTATGTTTAAAAGACATCAAAATAGGTCACCTTTAAGGGAACAAGCCCAGACAGTAGACACAAAAACCTACAAATGCTCCCAAAAGGAAACATTACCGATGGCACTTCTGCATCTGTTCTGCCTTGTCCTCTCAATCAGGATCAATTTGACACCTGCTTGTTGCACCGTGTTTCCACAGAGGGATTCACAGAGCCAGTTCCCAGGTGTCTTCAGGCCTCGAACGCCAGCCGCCGTTTGTCTCACAGGTGACTTGAAGCGTGCCGGGGTCGCCGTTCCCTTCTCTGCCACCCCCTCATCAGGATAATTAAGCTTTCTCAGCCTGCTGCACACAAATGGGGAATTTCGCCTGCCCCTCCAAGTTGTGGAGATAGTCTGCAAATTGCCTCTGATTCGCCACCTGATTGTGCTATGATTATGTTGTCACTGGATGCTGTGATTATGATGGCCCGTAATTGCTGGTGTGCATTAGCTGCTGCACAACGCCCCCCCATCTCTCTGTCTACCTGTCTATGTATCTATCGACCTCCTTTCTGTCTACAAGTCGCTTTCTCTCCCTCTCTGTGTCACCACTCCGCCTCAATTTCTTTTCGTTTCTTCACTAATTCAGACAAAAACACAACTTTCCTGTGAAATACTTTGTCGTTGTTTCGATGCGAGTTTGTAGGCTTTTTCTCTGACATAAACACATGCATTTTGTGCTTCTAGCATGTACATATTTTTCCTAATTTCTTTATAATAAATGCATTCATTCTTGAGAATAGATGCTGTGATGTTGATAAGCATTGAGGCCTGCACATTACCTAGAGTTGCCCTTTCTCACATGTAGCAAACAGCAGTAGATTGTCCGTGACTTCCTGAAAATACTCGAATATTGTTTGATTTAGGCTAGCAGTGGCACCTGTGTAGAGCACAACTCTCGAAAAGGGTCATAAACAACCAAGTCTTTAGCTGTTTCTTGATTTTGTCTGTCAATTTTCCCTGATTTCGTCTCCCTAGTTGGACATTCTTTTTGTCGTTTTGGTAGAAGAACCCTCTCCGTCACCCTCAGATGTTTCCAATTTCATGCCAGCCACGAAACGTCATCAACATGTCCTCTCACTTGCCTTGAATTCTACGGACATGGACATCACAGGGACTTTGTACTTAAAAGCCGGCAGAGTGGAGTCCGTTTGATGTCTTGTCCGAATGATTTGGACATTTGCGTCTCACATTCAGCTCCTTTGGTTAATATCTAGATATTCTCAGGGTTGCAGTGCATGTTTGAAGGGGCTTTACTCCGTCAGGGCCACCTGGAAAGCAAAGACTCCTCACCAGCACCTGAGAAAATCGATCTCACTCACACGCATCATCCTTCCCCCGACACCTGGGTTATTTAACGATTCAGCCAAGGTGTGTGTTTGCGCGTGTTGTTGTGATGCAAACGCTGTTGGGGGATTGTTTTACAAGATGTGCAAACACACTTGTCCAACATGCACGCATACCAAGTGTCCCCTCATGGCACAGGATTTTCAATTTCATGAATGGCATCGAGTCACCTGCGGCAATCCAGCAGAATGTGGCACATGTTGGCGCGGGGAAGCCATTTGTTTGGGTGGTAAAACAGAGTGTTTATTTGTGCCTGTTGGAATGACGGTGTCCCCTGTCAAAGCAACGCTTCAGCTGTCAGCATTTGAACAAATGGGGACTAATTTGCATCTCATTAATCCCCTCCCAGCCCCTCTTGAAGAACTCTACTTTCTTTTTCCTCCTCTCCGAATCCCTTCACTGCTTCATGCCGTGTTACTTTCTAAAGCCAAGCTCATTAAAAGACAGAAGTTTTCTTGAAGTCCAAAATTGTCCTCACCGAATGACTGATAGACATGTGTTTCGCTTCTTTCAGGTCTGGAGTGCTTGATTAAAAAGGCATGACTTGGACCCTTGATGAGCATATGGATTAAAAGCGCTCAGTGATTGCCTGGCCATTCCCCCCTCTCTAATTGAAAGCCTAATGTGCACCCACCGCATATTAATTAAAACCAGAGGTTATAGGCCCTTGGGGCGCACCATTTAGGTCTATCATTAAAAATTAATAACCCCAGTTAATTATTATTATCGTGTTGTGAATCACGTCAGCAAATAAATAACACAATGGGGCTAACTCGCCCGACAGAACGACCATTTGGCTGGGGGGGGTAAACACAGTCCAGAGCAGTTTTTAATCAGACAACAACCAGTGTGCATTTACCTTGTCCTTGCACAGTGGTCATAATGTATTTCATCCTAATCAATGACACAGGATGAATTGAGAAGTCAATCCAGCAAAGAATGTAGAAAAGTAGATGTAATCTATAATAATGCACTCTGAATGTCAAACTTCTCAGGGAAAATATAGTTATTTAAGGGATTTAGGACTGCAACCTTTCAGGTATACCTGCAAATGACAAACTCTCTGTACTCTCTGCAAAATATCACACAGAGATGCTCCACTTCAGATATAACTTGTATAGGCCAGAACATTATGGTCCTCGTAAAAAAGAAAACAGTGATGCATAACTGCCTCTTTTCAAACTCTTTTCATGAGTTGTGTCCACTCAGAATCTCTCAGAAATGTCCTTAAAACTTGGACATTTTAGTTAACTGAAAACTATTACATGTAATGCTAATATCCAAAGTGCTTCTGGGAAGTTGTTATGCTTGATGAAACAAAAGTGTAAACAGTCCCTGAAACTATTTAACCTCTCTTATAAGTTACTCCCAAACATTGATGCACGTACAGTACACCGTGCAAACATGGGTATGTTTGACCCCTTAAAAGTTGTTTTACTTGTCATCCTAAATGTGTCTGTGTTGCTCATCTTGAATTGGTTATTTTTTGTTTCAGGACTCTATCTTGAACACAACAATGAATTACTCAGGTTACATCAGTTGCACAACAAATGACTTGCATACTCTGACAGACACGTAACAACAACATGATTGCATCTTTCCAAAGACACCCTTCAAACATGTCGTGTCCACAACTTCTTAAATTGACTTTGCATTGTAATTCTGAGAACCAACTCAGATAGATCGATTTTCCCCATATCACTGAGCATTGATATTTTATTAATGTAGACTCTGGATTTATGTTGGAGCTGGCCTTCTTTTTTGATTCTGTGGGAATTGTACTGGCTCTTGGTAGAAAAAGCCTCTCTTCACCGCAGTTATTTTATTCCTTGCCACCTGAGCGTAACCTATGGCGGGGCGCCTAGATGATTTTCATGCATATATATTTGATTAATGACATGCCAGCATCACTGTCAAGTCCAATGCCATTCAGCACTGCCAGCGACAAAAGAGTGATATCACCTTGCAACTGATAATAGAAGAGAGGGAAAAATGGAAGCTGAAGTCATGCTCCAAATAGTGATTTCTGGATTGTTTTTATAGTTAATTTCCCCTTTTGAAGTGAGTGATGATCACCTTATTATTATCATCATACCTGTCAGCCCTTTTTTTGCAGCCGAAGATGTTCAGAATGAACAAACACAAAGCATCTGTTTACATCGTTTCTGTCTCCACATCAAAGACGCCTCTCACTGCAAACAAGTTCAGCCGATGACACAAGGTGCCAAATGTTTCCTCAACATCAGATGGCTTCTCCTGTGATCCATATTGCATTCTAGGCCAAACCTCCCAAACACCATCACAAGTATTTCCCCTGAGGGGCCTCCCTCTCCATTCATAGTCCAGAAACATCCCCCGGCCGAGGGCGCACCACATGAAGTTAAACGATTTTGAAGAATTCCAATCATAACATCGGAGTTTGTGCAACAGCAATCCGAGAAACAAGATAGAAGAACGGGCAAGGCCGGGATGAAAACAAAAAAACAGAATATGATGGAGGGAATGGAGGAGGCGACACAAATAGCGGCACGCGGCCGTGGATTCCTCATAAGAATTATTCAAGGAGAAATGGCACCTGGCCTGGGGGAAATCAGCGCTGCCCTCAACCGGATTACTCCTGGCACAATCCGGACACAGTCTTGTTTGATGTCCCCCACCCATCCGTCTTGTATGTAGTCTTTTATCTCACTCTAAAGTAATATAGTCTTCACTGCAATTCAATAATGGCCCAGCCGAGCCTGTCAGGCTGCGTTTGCCCGTTATCTCACAAAGGCCTGTCCACTCCAGCAACGAGCCACCCGATATTTGTGTGTGTGTTTGTGTGTAAGTGATTTCTTCCCCAGGGGAGGGACTTCATGTTTGTGTGTATGAAAGAGAGGGAGTGGGGGGGGGACGGGGAAGAGAGATGCCGAATCAATTGATGTGTGTCTGACCATGTGGCAGACAGAGAGGGAAGTGGGGAGACAGACGGTCCATTTATCCCTCCGTGTGTTTGTATGTGTGTTTTGACCGGTTATCCTACTTGAGATCTAAATTAAGAAATAGCGCGGGTGATGGGGCAGATGCTGCGTGTGCATGTGTGTGCGTGCGTGTGTGTGTGTTTGTGTACAAGTGAAGGATTTTAACTCATTTCCTAATTGGATGGAGGGGGCAGATATGGCCCAGTGTGACCCGGCCTTGCAGCCGGACAGTACGGAGCTCAGTAATTTACCCAAAGAGTGACAGCCACGGCGATGCATTCAGGTTCAGCGGAACAATGGGTCAGCTCTTCTGCATTTCCCAAATTAGATGGAAAGATTTACTAACTGAGGACTGATAAGTAAGGACTCTGAACAAGAGGGAAGGATTGATGGGTAAAATATAAATAAACCAAATGTATGGATATCTACATACACTACACCTCTGCATAATGTTGGAGGCTATTTTCCGTTCATGTTTGGCTGTAAAAGCATCTGCATAAGCACGCAGCTTTCATTTACCTCGCAGTCACGGGGCCTGATGTCCCACAGCTCATTCAGCGCATGCTAATATATGACTGCACAGGCCTCCCCATCATAATCACCCATAACACTAAAATGAGACGCATGACAGTAAATAGCAGTCAAGCCTTACAAAGGCTATTTGGCATGGGAATGATTTTTGTTGCTAGCAAACACTTCAGATGCCAATAAATCAGACCGATTTTTTGATATATTAAGCTGCTTCTTTTATTGTCATGCCTCGGTGCAGTCTGTGCATGCAAATAAAGAGATATATTTATTGTACATATGGACGAGGAGAGAGAGGCTGAGAGAGAGTGAGGCGCTGTTCCAGGAGTCAGATTGCAAATGATGAGTGATTTGTTTTTTCAATCAAAAAATAGATTTTGATTTAGGAGCCGTAAGTGAGCAAAGCACCTTTTTGCCATGCATAACCAAACAAATAACATTGGAAGAATGAAAATACATCTCTCAGTCGTGTTCTCTGCGATATATTATTACTTTATTATCGCCTACATTCCCCCGGCACACTGCAAAGCCCTAACACCAGACCCTAACAGCTTTATTTGTCATACGGATGGTCAATTTAGTCTAGGTCTCCTGCTGCCTTAATGTTATCTTTAAAACATGTCTGCTTTATTAAACATGCCGAACACGGAGCAGCCATATGTGCACAGTGTGACACGCGTAGCGAGGGTTTGCACATAGGACTCGTCGCTGCTAGCATCTGCATGGAGGAACGGGACGGAAACACCCCGCTGAGGCAGGGGGCTCGGAGGGGTCAGCTAGACTTAATTGCACTGAGGGAACATGTGTGCTGGTCCAGGCCGGTGGAGCCACTCTGGAGGGGGCCGGCCATCTGCCTCCCTGAACCTCAAAGCCTGAGGACCGGTACAGGCTTAGTAAAGGAAGCGACAACGCTGTCAAAGGACACTATTTCAGCACATGGCTGATCCTGGGAGTTAGGCATGTACTATTGGGTTACATTTACCAAGGGCCAGCATTAACCTGCATTCAGACAAGCATGTGTTCTTGCATTTGAACTGTGAGGCTGAGGTGGGCTATAACGAATGTACAATATCTTATTACTTGAATATTTGAAACTTGTTTTTGGTTCCTGGTTTGGCCGGAATAATCACACTGCTTGTTTTGCTTGTATACCTGGCCATAAGCATAATTTAAGGCCTTTGTCCGGTTCATCTTTGAAACTAAGATAGTCTGAAGGCGTGGTTTCTGTTGAAAAGCACCAGTATTGGTTTGTCTTTATTGGGATCAAATGCTTTAAGTATGTTATTTCCCCCCAAAAGTAGGAGTGATACGTCAAGGATTCTGATTCAAGAAGTTTTTGGTAATTGGTAAGTATTTTAAAATCTGCATCAGACTGCGAAGCTAATATAGTAACCCTGACATCATCTATTGGTATTTGTTCGAACTGTTTTAACTTTAAAGATTTTGCCATCTTGTTATTGTTTTTATGGAACCAGAAGAGAGAAAAGAGGGTGGAGATAATGACAACCAAAGATTGTTCAAGACCTTTTTAGGCAACACCATTTTTTGTAGTTTCTATTGATGAGCAACAGTTTAGTCTTCCAAGAACAGGCATAAAACCCACGTTGCACACAATCAAAACACAGAGACATAAGTCATTGGTGATAAAGATGTTGCTTGCTGTGTGTGTATGGTATGGCCATGTATCTTGTGAGCCATTGCACAAGGCATTGCTTAAACAAAAGATACAAATAAAACCAATGCTCGTTGAAGTGTGAGTGAAACAGACTGAACTTTACAACAAGCAGACCACGCCTGTGCATTCATATTAGTTGCATTATAACCTGTCCTGTGTAGAACACACCCCCAAACTTCACTTTGCATGTCCTCCTGGCCTGGTGTTTCTCATTCTGCATGCACTAAAAATAACCATCAACAGACTAAAGATAACTGTTTGGGACATGAGCACACGCAGCTATGTGGACTGATAATAGAGGGTGCAAGTTGCCAATGCCACTGTTGCCTTGCATACTGACGGTGTGTCTTTGTGTCTATTTTTACACTGCGCCCTATTCATTAAGGCTGATGACTGATAGGCTACTTTGTTGGCAGCGAGCGTCCGTAGCGTGATGCAATGACCTTGGGTCTGAACCGGGGAGTGGGGGCTCTAAATAAAGCGCAGGTTGCCACTCAGCCTGTTCTGCAGCGTTTAGGCAGTGGCATAACACAGATCAAGTGCATGAACACTTTACAGGTGTTCACGTGGAGAAGTGGCATAAATGATTGATGGGAGTTAAACTGCTTTGACTTTAAAAACTCCCCAAAGTGTGCACTGTTATCACAAACAGTAAAACAACTGCAGGCAAATGTTAACCATAGCTGTTTAAGATCAGAGTACTTGCAATGGTTTCGTCACTGACTAATAATATCGTCCTGACATGTCGTTCTGACAGCACATCAACTCTTAATGTTGTTCTGGTGTCAATCAATAACAAGGGTTTATTTACAAGTCAACAGATTGGCAAGTATTATTCTTTAATTGTGACCATTTATTCTGGTTTTGTCTACGTCACCAACTTAAAGTTGGCCAAGTCAACCAGTTCATGGTGTTGATGTTGGAAGGAGGCTTAAAGTTACTTTGCACGTCATTATAATGGGATCTGGCAAGAATCACATGATCGCGATATCTCAGAAAAATACATCTTGTCAGGCTTTAATACCTGTTTGGAGCTAACACAGTGGTTCTCAAACTTTTTCTGTCATTCCCCACTTTGAACAGGTGGGCCTTTTCAAGCCCCACCTGTTCCTCATCGCTCCAATAAAATGGTAGGCCAAGCTTAAAATTGTCAAATGTATCGTTCTATACCAGGGGTCTCCAACCTTTTTTAGGATGAGAGCTACGTTCAAAAAATAAAACAAGTCGTGAGCTACTTTTACTCCTCTTTTTTTGTTTTTTTGCAGTGTATATATTTAGCACATTTTAACATTATTATCTGCTGACCTTTAACCTTTGTGTGCTGTTTGGGTCTGTGGGACCCTTTTCAGTGTTTACTAAAAGAAAATGTATGCAATCTAATTATTTTAACCTGCTTTATTTGGGGGTGGACCTCACCACCTCTAGGGGGTCCTCATCTCCTCTAGGGGGGTCCGGGGGCATGCACCCCCGGGAAGATTGTTTTTTAAATGTTGAAGTTAAATGCATCAATCTGGTGCACTTTGAGCACAACATGAATTTATGGATACAGCTCTCAACACTCATATAAAAGGGAGCTGTATACTTTTCAATAATCCAAACATCTTTAGAATATGATCACAACCAATAACAAATCATTGAAACTTGTTTATTCTTATCTTATGTTACCTAGTTAGCATTCTTTCTTTTTATTTATGCATATTTTACTAATCACTCCCCTTTTAAACTGGATCATTGGAATGATTTCTTACTTTATTTTTTACAACTAGGCTATATTAAATAGATAAAGGTGTGCTCTCTCTAGCTCTCTCGCTCTCTGTCTCGCTCGCTCACAGAGGCTGTGTGCTCCTCCGTGGTGATGACGGCTTGCGTTAAAAAAAAATAATAAACATAGGCCTATTTGTAAAGTGGGGGGACACAAACGGGATTTCGAAAAGGGTTAAACTCCCTATGAAGTGGGGAGGTGCCGCTCCACATTGCTTTTCTTCCCGACTGCAACGTGTGTGTGTGTGTGTGTGTGTGTGTGTGTGTGTGTGTGTGTGTGTGTGTGTGTGTGTGTGTGTGTGTGTGTGTGTGTGTGTGTGTGTGTGTTGTGTGTGTGTGTGTGTGTGTGTGTGTGTGTGTGTGTGTGTTTGTGTGTGTGTGTGTGGTGTGTGTGTGTGTGTGTGTGTGTGTGTGTGTGTGTGTGTGTGTGTGTGTGTGTGTGTGAGCGTTTCACATGTGTGTATGAGAGATTTTTACATTTGTCTGTAAATGATTTTGGTTTCAGTTGTGTGTGTGTGAGCAGGCTCGGATTGGCCATCGGGAGATTCGGGACTTTTCCCGGTGGGCCGCTGCCTTCGTTGGGCCGCTGCCTTCGTTGGGCCGCTGCCTTCGTTGGGCCGCTGCCTTCGTTGGGCCGCTGCCTTCGGTGGGCCGCTGGCTCTGGCATAGGTGAGCCGTGGACTTTCACAGCGCCGCTGCGCCGGTACCGCACCCGCCGGTACCGCACCCGCCGGTACCGCACCCGCTGGTACCGCACCCGCCGGTACCGCACCCGCCGGGACCGCACCCGCCGGGACTGCACCCGCCGCTGCAAACACCCGCCTTTGCGAGGCTCCGGCGCAGCCGTGCTGTGAAAGTCCACCGCCATTGCGAGTCTCCGGCTGTAACAGTCCACTACCGCCCGCGAGGACCCAGGTTCGATTCCGGCCTGAGGTCCAAAAAATGTATTTAAAAAAAAAAAAAAAAAATCTCCTGTTCATCGCGTCCATTCGCGACCCACCCATCACATCTCTGCGACCCACCAGTGGGGCGCGCCCCACACTTTGAGAAACGCTGAGCTAACAGCAGCTATGGGTTTGGTTGAAGTGGAGACCTATCAACAATACCTCCACCTAAAGAGGTTAGCGTAGATGACGCATATCAGTTATATCAGAACTGGAGAGATTGAATTCAGTATAAAAAGATAAAGAACCAGTATCCTCCCTCCCTAATGGCAGCCATCACTCTGATCCCTACTTCTGAACTTTGGTAAGCTAGCACCATTATATTTCATCAAATGGTGTTGACATAGTGCAGTGATCTGAAATACTCTCTATCTGGTTATAATCGCACCCTGTACACTGTGGCTCAACCCATCTTTGCAAACTTTTTTTTTTTTTGTGTGATTTTTATGTCCAGTAATCAGCTACAAAATCTTGCACGGCTGCACACAATGGACTCAGAGAGAGGGGAGTTTTAACCAATGGGACCCTTCATGTTAATGTATGTTTTGACCTGGGAGGAAAAACTCTGAATGAAAAGCCTTTACTTATATCACATCACTGCCCTCCCGCTTCTCCGTTTCCACTCATATTTCCCTGACGGTCTATAAAGAGACAGCTATTTGAGAGGGTGCATTGATTTCTGGGCATATCTGGTGATAAAATGCGCTTCTCCGCCCGCCTTTAACTACCCAATTTGAGAGCCCCTGATTTGGCAGGGCCATGCAGGAAGTGTTGGAGCTGTGAATCAGAAGGGAGTATGCAGGAGGTGGGGACAGCGTCTGTAATAAAGACACATTCAGACAGCAGGGGCACAGATCCAGCCAAAGAGGGTTCCCCCTTATGGATTTCCAGCCTTGCTGCTGTTGGAGGGCAGATAAAATGTCCACAAAAAGACAAAGACTAGGCAGTCCTTAAGTAATCAGCTTCTTGTAAGCTCTTTTACTTCTCCCCAGGCAGAAATGCTTTGTGTTCTTCTCCAATATAAAGTAAAAGTTTGCAATTTATTTTGAGAATTTGCCCTTCACCTTGTGTTTGCTTCAAATCCCTGCCAAGTTAGTGGCGGCCTTATTTCAGAGCCTTATTGAGCTGTAGATGAGAAAGTGGGTGTTACCTCAGAAACACTCCCTATAGCCTGCGTCCCTCTCTGCCCATTAATGAAGCATTGTCCCGGCCGCACCACTTTATCATGATCTATGAATCTCTGATTTTGATGCAATAGAAAACCAATCACTTGCAGCGAGTCTCCAGGCAAAGCATTAGTCATCATGTCTTTGACACCGCACTAGAATTGGGTCATTCTTTTAAATTAAAAGCCCACATTTGTAAATATACACTTGCAGACAAAAAAGACACACACTCTTCTTATTTTGATGTATGGAAGAATAAAGCAACAGTGCTCAGGTGGATTAATGCCTGCCCACACCCATACTGCACCTGCACAGGCAAAGTGAAGGGCTAATGCAGATGATTGAGCACTTTAGCTTGAACCTGGCATTTGTACATTTGTATTCTTTATAAGCATTATTTCTCTGAGCCGGTGCATCCTTTTCACCATGTCAAAGACCACTTTAATGGCCAGGCGCTGTGAGGTGCCAATAACATGCCAATATATCCTACCGCTTCATTCTTCTTTATCTTATTTTCATTAAACCTCTCTCCTCCACATTACTCGGGTATACATCTTTGTTCTCAGCTGGAGAGGCTTAAGTCTAGAAACGTAATCTCTGTTGCTCAATAGAGAGCTCCTGTCGTCTGATGAGGTCTGATGGTTATTGAGCACCTGGGGTGTGTTCAATAAACTTAAAGTTTGTTCCTGCTTTAGTCTAATAAAGGAGGACTCTGTGTCAATTTGCACATGAGATATATGTCTCGCATAACTGACGGCAAATTGCCAAATGCTCAAGCAACAATATCTCGGAAGATAAATGCATTTGAGTCAAGCTGAAGGAGTTTCACAGGAGTGTTCCAGACACAGTGTCAAAATGATAAGAACCTGGAAAAGCTTTCTGGCACGTTTGGTTTCTTTGCCTACTGGTCAATGGCTTTACTGCATATTCATTGTTTTTTTATGGTCTTTTTAATGTCAATAGCAATCAAAACTCCATCCGAAGCTGTCATTTATCTTTCAGTATCTGATCCAATTCATCTAGACATCAAGTTGTGCATCTTATCCCGGACTGAGGGACTTATCTGGTTGTTTCTTCCTGATCGATGTCTCTGCTCCGCCCATCATTAAGGCTGTCTCATTGACTGAGAGGAAACGCACCAAACCTCAGACACGGCCTCAATTCCAATGAGCTTCAATGGCGAGTATTGTAAAACGGCCACTAGTTCATCCGCTGTCTGTGCTTATTGTCCCGGGGGTGAGCCAGCAGTCAGCGCACAGTCACACAAAGAAAACCTCACGCAGAGGTGGAGCGGAAATAGGCCATTTCTTCCCGCTGACAATTATTCCATACTGCCGAGGCACTTTGCTCAATCCAATAGGGCTGCTCCGGGATAGCTGCGAGTGAGTGTAACAGTGATATTTGTAGAGCTCATTATTGGCATGGAGTGGCAGGAGTAAAAAGTGAGAAAGAAAGAGAGGGGAGGACGGCAGAGGTTTACGGTGGGGCCGGCGTACAGTATGAGCGAGTTGGGGAGTTAGCGGCGGGAATGCTAATCGGCCTCCGGGGCGCTGAGCCGCAGCAAATCAACTCCTCAGAGCGGATCATGGCCCGGGCTGACATTAGACCCCCTCCCCTCTCAAACACACTTTCTCATCTTACTACTCACAAGGGGAGAAGGAGGTGGTGAAGGAGAGAGGGAAGGAGTGAGGGGAAGGACAATGTGTGATTATGATTGTGTGTGAGTATGTGTGACAGGGATCGGAAAGAAAAGGCAGCGATGCAGAAAAAAAGAAAGCAATGCAAACAAGAAAAGGCAGACTGAAAGAAAGTCAAAGTTCTGGAAAACGTTGGTTCTTTTCAATTGCCTTTTAAAACCCAATTGAGCGCATGCAAAGTCCTTCAACCCTTTGTTTCTGTCACTATATCTGCCAACACGTATACAGTTCACAGGAGTAACTGTGGCAGATTTGATTTCAAAACAAGGGGTCTTTTATTCTAGGAAGTGGTAGACAAGAGCAGGATTTTAATTTCCAACAGGCGGCAGATTTGTTCAGGCTCAAATTACAACTTGCTTACACTTTAGCTCTTAAATCACTCTTACTACAGCCCCATAAATACCGCTTGAACATGTGGAGAATCCAAAGCTTGACCAGGCCTGCTGTGCTTGGTCACGGGTGCTAAGCTATGATTGGTCAATTGCTGTTAAGGGGAAGGGTTTAGCAAGCGGTCAATTTCCTGATGGTTTTCTCCATCATTTGTGTACACCTTACTTCACCTTCCAAAAAAGTGTTTTTCTTTTAGAGACAAAGAAAACAAATGAGAGAAACAGACACAGGGACACATGAACAACAGGGGATTGGATCGCAGGTTGTTAGGAACACAATTGGGGATCCAGAAACGGCATTCTCAATCTTTTATTCATTTCTGAGCAGCCTTGGTGTCTATTTTAATCCATTGTAATTGTGTTACATCAGTGGGATATCTCTGAATTCTCCTAAAATCCAGCAATCCTTGTCTCGTAGCTGATGTTTTAGCCAGTAAAGGCGATGCCTGTTGAACCCCTAATGGTTATTTGGCGAAATCTCTGCAGTTTCATCAATTACAGTGATTGCAGCGCTTTGGTTTTTTTGTCCACCATGACACTGACCACCCATAAAGGCACCTGGAGTAGGGAGGGTAGGAAAGTCGGTCATTTGGAAACACACTCGGTAAATCCACACTCAGTTGCCAACAATCAAAGACAATGACACACAAACAAATTACTTTGCTCTGTTCTTTTAGCGGACGTGCTTGCATCAGCATGCTGAGCCCACAGCATCCTGTCTCACCTGGGAGTGGTGTTGGAGCACTGAGGTGTGCTGAGATACTACACGCTCCGGGGCGCCCGTGACCTTTGAGTTATGGCCGTCACAAACTGTTTGTGTGTGTGTGCGGGAGAGAGAGACAAAGACGATAGGAGGAACAAAAGGCGTTTGTGCTTTTTAGATTCCACTGACAACGTGATATTACAAATGACTTTTTCCTCTAACAAGCATCAGTTTTTGTTTATTGCTGCATCTACAGTATGAATGCCCTTACCTGTACTGAGGCTCGGTGCCCTTTTCTTAACCATAATCATATTCGTATACCGTGTACTGTTCCCATTTACATTCAGGCCCCCGAGGAATACACAATGGTGGTGGCTGAGCATCTCTTTGTAGCATTCAAGTACTTCACAAGTGGGGTTACTTTAAGAACAACGACATAAGGGCGTTAATATTTTTAGCGTGTAAAAAGTCTCTTAAAACAGTTCAGTACTCAGATATATATAGCTTTCTTCATCCTTCTATCACAACACTACAAAAAAGTCAGATGATTATATGATGATTATGATTATACAGGTCTCAAAGACTATATTTTGGTAGTTGTTAGCACACACCGAGTAATCGTTGCCAACATTTCCTGTACACTGATTTTTTTGCTTAAAGGACACCTATCATGCTATATTTGAACAATATATTGTAGGGCCATACCTATATAAAGTATATAAATATAGTTTTTTTTTCAAAATACCAAACAGATCCTGCATTTTAGCCATGCCTCATTTCGCTCCAGCACTGTTTTTGCAGGGGGCTGATTCTGTGAGCTGCAGCTGACCACGCCCCCCTGCAGGAGAGGGGAGCGTGCTCTGAACAGCTGCTGGGCTGTCAGAAGAGGGGGGAGATCTCCGTCCTCCGTGTTTTATTATATTATTATATAGAGTCATTATTCATTTGTTTTAAAGCTCAATAAATAACAAAGAAGACCTTTGACCGGCATTTTTCTAATTTTGTTCGGAAGATTTAAACTTTAACGGACATCTTGACCGGCGAAAAAAAACCTAACTGAAACTCTGCCGCACGGTCCCCTTGTTCCTTGGAAGAGGCGGAGAGGTGGGTGTTTGTCATCTGCTGGTGGACTAACCGGAGAGAATTACAGTGCTTGCCTCGACGGGGAGGGATTGCATTGAATTAAAGCAGCAGGAGCAAACGCTTGCCTCGGGGAGGGAGAAAAAGAGCCACAGCGGAGAATAAACAGAAGGGCAACCATGCGCGGGAAGTCTTCTTCGCTGCTTTTGTGGCAGACTACAGCGCCACTTACAGGCCTGGCATATGTACTACAGCGCCTCCAGCGCTTTCGAGCGGCAATGGCCGGCAATTGCCGGCCGTGGCCCAACCCCACATTCCCCTGATAGGTGGAGAGTTGGCCCAATAGCCGTAGCGCCACCGTCCTGACGTCAGTAACGTGTTCATATCTGGATCAGTTTTTATCAGATCCGTTGCAGCCCCTTTTTTAGAGATTTGGGTATGGAGGAAAATAGAGAGGGTTGTGTTTTCTGACACTTGGTGAGTTCCCTGGAACACCGGGGACCAGTGGCGGCCGGTCCATAGGGGCGCTAGGGGCGCCGCCCCACCTCTTCCCATATTGAAAAAAAAAAAAAAAAAAAAAAAATTAAATTAAAATTAAAAAAAAAAAATATGTTTAAAAAAAAATATATATTTTTATTTTTATTTTTAATGAACAAGGTAAATATTATATAATTGGTATCAGTAAAATGTATAATCTACAATAAAATCTCGTTTAAAATTGTGTTACGATGTCTAAAGTTACTGATAAGTCACATGTTTCCTGCCTGGCCTTGCCCATGCACCTTCTCTCGTCTGGGCGCTAAGAGAGGAGCCTTCAACCAGTGCAGCAGCAGCCACTAGCAGCTGACTGTTGCTATCTGTAACGTGTAAACTATGCCGCGAAAATATAATTTCAGCCAATCAGCGTCGTCAAAGATGACGGTCACCGGGCGCCAATGTCAGCGCCCAGTGCAGTCTGTGAGTAGTTTGGACAGTGACTCGTATCCGGTTGACGCAGTAGTTGATGAGGATGGCTTCGTGTGCAGGTGGAGTCTCCGGACCTCGGTCCCCGCCTAATTCTGTTCAAGAGCTAATCTCCAATCCTTTCGAAAGGAGAAGTTTGGCAGATAAATTGTTGCTTAAAGACCTTGGACCGGACCAACCCGATTTGAATATATCGCAGCAATCTCGTGAAAAAGACAACATTTATACACGAGGCTTCACAAGTAGCTGGTACACAAGAAAGGCTTGGCTAGCTGGATGCAAACAGGTAAATGCTGTCTTTTGTTTCCCATGCTTGGATATCACTTTATATGTAGAGAGGAGGTTTCCCATGGTTGTTAGAAGTTTATTAATAAGTGGGCATTTATCACAGAAGTGATTGTTCTGTCTCCACGTTTGTTGCATTGTCTGTGATGTATTTTCCAACGGTTATAGCTCCTGTTCTGTCCCAGCAACACTACACGGTTTGCAGCTCCACCACATTTTTGGTTTATCTTCGGTGTCGCTTAAAATCTGCTTCCCATCGGACTAAAACCTCCACGTAATCTGAAGACAGATACTTGAAGTTATTTAAACCTTTTGCAAACTTTATGTTCTTTCTTGCTCTAGCCTTGCCAGTTACATTGTACATAACACATATATTATCATTATGCTAACTGGTTGTTCGTGTTAGACGATGTAGCTTTTTCATTTCTGAGTTATTGCTATATGTAAATAAGCCTGTTTGTAAATAATCCTCAGAGAAACAAAGAAAAAACACAATTTATGACATTTTGTGCTGTGGTTATTTTTTTTAAATTGCATTTATTCACAGTTCAGTTTGAAATGCTGTAGTGACTTGTATTGAACCACTTAAATATTTATAATTAATGCTACTGAAAAGATGCTATTAATTTTATATCTCACATGCAGTTCACTGTAAAGCTACTTGGTGAAGGTGTTGGTTCATAAAACATGAACAGTTTTAAGAAAGAAAAAAACAGACCAGTTCTGAGAACACAAATTCCTGGTAAAGTAGTAGATGTTCAGGTTGATAAATAATATTTTCCACACTGAAGATTATGGAGGTATTGATCAGTCTTCTCATATTTTTAAGCCTCGATTTCTCCTTTCCCCCCCCCCCTCTAACATCACCAGAAGTCATCATTTAAGGGGTCATTTCTCGAAAAAAAATTCCGGGGGGAAACCCCCCGGGTAGGTCACTTACGGTACGTCAAGAGCCCCACCAAAAAAAAAGACCACCGGCCGCCACTGCCGGGGACACATATTCATGTATAAAAGACGTACAAAAGTGCATTTTGCATGATAGGTCCCCTTTAACCCCAGATAAAGTTTGCTAAACTCTTGGCATCTGACTGCTTGCAATGGATGGAAATGATGGCCAAAACTTCAGTTATAACTCCCAGGCTGTAGAAAACACAACCTTTGCTTGAAGTTCCTTGACAGAACCAAGTATTAGTCTGTCTGTCCCCAAATAAAATGTCTCTATGTATTTGTATACCTTTTAATGGTGTGCTCTCTTGACACATTTCTTTGCTTCTGAAGAACCAAATCAAGTCTTCAGTTTGTTGTGAGCATATGAGTAAGGTAAATACATTTCTTCTGCACAGCGTCGTCGGTAACACTCTGGAAACATGAATCTGTCTTTTTCCTTTGATTTTCTGTTTGGTGTTAAGAGGCAGTGTTGTAAGGCTCCCTGAGAATAGTTTATGTTTTGTTACTCCCACGCACACAAGAGCAGCCACCGTCTCCCATAAGATGGAGAGCAATCTGATATCTCTGGAAGCCTGCTTCATTTAAAAATATGGTAAAGCCTTCTGCTTTGCTTCTGAGAGATGCTCTCCGTCTCGCCCGCTTGTGTGTGTTTGTGTGTGTGTGCTCTAAGACTCAGGGATGATGCATAGACTCTGACACTTTGACAGATGAACAGATTTAGAGTGCTCGAAGGACCCGGCCTGTTCAATATCGGCAGGAGCCAGAGTGTGTTTGTGTGTGTGACTGCTTGTTTATATGTGACTGCTAAGATTTGCTAAATGTACAGTTCACGCTGCTTTTATTTCCCTTCATTGATACATAACGTTGTGTAATGGGTAGGGAAATGCGGCTGCGTCACTCACATTTACTGCCATGAACGAGCTAAAGGAAATGTTCTCATGAGCTGCAAGGCCGTCTGTAAGGCTGTCCCGAATACTCGATATCCGTATTTTTGAGAGCTCACGGTTGGCCTTGGTTAAGATGGTCTTTAACCCTCCTATTGCCTTCGTTCCCCCCCCTTACTTTGGTGTTCGCGGTCAAATTACATTAAAGGTAGGGTAGGTAAGTTTGAGAAACCGGCTCGAGATCGCTAGAATTTGAAAATACACAACCGGAGAAAATCTGCCACTTCCTTACAGAGCCCCTCCTCCAACACACACGAACGCGCACATGACCAATGAGGGCACGAGATAAGTTTGTGCACAGATGGAAGGCTGACAGGCAGGTAGGCCATCCAGTTATTTTAGCCGGGCCGGCTAAAATGATTGGTCGTGCTTTTTACAGTATTACGGCTTCCACAGATGAAATTTTTTTATGGATTTTTTGTCAAAGCACTTAAGATATTCATTGCTATCGGGATGTTAAGAGCATTCCATGGAATATAACAAAAAGTGTATCTCGAGCCGGTTTCTCAAACTTACCTACCCTACCTTTAACACAAAAATGACATTAACACAAAAAACATTAATCATCACCAAATTTAATTTAACACCCTTTCAAACTGTAAATATTGTATCAGACTACTGGTATACATGAAAAACTGCAGTAAATATACAAAGAATAGACACTGAACATGTATTGCGTGTGCCAGGTGTGATCCATGTGGGGGGATGGGCACATAAGAGCGGGAAATGTGTCAAATGGTTCTGTTTGTGTGTGTGTTTGTGTGTTCCAGGTGTGATTCACATGGGGGGGATTGGGCACACAAGGGGGGGACGACACATTTAGAGTGTGTGTGTGTGTGTGTGTGTGTGTGTGTGTGTGTGTGTGTGTGTGTGTGTGTGTGTGTGTGTGTGTGTGTGTGTGTGTGTGTGTGTGTGTGTGTGTGTGTGTGTGTGTGTGTGTGTGTGTGTGTGTTTTATCTGATCTGGATGGTTACTAATTCCTAGCAACCTTTAATTGTGTATGCCCTTCCACTACAGTGTTATATCCAGAAACCTAGTAAGATTATCCAGGACCTTTATTTCCCTTTTAGCCAATCCTAGAAATGACATACTCTTTCCGATTTACGTCCAATGCCCGTCATTAGTGGCATTGCAGGGAGTGTTGTGCCCTTTATGTGAGGCGGAAAGTAAAGTGGATGCATCTGACTTTCATGCAGGTGAACCGGAACTAACATGCAACTTATATCCGCCTCTTCAATAACCGAAACATCAATCCTTTCCTGACCTTTACTCTAATGTCGTTTGACTGACTGGTTTTGGTTTTGCAGCCATTACTTGGTCGCAAATATGATTTAAGTTTTTTTGCTATTATCGAGCAATCTGAAAGTAGATGTTTTTAAGGATACGATCGCTGTAAAACGGTCCCTGAAATCCAATCGAAGCCTCGGTATGACAGTTCATTCGTGTCTTCCCAAAGACCACAAGACTCGCCTGGCTCGAAATGCCCGAATCTAAGAAATGGTGACACAGCACACACACAAATACACACATATAATTAGAAGAATAAAAAACATCAATGAGATCGTCACCCCATTCCACAACCCGCCCCACCCCCCGGCTATCGCGCTCCAGTCCCCGTGCCCTCATCCGGACACAATGTTCTCCTGTCGAAAACTGCCGAACACAGACAAAACGCTCACTTTGTCTGCCTAAGCAAATAATTACTCCGATTAATTAGCCATGCTGTGGATAGCTGGAGGCAATCCAGAAGGAGCTAAAACGCAGCAGAAAATAACGTCACCACTGGAGGGTGCTGCTCCGGTGACCTTCTCTGACAAAGCTTAGGAAGGTGGATGATGTATAGGAGGCATTTGACATCCTCTTTCATTTGACCTGTTGCCTCTTCTACTTCTGGACAGAGCTCATTTTGAATCATTATCTCTACTCTTACTGTACACAGATTAAAAAAGAGGCTCTGTTTATGTTAAGACGGTAGAAATTTAAATAAATCCATTTAAACATTAAATTAAGTTGGACTCCGCGTGAGAACAGTATTTAAATAGATACAATTATTCAAATATAGTCAATTGTTTTTAGGGGATCAAAACAAGAATGGGGAGTGGTGCATTGGGTCAGGAAAGTTTTATGTTGAAGTAAAAATCAGGTGTTCTGCAAGGATAGGGCAAGAAGTCAAGTTCAAAATAAAAAAGGCACCTATTTTGACCGTAATCAGCTGTTATCAGTTGTTTTCCCTGCTACTCAAATGTGCCCCCCAATTACCCCCAACAGTAGGCCATGAGATGCATATCTAGTGTTACGAAAGGCTCTCTGTTTCATTAGGATTATGATATGAAATGTTCGTTTTTGGCGCCACAACTATGTGGTTAGTTTAGGGGAAAGCAGTGGTTTGATTTCATATATACATGCCTACATTTGTTATATGAATGATTGTCAAGATGTGTAAAATGTGTATGTTACTTTGCTGGTGTCGGCTTCAACCTTTAATTAAACCCCTTTTCAAACAATAAACCTTAGACATAGCTACTAGTTGCTAAAACAAATAGGAGTGTTTAGCAGATTAAGAATGCTCCTCAGAAGTGTGTGGAGACCCAAAGCTGAGCTAAAAGGAGAGTGAATGATAAACATTTACCCATACAAATGAAGTCTAATGTTGCTCTGATAGATGTGTGAATAGGAGGTTTGCTAACATCCCATATCATATATAGGGTTTAAACAAGTGGCCTAAAAGAACTGAATTCCAATCCAATATAAAAACTAGTTGTCAAAATCTGAAAATGTAAGTAGAGAAGTGATGTTAAACATGGCTACAGTATGTGTGCTTACCATAATTGCATCACAGTGAACACGCTCATTCTCCTTAATGATAGCCACTCCCGGTTGCAGTCTGATGGTTGGAAATGTATTCAGAGCACATTGTCATGTCCAAGGGGACTACTTATGTTATTTACCCAGTACATTTGTAGCATATAAACACACAGTTTGGCTGTTTATCTCCAACATTACAATTCCATGCCTGCTGTCCTTTAAACAACTGGCAAGGTTGCGTTTTGTATGTCATTGTGAATAAATCTGTGTGTGAGTGGGTAGCATCTGAGCGGCTTGTTTAGTGTGTAAAAAGTTAAGACTCTAATCTCTCCCATTCTTTTACCTGCCCTTGTGGTTTTTCAGGCGCCGTCTGGCACCATTACCCACTGAGTGACTAATGAGTCTTACAAATGTGTATTATTTGCATCAAAAGACGGGGACAGATTTCTGCAGCGCGACGCACCAATACTTTAGCAAAGAGAGGCGTTACAGGTGGAGACTGTTGATCTGCCACAGAGAGGAGAGATGGAGAGAGGAGAGGAAGAACGCAGTGTTTGTTCTGGCAGCTCCATCTTTTATGTGCACTGAATAGTATTGCATATTGATCTGCTACCTGCGTACGCATGGAGGACTAAAGCTGCAAATGCAATAAACAAATAAATATAAAGACAGATATGTAGTCACAATTATATTGACATAAATAGAAAAATAATATGTAAAAATATAATATTATTAAAATAAGTTCATTTATGAAATGTATGTATTTATTGGACAAAAATACTATTTTTTGATTTATTTTCATGTTTATTTACTTATGATTTACTTCTTTGAGTTTCTGTTTGTATCTATTTCCTTAAACATAGAATAAATACATCTATTTATTTGTATACTAATCTATTGCTGTGCATATTTATACATGTTCCAAATGACCCCCAAATTAATTTGATGATTGCATTTTTATTTTCGGACAGTTTTCAGTTTTAATTATTTTATGTATTTATTATTCAGCCATTTTTTTACATATTTATTTAATCATTTATGTATTATAATTGCATCTGTATTCCTTCATACAAACCAGTATACAGGTTTGCAAAATACACCTCAAAAAATAAATAGTACTCAGCACAGCCTCTGCTAACAGAAGACTCCATTGAGTAGACATGTAGCAGCATGAAAACTACCACTCCCCCTAGTGGATCCTAACTGAATTCACCAACATGTCGTGTGTGTGTTTGCCATGCAACATGGAGTGAAGGGCTCTTTAGTCAGCCACATGCATGTGTACATGAGTCACAGAGACAAAGAAGTGTTTGCATGTTCTGCAAACTTTAATCTTACATATTACCCTCAGCCTGTCTTTACTTCCTGAGTCCACTGCCAGTTTAGCTCAGAAATTCCTCACAAATAATATTTTCTCTTTTTGTGTTTGCAGAATAAGGATTCGGTCCCATTTGAGCAAGAAACTGGCGTAATTTCAGTTCCTTTTTCAAATGAGCTTCATTTTGCACCATTCTGTTGCAGAATCATTTTCCTATAATTGTTCACTCACATTGCCACATGAAACCTTTTACTTTTCCTCAAACGTTGATTGTCCTGGAGCAATGAGAGTTTCATCTCTATATTGCGTTGATATTTTTGGATACATTCAGTGTCCATATAGTAGGCTAATGGACTTCAAATGAAATGGAGGTTATAAGTCAATTATTCTGGTGGTGGACACACATGGCTGCTCCATCCTCACGGGGGGTCAAAACATTTGATGCAATCAAATACCTGGGAGTCCAGTGGGGGCCCGTCCCCTCCTTGGTGCCACACCATGGGTGGTTTGGTAATGTAACCAAATATATTCCTTACAGCGAGATGCTTGGCAACACTCGCCGTGGTTGTGGCAAAAGGTAATTTAGAGCTCTAACAGGTATGACAGAGTGAGGTGTGTGTGTGTGTGTGTGTGTGTGTGTGTGTGTGTGTGTGTGTGTGTGTGAGGTGTGTGTGTGTGTGTGTGTGTGTGTGTGTGTGTGTGTGTGTGTGTGTGTGTGTGTGTGTGTGTGTGTGTGTGTGTGTGTGTGTGTGTGTGTGTGTGTGTGTGTGTGTGTGTGTGTGTGTGTGTGTGTGACCAGAGGAAAGGTTAGACTCTACATGTATCATAGGCACACTCTCCCGCTCCCAGTTGCCATCCCAGGGGTCCCAATGCTCCCGAACTTCTACCCATTTAAAAAAAAAAAGTGTAACTCAAAATGGGCACGCATTTAGTCAAATCTGCCACGTTGAATTTTCCATCGAGAACTGGAAATGACCCAAAGTTCACAGTAGAGATTCATGCAACTTCACAACAGGGAAGTGAATTATTTGTATTCTTTCATGAGAGTTGAAAGTGAAATTGCTGTTGCATTGTACTTGACATTCCCTTTTTTTATTCTTCAAAAAGTTGCAAGAAGTCAGGACACAAAGCTGTCTGAAATTCAAATGTTTCTTGTGGAGGACCCTCTGCTTTGGTTTTGATATCATTTCTATTCTGAGGTCTCAAGGTTAGCATGTATGACCATGCGGCCACATCTGGGTTTAATGGAAGCACAGGTGTCCATGTCTCTACCTCTGTGTGTATCTGCGGTTTTAAAGACGGACATGACAGGCTGAAATCCACCTCTCTGACTCTCCAAGTTTGGATTGGCGAGCGGGGGCAAACCAAGGATAGAATTACCCTCTCAGCCCGTGAGAAGGGACCTTGTGAAAAGAAGATATGGGCCAACCCAACACCTATACCCTCCCCCCTCCCTCTCGATCCATTAGATGGAGCGCTTCTAACACCCGCAGGAAGCAGCAGAGGCCGTCTCGATAGCATCCGCCATCTATTTTATTTTTTCTTATTCTTATTTTTCAATTTGGTGGCTGGGGAAAGGTCAGGATTAGTTATCGACATGGCTGTGTCTAAGCCAGAGACGGGGAACCACGGACGCTGCCATGGGTCCCCTAAAGCCATTTTCCCCCAGTCCCAGCAGTAGCCTAATCTGAGTGCAGGTGTGTGTATACCTGTGTGTGTACCTGTGTGTGTACCTCTACACTCCACATGCTTGGTTGTGTATTTACTCACAGGAGAAATCTCATTTATGTGTGTACTTGCATATTTGGCCCTGAATTGTTTCTCACAGAATAAGTCCTCACTTTGTGTACCTGCATGCTCTCATATTTGCATGTATTTGCACAGAAATCGAGGAAAGCCGCTCTGTGTCTCCGTCGGCAACTTAGCATTCCAAATACATTTCCATTCAAGTGGATCTCAAACGCCGTTGTGTACAATTTCAATCAGCCTGTCGACTCTCTCGCTGGCTTGAGTCGGTTCCTCGTTAAGTGGCAGGGTCTCGTCCACCGAGCTGATTGCATTCCACCTTCCTGCAGCTTCCTGTTTTCACCGTCTCCCATCCATTCCCAAACCAGAGTCCCACTGTGAGGAGCGGCTGTCTGCAGCCCCACACCTGTGAAATGATGATAGAGGAGCAGGAGCCCCTCACCCATCAGTCTTTATCTCTACTTTTTGCTCCCCCCTCCGCCTCTTGAATGCTAGACTGAGCTCTGGTTGTGGTCACTCTGACGATGACAGATGCTCCTGGTTGGACTGGGCTGGAGAACCCCCCTCCCCCCCCTAAAGTCATCTCAGCGCCGGCCTTACCCTGCTGGCCCGGTCCCTCAGAGGTCAGAGAGTAATGGAAGGAACTGTTGCTCAAACACTTTTCACACCAGAATTAGATCAATGTGCAGTTTTTTTTTAGACATGGGAAAACTCTCAAAATAATCGATGACTGCCTTCCCATTGTCAGTACACGAGTATTTATTTCTCAATGTTTCTGGTTTGAAAAAGCAAATCACTGCTAGCAAACAACGGTGGTTTATTATTTTTCTATTATTTACGCAATGTCTAAGGAATAACTGGAGGAAATGTCTTCGAACATCATCTTGTATTCCAGAACAACTTCTCGTTTAAAACAGTCAATTATTCAGTCCCTCTTTTAAACTCGTATAGAACAGTTGTGGATTTCTTTAGAACCTTATTTTGATTCTGTCGGGTTTGAATGAGGTGTGTTGCTTTTTTAGTATTTCTTTCAATGGACTCTGGTGGTTTCCATCACTGCTAAACAGAGCTGATTAATATACTGTGAATGCTGCAGTCATTTCATGCCGATTCTAACCTTTCCCATTTTATACAAAGCCAGATGTTTGTGGAGTCGTTTTGTCTGTTTGGAAAGAGGCTTGTGAGTAGTAAATGTGGAAGAGGAAGCGAGGAAATAAAGTTGACTAAACCCTCCTTCAGCGCTCTTTGTTTCTCTTGTTCCTCCTCTCTGGCAGAGTTTAAGCTGCCGAAGTGTTGCGATTTGTTTCAGGTCAATTTATTTTGAGCAGTGCATTGCATTATTTAGACGATGCTTATCTCACCCTCAAATCACTATCTTGTCGAGACTGGCACAGAATAGCATCCGTATCTCTTGTGCTCATCAAGGCATCTCATTTATTAAGCAAAAGGAATTCTGAGAGGAAGATATGCAAGAATGATTAGATGCTCCACAATTTGATGCTATCTGTCAGCAATTGGTTTTCCTTCATCTCTCTGTAGCTGTGAGATCTTTAAAAGACATTAGCCACATACTGTAAGAAATAAATCAAACAAATGGATTAGCAGAGCTAAATAGTTGTCAGGAGCCTCACAAGGCCTTATGAAGACAGATCTGCCTCTTATGGAGGCAATCAGGTATGGAACTTATCATAACAGAAATTAGGAGTGAGACCCATTTTTTATTCCACACCTCAAGGCTATATTTCCATAAAAACTAATGGCCAGGTATATTATTCAACTAAACTGACTTATGTGCTGTATTTTAAATATACACAGACACATATATATATATAACGTTGAAGTGTCCATGATGAATGGGGTGCTGCATTATGAGGTAAGGTGGAGCAGTGTAATATGAACAGCATGTCATTAATGTGCAATGCCCTTTGCACCTCTCTGCACAGGAGAGAAAGCAGTGGGTGCGTTCTAAAGAAAACCAGGCCAGTAGTTTTTCAGTAAGACAAACAGAAAACATAGCGTAAACAAAAGAAGTAATTTCGTTCACAATACAATACGCACAAATGTAAGACTACTCAGTATGATGTACTACTTTAGTGTAGGAAATGAATCAGGGTGTGTGACTTGATCAGAGTTAATCAGGAACAACTTGTGAAGGAAGTGGTCGTTATTCTGATTTACTGATTATTTATAGGTGTTAACTTCAGTGGGTGTTCTCCTTGGAGCGTCGGTCAGATACAGTTAACTCTTCTTTACTGACTTTACATTAAGACAACAGCACAGTATTGCAACAAATGAGGCTAAAAGCTGTCAAGTTATACATACAAAGGTCTAAGAATACAAGAGGTAGAGATAGCACTTCATTTGAATGGATTTACTTTAATGAATACAAAAAACTCAAATAAATGTCTAATGTGTGCTTTCTAAATCGAACCCAAGTTATTTATTGAAAACGCAACATTATATTACGTATATAGTCTTTGAGTTATTCAGGAACTACTCATAACCGACTCATTACCAGTTCACTACTGAATAATGTACTCACATTTCTTGGTACCATTTGTGTTGTCAATTTGTTTCTTAGAAGGGAAACAGATCGGAAACTTTAAATATTTGTAGATCTTTATTTGTTACAATGTTGTTTTGTTTTCCTATTGGTTCCAAATACTTTGAAATACATGTTTCTGAAGCTTTCTCTGTGTGGTTGAACACATTTTTTTTAACATCCATGTGACACCTCTGCAGCATACATATTCTGATAGCTGTGCTTGTCCTTAAAATAAAAATGTATATGACTTGATTGTGCAGTACAGGATTGAGGGTCATTTATACTTTGACCTCAGAGGGTTAAACTCTAGTTGAGGCACACAGTTTTTATTCAGTGTTCTGTTTTCCATCTTTACATTTAGAAACAGTTGACTGTGCATTTGCCCCTGTATGCAGGTTCTATAAAGGAAATTGTAGACGCCCCTCGCACTGTATAATGACCTCTGGGTGGTGGATGTTGCACATGCATCCTGATTTGTATCGGTCACCTTTTCTACATGTAACCGTAGCGCAGGTGTCCATTTCCCCTATCTCTGCGTGCGTCTGTAACTGGAAGACGGACACGCTTCCTCCGCGTTTCCTCGACCCCTGTGCTGCCGCCGAACACCGGGATGATTGTTTTTGAGAGTTAACCTGCGAAAGGGAAGACAGTTGGCATGTGAAAATGTCATCACTGTAAAACTCCCCCCTACTCGGAAAATGGGAAGGTATAGCGGAGGAGGGGGGGGGGGGCGCAGCAAGCCAAAAGGCCATTAAAATCTGCGATCATTTATTTCCACTCCTTCGTCTAATCCATCTCTCTGGGGAATGGTTCTGTCCTTATCCACCCAAGGCTACCAATCTATTCTCCTGTCTGTCTCCATGCATCAGAATGAACCTGCGAAACAGTCAGACATGCTCTCTTTCTCTTTACCACTTCCTCTTCTTCTGTCTCTCGCTGGCTTAACCCTCCTTCCTTGATTTGTTTCTTTTTATCTCTCCTCCTCCTCTGTCTCTGATTGCCCCTCTCCGGTCCCCACCTTTCCTCAGCGCTTGCTTCCTCCTCCCTCTCTCTCTGTTTCACTGTGTCATAACCGTCTACATGAATCCAATTCAAATCATATCCCGAAGAGAAAAAAAAGGAGAGCAACAACAAGACTTTGTCAATGGCAATTGAATCCACGGTGAGCAAGGTGCAACGCTGTGCATGTTCCAGGAAGCTGTCTGATTGCATTTGGCTGTGTGCAGATCTGCTCGCTGCTCACTTGTAGAGAGAGGAACAATTACCCAGAAAGAGACAACATTTTTCACAATGTACTTCATTTCTCTTCTTTGATTTTCCTGGTATTTGTGCAGATTTTTCTCCCAGAAAGGGATGTTTGTTTATGTTTTGATGGATTTGTTTTGCTCAAAGAATGGGTGTAAGTGTGGGCATGGGGAAAAGAGGGGGTGTACTCTCCTCCCCTCCCCTCCCATAACCTTGTATTTTAAGTTAGATAAGAATGAGGGGTCTGATGCATGGAGCTCATCACTCACAGCCTCACTAGTCATGGAAAGCAAGCGGATAAAAGTAGTGCCACAAACCAAGGTCCAATCCCCCATCAGGCCGGATCCCCAAGGTTAGCCCCACCATTGAACTGTCACGTCAAGAAATAAAAAACTCCCGTTTGCCTCCCCCCCGACGCAAACGGCTTCTGCTAATGGCCGCCACAAAGTCTCACTAAACATCGAGTGAATATTTATAGACCATTAATAACCTATGTGTAAACCGCTAGTGTCACCGAGCAGATGATGGGGAATCATGGTCGGGGCATTAATATCGGCTCCCTAAAGGTAGATAAATGTGCTTTAGTATCTCACACTGGTGTGCACATGGGATTGGCTGCCAGGAATCCCAGACGGAGAGGTCTGTGATCTGAGCCCGTCCAAATTCCAGCGACATAATTGGTGTAATCGCGTGATGAATTGCAGCCATTTAGTTTTTTCTTTTTTTTACTATCTGCAGGCTTCAGCAATTTCCCTTATAAAGGTGTAGCCAGCTGAGTTCATGGGGCATCTTCTCACAGTGGAGTTGGGAGGGGGGCCGAGGGCAAAGTTAAATATGTACAATTGGGCAAGTAATTAGATTAATAAGGCCTAAATGAGCACCGGGCCAGGAAGTGAAACCCAAAATCCCTCATCCTCTGAGAGTCTGCAGTGAAACGCATTAGTGTTCAAAGTTTAAATGGAGCCTGAAAAAAGTTTCCACGCTGCGCTTCCTCTCTCTTAAAGTCCCGCCTGCTCATCTCTCTGTTCACCAGACTAAGAAAGAGGTGTTCAGCAGAAGTAATAATGAAGCTAAGCTTGTGAAGCTATGCAAGGAGTACAAAAAAAAGAGATAAGAAAAGGCCCTTTAGGGTTAGCTAATAAATCTATTCAGTGTGCGGCTGGTATTCTTTACTTAGAGCATGGTATAGATTCCTTTCATACCTGAAGCTTTTATTGATTACAACGTATGGGAGAACTATGCTGAATGTACAAACTCACTTAACTATGGACCAAAGAAAAGCCTGCAGAATTTCCCTTTCTGAACCATAAGTACAGGGTGGTTACAAACCGGATTAATGTCTGATTTCCACAGCATGGTACAAATCAATACCTGTTGAGATATTTCAGTCTAGACTAAAGT
This sequence comes from Trematomus bernacchii, assembly GCF_902827165.1. Taxonomy (NCBI): domain Eukaryota; kingdom Metazoa; phylum Chordata; class Actinopteri; order Perciformes; family Nototheniidae; genus Trematomus; species Trematomus bernacchii. The sequence goes on from NW_022987685.1 coordinate 3,426,892, forward strand.
GGTTGATGGACAAATCTAGGGTTGTCTGCCTCAGGTTGGACATATTACTCCCATCCCTCTCACACTTGATATTTATTTGGAAATAGTTCTCAGGTTTTATGTGCCAAATTCTTTCACGGAATGAAATTAGGAGCAGGCCGTCCATCTCCAGTAAGTGCTAATCATGTCAGCTAACGCAACCACTCCCATTCAGAATTAGCACTTTTCCGTCCTCGTATGCAAATGTTTGTCAACATGATTGACAGCAGCACTTCTGATGGGGCTAATTCAAAAAGCTATTGAATTAGGTGAGCCATCATTATATCACCAAAAGGTGGGAGTGTAATGAACCTTTTCACCTCCATTAAACCTGAAAATTGGTTGTAGAGCCTTTTATTCTCCAAACATCATAACTTTACGAGAACTTTTTGTAGCAGGGGAGTGGATTTCTATATCGCTTTATATATTTTATGTGGATCGCACGTTTTAATTCCAGCCTTTTTTTCCTGATTTGATGGTGCGAGTTGAAATTGGGGTTATACTATGGTCACATATATGAGCCCAGCATGAATTGTCTTTTGAAGATATATATATATTTAGTTCCGCCCCCGCTAGAAGGCTGCTTCCGTCCTACAGTGGAGTACAATGGGACAAATAGAGCTTAAGAAACATGAAAGTACTGTAGGAGGGGCCCTAGCTCCTCGGGGGGTCTCAGATTGTCTTTATGAGTGCAAAACAATATTGTGTGTGTGTGTGTGTGTGTGTGTGTGTGGTGTGTGTGTGTGTGTGTGTGTGTGTGTGTGTGGTGTGTGTGTGTGTGTGTGTGTGTGTGTGTGTGTGTGTGTGTGTGTGTGTGTGTGTGTGTGTGTGTGTGTGTGTGTGTGTGTGTGTGTGTGTGTGTGTGTGTTATAATCAAAGGCACCTCATACTTCAGCTCGTTTCCCTTCCTTCCCCCCCCCCCCCCCCCCCCCCCCCCCCCCCCTCTTCTTCTCCTCTGACCTGACATGGATTAATTACAGCCCAACACAATTTACACCCTGCTGGATGTGTGGCAGAGAATAAAGACGGGTTGAAATGTGAGCGCGGTGACAGGGAGGCAGAACGCTTTGTGCTGCGCCTCCATGCCTTTACAGGGACTGCTTTTTACGAGGCCCGACTCGGAGGTGAAGTCCCAGGCCTCACAGTGACAAAATGCCCTCACTTAGATCCAGACAGCCGCGGTGTTTTATGCACTGCACAGAATGTGTTTTATTTCCGTCTTTCACGCGCTGCATCATGATCATATCAAGCTTATCTTGAAATTACAGCAAGCCTCTGAGGGCATCACTGCTGTAATAGCATGCAACTTGTTTATGAAATCCATTTGACTTTATTCAGAAGTGAGCTGGTAATGAGTCGTTCCTGAGACTATATACGTAATATAATGTTTTGTTTTAATAAGTAACTTCACTATTTATTTGTTGGTTAGGTTTAAAAAGCACCCAGTTTGTGCACTGTATGTGTAATAGCAACTAGATTATGGGATTTATTTGAGTCGTTTTCATTCATTAAATTGAATCTGTTAAAGTTAAGTAGTATCTCTACCTCTTGTATTCTTAAACATGTGTATAACTTGATGTTATAAAGTACATTTTTGAGGTAATTATTTTTTTAATTTATTCTACTATTTCAACAATTAAACAGTTTATACATCCGAAAAACACACAAAATGTGTAGAAGCGTTAGGGCAGAGAGCATAGCTTATACAGAAGTAGCCCTCTCGTAAGACATCCAGTTGCAGGATAAAGAAAAAAATGATAATTCCGTAATTAAATACGCACACTTTAACTGAGTACTTTTATTTATTGCTATTGCTACTTCTATTCTGAGTTCTTCCTCCACCGTGTGTTACATACTCAGACACGAGCATGCGACATTTGTGCTTATGAAACGTGCACCATGAGGCGTGCTTATTGTGCGGGCAGCATTAGCAGACGCCTCAGCCAGCGTCGGCCCGGGCGGTGCCAAGGAGGTGTCAGCAACAACTGGCGAGACGGCGCCCTGCCAGCCGCCCCCCCCTTGCGAGCGCTGCTTTTGTCAAAGGTGGCAGTGAGGACACTTGAGAGGGCTGCAATTAACACCACCTAAAATTAGAACGCATGACCCTGTGCATCTGGCCTGGAAGAACAGCCCTTTTTTTTTTCTGAATACTATTTTGAAAAAGCAATACTTTTTGACAGGTTTGTACACAGACCAGTGTGTAGGGGGGGGGGCAACCACACGTCAGAGGTTAACTGGGTGGGAGCAAACAAGACCAGGGAAGCCATCTTGGCTCAAAGTGACCGGAGGATCAATGCACTAAAAGGCAGAGATAAAAGGTCAGGCTGCTCAGTGGCAGCTGGGGGACGGTGTGTGGCAGACACCAAGATGGAGAAGCCCCCACACTCATGTGACCACACACTCTAGAGATATTCAATCAGGCCACACAGACCACTCCATACACACCTCTACCCCTTAAGGTTCTATACAAATTCATATCACATAGGTTTTCAGGCATTATGTGATGAAACTAGATCCTATTCAATATGGATATACTATCAAATGCCAACAACAAACTAAATACACACACTTGAGTGACTAAAAAAGTTAGTTTTAAAAGAATGGGTTATGTTGTTTAAGTATTATTCATACTTGGATACATACCAATACGTTTCTACATTCATTTTTCCAGTTGTGCGTTCCTGTTGTTAGATACTTGTGAACATGTGTGTTTGACATTTAACACATCATTTTAAGGCAATGTAATGTGGAAATATGTATTTTTGCGACTCAGCACCCCCTAAATACGTATCTTCCGTAGTCCATGTAGCATCAAAACTATTTTGAAACAGTTGTATTAGAAGGTAAACGGCTACATAGTGATGCTAATAGTTTTGTCATAGAGGAGGTGACCAAAGGGCTTTTCAAAAAGACATTTTAAGGAAATATGACCAATTTGTCAAAGACAGGATGCATTCTGGCACACCACACTTTTATACAAGAAAACATGACAAAGAAAGCCTTATATTTGAGATATTTTGCTCGATTTGTCTTCAGACACGACTTCCTTTCAGAATGTATCCCTCCATCCTTTGTGTATTTACTTTTTCTGTCATCTTCCTCCCTCCCTCTCTTCTTCCCTTCTTTTTCTTTTTACTTTGAGCAGAGTATAATATCAAATTGTCACACAAGTCCAACTAAATTATAGATTGTCTGAGGGGTGTGTTGGTGTGTTTTGGCAGTGAGAAATAAACAAATTGAAAAGAGGGATGTTCCCCTGCTGTGCATTCAAATTGGCCCGCATGATTTGACAGGCCACTGTCGAGCACGTCTGTGGGATTAGAAGCTCTGAGATGCTGTTTATGTGTCCGCTCGTTGCAGGGTATCTTTACTTTTGTCCAGAGCCTATCATCCCTGCTCTGAACCCAACAGCGCTATTAATGACTGCAGAACTTTCTGTCAGGAAGCTCTGACCCTGAAATCCTCCATTTCTCATGTTCCTCTTCCATCGTTGTTCCTGCAAACAATCACGTTGGGGATTTATCGCTGCGATTATCCACACTGCTTGTATAACGTTGACATATTTAACAAGGAGCTGTGGCCCCTTTCGATTTCTTTCACCAGTAATGTGAAAGGTAAACTTATAAATGCCTCTTTTTGCTTGTGAGATTCGCTGTCTTCAGTGATCATCATTATAATAAGTCTAGTGTTCCGCATTTCGTTTTTTCAAAACACGTGCTGGAAAAACATCACAAAGCATTACTCTCACACAATCTTTAGCTCGTTCCTTCACTTGTGAATAGTGCTGCACAAACACAGCAGCTTCTATTTTCCCGGGGATCGCTGGACGCCAAACAGGAAAGAAAAATGACCAGCGTGCTCTCCTCTTACTCCCCTGAGAAGAGAGTCCTACACACAGGGATGTGGCTATTACTTATCATCATCAAAAAGTGCTTGTTTGGTGATAATAAGGGCCTGGGATAGAAATCTCAGCTAAAGGGAAGGAGGGGACTACCTGAAGTAACAACGGAGGAATCCTTCCTCTGCTTACTCCAGCACTTTCTGCCTCTCTGTAAAACGGAGAGCCAGCTCTAAGACCCGGCTTAGCCCAGAAATAGAGGGAGATAGGAATAACTGTTATTAGCCATGGTTAGAGGAAATACGATAAAGAATAACAGACAACAACTTCAAATGTGCTTACTGTGCAAGAGACAGTCGTCAGGGAATACAGCATGAGGCTATAGTAAAGCTGGGGCTTGTTTTTTTATCTATTATTCTTGTGTGTGCAATGGTAAACACGAGAGCAATACCGCTTCATTTTGTGAGGCCTACCTTGAAGTGAAAAGACCTTTAAGTGGACACGCTTTGTTTTATATCACTGTCTATTCTATCCCCGCAGTATTCAACCTGAAGCACGCTCACATTGCTATTAGCAACATTGCGCCCAAAGGGAAAGTCACAGCTCATACATTTCCATCTACCTTTTTCTATTTTTTTTGCAGTGGGTCAAGAGGACCGTGCACCCCGGGGGAAAGCAGGGACAGCTCACAATTCAAACATGAAACATAACTCATGTCAAGATAGCTGGGGAGAAAGTTCATGCAATACATAAATTTGGGGTCATGTGTTACAGTTAGCGGCAGGGGTCACGCTCGATAATAGCCCCGATAGCGATGCAGGGCTAGCGGGCTTCATCTGTAAAAGTTTTCGACAGTGCAGCACGCATCCGCTCGCCCCCCTCTGCACGCTGCTCACGTCCCTTGTTTGTTTTATCTTTCGCCATTCAGCTATTTGAGTTTGACACTAGGTTCATGACCACTTCAATTCACCTCGTGGTATCTGATGATTCCGTCGCTCACACTCCTCTAATGTATTCTGAGCGGAGAGGGGAGACGTGTTGGAAAAGAGGCACACATCCCATCTGATTGCAAGGTCCTCGCTGATGAATCGTGCCGCAATGGACATCTCAGCTTTATCAAAGGGGGCTCACCAGTGTGATTAATCAGAAAGGGAATTTATTGTTAACACAAAAAGTCACTGCAGATCAGCGCACGACCCGTAAAAATCAAGCATTCACTCGCTGTGTCTGTTGATGAGACAAGTCCCAGCATAATAGTGTTCATATTCAATGTCCTTTATAGCTTTGCTTAGAATCATTTGGTAAATTCAAGTTGTAAGGGTGAGATTGGTTTGTAACGACAGTGAAAACAATTCAGATTTAACTGGGAAACAGAGAAAGGGAAAGACTGTCTTGCCACAAACACAGTGCAGATTCCTCCTCTGGTCACAACGCTCCATACCTGTAGGACAGAGGGGGGAGGGAGGAAGAAAAATGGAGAGAATGAAATAAATATCTATTTAAAAATAGCCTCTCAGCATGGCAAGGAGAGATTTGAAGATATTATCCTCAAAGGTAGCTGTGAGTGAGGCCGCGAGAAGGGAAGGCTGTCTACAGTGAAATATGGAAGGCACACACTCCCTGACAGCCTATGGCTTTTCCTGATACTGCCAACATCGGCCCACTGGAGTGATCCATAGACTCTTTGTGGAGACTTGTGATATAAATGCTGAGGGCGAGATGTTGAAGATCCTCAGCTCACTGCCGCCCCACCCTCCCTCGTCATCCTTCGCCATCGCCTCGCCCGCCGCATAGGGGGAATTTGTTATGTTCCCTCTCTTACGCCTGCCTCGGAAATATCAGGACAGCGGACGGGGGGCAACTCGACTGACTTGTCCTTGTCCCTTTTCAATTTGACAAGGCAAGCAGCCTTGGGACTTTCCAGTCTATTTTCAAATTGACCATTTATAATCAGTTTTCTAAAGGAGAAAGAGAAGGGGTGGAGGAGCGGAGCCGTCCCTGTGTTGTTCTGGAAGGTAAAGAGCTGGGGGTGGGGAGATAATAATACAGCGGCGTGTTGTCAGATGTGTCAGCAGGTAAGACGAATGAAGAATAGGGAGTTGGTGCATAAAAGGGAATACACAGTGGGAAATGACCCCTATTCAAAAAGGAGGAAAAAAGGGAAGAAATCTATATCCTGAAGCGAATAAACAAATGCAGTTTCACGTTGAAATATGCACCACCTCTCAGTGAACCCAAATTGGAAGGGGAAAGTTGGCTTCCACAAAGAAGAGGCACCGGTGTCCGTTTTTGACGCTGATGTGGTTGCATATATCAGCACCTGCAAGGTCAGGCCGACTCGGGCGTGGCGAGAGCCCCCAGCCCGGGAGGCGTTACAGCATTCTGTCACACTGCCTGCTCCACCGCCACCACGCCATGACATTTCCACGAGATGGCTCTTCTAAATTATGCGGCCCAGCGGAAGGGTAAGAAGGGAAAGGAGGAAAAAAAGCTCATTTTCTGGGTGTCTGCTTCCGACCTGAAACCGCCACTTGTTTTCATCAGCGCCTTTTGCCGCTTATGCAAAACGCCACGCAGGGTAATAGGGGAACAATCAAGCCGGCCTGCTGCTGCTGCTGTGCTCAGCGCCGCCGCCGCCGCCGCCTCTCTTTCTTTAGGGTGGAACGACACAGTGTCACCTCTACAGCGGCCCCCATCCTTCCCAAATTAATCCCAATTTGGCCATCAAGCACGGGGTCCGTCCAAAGGGGCTGGCGGCAAGTAATTGACATTCTCAGGTGCATGGGTTTTGTTTATGTAGTAACGCTGAGCCAAGGCCTTTCTCCGTGGATGACAGCAGACCCGGTTTGCATACACCACTTGATCCGGGAGCCCTGCATGAGTGACTGCTCAGCAGCCCGTGGCCCTGTGGCATTTCAGCAGAGGACATTTCAGTAAAGATCGCCTCAGGTGTCAGGCGGCTTGGAAGGTGCGCGAGGCAGCTGGAGGTCGTTTGTCCAGCGCATTGATTCCACCGTGACCCCATCGCTCTCTCTAACTATTGATCCATCCCCAAAGACCCCTACACAATGCCCGTGCCAAACTGGGGAATTAAACCTGAGGCGTCAATGTGGCCCTACCCTTAAACAAAAGCATGGCAAATGTTCAATAGGACATCACTATATGAAAAAGGCAGGGTGCTGGCCACTTAGCTCTGAGGTCATAGCATGTTAGGGGGAGTCCATTTTGGTTATTGGGATTCCATGAAAGTGTATAAACATGAGCATGGGGAATGTCCGTAAGTCATTAGGCGTGTGTGTGTGTGTGTGTGTGTGTGTGTGTGTGTGTGTGTGTGTGTGTGTGTGTGTGTGTGTGTGTGTGTGTGTGTGTGTGTGTGTGTGTGTGTGTGTGTGTGTGTGTGTGTGTGTGTGTGTGTGTGTGTGTGTGTGTGTGTGTGTGTGTGTGTGTGTGTGTGTGTGTGTGTGTGTGTGTGTGTGTGTGTGTGTGGTGGCGGCGGGGGTGTTGGCGCACGCACATGGAAACCCCTTTCCTAAATGCTTTCCCAGGCAGATCTCCATGCCTTTTAGCATGTCACCCAGGGCCATGAATCACGATTACGGCACCTCCAGTTTTACCTGGGCACCTCTGAGGCTTTTTCATTAGGGTAAAAGGGACCCCAGGCGTCAGGGACGGGGGGGTGTTTGTGAGAGGGAGGGTCAGGGATTTGGGTTGGGTGGGTTAATTACAATAACAATGGGGGCGGCCAAAAAAAAGGAACACTTGCCATGGCAGGGCTGAGCTTCTCTCATTTGTTTCAATAAGGTAAATTGATTCCTATGTCCTCTGGTGCCATTTGCATCGCATCCATTTAGCGCGCCTCTCATCCCACTCTCCTCCCACCCTTTTGCCTCTCCCTCCTCCCCCCCCCCCCCCCCCTTCCATTCACTTCACGTGCGGAGGGCAAGACGACATCGATGCGGACGCATTGATCTTCCCGGACAGCTTGAGAGCGCTCAAACGTACGTCCACACAAATTCATAACACCTGTGCATGGATGTGCATATAATGTACACATAGGGGTATTTGACATTCAGACTAACTCAACGTTCTCTAAATATGATAAAAACTGATATTTCCATTTCCTGAGAGAACTTGATCCAACCTGCTACAGTTGTATGACAGACAGTGAAATATTTTAACAGTGTACCTGACAGCAAGGTAGACTGTCACACTCCTCAACTTCAGTTTGACTGGCGTGTTTGCTTGAGGAGCATCAAAATGTTTTTCTTGCCTTACCTGTCTAAAAAAAATCTGTCCATTCTACTTAACATTTAATGTACTCTTCTGCATACAGAACTCTTGTAATCCTCTTGTTTGCATATTGTTCCAACATGAATTGATGAAGATTTATATTGCACATGTTCAAGTTAAAACAAACTTTAGCATCTAAAAACAAAGCTGTAAAACGTTTTGTCCAAGAAAGATTTAGAGAACAACATTCACGCTTTTATTCTTTGTAGGGTTGACTATTACTTAAAAATAAGACCATTAAACAGGTGGAACTTTTTAAAGAAAGAACACATTTCCCCAACCTCTCAGATCCCATCACATGTTATACTTTTAGATTTCCTACCTTTTACCTGTAAAGCACTTGGAAAGACCTCTGTGTATGACATGGTGCTATATACATGTACTCACCTTCCTAATAAACAGACTCCTGTAACTTTATTTGGTGGACTTCCACACCACAGTTTGACAGCCTCTGTTGTAGAGTAACAGTTAAGTCTAGGTGACAGTTGAACTTGAGCCGCATCACATCCTTTAGTTAACACTGTGTTCTCATCCAGCTGCACAAACTTTCTTTTCATTGTCATTCTGTGACAACTGATCCATCCAAACAACACTGCTGTCCCTGCTTGCCCCTGTATTGCCCAGGGGCACGGTCAGTGAATGCAGTACTGGCCTCTAACACGGCCCTCAGTCGGGTGGGGGGGGGGGGGTGGTATCCATCTCTTCTCTCTCTCTGCCTGCCTACCTGCCACAGACCCCCCTTCGGTGCAACACACTGTGTGGTGCTAACACACTCCCATCATCAGTCAGCGGCGGGGCTGATAGCGGCGGCCCGTCAGGCAGATGAGTGACGACGGGGCCCCGTTACCTGAGCGCCTGCATGACAATGGGCCTGTGGGCTGAGATAGAGAGACAAAAGCTGCAACCGTGCCACACACACACACACACACACACACACACACACACACACACACACACACACACACACACACACACACACACACACACACACACACACACACACACACACACACACACACACACATACACACACACACGTCACAACACTGTAGCTGATCTTTATTGTCTGCCGTACAATTAGCTGTCAGCCGGCGACATGTAAAGAGGTGCTGTACAATGCACCCAGGCTGGTAACAAGTAATTGAATACTGTGTCTCTGCACAAGCAAACTTTTCACCCGCCATAATTAGAGCAATATTCTGACACTGGGTTTGATCACACATGCAGAGCAGTCAAAACACTGTCTGCACTGATCCTCACTCAGGATACTGTATATTCATATAATGGGGAGACAAAATGAAGCTGCATAATAATGCATCTAATCCCAGCCCTTATTGCGATTTAAATATTATATCCTTCAAGATGACAACACTCGAAGGGCTTACCCCTCATTCAATACTGTAACGTACAAATATACATTGCAGAGTGGAAATGCAAACCACCTCCTTGAATCAGCAATAAGCAAATCCTATTAAATCCCTTTTAATTGGGCCTCATTCAAGCAAATCCTGACTGCTTGTGAACAATATAAGAATATAGATTCTAATGACTTGAGGGAGGTGGAGAGAGCGGCATATTAGGCTCATCAATAGTTTTTTTCTCCCTCTCTATCCTGATACATGCTGCAGTGTGGCATGGTTGCAGGCCAGGAGGGTGCACTTGCTTTCTACACCTCCATTTGCAAGTTTACACGAGCAGATGTGTTGTGTTGGACTCCCTGGCACACACTATGCATGCTCCGAGTACACCACAAGATTTATAACAATAAAAGTCTCCCCAAAAGGCATTGAAACGCACCAACCATTTCGCGAGCAGCCTTGAACTCTGGCTGTTCTGCTATTTGTTACCTCGAGCAACAAAAGCGGCTGCAGCCCAAACACTTGAAAGGGCTTATTGCTCATGTTGCCCACAAGTTGTGCGCTGTCTGCCTGAAACAAACCATCACAGTTAAGCTCGCTACAAAACAAACCGAAAATACCTTGATCCAATTTGATACACAGGCTTACTTGCCAAAGTATAAACGCTTAAATTGGTAATACCAGCAGGTAATTATTAAATTCCCCCAACCCACCCCCTGCAGAACGTTTGTATTGCATCTAGAGCACAACAATTGAGTCACAGGTTTGTCCAACAATGCCAAAGCTCTATTGTATGTCGCAGATTTTTGTTGCAAACTCATGACCTTATTAACCTTCTTAATCCTCAACTGGGTTCTCATGATAAGGGGCTTACACGACGCACACACAAACTCAAACACTTTTACTTTGATGCCATATCCACCTGTTTTATCCGGCGCACCTGAGGATCCCTGCATAATATCAGCACAGGCCCTTGAGCCATCCAAGACAATTAACTCGCTCCCTTAGATCAACAGTGGGAGAAAAAGCAGTGGATGGCGGCGTTTGGAGTAGAGGGCCCTCCCAGTGTAAGCACATGAGAACACAGGTCTGATTGGTATTAAGTGGAGAGATTAAAAAGCCATCTCATAGGTCAGGTCAGCTGGTGTTCATTTGAATGCATTACCAGGGTCCGAGGCTAGATAATTCTCTCATTAGCGCCACTCAAACCATGAGTGACAACACGGGTGAGAAGGGAGCATGTCTTACAACACTTAGAGTTAATTAGTCTGCGCGCTGTTGCTCGGCGCCCCATGCGTCCGCTCGCACTTCAAATGGCCTGAACTTAAAGCAGCGTCTGCAGTTAATCAAAGATGAGCCGCAGAGTTTTACACAGGAAACACTTGTTGTTCCAGGAAGTACTTTTTGTTTTAAAACTCCAATAAAGAGCGGCACTCACACAACTCTAAATGTACTGTAGTTTAGAGTGTCTTGTACAGTACTAAGACTAAAGGAAATGTACAGGTCTTATTTCCAGATTTATGGCAATCTCTTGTATTGTTTATGATAAAATGGTGGCAGTAAACTGGAGCTTTCAGATAGTGAACTTCTAGAAGCCCTGAGCAGCAAGTGATACATTTTTTAGGTCTGGTCAAAATAGTTTTCTCTTATGAAGAAATTCAAATTGACTAAAAAAAGAAAGCTGTTACAATAACAAACACTTAAAACACAACATCATCCTGACAAAAAAAGTTTCACCTGTTTAACTTGTTTAAAGGTAGGGTAGGTAAGTTTGAGAAACCGGCTCGAGATCGCTAGAATTTGAAAATACACAACCGGAGAAAATCTGCCACTTCCTTACAGAGCCCCTCCTCCAACACACACGAAGGCGCACATGACCAATGAGGGCACGAGATAAGTTTGTTTAGCCGGGCCGGCTAAAATGATTGGTCGTGCTATTACGGCTTCCACAGATGACATTTTTTTATGGATTTTAAGATATTCATTGCTATCGGGATGTTAAGAGCATTCCATGGAATATAACAAAAAGTGTATCTCGAGGCGGTTTCTCAAACTTACCTACCCCACCTTTAAGGAACTTTTCCATTAGATGTAAACGAAACGTAAATAATCCTTTAAAAAATCCCACGTTTCAAAAAACGTAATAAGAATTAGCAAACTTCTGAAGAATATCCTTGCAATACCTTTCCCTTCACCTGTCATTAAACAGCAGAGAAACCCATTTAGATCAGTCTTAGAAAACGCATCACCATTTTTCACTCACTTGCCTCTTGGCGCTAATGTATCAATATTCCACATCTTAGAAAGTAAAGGGGAACACTACATTAATTAGGATTTCCAATGTGATATTTCCATGGCCTAGGAAAGTTCAATCATGGTGCTCATCCTGTATGTGGCCCTTCGTATTCCTTTCATTACTTTCAGACTGATAAAACCCCCAGGTAACCATTTCCCATCTCTAAAGTTTCAGAGGAGATTCTGCAGCAGATGGATTCTCCACTCTTTCTTTGTTGATGACATTGTGTTTGCATATTGGGAGCGCGAGGTTATATCCACGTCGTTAGTCTCTCTCTTGGATCCAGCCCCGATACGACGCCATCACACTCACATTCACTTTAAAGCTTCTATAAATTGTCTCTTTCTCTTCCTGTTCACTCCTACCACTGTTCCCAGGAGACACTGCGCCCGGCTCATTGCCCACCACACACACACACACACTGAGGGGGGGGGGGTCTCTCTCTCGCCACCACCACCGCTGGGCTTACCCACCACACACACACCCTGAATACCAATCATGTGCCCCCCAATCACCACCCCCTACCGAGCGCTCAGGGTTAGCTGAATATTCTACGAGCTTTCAATTTTTCAGGCAGGTCCACGAACCCCCCCTCCCGTCACGCGGCGCCATCACACTCAGGGGAGTTGGAACTTCAGCAGTCGTTAGCAGGGTCATCTGCAGCCCCTCAGGGAGGGACTTAAAAGAAAAAGATTTGAATTGCCTTTCTCTCTTTTTATTCTCTTTCCGTCTCGCCGCTTCACTTCTCTGTATGGGTCCGCCATAATTCCAACCTCCTGTCTTCAAGGCCTAGCAATATTCATCCCCCCCTCAATCCTGTCTGCGCGCCGACAAATTCATCAATCAAAGACGAGGCCTTCCAAAAGCTTTTTATGGCTCCGATGTCATGCTTCTTATGCCACTGTCAAAAGTGGCGGCAGGCGCTTCTGATGCCACAGTAAGGCGGTTATCCTCTGGTATAATGCACTGTAGTGGTCATACAGGATCAAAATGTGAGAGAAAATGGCTCCCAGCTGAAAGAGAGAAACATTTCTTCTTCTTCTAACTATTTTTGCACTAATATAAATTCCCAGTGAAATGTCTGGCGAAGTAGGTCAATGGGATTTAGAAAGTTTGTGCTGTTTTTTCTCCTCCTCCCTCTCTCCTCATAGTCTCTTGTCAATGGAAAATGAGCAATGCGATTAGGAGAGGGGGAGATGATGAGCTGAAGAAGAGCAAGAGAGGGGAAGAAGGAGACAGAAGGCAGGCTGAGAGGAGGTTTGGGCCTCTGCCGGTCCCTCGCCAGCTGACTGAGACACCCAGACAAATAGGGGAGAGGGGGGGGGGGGGGTTTATCAGCTACAGAGGAAGGGAGTGGCTCATGTCTCTTCATCTTGATATTGAAGCAACAATCTAATTATACCATTTCTCCAGGGAATATGCATATGAGGGTAATCAGTAAATAGAAACAGGTAATTATTTGCCAGAAGTCATACCCTTTGCACCTGTAAGCACTGCACCAGATTGTGCTTTTAATAATAAAACATGCAATGAAGATTATTTATTTAATTTATAATAAGTAGATGGATTTCACAGTTATGGAGTATTTCATAGTCTGTCAAAAAATATAATGAGTTAAGTTTGGTCCAATACAAATGGGCCTCTCTGGGTAATTTGCCAGAATTCTCCTCGGGGTAAATCTCCGCCAGTGAATGTGATTGAATGTTACAATTAAACGTACTAATTCATTGTCAAAAGCAACTTATCTATACACATGATATATTTGGCGCCTAATTGGAGAGCACATTTAGAAATGGTTTCTTCTGTGGTTTTCTCCACACCATGGCCTAATCAGAATAAATTCTGCTCGCCGTAATGAATTGAAGTTGAATATTCGTAGTTGGGCTATTAAAGAGACTGGAGGAGTGAATTATTTAAATGCTAATTAATGTTTTAAGCTTTCCAACCTGCAATAGGCACATATTATTCCTTACATTCACTAAGTGCAGGGGAACTTCTTGCTCATATTTCATTCCATCAATGCAGCGGTGCTTCCTGCATGCTACCTGCAGCCAGATTGAATCCATCAATACTGGAGACAGCTGGTGGAATTACTAATATAAAGTCAGCTGGGAATTGAGCTGAAACATGATTCAACCCTGCTGTAGTTGGGATTTTTCTCTCTTTTCAATTGTTGCTTTTATATTTTACCCTACAAGTTTCATTGCTTGTTTTTTTAATCAGTTGTCCCCACCTGACAGGCTGCGTATAACATGTGTTTAGTAAATGTTCAGGGCTTTGTGGTGTGTCGCCATCATTCTGCTGAGATTTAAAACAGCTTGTGACAGAGCCGCAGATATGAGATGAACTTCATTAGCGTTGAAAGAGTGCGAGATTTAACTTTGTGCTCAAAGCAGCCCGCAAAGAGTTCTAACGCGAGCGGCAGTGGCATTATTCATGTTTCCACAATAGCTTGTTATTCATCATAAGACAAAGGAGAATCTCACTCGGCGTGACATAGATGGAGGAGGGCCACGAGGGTATTACTCACATCTGTTGAGAGCAGTATGCACAGCCAACTGGATGTCACGATACACCGTGTTTATTAATGCAAACAAAGTCTCCCAACAAAGAATATAAATGATATTTTCCTTCACATCGGAGCATAAATATTAATTGTGTTAAATCTATGATGTATTGTGGTTAGGGAGCTGCTTTAGTTGTTTATTGTTACACCAACCAGGATGCATTTTATTAATCCGAGCAGCACATCATGTGACACCAGATAAAGTGCACAATGAGCTGCTGAATAAAATCTGCATTTCTCTTTACTACCACAAGGTGGCAGTGTAGGCCAACAAACAGGAACATCAAACTGCTCTGCTTCTGAAAATCAAGTTGATTTTATCTGGCATTTTCCTTTAAGTAAGCCTAAAACTGACTACAAATCCCTCTTTCACACACACCTGTACACACTTATATTCAATATGGCTCCCAAGCTTGTTGATTTGCAGTGCACTTTTCTCTTC